>NC_140487.1:90546045-91141045 GCF_964271855.1 Acomys minous
AAAGAAAACACTTCTGTCCAGAAGTATTCTAAGGATCCCGTTTGATGTTAGCCAACAAAGCCACAAGCATAATTGCTGGCTTGGGCATCTCTTCTATGCAGCAGCTCTGTTTCCTGGAAATGAATGAAGGGAATTCTACACCTGGTGAGGAATGATTTCTCTGACGTGGTATAGATTAGCTTTGGTGGTGAAGGTTGAAAGAGTACAACCCAACAACAGAAAAGAACTGCCATCCAAACACTCCCATTTTGTAAAACTATTTCCATGAAGAATACCAAGTATGACTACTTCTGTTTCCCCTGAGTGCATTCCCCTCAGTGGTGCCCTACATTGAAGCCAACTGGTCAGGGCACCCACTTGCTGTGTATTGATGGAAGAAAAGCCTGTCAGAATTGTCATTTTTCTTTCACCTGCAACCCAATGACTTGTTTGTGTAATTCCTAAATTTGGTTGGGAGCTGACTATTTTGACAGTCTGTCTTAATGAATGCCTTCTTAAGCTCTAGGAGGTCTGCATATTTTTCTGCATCTGGATAATGTAGAAACACTTTCTTCTTTTAAGGAGTTAGGGGGCCTCTCAAAAGTGTTTCTTAAGGAAATTGTCACTCTTCAAGTTTTCAGTGAAAACACTAGGATACTATAGCTGAAAAATAACTTATTTTTCTATGAGCCTCCCTCAACCAAGGAAATAATCCTGGTCAATAATCAAGTCCAGTCAAAGTCATTGTTCTTAGACACTATGACTCATTTGTATTCACTTCAAATAGAATCAGCGGTATTTACGGAGCACCCAATCTGCTTTATATAGTCAGGGTACTCCCCCAAATGAAATCTAGAAACCTGAAGACCTCTTAGAAGGTGTCACAAAGTCCTTATTTATCATGCCACACATCAAGATCAAATTATGAAGCTTCATTATGGAAATTCTTCTTAGTTAGGCTTACTTCCCCGGCCCCAGTCTGGGAACTAAAATCTGACAGCAATAATTAGACACATCCCATAAAGTCTAAATCTCTATCACAAGATCAGATGAATCTCAAACTCAGGATTTGAAAAAAAGGGGTCTTAATGAGGATGCATGTGCCACATGGAATGGCAGCTCTATCCAGGGGGCTCTGCAAGCGAGGTATTCAGTGGAGCACCAGCATTTGTCCTCACTTTCTTCTCAGGAACAGCTTGGTGGATATTGGTAGCTCTGTGTAGCTGAATGGTGAATACTCTTCGGAGTCTAGATTCCTCTTTCTTCTGCAATCTGTGAGTTTTACCATTACTGTCTCCCCCGAGTGCCGATTGCCTCTGTCTCAGGCAAGGTGATTACTTCCCTAGTAATAAGGCTTTTATTATTTGAGGGAAAAAAACGTTTAGTCTTTGCTTCTTGACTTGCTCCAAGTTGTCTTTGTTGACAAGGTTTCTACAAGGATGCTCTGGGGGAAGTTCGGCTTCCTCTAGTCTGCTCTGCAAGCTGTGTCCTGCTGGAGAATAGCTTTAGTAGAAATTCTTTTTTCTATCTATGTTTCTGAGGCCAGCATTTCTCCACTTCTAATATGAGTACACTGCCCAGTGGCTTCAAGATCCTACCGGAGTCATGTGGATGGAAACAGGAAATGTTTCCTTTTGATCTGTTTGCTGTGGAAAGCAAATTGCTTATTGGGTCACAAAATGAAAGCTGACAGAACTATAGCCATCATAGCATGTCCTATGTTCTGCTAACTATGGTGGCACTACTAGTACAGCATACTCAGTAAACTCACATTTTCCACATAATCCAGACTTCCCAGCTATCAACTAATATAATTCACTTACTTTTGTGCATACTTAAATAAGCAGTACACTTCTATTTATCAGTTTGAAACATGTAATAGGAGGTAAAGGTAAAGAAGTTGGGAAGGTCTTCAATAGTCAAGCACTAATAGCACTGGAACTGTGGAAAGGCTGATATCACTTAAAAGCTAATCAAAGAACAGACGTAGATCTCTTCAAAAACATGAAAGCAAGGTTAATTTATGACCAGCATTGACTACATAGCGAATAAAGGGAGATGTGATCGCCTAAGAAGACAATGTTCAAGTTACATCAAACTAATAAGAAAGCTATGGAGTCAACTAAATTGTCTGGAAACTCTATGTATGTGGAAAGACTGAGGCCTGAGCTGGGATCAGCTCTGGAGTTGTGGGCCTGGGTTTAATTCCCAGGCTTCTCTTTTCTAGTTGTAGATGGTGAAATCTACTTTTCTGAGTTTGGATTTTCTCAGTGCAATATACAAATTTGGGGAAAAACACTTCTTATTCACAGGGCAATGTGAGAATTAAATGAGGAAACACAAAGTCTCCAGCTCAGTGCTTGGCACGTGGCTGATGCTCAGTGTACCAAAATATTCTCGCTCCCATAAACCCCTAGACACTTTGGAATACAGACATGCATGTACCTAAAAATGCCATTGCAAGAAAGCCATAAGCTCCCTCATAGGGAATTTATTTTATTTTCAGCAAGATCACAACTTGCCTGTAAAATTAGAAACTTGGCATTAGACAGCACGAAGAAGAGGGGAAGGAAATGCTGCATTGGTTGAACATGATGCTTTTCCCAGACCTCTGAAAAAGGCAGCTTTACTAAGTACCTTGGAATCTTGATCTTGAAGAGGTTTGCTGGCCCATGAATTGGGGTATCCCCAGGAGAACTGACCTGCTGTGAAGTTACCTGATCATGGTCATATGGTGGCAACTGAACCTGGTAGAGGGAATCACAACTTGTCTGAAAGCTGCTTTCTTACAAGGTCAGAACCAAAATTGCTGCCTTCCCTGGATAAGGAGCCATAGGAAGAATAGTTGCAGGAGAGAAGGACCTTGTGGATGTCACAAAAATGTTTGAAAGTAGACTTTCTCGCCCAGCTCCTATCTGAGATCACACTCATATTCCACAGCTCTACGGCAGACCAGATCCTATGGTTCTTTAGACTTAGCTCAACACTGTAGACAGCTTTTCCCTGGCCACAGAGACTTGTCTGCTTCCACTGTCTGGTGCAGAGTGTACATATTTATTTATAGCTTGCACGATCCTTTATGCATTTAAAAAGATTTCACATTGTCATAAGCTGCCTAATGACACAGGACAATCAAGCCAAGTCATTTGATTACTTTTTTGTGACAAGAAATAAGCAAGTTGGTTATATTTTTACCTCCTCTTACCTTCCTTAGCAATCTGCTCTAGCTCCTCACACCCCATCTGCTGGTAATGTCATCACCTCCCTCTGTTTCTCACATCTGTGCTTCTGAAGATGCTGTTCCATTTGTTTTTCCAACCTGTGGGCCCATCTTGGCTCCAAGGTCTGCCTTCTCCATTCCCAACCCTTATCCACTGTTGCATAATCATTTCTTCTATAGAATTGTTTGTTCCTCATTTAAATCTTACTGCTCTCATTCTTATAATTCATCTATCTCTCAAATTATTCTTCTCAGTAACCAAAGTTTACTAAAGATAGGAACTATTTTACCTCCGTGTTTTGGAGTGCTTATCATGATTAATTTTCTGAATAACATATTTATTTTATGGGTAAACAAAAAGATTAAGGTTATTACTTAGTATTAACATATATAACATCTCCAAGATTTCCCTCTTCATTTAAGTTTTTAATCTTTTATTATTATTCCCAATAATGCCTCCCTGTTTTCCCAATATAAACTATTATTCTGTCCTCAAAATATCCATTGCTTCCCCATGCCCCTTATCACTATTTTAAAGTACTATATATCTTACTTTTATGTGTTCTCTATATATTTCATTAGAAGTAAAAGCTATGAGGACAGAGGGTTTGACAAGTTTTGTTTATCACTCTGTCATTCATACCTGAAGGATTCCTGTCACATAGTAACTGATCAGCTAGTGTTTTTAAAGTGATTTAATACTACTAGATAATGTCAGAGAGTGAAAATTGGAAGATCTGGGCATCTTATTTCCTTTTTAATTACTGTGATAAAGCATCATGACCAAGGCAACTTATAAGGAAATATTTGAAGTTTAGAGTTCTAAACTTCAGAGTCTTAGAGTTTGTTAATAATCATGGCAGCCGGCCAGCAGGCATAGTGCTGGAACAGTAACTAACTGAAAATTTACATCTCAATCCTCAAGCACCACAAGCATGTGGCACGCACACATGCACACACACATGCACACACACATACACACACACACACACACAGAGAGAGAGAGAGAGAGAGAGAGAGAGAGAGAGAGAGAGAGAGAGAGAGAGAGAGGAAGAGAGAGAGAGAGATGGTAATGGTGTGGGCTTTTTGAAATCTCAAAGCCCACCCCAGTGATAATTCTCCATTAAAGCATGTTTTCTAATCTTTCTCAAAAAGTTACACCAACTGGGGATGAAATAACCAAACATATGAGTCTGTGGGGTCCTTTTTCATTTAGACCACCACACTGATTAATTGCTACTGTTATGAAATTGTCATGCCTGACTTGAGGTTAATATTTAGAATTATATATTTTACCCAAGCACATTTCCC
Source organism: Acomys minous (assembly GCF_964271855.1). Classification (NCBI taxonomy): domain Eukaryota; kingdom Metazoa; phylum Chordata; class Mammalia; order Rodentia; family Muridae; genus Acomys; species Acomys minous. Next base: position 90,550,556 of record NC_140487.1, read on the forward strand.
ATTCACAGGACAAAGGAACTAAGTGAGCCTGAAGTTTACACAGCCAAAGGACTTACTAATTGTACAAACTACCTAATACTTCTATGTGTTAGTTTACCCATTGGTAGACTTTTAGGCTCATGAGCTCACATCCACCGTGATTTTGTGTGCAAGACCTGTATAAGATGAAGCCACTCAGAGTAGGAATGATTTATGAGCCCCGATCTTAACTGAGTTACAATTGATGGCTACTGGGGAATGGGAGGTGTCGGGTTTCTTTAAGAATATAGCTTCTGATAGGTTCATCACACTCCTCACAGATGTCCACATACTCACAAGTATAGGGGCAACACAAGCTGGAGTCAATGGATTATAAAAGAAAAATAAATAAAAATGAGAAGATGAGGTTGAAGAGTAGGGAGGTTGAGGTATATCATGGAGAAACTGAAGAGAAGAATTAGGAGTAAATAACATCCAAGTGCATTGTTTGAAATTCCCCAAGAATAGTTATTTGAAGGTTATTGAGATGAAAATGTTTACATGAGGTTTTCATATAAATGATAGCAGTTATTTCTTTTGGTTCTAGAAACTGTCCATATAAGATACATTGATTCTACATCGTTTTTTTTTCTTTTTATGTTAGGTGTGGTTTTAACTCCAAATTAGCATTTTATCTCAATAATGTATGCTCAATAATATACAAAAGAATTTATACATTATTTTCGTTGGCTAGTTTTAAAGACATTTCTGCATAGTAAATTTGTAACCAAACATTATTTCCATATTTCTGTCCCTCAGTTTGTGTCTTAAGTGGTAACTATGAAACAGAAGGCCTGTGAGCATAGGAGTGGGATTCTTAATAGACACTGATTTCCACTCCCTTCTTGCTGAGAGTAAGTGATTGTATGAAAGATTCTAAAAGTTGAGAACCCTGTAAAAGACAGTTTCCCAGTAAATGAGTAACCCACAATTTATAGTTCTCTTTCCTAAAGATTCCTTGTTAGTTACCTAGACTCATGATTGCCTATTCTCTTCTGCATCAGCCCTCTGGGTAGTTTGAAGGGTCTAATTAAATTAAGCCATTGAATTGTAATTATAATTTTGAAATAGAAAATCCTCTAGGGAATGTGATCACATTTATTATTGGAAAGAGTCATGTGCCTGGCAAGTGTAGGCTGGATATAGTTCTCCCCCTTATGACAGCAGGGAGAAGTACAAATCCAGGGAGGCAATGGTACCTGGATATTGGATTGGTAATAGTAACTGTACTCAAGTTTTTTTTTATCTTTGCATTTACACATTTCTTCTTTGGGAAATTTGAGCCAGCTCTTTGTGGATAATAACAACTGTCAATACTCACTGATCCTTACCTCATGCTCGTATTTATTGACTTAACAATTCTCACATTTACTCTGTGAGGTAGGTAGGTTTGTGGGGTTTTTTTTTTTGTTTGCTGGTCAGTAGTTGGTTGGTTGATTGGTTGGTTGGCTTTAATTATATTCATGTTTTACAAACAAGGTCATGAAGACCAAAAAAGGGTAGATGTGTCTGTGTTTACACAAGGAACTCTTTGACTTACTCTGTGAGTACTGGAAGAATGCCCTAAGCTTTACTTTCATTTTTTCATTAAACTGCTTCCCTTAAGGTGTGGGGCATGCATCTCAGAAACTTCCTCTCCCAAAAACATTCAAAAGCACCTTTTTCATGCTGTTCGTGATCCATTCTATTCACAGAGTTTCAAGTTAAAACATTCTACTTGTAACAATGATGGAAACAGTGGTCATGTACATTTCCCATACCACAGTCACTTATTTTTTAGAGAAGTTAATCAGTCAAGAAATAATTGAGACAATTTTATCCATGTTGCATATTTTCTTTCAAATGTTTAGCTACTTATCATCCATAATTACCTCCCTTCACTTCCCTGTCACTCACTTCATTCTAATCTTGGAAGCACGAAATCATAAAGGAAAAACCACTTCTTTAAACATCATTTTACAGATGAGGAAACTAAGAGTCAGGGAATGGGACCAACTTGCTTAGTGTCATGTCTGGAGTCCCTGAGGTCAGAGACTGTATCTCGTCTGTCTTCGTCTCTTCATTGCAATGCACAGATAAGACAATTGAGACAGCATGTGAAGAAGGGAATGACTATATAGTAAGACAGGCATGAAAAAGCAGATGTCCAAAACATGTCTGCAGAGGGCCGACAACCACCGAGCAAAAGAACTAGCCCTGCTGACACACTAATCCATCACGTGGTGTCTGAAGCCTGTGAGTGACCTAAGGAGCTCTTTAATAGATGAGTGGAGCCCAGGTACTGCAGAGCCAGAAAAGTCAACAAGTAAATAGCTCTGAGAGATGCACAGAAGGCTGGAAGAGCATTTGGGAGACACAGAATCCAGTCTTGGACAATAGATGATGCTTCTAGAAGTCAGTTAAAGTCAGTGGATCAACTTATACACAAGAAAAGGGGGGGGGAATATTCAAAGAAGCTACAAGAATTCAGTATATCTGACCAAGTCAAGGTATTGGTACGGCGTGCTAGATGGCTACAGAAGATAAGAGGAGCATTGACTTCATCCCGAGAGCAAAAGGAGTTTGTGGGAAGGAATGGAACAGGAAAACAAATCTGTCACACGTGTCTTGTAGGAAGGTTAAAATGTTCTCTAGTGTGAAATACTAAATCCAGAAGCTAAAACTGAATGTGGGAAATAAAAGAAAAAAACCATTACAAAAATGCAGGTGAGCGGCATTTAGTCTATGCTGGGAGGTGGTGATGGAATTAGGAGGAGGAGATAGAGGTGAGTGATACAGGAAGGGCTGTGCTTTGGAACTTTAAAAGCACAGATTCAAAAATCTTAGGGCGTTCAAGTCGCTTATATAAAGTGGGTTGCTTGCACATAGCCTGTACATCCAATGACTACAACGTAAGTACTATGTAAATAGTTGCTGTACTGTATGGTTTAGGGGATGCTGGCAAGAAGGAAGTCTCTATGGATTCAGTACAGACTCCCTTTTTTAGAATTTTCAGTATGCTGATGTTTGAACTTGAGGATTTGGAGGTCTGGCTGTGACATCACTGGCTAGGATAGAATAGTCAATCCAAACCTCTACATGTTGTCTTTCGGCCCCTGTCCATCACCACTCCTCTCTTCTTCATTCACTCCCTTCCATCCACAATCCTTTCTTTTTCAATTCCCAAGTTTGTACTTTTCACAAGGTCCACCCCCTCGGTCTTTCTAAACTATCTCCACTTGTCTCCTGGATTTCTATTTACCCACTGTAAATGTAACTGTGTCTTCCCTTTTACTTTCTCCATGTGCTGGTTCTTGTACTTTATAGTCAGCCTTCAGACACTGAGATTGATTATTTTGAGATTCGACCACATCGCTATGTACATCAATTTTCATTCCTTTATCTTGGTGAAGAGTATTCTATGGCATAAATATAATCCTGTGTAAGTTCTCCTGTTGGTAAACATTTGAATTTTATCTAGGTTTTTGATCAGTATAAAACAAGGCTTCCTTAAACTTCCCACTGCAACTTTTTTCAAGGACATGTGCTTCTATTTCTCTTGGAGAGCCTGCAAATGAACTGGCTGAGTCAAATGATAGGTTTATGTTTTCAGTAACAGAAGATGAAAATTCAGTACACACTTTGCGCTAACGTGATATGAGCAGTCTCATTTTGTTTTTCTTTCTTTCTTTATTTAATCACTTACATCCCTATCTAAGCCCCCTACCTCCTCTCCTCCAGTCCCACACCTACATCCCCTCCTACCATTTCCCCTTCTCCTTCCTACCAGAGGAGGGGAGGCCCCCATTTGGTAACAATCTACTCTGGTATCTTAAATCCTTGCAGAATAAAGTACAACCTCTCCCACGAGAGAGTGACAAGGAAGCCCAGCTAAGGGAAAATGGCCCCACAGTAGGTAGCAGATTGAGAGACAGCCCCTATTCCTATAGTTAGGGGGCCCACATGATGACCAAGCTGCACATTTGCTACATTGTATGCGTACGTATAGACGTAGGAGATCTAAGTTCTGTCTATGCAAGCTCTTCGGTTGGTGGTTCAGTCTCCATGTGTCCCCATGGGCCCAGGTTAGATTGCTCTGTAGGTCTCCTTGTGGTGTCCTTGACCCCTCTAACTCCCTCTATCCTTCCTTCCACTCTTCCACAATATTCTCTGAGCTCTTCCCATTGCCCTTGAGTCTGCATCTGTCTCTGTCAGCTCCCAGACTAAGCCTCTCAGAAGACAGTTATGCTAGACTCCTGTCTGCTAGCATAACAGAGTATCGTGATTAGTGACAGGAATTTTCTTTTTCTCATGGAGGTGATTCTCAAGCTGGGCCATTCATTGGTATGCAATTCTCCCAATCTCTGTTCCATTTTTGCCTCTACACTTTTTATAGACATGACACATTTTGGGTCAAAGGTTTTATGTGTGGGCTGGTGTCCCCTCCCCTCTGCTGGGAGTCCCATCTGGCTACAAGAGGTGGTGACTTTGTGCTCCTTAATATACCTGTTACTTGCAGTCTCAGCTGTGGTTATCCCCATAGACTTCCAAGAGCCCCCGTATCCCAGAGATGCTCCACAATGGATTTCCATTTTCTCTCCTAGTTCTTCCCCTAACCCACCCTCCTCATCTCTCTACCCACCCGGTCCCCACTCTGATTATCCTCCCCACGCCATCTCCCACCCAGTTCTCTCCCTCCATCTACTTCAGATGTCTCCTATATTTCCTGTTCTGAGTGAGATTCAAGCTTCTTCCCTTGGACTATCCTTGGCTTCTTTGTGTCTGTAGATTGTAGTATGATTATCCTCTACTTTTTGACTAATATCCATTTAAAAGTGAGTACATACCAAGTGTGTCTTTCTGGGTATGGGTTACCTCACTCAAAATGATATTTTCTAGTTCCATACATCTGCCTGCAAATCTCATAATTTCCTTGTTTTTAATAGCTGAACAGTATTCCAGTATTGTATAAATGTGCCATATTTTCTTAATTCATTTTTCAGTTGAGGGCATCTAGGTTGTTTCCAGTTCCTGCCTATTATAAATAAGTCTGCGATGAACATAGTTGACCAAGTGCTCTTGTTGTATGGCAGAGCATCTTTTGGGTATATGCCTAGGAGTGGTATAGTTGGGTCTTGAAGTAGATCTATTTTCAATTTTCTGAGAAACCTGCAGATTGACTTGCACAGTGGTTGTACAAGTATGTATTCCCAGTAGCTATGGAAGAGTGTTTCCCTTGTTCCACATCCTTGGCATCATGCACTGTTACTTGAAAATTTTATCCTAGCCATTCTAATGGGTTTAAGAGGTAATCTCAGAGTCATTTTTATTTGCATTTCCTTGATGACTAAGGATGTTGAGTATTTCTTTAAGTGCTTCTCAGCCATTCAAGATTCCTCTGTTGAGAATTCTCTGTTCAGCTTTGTACTTCATTTTATTCTTTGGGTTATTTGGTTTGTTGGTGTTTAATTTCTTGTGTTCTTTATAGTTTTTGGTTATTAGCCCTCTGTGAGATGTGGAATTGGTAAAGATCTTTTCCCAAACTTAGAATGTCATGTTGTTGTATTGAAAGTGGGTTTTTTCCTTACAGAAGCCTTTCATCTTCATGAGATCCCATTTATTAATTGTTGATCTTAGAGCCTAAGCTGTTTGTATTCTTTCTGTTCAGGAAATTGTCTCCTTTGCCAATGAGTTCAAGGCTTTTCTCAAATTTTTCTTCTAATAGATTTAGTATATCTGGTTTTATGTTGAGTTATTTAATCCACTTGAACTTGAGTTTTGTGTAGGGTGAAAAATATCAATCTATTTGCATTTTACTACATGTAAACATCTAATTAGACCAGCCCGTTTTGTTGAAAATGCTATATTTTTCCATTGTTTGCTTTTGGCTTCTTTGTCAAAAATCAAGTGTTCATAGGTATATGGGTTTATTTCTGTGTCTTTGATTTGATTCCATTGATCACCCATTCTATTTCTATGCCAGTAGCATGCATTTTTTATTACCGATGTTCTGTAGTACATCTTGAAATCAGGGATGGTGATACTTCCCGAAGTTCTTCTATCATATAGGATTATTTTTATCTACTCTGGGTTTTTTGTTTTGCCATATGAAATTGAGAATTGTTCTTTCAGGGATTGTAAAGAATTGTGTTGCATTGAATCTATAGATTGCTTTCTGTAAGATGGTCATTTTTACTATCTATATTAATCCTACACTTTCATGAACATGAGAGATCTTTCCATTTCTGATATCTTCTTCGATTTCTTTCTTCAGAGACATGAAATTTTTTGTCAAACAGGTCTTTCACTTGCTTGCTTAGAGTTATACCAATATACTTTATATTATTTGTGGCTATTGTCAAAGGTGTTGTTTCCCTAATTTCTTTCTCTGTCTGTTAGTCTTTTATATACAGGAGGGCAACTGATTTTTTAATAGTTAATCTTGTATCCAGCCACTTTGCTGAAGGTGTTTATCAGCTGTAGGTGTTCTTTGGTGGAATTTTTGGTGTCATTTATATATACTATCACATTATCTGTGAATAGCAATACTTTGACTTCTTCCTTTCCAATTTGTATCCCCTTGATCTCTTTTTATTGCTGTAGCTAGAACTTCAGATATTGTGTTGAATAGATATGGAGAAAGCAGGTAACCTTGTCTTGTGCCTGGTTTTAGTGAAAATGGTTTAAGTTTCTCTTCTTTAATTGCGTGTTGGCTGTTGGTTTGCTGTATGTTGCCTTATTGTGTTTAGGTATGTGCCTTGTATCCATGCTATCTCCAAGACCTTAAACATGAAGGGATATTGGATTTTTGAAGACCTTTGTCTTCAATTAGCTGTCTACACATGTATTGGTCTACTCATAGACTTTATTCTCTTCTATGGATATCATTATGCCAAAGCACATTGTCTTGATTATGGTGGGTTTATAATAACTCTTGAAATCAGGTAGTACTAGTACTTCAACTTTGTTCTTCAAAGTTATTTTGGATATTCTAATTTTTTACATTTTCATATGAATTCCAGAAGTAATATAACATTTTAATAACAAAATCTAATAAATTTTAAGTGATTTTTGTAATACAATCTCAACATGCTCATCCCACATTAAAACTTCCTTGTTTCCCAGATTGTGTTACCTGATTAAATGTTCTGTGTGCTTCAGTCCCTTTATGCCTTCAGAGCATCTTCTTTCTCTGCCAACATCTCTGTTCTGCAGACCCTTTGGTCTCCTTGGCCGTGATGAGTCCTTGAACCCAGAGATGCTCCATGCATACCAGCCCTCCTCTGTTCACTTGCCTTTGGCCTTCTTAAATTCACATGCTTTTCTGCACCAGTGACTTCTCACAGATGCTTTTCTGGATGAGCTTTCCTGAAACTACATCAGTTCCTCCTGGTGAATATGCCCTAGCTGCCAAAGTGTGTCTTCATGATGCCTACTAAAATATCAAATTATATATGTGAATGTTTGGTTCTTTTAAAAGTCATTCTTCTCCCAATAGAATATAAATGCTATATAGAAACAAGATCTGTTTTATATTTTTGTACTTTAGCAAAATATCTCTGTGCAGAAGAGGGGGTTGATAAATAATGTCAAATGATCAAAGTAATGAAGTAGAATCTTTTGAGTGCTCATACCTTTGGTTTATGACAAGGTGAGTCAGTAACTTAAATCAGGTCTTATTTTGAGGACAAGGAAACTAGGAAAGACAGAGTTCTGACAAGTGAAACCATATACAAGTTTCTTAACTCTGCCCCTGGCTCAGCAGTCACCCGCTGTGGGGTGTTGTCTTGAGGAAATCATCTTTAAATAACACATTTGTTTGCAACAGTTCATGCATTTCCATTTGGCTTCTGTTCATTGCCTTGAAATAGATCTAAGGGAGACACTGAACAGAAAGAAAAAAAATCCATTAAGTTATTGTTAGAAAAATTTGTCTTCCTACTTTTATTCAAGCAACTCTTTCTTCATAGCTGAATCTCCCTTTGCTTTATTCCATTTCCCACTAGGTTAAAATGAGGCAAAAGAAGTTAGAGGGGCCAACGATGACATAAGGCCCTATAATCATATTAGAAAATAAACTTAAATTTTATAAGTTTTGAACTAGGCAGAAAAGAAGCATTGCTGCAGGCAGCCTCAGGTAGCTATGTTTGCTTCTCTCCCCTCTGCCCCCGCCCCTCTCTCTCTCTCTCTCTCTCTCTCTCTCTCTCTCTCCTCTTCCCCTACTCCTCCTTTTTCTTTCTGCAGCCCCTAGGAACCAAAAGGCCAAGTGAAATCGCTGTATTCTAGCTGGGACATTTGTATAAGTGAAATCTTTCCCTCTCTGGGTTCTTCCTGCTTCATGTATTTCTTGGAGGCTGAAGAAGATGACTCAGTCTCATCAGTTGTTTGCTGTATAAGCATGGGGACCTCAATTTGCATGACCCAAAAGACAGCAATGATGGTGCAGCAGAGACAGGCAGACTCCTGAAGTTCTTAGGCCAGCTGGCTTAGCCAATCAATGAGCTTCAGGTCCAATGATCAACCCTGTCTCAAAATAAAGTTTGAGCATGGTTAGGAACTCAAGTTAACAGCTGATCTACACACACACACACACACACACACACACACACACACACACACACACACACACAGTAATAAGTATATCTATCACAATGCACACAGATACACACACAGACACATACAGAGAGAGAGAGAGAGAGAGAGAGAGAGAGAGAGAGAGAGAGAGAGATTCATTTGCTACTTATCTTCCAAGAGTGTTGGTAAAATTTAATAACATAATATAAACTATATAGAGCAAATGTAGTGTGCCAAATGTGATGCTTATTGCGCTTATGGTGTGAAGTCTAGTAATCACATCAGCCTTCTTTTGCATTGGTTTTCTCATTGCATGAATTACCAAACAAGCTCAGAGAAGCAAAATTCTCTAAATTCTCAAAACTGGGAGGTCTCTTGAATACCTGGCTTAGAACCAGTCTCCATCTCACAGACAGTGTGTAAACGATTAAACGGGGAAAAGACAAGGTCATTCCAAGATTTTGAAAATATCTTGCTGGCACCATCGTGGGATGTATGAAGAGAAGAACCTGTGGGCCCAGAAAAATGGGAAGAGATGAATAGTAATAAAGGGTGCCTCACTATTTTGGAAGCATTTTTATATCCTTTTATTATTGACTCTTATAAGAACTGAGCCAGGTAAGGAAGAGGACATTATTAACAGCATGATTATTGCCAGCTTTGAATATGTGATCTCCAGCCTAAAGTAGCATAAATTCTTTGATCTGTTCTTCACAGCTTGAGATAGCCAAACATGGCCCCAGACCTAGCACTCTGGGTTTTTAGTGTCCACTTTTCTCATAGCTTTCCCTTAGTGGTTTGCTAATGGACAACTGGCTTGCATTGCTCCTGACCCTCATCAGCCTGCCAGATTAAGATGGGTAAAATCTCTCACGTCTCGTCACCTTACCTTCCTAATTTACCCAAGTTGCATGGAGTCTTCATGGGCACCTACTGTCTGAGTACCTTGCAGGGAAGTAAGGGAGAAAGACATGAGCTCCTCTTGGCGAACTGAACCAGATGGCTTAGTTACAAAAGGTTAAAATCAACTTGCTTGATTGATTATGAATTTTAAGCGGTTTTTCTTCAGTGCAATCAGCTCTTTCCCATCTTCATCACTCATTAGGGAAAGATTTCCATTCCAGCCGTGATTGGCTTCTCAACATTTGCATTTTTGCATTCTACATGCTAAGCACCTTTCTGTCAGAGTTATGAGCTGCCTCTCTTCGCCTGGCCCCTACCGCTCATTCCCTGCTGGTCATGTGTCTCTTGCTAGGGTAGTGAGAAGTGACCCTTGAGAAGAGTGCAGAAAGGTCATGGCTGTATTGACCACTGGCTGGTCCATGCCTGACGGTCAGCTAGCCGGCCTCTGACAGGATGATGGAAGGGGCTGCCTTGTAGCCTCTTTCTCTCCTCCTCTAATTGGCCTTTATGAATATTTAATGAAATCAGGATGGAATTCAATCAGAAGCTTTACCTGCTGCATCTTTAGGAAAGGGAGAAGAAAAAGAAGCAGTAGGTTATTATTACATTCCTCCAGCCACAGTGTAGAGACATAGTGCCCCGAAATCCTTCCATATTTAGGTGCCAGGGCAACATGTACTGCCCAGGCAACCCTGCTGTGTCGGAGGAAATTAACCCTTTTAGCCAATGAAATGCCACCAACTTCCAGCTGCTGTGTAGATGGCTGCTTTGTCTGGAGAGGAAAGGCTAATGTGCTAAAGCGCAAGCCCTGTTAACGATGCGCCCTTGGCCTTTTCCCTTTCAGGAAATCTTTTCTTTCCCAGTATAGATCTCTTTATTACTAAAACAAATCATTTTCTGAGTCATTTTTCTTTCAGAAAATGTATATATATAGAAAATCAAAATTAAAACTTGCTCACAATCTCACTTTGCAGAGATAACAGTTCATATTTATTTATCTAACGGCTCTAAGTAGTCACTCACTCTCATAATCACAAAATAAGTGGTGCTTTGTAACCAGTCTTTTATTGTACACTGCTATCTGCTGTATTCACCTGTAACACGGTGTGATGGCTTTTTGTATTTTGCTCCATTAATATACCTGCTATATTCAGATGATTCTCAGTCCTTAGGTCTCCATGTCGGATCCTGAAGTCATTTATGGTAACACAGAAGGACAGCATAAGAGCCTAGGCCTGGAATCAAATAGATGTGCAGTTCAACTCAAATTCTTCAACCTTAACTGTGTGTTCTTGGGAAATTAATCAAACCAAGTATCCAGGCTTTTATCTTTAAAAAAAGAAAGAAAGAAAGAAAGAAAGAAAGGAAAGAAAAAAAGCTTGTTTTAAGGATTGATTATCTGTGTAAACACCTAGTACAGTGTCTGATACAAACTAAAATGTTCAGTTTGTGATAACCCCTAATACTGCCATTGATAATGATGCTTTGATAAATTTTCTTTTAGCTAAACTGTAATCACTTCATTAGGCTAATTTCCCAACAGTAGAATTACTGGGTCAGAGAATTTTCACGTTTGGGTCAATGAAAGTGTTTTAAAGCTCCTAAAGTGTTTCTTTCTCAGAACAGCTTCTGCATCTTGGCAAATATTTAGGGTTCTCTTATGGGTAACACATTGTGAAACTTTGAACATGTTTCTTCCTCTTTGTCCTAAATTTTCATAAATTGTGGAGGATGTCTTAGGCATTTGTTATTGCTATAACTATAACTGAATACCATAGACTGGGCAGTTAATGAACAGCAGACATTTACTTACTACTGTTTTAGGAGTAAGAGTCTCAGATCACAGTGCCAGCATAGCTGAGTTCCAGTGAGCACATCTCTGTGTTCCAAATGACTGCTGTCCCATTGTACGCTAATACAATAGAAAGAAAGGTGGTTAACTCTGTGGGGCTGTTTTTCTTTCTTTCTTTCTTTCCTTTTTTCTTTCTTCTTTCATTCTTTCTTTCCTTCCTTTTCTTTCTTTCTTTTCTTTTCTTTTCTTTTTTTTTTTTTTTTTGGTTTATTTATTTAAGACAAGGTTTTTCTCTGTGTGTAGCCCTGTCTTTCCTGGACCTTGCTTTGTAGACCAGGCTAGCTTCAAACTTACAGAGATCTGCCTGAGCATCCCAAGTGCTGGAATTAAAGGTATACACCATCACACTGAGCTTTTTAAAAATTGTTTATTTTACATGCATTGATGTTTTGGCCTACATGATGTCTGTGTGAAGGTGATGTATCCCCTGGCACTAGAGTTACAGAGAGCTGTGAGCTGCCAGGTGGGTGCTAGGACTTGAATCCAGGACCTCTGGAAGAGCAGCCAGTGCTCTTAACCACTGAACCATTTTCTGGGTCCTGGAGCCCTTTTTTCTCATGAGCACTGATCCCACCTCTGAAGGCCCCACTATGACCCACTCAATTACTTCCCCCAAGGTTCCTGTTTTGAATGCCTTCGCATTGTACAGTCAGATTTCAGCATCCTTATGGGAGGGGGCACAAACATTCTATCCACAGCAGTGCTTCACCACACACACACGCTAGGTTAACATATTCTTCTCCTTTTCTTCTTGTGACTCTTTCCTGAGTCCAAGCTACTCACCGAAACAGGTAGAGCCATAGCCAGATGAGCAGCTCCAGCTATGGGGAAAACATGCGCTCTTTAAGTTCAGGCTTCGTTTTTCCTGGTATTGTTCTCAGAAATGTTTAACAGCTTGGAATTCTAGATGCCAAGCAAAACCCAAAAATCTTCCTATTTTTTTTGTGTGTGTGTGTGTGTTTTGAAGGTGTACATTGTCAGTTGAAGTCTAGCCTTCCAGGTGACATGTAGAGGACCTAGCCCTGGGGCCTTTGAGGGTGCTTATTAACAAACACGATATCTGCAAGATATTTATAAATCTATCTAAGATGTGATCACACCGAGTTAGGGTAGACATCCATTCAACAACTGGTGTCCCTATAGGAAGGCCATGTAAAGACACAGGACACATAGACACCTACTAAGATCTAATATAGAAAAGGGGTGGATATGAGGTAATGCTTCCATAAGCAAGGGAACTCTAAAGACTGTGGTAAAACTTAAAGAGAGACTAGGCAGGTGGATTATTTTTACAACCTTCAAAGTGAGCATGATCTTGCTGACACCTTGATTTTAGATGTCCAAATTCCAAGAACCCTGAAAAATGCTTTTCTATTGTTATAAGTCACTCATTTAATAATAACTTGTTTGATTGCCATAGGGAACAAATATAATTTTCATCTTTGTTCTTCCTGCATTAGATGATAAACTGTTAATTCCTTTGCGTTATTTCTTAAGACAGTGTGGCTTAATGAGACAATTTTAGGGTTATAGGTCTGACTGTACTAGCTAAATGCCTACATCTGCCACTTAACTGTTATGTGAGGACCACAGGGAAAGCTTCAAGCCAAGCTGGGAGTAAATGGTATTTATAGTACCTGTACTAGAAAATTCTTTCTTGCAGCCACCAAATTCCCTATTTCAACAGAAAGTCCCTCCCACTCTACTGGACAAATCAGTAAACTGGGTCTCGGGCATTACTGTGGCTGCTGAGCGTCTGTTTTTTCAAAGATCTTATTCTTTCACATGGTAGCAAGGCATTAACACAGCTGATAACCCTCTCTGATGGCTCACCATTGGTCAAGATTAGTTGTCTGTAGTAACACAACCATTGTTGTCCTCATATGTGACTCCTAATGTCATGCACTACACAGCCTGTCACTCTACCAGGCCATAGTCCTATGCCACACCAACCTAAACTCACCCTGGAATGTTGCTGCAGATCAGGATTCAGATAATAGGTTCACCAGCTTTCACCCCATCCTTCAATGACCAGCATCCTACATCTTGACCTAAGTCATCTTCTTTTCTCCTCTCTTTCTTTTCAGTGAAGCTTGACCCTCATAAAACACAAGAAGACCATTGCTTCCAATAAGCCTTACAAAAAACAGCTACTAGGTTAGCTATTATGTGGAGCAGGAGATGAGGGGGGAAGTGCAAAATTATATGCATAATGTCTTCTATAAATTATTTGTCTATACTTGTTCCTTTAAAGCAATATATTATTTAATCAACACAGTTCCACAAAGTTAAATAAAAAAACCTTTGCATGTGTGAAAACTGAGACTCAGATAAAAATTTTTAGTGGTAAAAGGGATTCTGGAAGTTACTGTGACTGAATCTGGGGGCTTAACCACTTCACCACCACCGGAATTCTGAGTGTGAGGAGAGGGAGCTACCTGCTCACCTTAAAAGATGAACTCATGAGCTGATGTGGCAGAGGTGAGAAACACTGTAGGTAGGAAATCATGCATGAACTTGATTCTCCCTGTAGTCTTATGGCCCAGCAGTTATACATGCACACATGCACCAAACCTACACCCCGTGTACCCATACTCAAATACGACCAGACCATGATCTTTAGGCAGAATCACAATGTCAAGATCACTAAGAGATTTTCTGTTTCCTTTCATAAAATTTTCAGAGTTTCTCTTGGTTCTACTACAAGATTAAGGGAATTTCCTCATATTCTAAGACATGAGGAAAGATCCCTGTTGCATTGGCTTTCACTAAGAATTGGCTAATATGGTGTATGGGTTGGGAGGCTTGAACTTGAGCCCTCACTCTTCAGGCATTTCCCCTCTTTTATAAAATAAAGGAGTTCAATTCATTGACTCACAAGGCCTTTCAAAGTCCTATATGGATTTATTAAATACTGGTCTGGGCTCCTAATATGGCACAGTTCATAATTTCCTATTAATGTCCTTCTGTTGTGAGGAGCAAACAGTGTAATGAGACAGAAAGGCTGTAAGCCTCATAAGACATACTTGGGCTTATATATTATATAGTCTCGTAGCTTAGGGACAATTTATTTTCTTCACATTAAACAAAATATAGTTTCTAATATTTTCCAATAAGCTCAAGCCTATCTTTCTCTCACAGTTTATTGCTATCAAAAAGAAAGTCCCCTCCTATCTGTACCCCTCCCTTCCTACCTTTCTTCTTTACTCCTGCTGGCAATAATTATAAGTTGTGAGGCCCACAAAAAAGAGGATATTAAATAGACTGCATATGATTAGAGATAATGTCACAGGCGTGCGTCCGAAACCTGCCGTCTGGCTAATGTGTGTTTTCCTCTCAATGACACTGAACACAGTCATTATGCCTTGAAGGGGGCAGGGCTGTGTAATGATGTTAGAGATATTTACATTTTTAAAATGCCTTCCTTTGTGCTGTGGCAGTGTCCTAAGCCTTAACCTTCTTGCTATGAGCCTGGGGGTGATGTATCACATTTCTGAAATTTCTGATGGCATGAACTTTACAAATGTGCTTTTCTCTTTGGCTGTTTTATTCCCCAAGTCGTCTTTGTCGGAATGTGAGGAATTAAGAATATCCGGAAATAAAGTAGGCTCCTAGTTTGTGTCACAAACATTGCCCTTAATCAAAGACCAAATTCTAGTCCTCCATGAAGAAAGCCAACAGGGCCAGCCCTGCTTCTGCTCCTATAGATGCACATTTAGTTCGCTCCTCTTGCTGACTGAGTGAGACACTGTTTCCTTATGCTGAGGGATAAAGAAAATATAAAGCAAATTACCTCAAAGGACTCGGAGTCTACAGGAAGGATGCACTCACAAGAAAATCAAGTGAAACCTTTATTGTGGTATGTGATGAGGTAAATGATGATTATTTCACTTAACATCCAAACCAGGACACATCTGAGGCTGAAAGAAAAGCCTGCAAATAAATGGATTGGATAAAACAGAACAATGGTTGCACTAAAGTGCTAGGATGAAGTAAAGCAATTATGAGGAAGAAGGAGTGTGGGTAGGGAATAAGCAGGGGGTGTGGGGAAAGGAGTAAACTGGAATTTTAAATAGAAGTATCAGGAAAGCATCTCTGTGGAAGAAGTAAGGAGGATGTGGCTAAGGGGGGAGCAACTACAAATGCAGCAAACATCAGAATAAGTCATGCTGGTGTTTTACAGGAGCAGAAGTGGGTGGCTGACGTAAGATGATGAAGAGGGAAAATAGTAGGAGATGAGGAGATAGTGGGATAAGGGCGCAGCATATCACAGGGTCTTACAAATGTTATATGGGCTTTGGCTTTCCGTGTTCTCAGATTAGAGCCATCTTTGTGTATTCAGGCAGGTATAGTAGAATACAGTGGGCTGAGAAGGCTCTAAACAATAAAAAGTCAAAGTTCTAAAGTCTGAGGAAGTCCAAGATGAAGGTATTAGTAATTTTATAAGTGATGATGGCCTGCTTCCTTCATAAATTAGCATCTTGTTTCCATGTCTTATTATGGCAGATGAAGCTTTCCAGCTCTCTTTTGGTCTCTTTTATAAAGATACACTTCCAAATATGAAGCTCTGCCCTAATGATACACTTCCCTCCTAAACGTCCTGGTTCCTAATGCTACCATCTTTGAGGTTAGACTTTCAGTCTGTGTCTTCGGAAAACCCAAGTATTCAAGACACGATGGGAGCCATTAGAGGCTTTGGAGTTCTCTTGGGTCATTTGATTTAGCTTTACCTGTGGTGCTGAAAATAATCTTAAGATGGCAGTCTATAGCAAGGGCTGAAACTGAGACATTAAGAGGCTATTGTGATAAATCAGGTGAGTGAGTGATGATGGATATAGGGATTATATTGGGGAAAGTGGTAAATAATTAGAATTTGGATAAATTCTGAAGATGAAGGAATCTAATCTGATAGAGCATTCACTATGGCTCTTGAATAAAAGAAAATTACCAAAGATACCCAGAGTTCAGTGGGTAAAACTCTTGTTGTGTAAGCATAAAAACCACATTTCTTATTCCTAATCACAACCACGTCATTGTTGAGTGTGTGTGGCAACCTGCCCGCCATTCCAGTGCTTGGAAGACAGAGACAAGGGATCTCCAGAGAAATCTGGCTAGCTAGACTATATATATATATATATATGCCATTGGCTCAACTGAGAGAGCCTGCTTCAACGAATAAAATGGAGAACAATGAAGGACAATTCTGGGCATTGGCTTCTGGCCTCCACATGCACATTTGTGTGTATGTGTATCCACACATATGTGTGTAATTCCTCACACATGGCTCCAAAACAAACTCATGAAGAAAAAAATACCTTGGACCTGAGCTATGTAGATGAAGGAAATAATTTATTTATCTGACAAAGAAGATACTTTACTTAAAACTGATTTAGAGAGAAATAAGAATTTGGTTTTAGAATGCTACGCATCAGAAGCCGCCAGGTATGATAGCACATCCTTGTAATCACATCACTTGGGAAGCTGAGACAGGAAGATCACAAGCTCAAGTCCAGCCTGAGCTATATAGTAAATCTCAAAATAGCCTGGACTATAATATTTCATCTCAGAAATGTGTGTATGTTCTATTAGATATTTTCTGACAGCATCTGTCTTAAGGAAATGAGAGAAATAGTGTGACAATATGAAAGGGAAGGAAATACAGTTTTCCTAGTAGAAGAATTAACACATTTTTTGCTGGCAAGTATGATTTTTATCAAAGTGAAAATTTAGAAGATGCACAGGCTAAGCCAGGTATTGCTAGAGCGGCATCTTTGAGTGGGTGTGACCAGGGAACATTGTCCTGTGAAAACAATGAAAAATGGTAGAATGTCTGAATACAAGTACAAACACATGGGTTCATGTTGGCGAGACCAAACATTTGTCAGACAGTTCTCAAGCTTCGCGGTTTAGAGGAGGGTCCTGCTCAAATGCCAGTGGTGTCTCTATTGAAGCAAGTTTTGGGAAGTTAAGAACTCCATACCTTTTTTGTCACAAATTTACCAAGCACTTATTCAACCAGGCTCTGTGCTTAGAGCTGACACTGGAGAAACTAGACATGGCCACACGGAACCCAAAATGACATGTACAGGTTTATATACAGAAAATAGGAATGACAACTTCAGTCTGAGAAAGTCCAGTAATAATTCAGAGAAGAGACATTTTCGAGCTAGATCTTAAATGTTAAGAATGAGTATTTACTCCATGTATAAAAGAATAAAACACTCAGAACTCGGAAAGTCCACTAGAGAAAGGGTTCATAAGAATGAAAAACTTCCTCAGAATGTTGGGAACATGACAACCTTATCTGACAAACAGGGCTCATGTTTGGAAAGCACCTTGTGCCACTCTAGGAAGACCCGTGCATCCCAGGTCAAGTGTTTGGACAGCACAGATGTTAAATTTAGACACCAGGCTAAGACATTTGGGCACTGAGACCCTTAAAGATCTTAAGTGGAGACATATGTCTAACTGAAGAGAGGTTTTGTGAAGTTAAGGTCAGATGAGATAGTTCTTGCCAGGGAGAATGTGCAGAGGGGAGTATTGTAGGGGCAAAGTTTCTGTTGTGGGCAATACCGTGGGTTTTACAGAGGAAGGAGGCACAGTGAAAGATGCTCAGCAATCTGCCTTGGTCATCTGAGGACACTTTTCTCCCTGGGTTGGGAAGTAGCTCCCCATTGCCATGCAGAAAGCACTGCCATTTTAGTGCTTTTAATAAAAATGGAAAATATGTTTGTGTGGTGCTTTTAATCATTTTGGAATTGTAAAGAGCTCTGGGCTTTGGAGGCCAGGACGGCCCTGGTGTGAACATAAATTAGCCTAACTGAGTAGCTTGTGCTGTTTATGGGCACTCTATGCTGTAAATTTGGTTCTGATGCTGGAACTATGTGTCATCCTTGCATCCTTCATCCTTCTGAAAACTGTGAGAGTTGCTTTTGCCTTTGGATTCTAGTTTAGAGGGGGCATGGACTCGAGAAGTCACTAGTAAGATCCCACCCTAGTCATTCTTTCTTCAGAGGGACTGATACCTTAGTCTGTGCCATCCACTTAGAACACAGAGAACATGCAGGCGTTCAAGCAGCCCACAGTTTCCTGTGCTGGCAATCTCAACAAAAGTAGGCAGTGCTAGTCTAGTTGGAGCCATGATAAAAGTTATGATCACTTCTATCTGGGGGTTTAGGAAGTGTTATTTAATATGTCTTATTCTCCCTGGAGATCCAGTGGCTCCTGTGTACTTGCTTGAAAAGTTTGACCCAAAGTCTGAGACATGGGACAAGATTCTGCCTCTTCCTCCTGGCTTTTGGGTGTTCCTCAGAAACATTACTGCCTCCTCTGAATACCTACAAAAATGGCTTGTAATATTGCCCCCACAGAGTGTTGCCCATAGGTGTATGAAGCACATAGCAGGCCATCCTACAAATGTCTACTCCATCTCAGCTTTTCTGTGCCTGCCTCTTTAATGGAAATAGGATGCACTGAGCCATTCTTCCTCTCTATAGTCAACTTTTCATGGACCAGTACACCTATTAGTAAGGTCTCTCCCTCCCTAAACTCTTGGTGACTTTAAGTTGTCTCAAGAATTTGAGGTAGACTCTTAAATAAGGGGGAAAAGACTCTTATGCTCTTAAGCAGAACTATCTCCCATACAACACCTTATCCTCAACCATCCAGTCAGCCTAGAATACTATCTCTCCACAGGTACACATCCACTCCCCTATCTCTAACTGTTGCTCATAAAGAAGTCTTTATAAGAACCACTAAGGTCCCCTTTCTTCTTTTCTATCTATACTAATCCTGCTTAACATGTAATAAATAGTATCAAGACATCTGTTTTAGGAAGCTTCTTATGATGCCCTCAGTTGAATTTACTACTTTCATTTCTAAGATATCACATCTTCTAGTATTTCACACTTGTCTACTGACTTTACTATCTTAAAAGGGCTCTAAACATCCTGAAACCAAGAAGTAAAACTGGAAGCTGATATGTTGATGCCTGTAAGAATGTTTGGCTGTCTGAGCTCTTTGAAGATACTCGTAGAGAAGAAATGTGAGGCTGGCAACAAGCTTTAGAACATTGCCATCCTGTTACTACATAGGCGTCCTTAAGATGATATATACTGACAATGAAGAAACAGTGGTCCTGGGTCAGGAAGTAGTAGTAGGGAGAGGCATCCAGGTACTCTTCTAGCAAATACTGTACCTAATCCAACACATTTGTTGGGCTAGGGAGACACTTTAATGATCATCTAGATTAAGATCAGCAAATCTCAGCCTCCTGGTTAAATCTTATCTGTTACTTATTTCCGAATCTCCTAGTTAAATGTAGGTGCTAGTTTTTAAACTCTATTTTATTGGGGTTCCTTATTGCCTCTTCCTCCCTTCCAACCCCCTGACTGCCCCCTGACTGTAGGTAGGAGAGAAAGAAGGTTAGAAGGGACAGCAGATGTGGACCTCTTTAGTTCCAGGTGGTTGGGACCATCATGTTCTTTGGGAAAATGCCAATCTCAGTCATCAGAATATCTTGCAGTCCAGCAGAACCAGCAGCCTTCTTCTTTCTCCACCCATTTCCTCAAAGCCTCCTTCCTCTCTCTAGGCTCTGAAATTTATACTCTCTCAGCATCCTCAGAATTAAACTAACTGCATCTGGCAAAGACCACATCCCTTTCTGAGCCACAGAACAAGTAAAAAGCAACTATAAACCCCACATTTGGAATTAAAACAGAAACCTGTTTACATTGCATAACTAAGTTTTTAAAGAAACCAAAATTTTCCTGTGGATAAAGAAACTGTGGTACATATACACTATGGAATACTACTCAGCTGTTAAAAAAAAGGAATTCCCAAAATTTGTGGACAAATGGATTGAGCTAGAAATGATCATAATGAGTGAGTTAAGCCAGAAGCAGAAAGACTCAAATGGTATATACTCACTTATATCTGCACATTAGCCCAAGGGGCATGTCCCACGAAAGCCTTCACTTACCAGGAGACTGAGACAGAGGGGAGGACATTCTAGTGGGACTCTAGATGAGAGAAGCATGGGAGAATGGTAAAGTAGAAGGATCCAGAGGGTCCTAGAAGCCTACAAGTAGAACATTATGATAGGCAGATTTGGGCACAGGGGTCCCGCTCAAACTAAGGCACCAGCCAAGGACAATACAGGCGGTAAACCTTAAACCCCTACCCAGATCTAACCAATGGACAGAACACTCTCCACAGTAGAGTGGAGAGTGGGATATTACTTTCTCACATACTCTGGTGCCTCACCTTTGACCATGTCCCCTGGAGGGGGAGACCTGGTGGCAATCAGAGGAAGGACAGCAAGTTACCAAGAAGAGACTTGATACCCTATGAGCATTTACAGGGGGACGTAATCCCCCTCAGGAACGGTCATAGGGAAGGGGAATAAGGGGGAAATGGGAGGGAGGGAAGAATGGGAGGATACAAGGGATGGGATAACCATTGAGATGTAACAAGAATAAATTAATAAAGTAAAAAAAAAAAATAAAGAAAGAAACCAAAACTTCCACTACACTTAAGTATAGTTTATTCCTTTTTTAACACCTATAAACAAATAGAAAATAATATAATTCAGGAACATATGACCCACATTCAGAAAGAACATGCCCTTGGGATTCAATGCACAATAGTGTCTGTCTAAAACTTTTAGAAACTTATCTTTGTGTGTACATTTTTAGAAGAAAAAATGTAATGAGACAGTAAAACAAAACTCCTGAACTCTTGGCTCATGTGTATATCCACCTCTTAGTGCCTCCAGATCTCCTTAGATAGGGTTGTTAGCCATCTGCTCCTTCACTTCCTAGTGTCCCCATCCCCACTGCCACACACATAAAATTGCAGTGCTCAGCAGGTAACCTGGTCAGGGAAGCTACAGAAATCTCACTGGACCAGTGATGACAGAAGCCCTTGGAGCAGAGACAAAGAGACGTTCCAATGCAGTGCTACAGTTGCAGAGAAAATATCATTTTTATATTCTGGGATATTATAGCCAGATAAAGAAACACTCATTCATCCTCTGTCCTCTTCTCCTTCTATATCTGTAGACATGGTTTTTCAAGTGTGCTTTTGAACAGAATACAAATGTGATATTCAGTAAAGCAGTGGACAATTGTTACCATCTGCCATCTGCCCACATGTAGGAGCTGGCTAAGGGAAGAAAGGTTTGATTCAGAGAAATGACAATGTTTTGAAAGAAGAATGCAAATAATTTTATTATGTTCTTCTTGAGCACATACTGAGTGTTATAGAAAAGAGACCATCAAAAGCATAGAAATGTGACATAGAAAAAACATTGTATCCTGGAGCCAGTCAGAATGGTCTTTGAACCCTGGGATGAAAGAGGCTATGCTTCTTAGGAAAAAAAATTGACAGTTGGATTTCCCCTTCCTCATATATATGTAAAGAATCATGTTGATCATTCAAATTTGTTAGTAAGAACAGATTCAAATAAAATCAAGGTACCTAATCTGTACAATGTGTGCTATCCCAATGAAACTCATTTTTTGTACAATTAATACACCTTAATACAACAGGGGAAACAATATGTTACAAAGAACAAAACCCTGCACTTTAGAAGGGCAACAATCAATATTAGAAGCAGGAGATAGATATAGAGCACAAGGTTGAGTGCCCGGCCAGCAGCAGTCAATTCACTCAGTGGAAGCTTCTAGAAAGCTGCAGCTAGATGAAAGCTTGGCAGCTAAGTTCCTGCTCCCTCCTCAGCTCAGTGCTGGTAGAGTAGGCAGCCTAGAACAGGAGGGCCCCCTGGGGGACTGTAGCTAAGAAAGCAAAGACCTGATCAACTGCAACTAATGGCTTCTATTTCTTTTATTGGCAGTCAGACCCTTTTCTGGTTTAATCCACTGGTTATCTAACAAGTGCTGAACAGAAAGCCATAGCAACTCTAACTAACCAGAACAAACAAAAGATTTAAGCCCCCTTCCCCTCAGATCCCCAGCTGTGTGCACATCTGTAGTAGCTTCTGATTCTGTTCACTTATTAATTTATCAAGGAATCTCTTGGGAATGTACTCTGCGCTTTACTCTATGATTAGATGCTGTGACCATAGTGAGAAGGGGACACAGTTATAACTTTTAAGGAGCTCAGTCAAGAGAGTGTAAAAACAACAACAGGCAATTACAGGAGGATAGCAAAAATACTAGGAGGGATAGCAGAGAAATCTGTCCAGGGCTCAGGAAACACTGACAGATGGAGAGAGCCTTGTATTGCCTCGCAATCTTGGCACCTCCTAATTTCTTCAGTCTATAGATGATACTAACCATGAACATCTGATATTTGAACATGAGTAGGAAGATGCCAGCTAAAGAAGGAGTGCAGCTGGATGCTTCAGACTAAGGGACCAGCAGGTGCAAAGACATAGAGAACCCCAGGGATCCACTCATACCTCATCCGTTAGAATGGCTGTTAGAGGGGGAATCTAACAACTAAACAGAACAGACCTTGACCACTGTTGCTGGGAATGTAAGTCAGCACAGCCATTATGGAACACAGTATGAATGTTCCTTTAAAATGTTAAAATTAGCACAAGATGGCAACAAAACAAAACCACCCTCGTGATCATCTATCCACAGAAACATCATTTAAGACACTTCCCAAGTACTAAGGAAGCCAACAGAGAGCTCGCGGTCCCTGCTTTTAGCATAATAATAAGAAAAAAAACACACAATGAAGAAAGGAAAAAGTGACCTGACTTGCTATTCTTCCTCATGTCCTAAGTAGGATGATGTAGAGAGATAGTTTGCACTTGTGGAAGGAAGGGACAAGTAAGTCTAAACTTTGCAAGCCCAGTGTTCAGCAGATTCCCACCACCCCCATTTCTAGACTTGGGCCTGCAGTCAAGGGACTGCCTCCACTAGTCCTTTCCCCTCCTTGAGCAGCACAGCAGGGAGACATACTATAGTCTTGACAAAGTAAGACATAGATGTAAGTACAAGATGTCTCTTGGAGCACAGAGCTGACTGGTTGAAATTCAGGCCCAATGGCTCATGCCCTAACATCAGTGCCCAACTTTACCACCAGGTAGAGCCTGGCAACCTATTCCTACTTTTATCCTGGTCAGTATCATCAACAGCTGCTGTGATCTTATCCCACAAGTCCACCACAGCAGCAGTAAGCCCACTGGAGTGTGGCGCTTGGTCCCAATCCTATGCCGTGCTATTCAGGCTGGATTCTAGGCTCTGGGTGCAACCCAGCATTGAGATGTTGGTGACCATAGGGCTGCTTGTTTATCTTCTCTCTTATCACAGGCCGGGCAACATGGAGAGAGTTGTTGTCCAACTGGAGAAGAAAAAAAGACAGTACCAAATCATTGCATAAGAACCTAGGGCTGGTACTTCACAATCTACGACACCCCCTCACGCCATGCAGAACCTCTAAGTGCCTGATTGTGGGGTGTAGATGAGGTCGGTGGGCCTACCTGGGTCCCAAGTGGAGGCTTGCTGGGACAGAATAGCCTTTTTATAATTTAATTTTTAATTTATTAACTTTTCATCCCCATTGTAGGCCCCTCCCTCCCTTCCTCCTGATCCCACTCCCCCTCCTTCATCCCCCTCCCCCAACCCCTAGTCTTCAGAAAGGGTGAGCCCTCCTCCTCCATCATCTGACCCCAGCCTATCAAGTCTCATCTGGACTGCCTGTATCCTCTTCCTCTGTGGCCTGGCAAGGCTGCCCACCAGGGAGAAGTGATCAACGAGCACCAGAATCTAGGTCAGAGGTGACCCCTACTCCCCATATTATGGGACCCACAAGGGGACTGTGCTGCCTACTGACTACATCTGAGCACGGGGTCTAAGTCCACACTACAATCCACAGACCTGAAGAAGCTAAATAACGAGGAGGCCCCTAGGGAGGATGCTTAATTCTCATTCAGAAGGGCAGATAGAATAGACACTGGAAGCAGTTGAAGAGAAGGAACCAGAAGCGAGCCTACTCTAGAGGTCCTCTGAAAGACTCCAACCAGCAAAGGATTGAAACAAATGCTGAGACTCACAGCCAAAATTTGGGGCAGATTGCAGGGAGTCTTATGGAAGAGTTGGGAAATACAAAGACATGGAGGGGACAGGAACTTCACAAGGAGACCAATGTAGCCAACAAATCTGGGCGGAATGGTGGGGACGCTGCAAAGATTCATGCACCAACCAAGGACCATGCATGGTGAGGACCTAGACTCCCTGCTCAGGCAACTCCCTATTCCATAACAACACACCAGTTGTGGCTAGGACACAAACTTGGAACTGCGGAGCCCTCTAGTGCTAAAATAGTGACAACATATAAGCCAGAACTCACAGCAAACCTAGGCTTAGCCCACCACCTAGTGCTAACATAGTGGCAGAAAACTGGTTTACCATTTCTGGAAAGAAAAACAACGCAGAGCCAGATTCAAGAGTCTGAGTATTTACTGTCACTTGCCAACAACCTGCAAGAACTTTCAGGGATATAAAGCTAATTGTTTTGTAGTTTTGTTTCTGTCATGGATGTTTATCGTTTTGGTGGTGAATACATGCATAAAATGTATTCAGTACTGAGAGTGTAAATTTAAACATGACATTGGACAGCTTCCATAATCCCTCTGACTTGTACAGACTTTGCCTGCAGTTAATTTGGACATGTGATTTTGATGCTTTTGTTTGCTGCAATTTTATTTAAGAATTTATTACATTTTTTAAAAAAATCTTTGGATGAGTAATAAGGACATCTAGGAAAAAAATAAAATGCCAGAAGCTGGCCATGTAGCAACTAATACGTGCAACTATGAATTAAAAATGTCTACTTTCAAGAGACGTGATGAACAGCTTAATGACACAGAGATGAAATTCAGTACTTTTTCAAAGAAATTGAAGTAATTTTGTAATCAAACAGATATTTGCAGTGAAAAGCACAGGAAACAAAATTTAAAATGCAGTAGAAGGCACAACTAACAAAATAGAACAAGTAGAAGACTCGATGAGCTTGGAAAACAGCCTATTTGAAAATACACATGAGAATAAGTGTCAGTGAGTGCTCAGCCACAAATAGGACACTCATTTCATACTGCCTCGCCATAAGGCTCAAGGATTGTTGCAGAATACAGGGTTGGGGCCTTGTAGAATCCAGGGGTCAGGAGGACAGGTCCAGAAGAGCATCTCCTGGATTTCACAGGACTGCTGCACTCATGAACTCAGAGCAGCTGGAGCTGGCTGCACAAGATCAACCCAGTAAACACTTTGCATGGGGAAAGGAAAAATGGGAGAAAATAATACCTTAGTTGATGGCTTCTAGGAGAAGGATGGTCAGTTTTCTTTGAAGTTATGACCCCTGGTGTGGGGACCACCTGCCACTGAATAACTCCACACCCCACAGTAATTGAACTCAGCAGTGAGGAGATGACACAGAGTTGGAAGGGAGCAGCTAGGGAGGTGGTGAATGGACCTGGGAGGAGTTAGGTGAAGAGGTGTGGAATTACTATGATCAAGATTTATATGTGTATGAAATTCTCAATAAAATATATAGTTTAAGAGGAAAAAAACTAAATGAAAGAAAATATACCTAGAAGAAATAAAAAGAGCAAAGTGGAACTAAGAAAGCTATATGGGAATTTTGCAATGTATTACAAAAGAAAACATTCAGATTGTTGGTATTCAGGAAAGACTTGAGAATGCCAAAGGGACGCGAAGTAGAAATGACAGGATTCTTCAAAATGACAAGAACAAGCCATACATCCAGAGACATATATAAACGTCTAGGTGCTGTAAAGTTAAAGAACAGTGGCTAATTTCAAAGTTTACTGAATTTTATCCCTTGAGAGAGGATCTCAAAGCTACAAGAATAAAGTTCATCACACACACACACACACACACACACACACACACACACACACACACACACGAACTGTACTTATTCGCTTACCAAAGACTCTTGTGAGAAATTTCTTAAGCTAGTCGCAAGGACACAAAGGACTGCTGCAGCCTTTCAGAGAAGCTAGGTGACGTGAAAGACATGCCTTGGCAAGCCTGGAGGAGCTCCCCTCCTACAGCCTCTAAGGGTTGCAGGTTTCTACCTCCAGCCAGACCAACTGAGCTGAAGAATCACAGAAGAGGGAGGACAACCCATCCAACCCAGCTGCCAAGCAGTTTCCCCCGTTTTTCCCGTTCTCCCTTCCCTGACAACTCTAACGTTTCCAAGACACTTTGAACACTCTTACTCCTCCTAGGCTGGTGCAGACCCAGGGTGGGGAGGTCTCGCCTTTAATGGCACCCTACTACCTACCTGACCCTTCCTCATCCCATTCTGCCAACTTCTAACTGCCGTGGTGAGTCTGTGCTTTTTCTGTTCAGTTCTAAGTGTAAAAGAAATGTTGTAGGAGTGACACCCCTGCAACAGCTGGTTCCCTCGCTATTCCTTTTGTCTTGGCCCCATTGGTGGGAACAGAACCAGCGAAGGACTTCCCATATAACAGCAAATGAAATAAGCTGTTCTAAAGGACAAAGAACACACTGCAGGAAAGGACCTGTGTCAGTGCACAAATCAAATATTGCCATTTTTTTTTAAGTTGAAAACATACTGAGTATCTTTTCTGACCAAAGCTCAGTAAAGCTAGAAAAAAGTAGAAGAACCTTTAAATTTACACAAACACATGCAAATAAAATACCGTACTCCTAAGCAGTCATTAGGTCAAGGAAGAAATTTAGAAGGAAATTAAAACATTCCTTAAAATGAATCAAAATGGAAACAATGTACTAAAATCAAAAGCACTACTATCAATGGAGTTTCAGCTAATCAGAACCTTCATGTGAGAAAAAAAAAGACCTAAATAAACAGGTTATCATTGCAACCTATGGAACTATACAAAAAACATATCAGAAAAGATCAAATTCCCCAGGCTTTTTGGCAATGGTAGGGATCAAACCCAGATACCACATTACCAGATTACCACATAATAGGTAAGTGATTTTCCACCAAGATACATCTCCAGCTCCCAAACCAAAATTGATACACAAATATTAAGACAGTACATGAAATAGATGTAAAAAAACCACAAATTCAAAGTATCAATGAAACAAAGAATTGATTTCTCAGGAAAACAAAATAGACAAACTTCTTGCCAGAGTAACTAAAAAAAATTTTTTTTGAATAACAGAAGACTCCAAGTCACTTAAAATCCACAATCCTCTGTCTAAGTTTATATCAAAAGGAAATTAAATTAGTATGTCAAAGAGATATCTGCTCCCCTGTTCTAAATGCAACATTCTACATCATAGTCAAGATATGGAATTTTTAAAAAGATATGGAATCAGCCCAAGTTTCCACTAACATATAAGTGGATAAAGAAAAATTGTCATATATACAAAATAGAATGCTGTTCGGCCTTTAAAAATAAAGATGTTTGTCATTTGTGAAAATAGATTAACCTGAAAGCCGTTATGTTGAGATAAGGTAAGCAAAATTGACACATACTGTCATGATCTCATTTACATGGGGAATATAAAATCTGAGCTCAGAAGCTGGAGTAAAATGGTGATTACCAAAGGCTGGGGATAGAGGCCGGGAAGAGGGCATGGGAGTAAGTGAGATAGTCTCCCTAAGACAAGAGGAAGACATTCTGGAGACATATGAACATCGTGGTGTTAATCTTGTATTGAAATTTAGCAATTCAGTACATCTTCAGTGTTCTTACAACAAAAACAAAATTATGCAATGGATATGTGTCCCAGTTAGTTTTTTATTGTCAACGTGACACAACCTAAAGTCACCTGAAAAGGAGGAAATGCCATTTGAAGAACCATCCAAATCAGCTTGGCTTACGGCCCTGTCTAAAACTAAATCATCTTGATTAATGATTGATGAGAGAAGGCCCAGCCCACTGTAGGCAGCACATCCCTAGGCAGATGAGCTAGGTTTATATGAGAAAGCTAACTGATCATGACCAGATAGCAAGCTAGTAAGTGGCCTCCTTCCATGGTTTCTACTTGAGTCCCTGCTTGAGTTCCTGACCCGAGTTCCCTCAATGAAGGATTTTGACCTGCAATTGTAGGCCAAATAAAGCCTTTCCTCCGCAAGTTGCTTTCAGTCATGAGGTTTATCAGAGCAACAGAAATCAAATTAGAACAATATTACATCTGAATGCATACAGGCTTCAAAATGTCACAGTGTACATTGTAAATATGTGTAATTATATTGATAAATTCCCCAAGTAGATGAGGCTTTGAAACCACTCTGTTCTGCTACATCTTGGAAATAAGAATCTAGGGGAATCATATGAGGCACAGTGAGTGTCGTACACAACGTCAAATCAGTGCCCTCTACGTGCAGAGCTCTACTTGCTTCGTGGGAAGTGAAAGCATCAATGCCCGTAGGGTAATTAAAGGACAGGAAGAAAAAAATCGGAGCATCTTTACTCCACAGTGGACCATTTTAACACTATCTAAATGTGTCTCCAAGTCTCACTGAGATCCATTCTTGGAAACATTTATTTTTTAAGTTTCTTTTGGTGACAAATCAAGCCTAAGTGGGTATTATCACTGTCATCAAAAATGATGAGCTGAAAACAAGAGCAATTGGTAACCTCTGCGTCTAGAATCCAAACAGATCTGAAGCCTTGCTGTCCGACAGAGAAGGGTGAAAGT
Organism: Acomys minous; assembly: GCF_964271855.1. Classification (NCBI taxonomy): domain Eukaryota; kingdom Metazoa; phylum Chordata; class Mammalia; order Rodentia; family Muridae; genus Acomys; species Acomys minous. Next base: position 90,579,521 of record NC_140487.1, read on the forward strand.
AGGCTTTCCCCGCAGGAAACAGAAGGGATGAGCGAGATAAGTAGATATTTCCATTCTATTAAAGCATGTTTTAAAAAGAGAAAGAAACTAATACAAGAGTCATGTACTATATTGTACTCATTATATCACATAAAAATATTTTCAAAGTTGTAAGCCTCATACTGGCAAGTTTATAGTGAAGTCTTTATCTTATACACTGTTCGTGGGCTTATAAATTAGGACGATTCTATTGGAAAGCAATGAGGCAATGTGTGTCTAGCAGTGACAGACTACATAAGTTCTCACCCAGTAATTTCACTCCTGGGTATTCATCTCAAAGAAATAATCTAATCCAAATGAAGAAAGGAATTGCATTCAGGGAGATTTTTTTATTGTAATGTTATTTATAATAACAAAATAATAATAGTCTAAATGTCCTATATTTAAGTAAAGTATGCATTTTCACTAAATGGAACATTGTGAACTCATTATCATAACACTTACAAAGACTATTTAATAGTTTTGGAAAACTTTTATGATATAATGTGACCTAAAAATAACAGAATACAGAAAGTAATAACATCATATTTGTGCCATGATTACATCTTTATTTTTAATACATAATTATTGGCTATGTAGTACAAACATGGGCACTTAAGAACTAGAAAACAGCATGTAAAAATGACAATATCTACTTGGATACTGAGATTATTGGCTTTTTAAAATATCATTGCCATTATTTAATAATATTATATAAAACTTAAATGGCATTTTTTAAATGCAGTTGGTTTATTTTTGTGTGTAAGTGTTTTACTACATGTATGTATGTGCACCAGTTGTGGTGCCCATGGAGGTCAGAAGAAGTGGCTAGATCCTGCAGAACTGGAGGTTGTGAGCTGCCATGTATGTGCTGGAACTGAATCTGGATCCTCTCAACAGCAACAAGTAATCATCACCACTGAGCCATTTCTCCAGCCCTTTAGATAGTATTTTGAAGAACATGGGGGTCACAGTCAGGAGCTTTGTTTAAATCTTTAGTCCATTGTTCACTACCTAAATCGGGGAACTTGATTAATTTTTCTAAGCTTTGGGTTTTTGCATCTTTAGAGGGGAGTTGATTACCTGCATGATGAGAATGCTGTAGTAACCAAGGTGACTGAGGCTCAGAAAGATGAATGTAGTATGCACTCTTTCATATGGAAATCCTATTTTCTAACTACTAAAGATGTCTATGTAGGTGAGAGCAAATGTGGGTAAAGGCCAGGGAAGCAGAAAGGAGCCCATGAGAGAGAAGAAAGGAAAGACACATTAAAAGGAGAGGTGGGAAAGAAAAGAAGCCCACCGGTAATATCAAAGTGGAAATGGAACTACTGAGGACACAAAGGTGTAGCAGGAGGAAAGAGTAGGCTGAGTCAGAGAGACAGAGAGAAGAGCAAGTGGGGGCTCAAAAGCATCCAAAGCAGAATATGTTTGGAAGTCTCATAAGGCAGCCTGTTAATTTGTAACCTAATAAAGTAAGTAAATAAATTAATAAATGGTGCTATTTAACTCCTAGAAAAATGAATAAACATAAATAAAGCACCCACTACATACTAAATGTTTAATAACACGTTCGTAATTGACTATTTTCTGTAAAGGATTTTGCCACTTTATAAATATACATGTACAGAGATAGTTATAGTTTAAGACAATTTAAGAAAAGTAGTCAAGAAAGAATAAGGGTAATTCAATAAATGTTAATTCTCCCCATTTTCCAAGTTTCTGTCTTTGAAAAATGAAACATCATTTAAGAATATTCTGGCAGGATTGTTAAGAATTCAAGATGAATGACAGTTGTTTCTCAAAACTTCTTTTTCATTAGCAAAATATGAAAAATAAAGATATAAGCATCTCCACACACTGAGACAAAGAAAGAGATACATATGTATATGTGCTCATACATTCTTAGAGTTTCAAATAACAATTTGCTTCTTTATTGTGGTGAACTATTCCCACATAGCAAAAGGTATCATTTTGCTTTTAATTATGAATTGCTATTAAATGTTTCTTTTATTTGGCAAAGATGTTTGTTTCGGGAAAATTAATTTAGACGGTTCCATTTTTCAAACAACAATACCTTCTGTTCTGGGCTTCCCGAGGACAATTAGATCTGGATTCTTTCCCCATAATCAAACTGGCATTTTCTTATGGGAAAAAAAAGTCATGGTTGATCACCATGGAATCTAGCTTCCGTGAGTGCCAGTTAGATGCAGAAAACACTTTTATGGCCAGACACTTTTGCTTCCCGCAGTATATAAAACTGACATAATGAAAGGTGTTACCCTGGATGAGCAGGAATACAGATTAATGCTGCCTTGCTTTCAGTGTCAGAGTTTTATTCTGCCCATCATGATATTTTTTTCACAGGAACTCTACCATTTTGTACAATTCATCAAACATGACAGAGAGGCTGTTATGTGCTAAGTACAGTGGTAGTAGCACGAGAAACAGATCCAGGTGCTACCATGGCTGCACCTGCAACAGGAGTGCACAGTCAGAGGACTCACACAGATAATAGCAGCACAGCAACAGCATCTGTGTCCAAGGGTCGTCAAATGTCCAAGGGACCTCGAGAAGGCACTGAACCCAGCCTGGAGGACTAGCAGTGGCTCCCAGAGGGTCGATGTGTGTAAGACAAGCCACACGTAAAGGAGAGGAGAAAAGGCGTTTTGAGCAAAGGAAGTTCCTACTAGATAACACAACACTACCTGGAAGCATGTGTCTAAGCTAACTTACGTTACTAGGATGTAGGCCATAAAATCCATTTTGAATTCTCTGACTTCTTCATGCTCATTTTGCTAAAATGCGATAGAGACAGATTCAAAGATGCAAAGGTAACTTATTGGCTTATGCAACAAGGACATTACAAAGCAAGTTCTGGCTTGCAAGGATTTCTTTTTTAAAAATATTTTATCTAATACTCATACCTGCTTATTGTGTGTTTGGATCAAATCTGTTACCCATCCCCTTGACTCCAATCCCCCAATACCTTATACATTTAGTACTACCTGTGTGTGCCTGGGTGTGGGACCATCCACTGAATCATATACCTGAAGAAAACTGACTCTCCTTCACCCAGCAGCCTTTGACTATCAGTGGGTCCTCAGATTGGGTGGGAAGTCATGAGCCCTTTCCACAGTGATGGTTAGATGTTGGCTGCCTTGATCTTGTGCACATAGTCCCAGAGTGAGTTCAGTGTGTATTTTCCGTGCACAGAAAATACTGTTTTTCCTTCAGACACCTCTGGCTCTTAGAATCTTTCTTTCTTCTTTTCCAGCACCATCTCTGAGCACTGGGGAAGGTGATATGATATAGATAAAATCCATTTAGAGCTGAGCATTCCGCAGACTCTTGCTCTCTGCATATCACTAGGTGTGAAGGAGTTCCTGTATTATCATCTACTAAAGAAAAGAAAAGAAAGGAAAAGAAAGGAAAAAAAACCTCTTTGATGAAGGCAGAATGATGCAATAATCTGTGGGTTTAAAAATAACAACTTAGAGAGATCTATATATCTATACACACACACATATATATATATGTATACATAGCTGTAGAAGCTTCTATAGTAAGTTTGTATATGGCACAGTCAATATCTTTAGTAGTAGTTATCCTTCCCCATGCTCCCTCGTCCAGCCTGCCCTCCCATCCTTGTCTCGTTTGATCCTCCCTTCCATTTTTTCTCTTCCTCCCTTCATTCCACTGTGTTCTATGCTCCTTTCCTTGAAGTCCTGCCCTCGGCCCCTTCCTAGTTCCCTGCCTTCTATGGCCATGGCAATTTAAGCACACATATCTAAGGAGTCAAAACATCCACATGCAGAAGAGAACAGGTGGCATCTGTCTCCCTGGATCTGGGTTGCCTCGCTCTGAGTGCTTGTCGTTCTTACTTCTTTTATTCCTTCACAGTTCTTTGCAAAGCTGCTGGAAACTGATTTCCACACTTACTAAATCTGAGGGAGAACAGAAGCAAAGAAGATTTTACTGAACACTTGAGTATATTAGGACTTTTGAACACTTAAATATATAAGCAAATGGGTTAAGTGTGGGCAAAAATCTAAAAATCTAGAAAGGTGACCAAAGGAGTAATGTTGAGAGCTGAAGAAGCATAGAGTGGATGAAAGGGCACATGGGACGTAAGAGAGAAGGGGGGTATGGTAGGAAGGCTACAAGAGGAAACAGAGACACCAAGGGTTGGGGTGGAGGAAAAAGAAGCATTACAAAATGACACTTTGTTAGCTTATGTCATACAGTATCTAACACACTATGTGCAGGTTTTTTTAAAAAGCAAAAGCAAAATGGGAGAGTAATCTTGGTACTTTCCAGTCAAAAGATTTTTGTTTACTATGTTTTATATTCTACTGTACATTATGAGAGGTGAAGCCATTCACCAAGGAGCTAAACCACTTGCAGGTGCCTAAGCTGGGACTCAGTCTCATTATTCTTTGCGCTCACACGTGATCGGAGCTGTGGCTTCTTACTCTGGTCCCCAAGCTTCACGCTGCTTCTGCTTTCCCCATTTCTGTGCTTCATCTTCCGCATGGAACTCCCATGGGAATCAGGTCTTCCCGTTCCAATACACACGCCTGCGGTGTGTCAGGGCCATGGTCTCTCATTCTGTGTGCCTTGGCATATGGAAACAGACTGAGTTATAGACTCTTATCTGAAGTTTCTGATTTCTTTTATCTTTATTTTTTTTTACACTTCTTTGGTTGCTTTTTTATTGGTTTTCTTTTGGTGTAGGTTCCTTCAAATAACCTTTATTTAGTGCGTAATTTTTAAATAATCACACACACATATACATTGATATATGGGAGGTGGAGATGCCTTGGTGGTCTTAACTGAATATCAATCTAAATAGGAGATAAATAGACATATTAATTTCCAAAGATAAATATTAGCTGGGCTTTTATGGTGAATCTAGGTTCTTCTATTCTTTCCTTGAAGATGTATTATTATTATTATTATTATTATTATTATTATTATTATTATTATTATTGGCCTGAGCATGATGCACTTAAGAGATAGAGGCAGACATATCATTGTAAGCCAGGATACCTAACATAGAGAGTTTCAGGTGAGCCAAGGCTACACAGTGTGGTCTTGTCCCAAAAATAAAATTTTTTATTATTATTATTATTATTATTATTATTATTATTATTATTATTATATCATATGGTGGTGCAGGAGTCAAAGTATGTGCAAATGAGTGTAGATTGTAGATGACTTCATAGTCCAGAGATGGTGCTGGATCCCCTGGAGCTAGAGTTACGGATAGTTTTGAGTAACCCGTGGTAGGAAGCAAACTCTGGTCCCCTGAATGAGCAGAATGAGCTCTTAACTGCTGAGCCATCTCTCTGGCCCCTTTTATTCTTTCTTAAAAATTGGTCCTCCAAGAAAAAATAAAATATCCCCATCCATTGATACCTACTTAAACTTAGCCTCTGTTTAAAGGAAGCCCTCTTGGTAATTCCTTGGTTAAAACCACTTGAATCAACAACAATTTAGGGGCTAGAGAGATAGCCCAGTAGTTAAGAGCACTTGCTGCTATTTGAGGGAACACAGGCTTAGTTCTTCTCAGCATCCACACTGAGGCTCATTATCATCTGGCCTCTGCAGATACCCACACGCCCATGCTGTGTGTTAATTCATGCAGGTATACATGTATGTACACATAGACAAATCTTTTTAAAAAAATAACCATCTAACATTGGAGCTAAGTAAATCCTTCTCTGTCCACTCCCATCACTGCATTTTCCTTAACGTTTTCCGTATTTCTGAATACCTGTGGTTCCCTAAAGACCTCACTAACCAACACCCTTGGACCTATCTCTATATTTTTGAAATTTGATTCTGAACTAAACAAGTACTTTTCTTTTCTAAATGTGAGATTATATTATGAAAAGATATTTTTCAAGGAGCTAATAAAACTTGTGGCTATGTTTTCTTTTCTATCAGCCTATATCAATTATGTACAATACAAGATTTCATTACGACTGTTGACATACATACCTCATGCACTTTGATCACATTTACCCTCACTACCTCCCTTATCTCTTCTCACTCTCACTGATACCCATCCTCCTCTCAGCTAGTGCCCTGCCTGCCTCCATGTCTTTCTTTTATTTATTTAATGTATTTATTTACGGTGAGCCAAGTAGTTTAATTATGGTTACTTACTGGAATGTGGTGCAGGGTTATGTATAGGTGCTTCAGTGACTTACTGGTGACTATGCCTCACCTCCTCCACCACAACTATTAACTATCTAAAGATCCTCAGTGAGGGGTCCTCGGGGGCCTGCCACCTAGCTGCCATTAACTACCTGTAGATCCTTAGGGAAACTTGGGAACAGAACACTCTACTCCTCCTGCACTTACATTCTTTCTATGCCTATTACTACAGTGCTCCCTGAATCCTGGAGGAAGTAATATAAACGCTCCACTTATGGCTGAACACTCCACAGTCGATTCTTCTCGGCACTTTGATGAGTTATGTTTCTCTGCAATAGCTATAGTCTGCTGCATAAAGAAATTATGCTGACCACAGTGGAGAAATATTTAGATGGTAGCTTGACAGACCATTATTTACATTTAGAAAAGCAACAGTTGATAGCTACCCACCAGGGCCTACGGCCTCTCTAGTCACAGGCTTTTGACCAGATTTACAGTGTAAATGTAGACGTCCTCCTCTAGAGCAGGCCTTCAATCTGCTCAGAAAGCAGCTGGTCTCTCCCATAACAGACATGCCATTATTGTGCCAGGGAGCACATCTTTCCCTGGCAGATCAGTAACAAAACATTCAGGGTCCATGGCTGCGTAAGTCTGTTAATAACAATTCTCCCCCCAGCACCCTGCATAACAGCTCTGGTACTGTGAAACCTAGCTAACGGAACAATGGCTTGATTTCTCTTTGTCCTTAACAAAACAAAATACATGGTGTCCTCACACAGGGTCTTACAACCTGTGTGGGCAACCAAGAACAGTGGAAATAAATATGTGTGCTGTTTGGAAGTCCTCAGGGACCTCTCTGGCCAACAACTCATGGGAAAGTAGCTCAGCCTCGGCATTAGGATGTTTATCTAATAGCCTATGGCTTCTGGGAGTTACTTTATCCACCTGTGCAAGGTACCTCTGTTCTAATCACTTTTTCAAACATTTACTCTTGTATACAATGTCTGTGAAAGGTATTCTTACGCCATCCCTCCGCTCCCTACCTCCTCTATCCCCATCCCATTGGTCTGCTTTGTCTCCTTAGACAGTTTTACTTCCACTTTCAATTGATAGATACATAAATATACAGATTCATAGACAGACCATTTTATTTACCGATATAAAATCTAGGAACCACAAATGAGAGAAAACATACAGCATTTGTCTTTCTGCTATTGGCTTAATTTGAGTTGCTTTCTTTAAAAAGTCTTCCTTGAAAGCCAAGCTAAAAACGCAATTAGTATCATTAAATTATTCAAAGAGTAGAGCAGATTTAACTCTAAGATGGTCAGTCCGTTGCCAACTGTGGCAGCTTATTCTAGGTTATGAGACATTAGAAACTGAATTTAGAAAGGTCGGCGCTAGGTGAACTGTTCTCCAGGGAGGGGACGTTTTAAAAGTCCATATGCCTAGCAGGAGAGTGGGTCTGGGGAAGAAAGGGAACTGAAGGTGAGGCTGGATTATTGGAAAGAGAAGAAGCTGGGTCTTGAAGCTGAATATGTGCCTCTGCCCTGGGCTCCTCCTAGGGATGTAAATGCCGATGTCCTCCGCAGGCTGGCTGGCTTCTGTAGTGACGGAGGAATGCTTGGGGATTACTGGTGCTCTTGTTTAAATCATCTCCATCTATTCTGTGACAGACTGGCTGTTCCCCAAATAGCTATCTTGCGTGAAAACAGAAAGCAAAACAGAACACATAATCAGTGACTCTTCTCCTCCACCACACAGAACCCCACACAGAACCAGCCCCTGAGCTCCTGGAACACTACGTCCCTTTGCCTTCTAAGAGATAATTGTAGTGTAGTTGTGACCAAAATGAAAAGTCCATTTTTAACCAGAGCCTCATGATCAACCCATCCAGATGAAGGAGGCCAAATTTCCGTGAGCCCAGGGCCCCCAAGGCTTATAAAGAAATGGTTTTGAGGGAGACGGTGGAGGCAGTCCAGGAAAATGGTTTCTACCTAGTATGTCCTTTGGAAGAGAGGGGTCTAAAGCTCAAGACCTCATCTGTCTGGTGAGCAGCTCAGTAAGGTGCTATCTAAATGGGAGCAGGTGGTCAGCAGATCTTTGTGGGTGTCCTGTATTAGCTGCTGCATGAGACCCTTGAGAGAAGTGACAAGGCCATGGGAACAGATAAGACCCAGCCCAACCTTGGCAGGTTAAGGAAGACCCGACAGGAGAGGAGGCATGTCAGATGAGAGCCAAATAAAAGTAGAAAGCAGGTCAGTGCCCTGGGTTTACAAATGCTATAGTTTCCTGTCGGCAGTTTCAACTGATTATTATTCCAATTACTCTTAGTAATGATATGTCTCACTTTCATTTATTATTTTTAACTTTTGAAAATTTTAAAAGTAGTTACTCGACTGTTCCATTTCCCCGCTGAAAGCTGTTATGCAGTCATTCTGGAGCATATGCTTTTGTTTTCATTTGCATTTTGACCACAGATTTTGCAATCCTATCTGAAGTACTTGTTAGAACATAAACAGACTACAGTTACGTGCTTGTGCCACTAGGTGGTGCAAACATATATTAGTCAATTGCAGATAATAGGGTTCATCTGCAGATCAGAATTAATTCATTACCACAAAGGGGATATAGACACTAGAAGATGGGGAGTCGGGGAGAGAGGAAGAGGGGGCGCACTCTCGGAAGAGACAGACTTTGTTGCTAACTGAAGAGTGCCGAAGCGAAACCATAAAAGTGAGAAACCTCAAAGATGTGGCAGAGGGAAAGCCTTGGGGAGGAAGGAACTGCTTACTTTCCATAATGATGAATTCTTACTTAACAGGGCCATTGCAGAGGGAATAACAGAATAGTTCAGTCATATGAACTAGAAGACATCAAAACGTCCTCCCAGGCTTTTGTTCTGGCCACTGGAGGCCCAGAGATTAAATGGCGTAGCCCTGTCATCAAGTAAGGACCTGACACAATAGACAGACACAGGAAAAGACAATTAAGACAGCAGGAGACAAGACATCCGTTTTACCAGGTGCACTGGGAGAACAAAGCAGAAAGCACTTGTTCTGCCAAAGAAAGGAGAGCCGGGCTTAAGCCTGGGCCTTGGTGGACAGAGACGTCATGGGGGACTTGAGAAGTGCTAACAGCACTGGCGGAGAGAGCAGCATGAACACAGGTGTGGAGGGTTGAAGGCTGCTGAGTTCACCAAGCTCAGCAAGTGCTTACTGGGTGCTCCCCCCGCCCCACAGTGTGGAGTGAGGTCACTAAGATGGATAGTACTTCTGAGCCTCTATGCTGTTTCTCATCTACTGAGGAAGATTCACACAGGCACGGAAAGTCCCAATGTGACAGGACAGCTTAAAATGTAGCTCTTTTGAATTTTGTCTGTGTCCTTGGGCCCCAGTGATCTGGAGCCCAGGGATTCTGTGAGTCTTCTACACCAGAATAGGGAGTCCACAAGTACAGCACCTGGCTGCATTTGACTTTAAGCCTCTCTCGTGCTTTTTAAAGTTCTGAAGTTTGTAGCCAGAAACAGTCAGTTATACAAAACCACACGTGGGAGCCAGGACACATACCCAGGTGCGTCTGACTCTTGCCAGGCTTTTCTTCTTATTCTTCTCCACTGGATCTCAAACACAGAGTCACCATTTAGCAACGGTTCCTAAGAAAGAACGAAAACTTTTTGGACAAATGCCTGCGCCCCCACCCCCGCCCCCACCCCCGTTCCACAAATTGTGGCCATGGTGGAAATAAGCTTACAGAAGAAGAGGGGCTACTAGATGCTTCTTTCCTGCACGAGCAGAGTGCCAGGCCGCTCAGGTTGGCTTGGGCAAAGGCAGTGTGAGCCAGTCTTCCCTCTGCTGGCTTCCACATCCAGGGAAGGAGACCATCTGGCTACAGCATTCTCCCTCGCTGGCATGTGCGGGTCTGTATTTCATTTCAGTGTGAGAGCTCATGCTCGCTCCGTAGATCACTGACATCTTGGAGTTGCATTGTTTGCTTGAAGTCAACTGGAATGAGTTATGAGCTGGCAGGAAAACAGGGATGTGTTACTGAGAAGGCTTCAAGAAGGGATACAGGCATGCCTGTAGATCCATGACGCGTTAGAATCACCCAGTAGAGACCTCTTCAAGAGATTTGTGTTATAGCACATCAAAGTTGAATGGCCAAGACAACTTTGAGGACAAGGAAACTTGAGAACAGATCCCCATCTGGGGAAAAAAAAAGACAGGAATTAAGAACATTTAGCCTGGAGACACAGACACTGCTGTTACCATGGGTGAGGCAACAGGAACTAGTGATGCTACCCTTAGCGTGCTTCACTCTGTTCAAAGGATAGCTGAATGAACAATAACTAGGGAGTTCCTGTCACGGAACGAGATAGAACAGAGATAGCTCATACATCTGGAGGTGGGAAAGGGACACTGAAGAGGGAAGTGTGCCAGTGACAGATCAAACACAATGACTTCTGAGTTCCATGTATCAATGATGTTATGCAAATGGGAGAGACACTCTATGTGACCAAAGGTCAGATGTCCTTTAATAACAAGTTCCCCCACCAATACTAAATAGATAACCTTACTGGTAACATATTATAAGTTATGACTGCCATAATTTAGACTCTAGAGGCAGGATGGGAACTGGCATGGACCTGCCAGTTCGTGAAGGGTTAGTGTTGAGCAGATGGTTTCCCCTCTTTGAATGTAATCATACTCTGGGCAGGACTCACCTGGTAGGCTCACCATGAGTCCGAAATGCTGTATCAATGTTCCTAGCACATGCTGTGCCTAACCTTTAGTCTACACTGGTCAGAAGAACATAGTGGACTTAACTTCTGCTTAAGCTGAGCTTCGGGAAGTTGTTCTTGGGAAGTGATAAGCTAAAGAGGGTGGGCTGCATCAGACAAGGTGTCACTGGGGGAAATACCTGTGATGAGAAGCACCAGCAACATGAAGCCTAAAACCAAGGTTTTCAGAACAAAGTTTGTGTGACCCTTTACAGGAGATGCAGTTCTCTTCAGTATTTCTCTTAGAAAAGAGAAAGAGATGAACAGGAAGACTGAGGCTTATGGAATCCTGATTTCAGTCTTCAGGGAAAGCTGTTTACTGAGGTCCCAATGTGAGCTTTCTCAATCCATTTCTCTCCTCTCATGGCATCCAGCTCAACACAGTTTCCTGGGGCTTAGGGAGCTGTACCAAATGACAGGCGTTCTGAGGTGCTGATCATCTCAGGCACCGTACGCACAGCCTGTTGCCTCCAAAGACAATGATCATCATTCATATATCTAGTGTGCTCAACAACAGATTTCCGATTGGCTGTACACAAAGAGATGAGGATTGCACTGGAGAAGGAATGCTCAGATCATCAGCAACTGATATCGTCGGGGTGTTGTGAATGTTCTTAAGAATTGAACCAGCATAAGTAACTCGATTGGAAAAAAAGTTACTGTGAGCCAAGATACCCAAAGCAAAGCAGGGTGCCAGTGCATCGGTTGACCAGCTGATGCAAATGCTTCAAGCAAAGAGAATATAAGAGTCCAGGGTCCAAAGAAATGTGCCTGGATGGGGCCTTGGAATGGGGCTTCTTTTCCTGTGTTGACAGGTAAACCACATTCTCCCCATGCCTTTTTGTTCATGACTACAGCATAGACTGATTTAGACGTCTTCTAAGAGCCTCTCAGAAAGGCTATCCAATCTGCCTCATCTGTGTGGTGGAAGAGCCCTCAGCACAACCATCTTCTGGAAAATGTACGGGGCTCTATGTATCTAGAAATAATTTTCATTTTTCCTTTGCCCTACTAGACAGACCATATATATAATTTTTCATATAACATCTCAATGTTATCCCATCCTTTGTATCCTCCCATTCCTCCCTCCCTCCTGCTTTCCCCTACTCCCTTCCCCTATGACTGTGACTGAGGGGGACCTACCCCCCCCGTATATGCTCATACGGTATCAAGTCTCTTCTTGATAGCCTGCTATCCTTCCTCTAAGTGCCACCAGGTCTCCCCATCCAGGGAACGTGGTCAAATATGGGGCACCAAAGTTCCTGTGAAAGTCAGTCCCCACTCTCCACTCAACTGTGGAGAATGCCCTATCCATTGGCTAGTTCTGAGTAGGGGTTTGAAGTTTACCGCACGTATTGTCCTTGGCTGGTGCCATAGTTTGATCAGGACCCCTGGGCCCAGATCTGCCCATCATAATGTTCTTTTTGTAGGTTTCTAGGATGCTCTGGATCTTTCTATTTCCCCATTCTCCCATGCTTCTCTCACCTAGAGTCCCAACAAAATGTCCTCCCCTCTGTCCCACTTTCCTGGTAAGTGAAGACTTTAATGAGACATGCCCCTTGAGCTAATGTCTAGATATAAGTGAGTATATACCATTTGACTCTTTCTGCTTCTGGGTTAACTCACTCATTATGATCATTTCTTGTCCCATCCATTTGTCCACAAATTTCAGGGATTCCTTGTGTTTAATAGCTGAGTAGTATTCCATAGTGTAAATGTACCACAGTTTCTTTATTCATTCTTCTACTGAGGGACACTTAGGCTGTCTCCATGGTCTGGATATTATGAATAAGGCCACTACAAACATGGTTGAGCATGTGTCCTTCTTGTGTGCTGGAGCATCTTCTGGGTATATTCCAAGGAGTGGAATAGCTGAGTCTTGAGAAAGCCTTATACCCAGTTTTCTGAGATAGCGCCAGATAGATGTCCAAAGTGGCTGTACTAGTTTGCATTCCTACCAGCAATGAAGGAGTGTTCATCTTTCTCCACATCCTTGCCAGCATGTGGTGTCACTTAAATTTTTGATCTTAGCCTTTCTGATGCATGTAAGATGGAATCTCAGTGTTGTTTTGATTTGCATTTCCCTGATAATGAAGGAGGTTGAACATTTCCTTAAGTGTTTCTCAGCCATTTGATATTCCTCTGTTGAGAATTCTGTTTAATTCCGAGCCCCATTTCTCAATTGGGTTATTTGGTTTGGTGGTGTTTAATTTCTTGAGTTCTTTATATATTTTGGATATTAGACCTTTCTCAGATGTAGGGTTACTGAAGATCTTTCCCAGTCTGTAGGCTGTCACTTTGTTCTGTTGACAGTGTTTCTGGCTTTACAGAAGCTTCTCAGCCTCATGAGGTCCCATTTCTTAATTGTTGACCTCAAGGCCTGGGGCCTAGGCTGTTGGTATTCTGTTCAGGAAGTTGTCTCCTGTGCCAATGTGTTCCAGGCTCTTCCTCCACTTTTTCTTCTAACCAATTTAGTGTCTCTGGTTTTATGTTGAGGTCTTTGATACACATGGACTTGAGTTTTGTGCATGGTGACAAATATGGCTCTAATTGCATTTTTTTATACGTAGACAACTGATTAGACCAAAACCATTTGTTGAAGATTCTATCCTTTTCCCATTGAATAGATTTGGCTTCTTTGTCAAAAATCAAGTGACCATATGTGTGTGGATTCATCTCCGGGTCTTTGATGGGATTCTATTGATCAGCCAGCCTATTGCTGTGCTAGTACCATGCTGTTTTAATTACTATTGCTTTATAGTACAGCTTGAGATCAGGTATGAAGATTCCTGAGTTTTTTGTTTTTCCATATGAAGTTGAGAATTGAACTTTCAATGTCTTTTTTTAAATGTGTAGGTATTTTAATAGGGGTTGCATTGAATCTGTAGATTGCTTTTGGTAAGATGGCCATTTTTACCATGTTAATTCTCCTGATCCACGAACAAGGGAGATCATTCCATCTTTTCATGTCATCTTCAATCTCTTTATTCAGAGTTTTGAAATTTTTTTCAAACAAGTCCTTCACTTGTTTGGTTAGAGTAACTCCTAGATATTTTATATTGCTTGTGGGTAATGTGAAGGATGTAGTTTTCCTAATTTCTTCTTCTGCATGATTGTCATTTGTATATAGGAAGGATACTGACTTTTTTGAGTTAATTTTGTATCCAGCCAATTTGCTGAAGGTGTTTATCAGCTGTACTACTTCTCTGGTGGAATTTTGGGGGTCACTTATGTACACTATCATATCATGTGCAAATAGGGATAATTTGACTTTCTCCTTTCCCATTTCGATACCCTTGATCTCCTTTTGTTGTCTTATTGCTCTGGCTAGAACTTCAAGTACTATATTGAAGAGATATGGAGAAAGTGGACAGCCTTGTCTGGTCCCTGATTTTAGAGGAATTTCCTTGAGTATCGCTCCACTTAACTTGATGTTTGCTATTGGCTTTCTGTATATAGCCTTTATTATGTTGAGATATGTGCCTTTTATCCCTGGTCTCTCCAAAACTTTAAATATGAATGGGTGTTGGATTTTATCAAATGCTTTCTCTGCATCTAAGGAGATGATCATGTGGTTTTTTACTTTCAGTTTGTTTATATGGTGGATTACATTGATGGATGTCTGTATATTAAACCATCCCTGCATGCCTGGAATGAAGCCTACCTGGTCATAGTGAATGATATCTTTGATGTGTTCTTGTATTCATTTTGCGAGTATTTTATTGAGTATTTTTGCATCAATGTTCATAAGAGAAATTGGTCTGAAATTCTCTTTCTTTGTTGCGTCTTTGTGAAGTTTTGTGGGGTAGATTCACCCATTTTCTCACGACTTCCCTAGGCTGGAAGCTCTGATGCTTCACTGGTCTGGATGGCAGGAGGCCAATCTTGTGTTTGAGTCTCTCACCGCCAGTGACCCCCAGCTCCCCTGTACTGTGTGTTCCAGAATCATCTTGGGTATCAGGATGTGCACTGAGTCAGGCCAAAGTGTCCATAGCCTTCTGGGTCCCCTTGTGGTACCAGAGCTCTCCGGGGACTGATGCTGGTTGGGTGGAGGGGGTCTGCTGGCCACTACTCCTTATCTCCGTAAGATTTCCTTAGTCCTAGAGCTTTGATGTTCCACTGGTCTGAGGCTCCCAGCAGCATTTTGGGACCCAGACTTCTCGCAGAGTCCGGGTTAGTGTCATGGGGCCCAAACTGCACACACACTGAATCCAGTTAGCATCTATGGACCCAACCTGAGCGTTGAGACCAGTTTGCGTCTCTGGACCCAAATAGGTCTAAGGACCCAAATCATGCACCAAGCTCAGGTAGAGTCTCAGGAGCAGAACCACACACCAAGTCCAGTTTGGGTCTCTGGGCTCAAATCAGCACCTATCTCAATCAGGGTCCCAGGGCCCAAAACCCACACTGAGTTGAGCTAGAGACTCTGGGCCCAAAACGTCTGCTGAGTTCAGCTAGGGTCTCAGGGCCTGAACTGAACACCAAGCTCAGCTAGAGTCTCAGGGGCTGAACCATGTACTGAGTCCAGTTTAGGTCTCAGGGTCCGAACCACGGGCCGAGTTGAGCTTGAGTTATGGGGCCCAAACCTTGCACTGAGTCCCCCCTTCCACTGCAATTCCCACTGGTCACTACACCAATTGCCTCTGCTGGAGGGTTCCTAGCTGCCAACCTCAGCTGCCGCTAGGTCCAAGAGCATCTACGCTCCTCTCATCTTCAGGAGTATGCAGGTTCTCTGTATTTTGTTCCTTTTGAATTGTGGAGTACTCCCACTGTAGTGGGGGTGGGGAGCTTGGTGCTCCTGGTTAAGAATTCTGTGCAATTCCCTGAATCATTTACTGGAGCTTCTAAACATGGTCTACACTGCTTGCTGCCATCTTGGAGTCGCCTCACTAGACAGACTTTTGCCTGTAGCATGAATCACCACCCTCACCATTCTGTTTTCTTTTGCAGCAACAGCGGCAGCTTGACCTCCTGACGATTACCAGCCCCGGTGAGTAGGTGCTGAGCACCATTCTGCTTGGATGCTTACCAGAGTCTTACCTCTCCAAATGTGAGCCTCCTCTGACTCTCTGAAGGAAAACACTTAATTCTTGCAGGTTAACGACCTTTCTCCTCCCCTCTGTGCCTCAGCTTTGTTGCCTCCTGTCTACTACAAGTGATAGGGATGCCCCTCTGGGTGACAGCTACATTGCCTGCATGGTGATGTTCTCCCCCAAATCACTCACTGGACTCACATAGTAAGAAATTGTTCTGGTTCCCCTGGAAATAAGTTTTAAAATTGCAGGGAATGGAGCAACTTCCCGCAAGGTGCTGTAAAACGAAGCAAGGATGGCTCATGAGCAAGGGCCGTTCCGTGAGGTGATGGGATTTGGTCACTGGTTGGCCGAGTGTCAAGGTGGCTTTTGTTTTTCTCCATTAAGGGAGAGTCAAGCCTCAAAACAAAACAAACAAAAACAAAAAATGAAAAAGCCTGTGACCATGGGCTAGGTCTTTTCTTTCCCTGAGGTTTGACCTCTAGCCCAGTGAAGAGGGTGTACAGTTTAGTGACATAAGAGAGCTATTCTACTTTGGTTTGGAAAAATCAAGGCTAAACTGAGCTAGAGAAACAATTTTGTCTTTGCTATTCCAAGAGATTCCGTGGACATTTGTGAGTGGCTGTGGTAGTTCATCTTCACCAATGGGTGACAAATTAAAATATTTTAAAAAGCCCCAGTGGCCAGCTCCTGTGCCAAACATTAGCATTTTAGTTGCTGAACTATGAAGGAAGGGGCTCCTAAGGACAGAGCTAGTACGGCAGAGTGCTCATATGAAAATGGTGCTCCAGGAATCACTCTCAATAAATGGAGAGACATTCAATATCATAGTACCCATATGGACAAACTATGTTGGCCCTGCCTTCTTCCCTCAGGCTGGTTATGCTTGGGTCCAGTTAGCAAAAAGTGCAAGGCTAGGTACCTCCTCATATATGTATAGGACAGTGCGAACAAATGTAAAGTGCATTTACCCACATCGGGTGACGTATTTCCATGTGATACAGCACTTTGAACCTGATGTATCGGAAGAATGAATGTATAATTGTTATTTTTGAGACTTGGTCTCATGTAGTCCAGACTGACCTTGAATTCTCTGTGTTGTTGAGGGTGACCTTGAATTCTTGATCTCATGATTCTACCTCCCAAATGCTGGACCAGTGTGTGCATCATGCCTAGCTGGAAACTGTTTAATATATCCAATAAAATAAGCTACATTACATACGTATATGATTAACATTTCTAGAAATGCCATAACTTGGGCCAATAGAATTCTCCTCATCAAGGTAGGGCTCAGGAATTGCCTTTGTCCCATCCTATTTAGTGACATTCCTAATGTAAGAGTGTTTTTCTTAAGTATGATGCACTACTCAGATTGAATATCTCCACATCCCATCCCATGTGGTCACATCCTGGTGTGATGCATATATATATGGGTTCTAGATCTGTCTTCAGTTGTTTTAGAAGGAGATTTTTAGGCTAGTAAACTGCCCTTCTTTTGTGCTAGCTTTGACTGCTCTTAATTGCTACTACACGGATTTAAACAGAGTACTTGTGCATTCCAATACACTCCTTTTAGACAGCTGTGGGATTGCAAGTGTCTCCGCACTGCCAGAGTTTGAGTGGTTTATAATTATCCCTCCTCCTAGATGAAAACAGAATATCTTCTAGGTCAGTACTTCCCAAAAGATCTGTGTGGCACACTGGTATGCTGAAGTGGGCTCTGCTTCTAAGCGGTTGTGAGATACTGATCCGTGAACCTCTCAGGGGCATGGGGAGAGCAGTAGCAGCCAGATCCCCAGGGCGTATCCTGGATTCCAGAGGGCCAGACAGGTATTGCTCATGTGTTCTCTATCATGAAAAGGTTGGTAAGCACCATTTGATCATAGATCCATGTCAAAAGTACTTAAGGTATCTGTTTCTGCCTATCAAACTCACTCCGATTTCCTACATCACCAGAAGCTTCAGCCACTAGCTTTGGGTTCACTGCCTCTCTGGGGCGGCCCATGGCCATGGATTTATCTGCACTCATCATCAAAACATCCAAAGCACAGATCAGCAGTCTGGTGTGCTGCCATTCTGCGCAGACTAGAAGCCTTCTGAAATACAGACTTGGAATTTGTAAACTTTAACAATCTGCATAGTATTTTTTTTTTCAAAATTGTATTTCTGTGTTGCCAACCACAGAGGAAGAGGTTACAGGTAGTACAGAGGACTCTAGATAAGCAGAGGTCAAACGTTAGGGGAGGAAGGCTCCCCTTGATAAGAACCGGGAAAGGGAGGGAAAGGGGATAAAAGGGGAGATGGGATAGGGAGGGGATGAGGGAGGGGGTGGGATCAGGGGGTGATAAGGGAGGGGGATTCAATCAGGATATAAAGAAATCAAACTGCAGAACAAGCAGGTAACTAATATTGCTAATCCCACTACATGGGAATAGCTCTGAGACTGGCTGAAATACAAAGGTTTATGCACAGGCAAGACTTCACGTCGGTCACAGATTCTCTGTGATATTTCTCAATATCTATGAATTGAAAATATGTTGTTGTGTTACCAATTCCTGTAAATCTGATATTGGAAAAAAAGCCATATCCTATGACCATTCCCACACCCATTATCATATTGTACAGACTTGTTTATGCTGATACATATGGTTCTGGGACATTCACGTTACACGCTCTATAGTAGTCCACATATGATAGCCCTGTAACCTCTCCATTTCATTGATAATAATTTAGGTTATTTCTAGTGTTTTCTAATCACAAAGAATGTTACTAAAGGCAGTTGTGCCCCTCTCCTTCTATATAAATATGAGATTTTCTCTAAAGTATATAACTCAGTAGAGGAATTACTAATCATATGCATCAAACTTTCTATAAAGTGTACAACTGTTCTCTAGTTCAGGAAATCTCCTATTCTAATAACAGAATATAAGAGTTTCCCTTTCTCCAACTCCTCAACACTCAGATCTGTCAGACACAAATTTTGCCAATCAGCATAGTGAGCATTATATGGTGCGCCAATGTGCTTATTATATATGTCCCTGGGTGCTGGTAGGGTTGATTATCTTCTGTCTGCTCATTGCTGCTTTGACTTCCTCTATGATTTGACTTGTCTTATCCTTTATGTATAGACTACGGGGTTATCTCTGTCTTACTGATTCATAATTCATTATTCTGAATATATTGCTTATATTCACTGAAAACATCTCAGAATGAGTCTTGTACTTTTTTATTGCCGTTGTTGTCTATGATATGTTTTTATATGTTGGTTTTTTAATCAATTAATTTATTTATTCACTTTACATCCTGATCATAGTGTTTTCCCTTCTCTCCTCCCTGTCTCACCCTCCCTCCCTTTTCTCCCATCCTCCTTCCCATATTCCTCAGAAAAGGGGATTCCCCCAGCCCTTACCTCAGTCACATCAGGACTGAGAGCTTCCTTTTCCCCTGTGCTCTAGTGAGGCAGCAGAGAGCAGAAAGTGGGCAAGAGAGCCCATTGCAAGGACAGCCCCCCTGCCCCACTTCCTTTATTGACCCACATGAAGCCTGAGTTGTCAATCTGCTCCATGGGTGTAGGGGGCATAGGTCCAGTCTATGCGTGGCCCTTGGTTGTTGCTTCAGTCTCTGCAAGCCCATCCAGGCCTTGGTTAGTTGGCTCGGTTAGTCTTCTTGTGGAACACGTGGCACCTCCAGGTCCTTCTATTCTTCCTCCTACTTTTCCAGAAGACTCCCTACACTGTGCCCAATATTTGGCATGAGTATCAGCATTGGTTTTGAACTGCTACTGAGTGGAGCCTCTCAGAGGACAGTTTTGCTAGGCTTCTGTCTGTGAGCATAGCAGAATACCACTAACAGTGTCAGGATTTGTCTCTCTCCCATGTGTGAGTCTCAGGGAAATGCAAATCAACATGACTGAGCTTCCATCTCACATTAATAAGAATGGCTATGATCAAGAACTCAAGAGACAGCACGTGCTGGTGAGGATGTGGAGAAAGGGGAACACTATTCCATTGCTGATAGGAGAACAAACTTTGGAACCACTTTGGAAAGCACTTTGTGCTTTCTCAGAAAATTGAGACTAGCTCTACCTCAAGACCCAGCTATACCCCTGCTGCACATATACTCAAAAGATGTTCCACCATACAAGAAGGACATTTTCTCAACTGTGTTCATAGCAGCTTTATTCATAATAGCCAGAATCTGTAGAAGGTTTTTGTAAGTTTAATGTTAAGTTTATCAATCTCTTGCTTTAAGAGCTATTTTGTAATATAAATCCTTTCCAACATGACTATACATCTATATATGATTTACAGATGTAAGCCAAGCATTTCGAGGCTGGATTAGGAGGATTGCCTCACATTCAAAGCCAGTCTGAGATACAGAATGAGACCATCTCCAAAAACAAACTTGTAACAACGACATCTGCATAGATGCATAGCCTTTAATCAGAGCACTTAGAAGGCACAGACAGTTGAATCACTGTGAGTTTGAGGCTAGCTCTAGGCCAATCAGGCCTACATAGGGATACCCTGTCTCAAACAAACAAGGGAGAGAGAGAGAGAGAGAGAGAGACAGAGAGAGAGAGAGAGAGAGACAGAGAGAGAGAGACAGAGAGAGAGAGAGACAGAGAGAGAGAGAGAGAGAATATACCTGTAATGTTGGATAATTTCTTGTGTTTACCTAAGCCTTTACTTTGTCTCATCAATGACTAATCTTTGTATGCAATATCAGCTAGGAATTTAATTATTTTTAAATTTACATATGATTAATTCATTGTCTCAGAGCCAAATGACAACCAGCACATCCTATCCCCATCTTGTGGCAATTATATTTCCATTACACTAGTTTTCCTATGTGCAGAATCTGTTTCTGAGCTTTGGTCTGTATGTCTAACTGTTCACCAACTCTCCAATGTTTTATGTAAATAAATTCCAATTTTAATATTGTCTTCATAGTTTATTTGAAGACATCCTTCCCCTTTTCCTTTTTATCCTTACCTTTTGAAGGTTGTAATTGTAGATTTTAAATTATACTTCTTAAACAAAATCTAATCAGTTCTAATAATTTGTATTGTGACAACTTAATTTAATTCATTGGTGAACCAATGAGACATTTCATCTGGTAAAGGCACTTGCAACATAACTCTGACAACTTGAGTTTAATCCCCAAAATCCATGTGTCCTGTCTAGATTTTTTATGTCAATTTGATACAAGTTAGAGTCATCTGAGAAGTGGGAACCTCGACTGAGAAAATGCCTCTATCCTAGAAGACTGGCATGTCAGCAAACCTGTAGAGCATTTTCTTAGTTAGTGATAATTGTGGGAGGGTGCATTGCATGTTGGTCCTGGGTATTATAAAAAAGTAGATTGAGCAAGCCATGAGTGAGCAAGCCAATAGGCCAAACTCCTCCATAACCTCTGCATCAGCTCATGCCTCTCAGATTTCTGCCTACCTTGAGTTCTTGCCTTGGTTTCCCTCAATGCATTCCAATTCAGGATATTTAAGCCAAATAACCCACTTCCTCACTAAGTTGCTTTTGGTCATGGTGTCTCATCACAGCAACAATATCCCTAACTAATACACTATGTAAAGGCAGAAGGAGAGAACCCATACCACAGAGCTGTCCTTGAACCTCCACACATGCACTGTGACATATATGCATTATCACATTAATGATAAGCTTAGAAGTAGTATATATTTATGTATAATAATTCAAATATAATGTATTTCTTCTTCTATACTTTTTTGACCTGCCCTTTTTATTTTTTATTTTTTAATCTTACTAAGTTGTGAACCCAGAGGCTACACTATTGCTAAGCATGTAGCTGCCATCAAAGTTATATCCCTGACCCCTTTTTTCTCATTTTACTTTTTATTTTAAGGCAGGGTCTCACCAAGTTGTCCAGGCTAGCCTTGAACTCATTCTGTGGCCTTGGCAAACCTTGAATTTTTAATCTTAAGCCTCGACCTCCTGAGAAGCTTCTCCACCTTTTTCTTTTTACTTTGTCTTAGAGGTTGAAATGTTACCTGCTCTTTCCATCTCCTGTGCAGATCTGGCTGCTATAGATTTCCTCTCTGGACTTAGCCAATCACCCTGTGGTTATATACTGTACCTTTTCTTACAAACTTCAGTCCTCCAGAATTCCTTTCATCCTCAACCAGACAAGTGTCTTCCTACCATCTATTACACAAGGCCCTGTCGCTGCCTCCTCAATTTTGTTTAGTCTTTTAACTTTTAACCTTTCATAAAAAGAGAGAAAATGTGCTGTTGGTGTTAGCGACTGGCTTTTCCACAGGGCTGATGAATGTCTGTGTTCTCTTTTCTGTTGCGCTGCATCCCGCACTGTGCGGCTGCACGGAAGCACAGCTGTAATCGCTGTTCTAATGAGAGTCCTGGATAACCCTATTGATCAGTGCTATCCTTATTTTGGCTTCTCCCTAGAGTGGAAACTTGTCCAGATACGAGTTCTAATTTGAGGAGTTTCCCTGGCACTTTGAAGATTTTATTCTTTGTCTTCTTAGGTTAAGGATGCTGATGAGATGTCTGTTGTTATACAATTTAAGGAACCTATTTTTCTTGGGTAGGTTTCAAGATTCATTTCTAATCTTAATGGCTTAACTTTCTTTATCCTTGTGTCTGGGACTGAGCTTATTTTTATTTTATCCTGTAATTGCCCACCTAAAACTCTGTCCTCCTTTAGCTTTGGGAAATTACTAGCAAATCATACCTTCTAATACTGCCCCTCCTCCACCACCCCTCTGATTCTCTGCTTTGAAAATTCCTATGAAACAAACGTTGGCCCCCACCAAGTGCCTTTCATTGTTCTTAGCTGTGGTCCATTGATTAGGAAATGTCCCCCCCCCCCCGCCCCGGGCTTTGGCACCTGAATAATTGGTCTGAAGTTGATGGCACTGTTTGGGAGGCTTAGGAGGTGAGACCTTGCTGGAGGAAGGCTTTTGGGGGCAGGCTTTGAGGATTCAAAGCCTTCTTGTGCTTGCAGCCTGCTCTCTGTTCTCCAAGCCTGTGGTTGAGAATGTAAGCCACTTGTAGCTATGTCTCCCACCGTTTAATTTCTATTTATCCCTCTGGAACCATGAACTAAAATAAATTCCTCCTTCTATTAGTTGCTCTTGGTCATGGTGTTTTCTCACAGCAACAGAAAAGTAAGAGTGATATTAATCCACCTTTCAGTAATGCCTTCATTAATTTCATCATTTTCCTCCATCATTGAGTGTCTTACAGGCAAATTTAATATATAAAGCCATTTTGGGCCATCTCTAGTCTAGGTTTTAACTCTATCTTTATATATTTTAATAAACTATACATTTTTCATTTTCAATGTTTCAAACTTTGTTCATATCCACCTGTTCTTGTTTTATTTCTGCCTATTCTGTTCCATAATTTCTAGGCTATTTTAATGCCTTCATTAGTTTCTTCCAGAACATCTTCAACATGCTTATGTTAAAATCTTTGTTCTGTAAAATCACTTTCATCTGGAGGGAATTCAAATTCTAATTGTTGATTTTGATTAGCAATTTTTTAAGTTTTTGATTTTTTCATGTATTTTGAAATTTTAATTTGAAGGATCACTTGAGAAAGGAAGTTTTGTAGTTTTCTCTTACCCCAACCCGAAAACTCCCTCTGTGCTCACATCCCTCTCTGTGGTGTTTTCTGCACTTTTCTCTCCCACGGTTTCAGAGTAGGACCCAGGGAATACAGCAGAACCAACAGCAAAACGTTGGTGTGCGTCTAGTTCCAGAATCGATATCCTTCACCTTCCCAGGCCTGAGATGCACAGGTGCCCTCTCTGGAGAGTTCTACAGCAGTCTTCTTTACTTGCCTCTTCCCATCCCTCCTCCAAAAAGAAGCTTCTCTGATCTCTATCTGCTACAGTCCACACCATCTCCCTCATCCCACAGGAAGCAGCCTAACCTTCTTCCCTTGTTTCTGAATCTAGATGAGCAAGCCAGTAACCCCAGAACTACTCGCCTTGCTGCACCTCTGTTCACCTCAGCATTGTAGGGATTTGTCTCTCACTGAGGTAGAACTGTCCATGACTGCTTCTTCATATGTTATCATGTATATCCAGAATCCAATATAATTAAAAACAAAGGAATTTATTGAAGCATGGACTCAGTTTGTCATTTGACTCAGGAGCCCAGCTGTAATTTCTTTCTTACTTCTTAGAAAGTTCATTGTTCATAGCCTCCTCTGTGGAAGGATAAGGAAGTACTGTTTTGCTAACAAGCCCTTTATGAGGGGCTGGAGAGATGGCCACAATAAAAAAAAATTAGGGGGCTGGAGAGTTGGCTCATCAGTGGTTAAGTGCACTGGCTGCTCTTCCAGAGAGCCCGGGCTCAATCCCTAGAACCTGCATGGCACCTCACAATGCTCTGTAATTCTTATTTCAGGGGATCTGACACCCCCACACAGACATACGCAGTCAAAATATCAATGTACATAAAATAAAAATACATTATTTATGGGCTGGAGAGATGGCTCAGAGGTTAAGATCACTGGCTGTTCTTCCAAAGGACCTGAGTTCAATTCCTATCAATCACATGGTGGCTCACAACCATCTATAATGAGATCTGGTGCCCTTTTCTGGCATACATGCAGGAAGGACACTGTTTACATAATAAATAAATCTTTTAAAAACCTTTATGAGATATCAATAACATTTTTGTATGTAAACACATAAATATAAAGGGGATTTTTAAATGAATTAGGGTATACTATATAAACCCTCTTTATTTGAGTGAAATGACAATCTTATAATGTTATGAAATATTTTCTGAGAATGTCACAATGCTGAAAGTCATACTGTAAAATTTTAATACTCTCTTGCCTATTAATAATTAAATTACTTAATTGTGTATGGTACCCAGGTGAATCTATCTATCTATCTATCTATCTATCTACCTATGGAATACTAGAAATTTCATCTGAAGCCTCAAGTGTGTTTGTATGCACTCTATCACAGGCCTGCAGCCCAAGGTCTTTTTCATGTTTTATTTTGTATTTTGACCCATGATCTTACTAAGTGACTCAGGCTTATTAAAGCTCAGACTATGATCCAGGCACCTTTGAATTTACAATCCTCCTGTCTCAACCTCGAGAGCAACTAGTCTAATCATGTCCTGCCTGAAAGATTATTGTGTCCCTCTCTGGTTATTTTTGTTTTGTTTTGAAAATTTTTAGAATGAGAATTGTTGAGGAAAAAGTTTGGCATCAAGCAGGCTGTCACAGAGGGACTAGTTCTTATCCTGGTGGAGAACACCACAAGTCAGTGTGGAAAACAGCATCAGAAAGCTCCTTTTGAAAGACAAATAGTAGGTGTATAATTTCTTTAACATCTCCAGTCTATGGAGATGGCATTTACCAGTGGTCGGAGGAAGCCCTTGGGGTAGATTTTCAGCTCTTAGCAATTGGAAGCTATTCAACTCATGCAGAAGTAGTAGGTACTAATGGTATATGTGGGATTTCAAGGTGGCTCTCTGAGCACTTGCCTCACTGGCCACCAGGCTGAGGGAAAGGGAGAGATGCTGAGCTGTGTATCTGCCCTCATCAATTCTCAGAAGTAGCCACTTCTGTCCGAATGTCTGTAATCAAAGCAAGTCGCCTGGAAGTTCCTAAACTCAATAGATATATAATCTCCCCCACAGGGCAAGGCATATCAATGAGGACAGCTAGAGTATTTGGACATAACTAATATACTTTGTCGCACTTCACTAAAGATTTTAATATTTCCAAAATCACATTAAAACTGCTGGCCATATGTTGGGCATGGTGGTGCACACCTTTAATCCCAGCACTTGGGAGGCAAAGGCAGGCAGATCATTGTGAGTTTGAGGCCAGCCTGGTCTACAGTGCGAGTCTAGGACAGCCAGGGCTACACAGGGAAACACTGCCTCAAAAAACAAAACAAAACTAACAAACTAACAAAAAGATTTTAAAAACCAAAAAAACTGTTGGCCATAGCTTTTTAAAGAGAAACTATTGAGATATAAGTCATATGTCATAAATTTCACCCTTTTCGGTGATACTGTATGCTCATAGACATGCACGCATCCATCACCATCTCCTTCTAGATTATCATTAAAAAAGCACATATCAAACTCATGGTCCCTTCCTGTTTCTTCTTTACTGTGTTCTTTAACAGCCAATAGTGTACTTACTGTCTCTAGAACTTGTCTATTCTGCATACTTAAAAAAAATGGTATTATGCCATATATGGTTTTGTGACTGTTTTTGTTTGTTTGTTTGTTTGTTTGTTAAAGTTATCTGGTGTAACTTTTCAAGTTTCACTCATTGTATTGTGTATCAGAACTCTATTGCTTTTCGTTGCTGCATAATGTTTCATTGTAAGTTTAGCCACAGTTTATCCATTCATTGTTGGTGGGAATGCTGAGTTGTTTCCATTTGGGGCTGTTTTAAATACTGTTCTACATGCATTTGTGTCACGGTTTTATGTGCACTTAGGTTTTCAGTTCTTTTGAGCATGGTCCTATGAATGGAATCACTGCTCATATATTAAACTCTAGAATAAACATTTTGAGAAACTGACAAAAACAGTTTTAAAATTTTGGTATATCATTTTACATTCCCAGCTCTAGCATAGGACAGTCCCAATTTTCTACACCCTTTCCACCACTTGCCATGTGTCTTTTTTATTAGCATCAGACTGTTGAGTATAAAATAATATTTCATGGTTTAAATATGTGCTTTCCTTGGTGTCCAATAACGCTGACTATATTTTCATGAGTTTATAAACCATCTGTATAGCTTATTTGGAGAAATATTTGTGCTATTAGTTCTTCCCATTTTGATTTGGATTATATTTCCTACTTTATTACTGAGTTGTTGGATTTTAGTGTATTTCTACTACATGTGTGGATTATGGGTGCGACTTTATCAGATTTGTGATTTGCAGGTTTTTAAAAATATTCTGTGGGTTGATAGAGTTTTGTTTGTTTGTATTTATTTTCTCAATAATGTTCTTTAACATATTTTTCTTTGTTTTAATGACTTACCACTTATCATATGTGTGTGTGTGTGTGTGTTTGAATGTTTGGCATATATGTGTGTGTGTGTGTTTGTGTGTGTGTGTGTGTGTGTGTGTGTGTGTGTGTGTGTGTGTGTTTGAATGTTTGGCGTGTGTTTGAATGTTTGGCGTGTGTGTGTGTGTGTGTGTGTGTGTGTGTGTGTGTGTATGTATTCATTCCTGAGTGTATGTGCATGTGTGTATGCATGTGCACAGGAGGCCAGAAGTCTGTGCTAGGTTTCTTACTTGATCTCTCTATACCTTAGTATCTGAAACAGTATCTTACTGAGCTTACAGCTCATTGATTGGCCAGGATGGACAGCCAGCAAATAAGCTCCAGAAATCTACCAGTTACCCTTCCTGTCCTCCACTTTCCAGAGCACTGGCAACTCAGGCAAACACCATGCTGGCTCTGAGTGGGTGCTGGGGTCCAAATTCATGTCCTCATACTTACATGGCAGGCAGTAACTTACTGAACCGATTCCCCAGCCCCTGTCTTCCTTTTATTGCTTGTAGTTTTGTGTCATATCTAAGAGAGCGCTGATTAACACAAAATCACAAGGATATACTCTTACATTTTTTTCTAAGGGTTTTTTATATATTTAGCTATTATGTTTAGGTATCTGACCCATTTTGAGTTACTGTTTTGATAAGATCTGTATAAAGGAGGAGTCCATATTCACGTTTCTGCATGTAGGCATCTGGTTTCCTCAGCACCATTTGTTGAAGGTTATTTCTCTGTTGGATTTTCTTGTAACTCTTGTCAAATGTCATCAAAAGCGCTTTTGATGACATCCACTAAAAAGATAGCATTTAGCAACTGTCTGCTCAGAGACAAAGCCATATTAGGCCCTTCACGGATATTTGTACACAGCTTTCCCTGATACCTATAAGGCAGGTAGTATCTTTCATGTTTTGCAGGTAAGCAAACAAAGCTGTTAGTAGATAGATAAATTGTCCAGATGAACACAGGAAGTCAGGATTCAATCCAGAGCTATCTGATGCTAAATCCTTTCCTGCTGTTAGATACAATTGTAACTTCAGGATGCAATTAAACCTTATTCTTCTTTCTCAGATAGGAGGCCAACATACCCATTTTACTACAGACAAGGAAAGTCTATCCTGTCAGGGACATCAGAGTCATAGGGGGTTCTTCACTAGCTAGGCTTCGTCCCAGGGAGACATTTGATTTCCTATGTATCATAGAAATATCCAGAAGGAAAATGTCTACAAAGCTCTTTTTTTCTTCTCCTAAGTGTGTTCAAATAAGATGTGTTAAATACCGATGGGCTGAACTTGGTAGGCGATCACATGACAACTTGGGGGCTTGTCTCCAACTCAAGTCCCCCACATGCAAACTCAAGTCTTCTGAAGTAAACGAAATGTGAAACTTCTAGCTGCTCTCACCATGGAGCCAGTTGCTGAGCCACAGACCAATGAAGCTGAGCAGACAGAATGGTGGAACACAGAGATGTCTTTTAAAAAATGCATCCACATCATTAAAAACGGCTTCAAGAACATCTTTAGAAAAGAAAAATAAATTGCTCCTAATCCACAGCCCTAGCACAATACAAGGCCTAATTCCATTTCTACATTTTCTTTTTTCAGTTCTTGTCTCTGTGCAGAAACATATTTACATAATTGCAATCACAGTAAGTTTTCATATACATCTTTTTTCACTTAGCATTATTTTTCATAAACAATCTTCATGTTGCTATGTATTTTACATACTTACCATCTTTTTATAACCATTTTCTCTGTTTAAAAAAATGTACATGTCTCTGGTACAAATTCTGAGAAACACAGAACTGCTACAAAGAGGGAAATATCAGCTATATCCCTGAGGAAACAACTATTAAATATTTTAATGTATTTACTTCATATCTTTTTTTCTGTGAATATGTAACTTTATTTTACATAGATGAAACTATATAGAATATATAATTATATTTGGACTTTTTACTTAATATAACAACAGAAATACTTTCCTATGCCAGTATTGTTGGATTTTTAACTTCATTCTAGTTCCTCAATCATATGAATAATTTCTCAACCTCTGTATGTATCTGTCTATATTTAGACTATGGACCTAACATAGATTACTAGGGATGGAATTACTAGATCTGTGAACATTTACAAGCCTTTCAAAGTTTTTAAAGGTGTACTACTTCCATCTTTATATGTATTTGTCAAACAAATACATGATATTTTCCTGCATTGTATTACTTACTGGCATTTTATTCTTACAATTCTATCATAATAGGGACTCCTGAGGCCCTGTTCTCTGAAGATTGATAGGCAGATAATGATTGGTAGGAGATGGAGAGATATTTTCTTCAGTGGTATAGCCACTGCTAAGCTGCCCAGGCCCCTGTATATAACACTTTTTCACCCATTAGCACATAAACCACTCTTAAATAAAATGGGTTGGTCACCAAAACAAACAAACAAACAAACAATATGTAAAAGTAGAAAGGGAACTAGTTGGTTAGAGGAAATGATCGGAGAGAGTAGAGGCAGATAAGAGATGACAATAAGGGGTGAATATGACCAAAGTACATTGCATACATGTGTGGATATGTCATAATGAAACCAGTTATTATGTATAATTAATATAATCTATTAAAAGTAGTCTTTTTATGCAAATTACCTTAGAAATGGAAGTACTGGGTCTGAAATGTTAATGTTTAAAGAATTTTTGAAGTTTATTACCAACTTATTCTCTAAAAAGGTTGCAACAATTTATACTTCCATCTCTATCCACTAGCCTCCACCTCTTATGTCAATGAGAAAAAACATCAGCCTTAAGTATTGCTCAGACTATTAAGTTCCAGAAACAGCTGGCTGTGGAGGAGCATTCCTGCAATTCTACTTGGGAGGTAGAAGCAGGAGAACCTGGAGTTCAATGCCGTCCTTGGTTACAGAGTAAGTGTTCTGGCTAGTGTTTATGTCAACTTGACACAAGTTGAGGTCATCTGAGAAGGAATCTTAACCAAGAAGATTCCTCAATAAAACTGGCCTGTACGCAAGTCATCAGGTCATCTTCTTTATTTGTCATCAATGTGGAAAGGCCCAGATCACTTTACATTCTGCCACCCCTGGGCTGTGGTCCTGAGTGCTATAAGAAAGCAAGCTGAGTAAGCCATGGGGAGCAAGCCAGTAAGCAGAATCTCTCCATGGCCTTTGCATCAGCTCCTGCCTCCTGCCTCCTGCTCTGACTTGAGTTTCTGGCCAGACTTCCTTTGGTGGATGAAGTACGATAAAAAAAAAAAAAACAACCTATTTCCTCCCCACGCTACTTTTGATCATGAGTTTATCGCATCAATAAAAACCCAAAATAAGTGAGTTTGCGGCCAATTTGAGTTATATAAGACCTTATATAACTTTTAAAATTAATGTAATAACAAACTTCAGGATATGAGAAATAAAAAAATGCTGGGAGGAGCATATCATGTTTGTTCTTTGAATCCATAGAGGACAAACTGAATAGTACATGTGTAGATATTTATTTGAAGAAATCAATATTGTCTGGCAGATCCCAGGACACAACTAAAAGGGTTGAAAATAAATGCTCAGGCATCACATTTTCAAATATTCGCACTTGATAGACTAAGCTATAGGAAGGATGTAATATGAAGATTATCATCAGAGGATTGGGACAGATGCTGGGACTTGCTACTGGGACTCCAGGTGAGAGTGGTGTGGGAGAATGGGGAAATGAAAGGACCCAGGGGGTCCTGGAACCCTACAAGAAGACCATCAAGGCTGACAGATCTGGCCCAGAAGAGCCTGCACAAACTGCTGTATCAACCTAGGACAATGCATGCAATAAACACAGACTTCCCCTATTCAGATGTAGCCAATGGACAGCTCATTCTCCACAGTTGTGTGGAGAGTGGGGACTGAGTCTGACATGAACTTTGGTGCCCCCTATTTGACCACTTCTCCTTAGTGGGGAGGCCTGGTGACACTCAGAGGAGGGGGAAGCAGGCTACCAAGATGAGACCTGATAGGCTGTGATCATTTGGTTGGGGAGGAGGTCTCCTTCTGGCACAGGTCTGGGAGAGGGGTATAGGGTAAAAGAGGGAGGGAGGGAGGGGGAATGGGAAAATATGAGTGAGGGGATAACAATGGGGATGTAATTTAAATAGTAAAATTTAATAAATAATTTTTTAAAGTTAAACTACCATCAAAATAAGGAAGAGAGGTGCAAAGTCTCTGACCATATAGGAAGACTAGCCATTAGACTGAATACCAGCCCTAGGTCTAGAGAAACTAGAATTCAAAGCCCAAAAGCTAAAATTAAGGCACAGAAACTACGTAAGTAAGATTCTTCAATTCCTATCTAAATTAGCTTTAGCAAAAATAGACAATTCATTGGTTCATGTAAATGAATCATCCAGAAATAAAGCTGACATTTTATGCATCTTGATATAAGGCTTAACGGGCAGGGTCTTGTTTTCTTTCTTCTCCTAACTCAATGTGCTTAATGTTGAATCCATTCCCAGGCCTCATGTGGTCACACAGTGACTGTAGCAGTCGCAAACTATATCGTCCCAAACTCTAGTTCAATAAGGAAAAGCAAGAAAATAGTTCTCAGAAGTTTCAGCAGAATATACATGGCTTCTTATTTTGCAATGGAGTAACTATGAATTCATTTTAAAATATTTACATCTCTTTTGCTAATTGAAAGTTGGATGGTAAACACTACTCCTGAAAATGAGTGGTACGTTGAGGCCTGGCATTGGTTGGAAACAGCTGAAGATCACAAGACATCATACAGTGACTATCTGTGTGGCCACGCTAAGCCCATACAGCAGATTTGAATGTCTGAGAACAGAGCATGTATGGATTTGTCCTACTATACTCTTCATTCTATTTGCCTTCTGTCGTTGTGATGAAACATCCTAATAAAAAGTAACTGGGTATTCTTTCTTTGAGTGCCACCAGGCCTCCCCCCCCCATATAATGGGGGAGGAGGTCCCCCTCAGTCATAGACCTAGGGGAGGGGAGTAGGGTGAAAGTGGGAGGGAGGGAGGAATAGGAGGATTCAAGTGATGGGATAACAATTGAGTTGTAATCTGAATAAATTAATAAAATTAAAATAAAAAAATAAAAATAAATAAATAAATAAATAACCTAGGAATCCTAAAGATTGGTGGTTTCCAAAATGTTCTTTCTCATAAGCAGGCTCCCAAGATGAAACTTGATAACCTATGACCATATAGTGGGGGAGGAGGTCCCTCTCGGTCTTAGACCTAGGGGATACAAGTGATGGGATAACAATTGAGTTGTAATCTGAATAAATTAATAAAATTTAAAAAAAGAAAAAAAGTAACTGGGGAGGAAACGGTTTAATTGGCTTACACTTGAAGGACACATCCATCATGAAGGAAGTCAGGACAGGAACTCAAAGCAAGAGTCTTGGAGGAATTCTGCTTGCTGCCTCAGGCTGGCTCACTATCTGGCTTACCCTCTCATAGGCTCATGCTTAACTAAATTCTTTTCTTTTAATTTTTTTTATTTTTAATTGTTCACTTTCCACCTCAATTGTATTCCCCTCCCATATCTCTTCGTGGTCCCATTCTTCCTCCCTCCCTCCCTATCTAAGAAAGAGATCCCTCCTCCCCTATCATCTGACCTCAGCCTATCAAGGTTCATGGACTGCCTGTAGCCTCTTCCTCTGTAACCTGGCAAGGCCACCTGCCATGGGGAAGTGATCAACCTGTGGGAACCAGAGTCCATGACAGAAGTAGTCCCTACTCCCCAAATTATAGGACCCACAAGGAGACTGTGGTGCCTATCTACTACATCTGAGCTGAGGGTTTAGGTCCTCACCATGTATGGTCCTTGGTTGGTGCATCAGTCTCTATAGCAGCCCCTCCTCTGCCCAGATTTGTTGCCTCCACTGGTCTTCTTGTAGAGCTCCTGATCCGTCCATGTCCTGCGATCCCCCAACTCTCCCTTAAGACTCCCTGAACTACACCCAAAAGTATGGCTGTGAGTCTCAGCATCTGCTTGGATCCCCTGCTGGGTGGAGTCTTTCAGAGGACCTTTATGATAGGCTCCCATCCTGTTCCCTCTCTTCAACTGCTTTCCGGGTCTATTCTATTTGCCCTTCTGAATAAAAATTAAACATTCTCCCTAGGGACCTCCTTGTTACTTAGTTTCTTTAGGTCTGTGTTTTGTAGAGTGGTTATCCTGTATTACGTAACTAATATCCACTTATAAGTGAGTATATATACCATGCCTGTCTCTCTGGGTCTGGATTGCCTCACTCAGGATCATCGTTTCTAGTTCCATGCATTTGTGTGCAAATTTCATGATTTCCTTGTTTTTAATAGCTGAGTAGTATTCCATTTTGTAAATGTACCATGGCTTCTTTATCCATTCTTTAGTTGAGGGACATCTAGGTTGCTTCCAGATTCTAGCTATTACAAATAAGTCTGCTATGAACATAGTGGAGCAAGTGTCCTTGTTGTATGGTGAAGCATCTTTTGGGTATATGTCCAGCAGTGGTATAACTAGGTCTTGAGGTAGAGCTATTACCAATTTTCTGAGAAAGGGTCAGACTGATTTTCAAAGTGGTTGTACAAGTTTGTACTCCCACCAGAAATGAAGGAGTATTCCCCTTTCTCCACATTTTTGCCAGCATGTTGTGTCACTTGGGCTTTTGATCTTAGCCATTCTCATAAGTATAAGATGGAAGTATTTTATTGAGTATTTTTGCATCAATATTCTTAAGAGAAATTAGTCTGAAATTCTCTTTCTTTGTTGCGTCTTTGTGTGGTTTAGGTATCCAGGTGACTATGACATCATAAAATGAGCTTAGTAATGTTCCTTCTGTTTCTGTTTTGTGTAATAATTTGAGGAGAATTGGTATTAGATCTTCTTTGAAGATCTGGTAAAATTCTGCACTGAATCCATCCATCCCTGTGCTTTTTTGGGGGGAGGAGGAGGCGGGTTGGACAATTTTTGATGGCTTCTTTTTCTTAGGAGACAGGACTGTTTAATTTGTTTACTTGGCCTTGATTCAATTTTGGTATCTAGAAAATTGTCCATTTCATTTAGATTTTCAAATTTTGTGGCATATAGACTTTTGAAGTAATACCTAATGATTCTTTGGAGTTCCTCGGTGTCTGTTATTATGTTCCCCTTTTCATTTCTTATTTTGTTGATTTGAGTACTCTCCCTCTGCCTTTTAGTTAGTTTGACTAAGGGTTTGTCTATCTTGTTAATTTTCTCAAAGAACCAGCTCTTGGTTCTGTTGACTCTTTGAATTGTTCTCTTTGTTTCTAATTTATTGATTTTAGCCCAGAGTTTGATGATTTCCAGCCATCTACTCCTCTTGGGTGTGTCTGATCATTTTTGTTCTAGTAAAAAGCTCCAAAATTCTCAACCATCTTCCAAGAAAATAGTCCAAAGTCATAAAACTCTTCATGGTAAGATCTAGCACAGCAACAGCCCACTATTGTGATGCAAACTTCTGTTCTAGTTTATTTTCTGTTGCTGTAATAAACTCAAACTCTCTGATGAAAAGAAACCTGCAGGGGGAAGGATGAAATTATTCTTCCATGTCACAATCCATTATAGTAGGAAGGCAAAGCAGGAACCATGGAGGAACACTGCTTACTAGCTACTCTGCCTCACTCACTCATAGGTTTATTCTTAACTTTTCTCACACCTCCAAGAAAGTTCCCTTTAATCTCAAGATATAGTGGGAAGGTACGGTTATTTAGGTTGACAAAATTTTAAAAGAAAAAGTTCGGTTATTTCTTTTAAAGTAGTTATATTTGGGATGGAGACATGTGCTGGTTAAGAGTTCTTACTGCTTTTTCAGAAAGGCAAGGTTTAATTCTCAACACCCACATGACAGTTACAAACATCTGAATTCCATTCCCAGGGTATCTGACACCCTCTTCTGATCTCCAACATCAGAAACATGTGATAAGCAGACACACATGCAAGCAAAACATCTATAAAAGGCCATATTGGTGTTCCATTGTTCATCATTCTCTACTAACGTAGGCTTAAAATTATAAGAGCCTTTGCATTGGTCATAAAAGCAAGAATGGTGTTTGTTTAGTGACCTAAAAAATAAAATTCTCTCATATAGGAAGAGAAGTTTGTTGCTTACTGTCTGGTTTCCATTTCATACTGTAGCCCTTTCTGTGCTTGATAATTATTGTGGAGCGATGTTGAGTGAGGCAAGGTATGATCCATGTACAGGGACATGAAATGCCTGGAGGCTAAGGAACTAGTGGCATATCATGGATAGTATTCTAAATCCTCCATGGTCTAGTCTAAAATATCATCAAATAATTTTATAAGGACAGGATAGAGCAATGCTCCAATTTGCTCTTGGCAAAAATATTGATCTGCCATCACCATTGCTCACTCATTACCATTGGTGAAAGAAAAATAAAAATTTTATAACCAAAAAAGAGGATAAGGGAATAAGAAAAGTTCCTATGGAAATTTTGAAATCAAAATACCCTTCACACTGTCACCATTCTCTTGATATGATTTTTGGGCAAAACAAGTTCTTGGACTTTCAGTTCTTTCCTCCATAAAATGGAGCTAATAATAGTAGCCTCATAGGACTGATATGAGTATTGGATGAAATAATGTCTCTATACAGCCCATATTAGAACCTTGGAAATGTTCATTGTTGCTATAGGCTTTCATTCTTTGGGGATGATCACTATAGGTACTTGCTATGTTTTTTTTCCTACTACACAAGATCCATCCCATTAGCCAATTCTCTGAATGCCAAGAGGGGCTATGTTTGTCACTTCCATACAACTTCTCCTCCAGGTATATTCTGAACTGTTGTTTTACAAGCCTGATGTATTTCTCTCTAAAACCTACAAGCACCAGGGTAATCAGCCCAGGCCAGCTGGGATCTACTCTAGGATAGATATAGATGAATGGATGTATGGATGCATAGATGGATACATGGACTGATGAATAGATGTGTGGATGCATAGGTAGAGGCATGGATGCATGGATGGATGAATAGATGAATGGATGGATACATGGACCGATGAGTAGATGTGTGGATGCACAGGTAGATGCATAGATACATGGATGGATGAATAGATGAATGAATGGATACATGGATGCATGGATGTGTGTGTGTCCTTTAGAAATCTTTTCTTCTATAACAAAAAGGCTGCAGGAGATGGGCTTATTAAACAGAATGTTTTTCGTATCATCATCCATCACTACCTCCTGAACCTAGCCATCTAGTTATGTCTATCGTAAAACCTTCCTTAGTTCTTAAAGAATGACCTCTGAATTACCTATAATGGAATTAACTTGGGGTTTTATTTGTTTGAGCAAATTTTTTCCAATAAAACCCTGAAAGAAACTCCTCAGAGAATATTCATATTTTTGGTAGCAAGTTGTAAATATTAAAGAAATCTGAAATTTGTAATAAGAAGACTGGAAGAGAAAGTTCAGTATAAATGTGAGCCCAGACTACTTCTGTGGTGACTTAATGTGCCAGGTTGGGTTGGTACCCATGAGGGACCTTCCCCTCTCTGGAAGAAGGAGAGGAGAGAATGTGAAAGAAAGGGTGTGCGAGAGGGGAGCTGGGAGCAGAGAATGGGGCCTGCAATCAGAGTATAAAGTGAATAAATTAATAATTTTTTAAAAATAAATAAATGTGAGCTCAGAAACATCAGATTAATATTTACTGGGGACCAGTGAAAGTTGCGACAAGGATTATTAAATGAGAACAAACCAAGCAGAGGCAGCTAAAACAATGCCATTTACAGCACCATCCACAGGTGCCAGTGTGTGCACTGTGTCAACAAGAGAGGCACTGAAGTGGAAAGACAGTGTCTAGGAAATGTATCATGATTCAACATCACGGCAGCTCACAGGGCTTGAGTTTCCCAGATAGCTATGATAAATTAGAAGTAGAGACCATACCAAACCCAGTAAAGGTCAATTCAGGAAACCTATACATCCTCCCCTCATCTGCAGTCAACATTTCGCTGTGTACCCTTGGCTGTCCTGGACTTGCTTTGTAAACCAGGCTGACCTCGAACTCACCAATGGTCTGCCTGCCTCTGCCTCCCAGACTACTGAGATTATAGGGGTATACCACCTCACTCAGTACATCCTTATTTTAATTGACTCTTAACACCTATTGACGCCACTACCTTAAATTTTTTTTTAACAGCTTTTACTAATACATAGTAGAATCTTAAGAATGAACTTACTAAAAACTAAGAGTATTATTTTCCCTTACCCATTCGAGTGAGTTTTGAAGCATGATGCATTTCAGCTGTCTGAAACCTAATGGCTCCCGCCTTCTTCATTACCAGGCCTGTTCTCATCCTTTGCAGAAGGAAGGGTTTTCTTTCCAGCCCAACTGGAGCCTAAATGGAACTTGGTAAAACTTAACCACCTACATGCAGGGTGACTGAAAAGCAATCTCCATGTCTTTTTAATACAGAGAAGAAGTGAGGGGGGAGTAGAGCTCCTACCTTTCCTCACTCACTTCATTAGGATGCTGGTTTTCAGCAGCGTTGCCTGGCTGCTCTAATTGGATCCATGCACACACAGGTCTGCATGGCTCCATTGAATGCTGACATTTCCAACTAACTGACCTTTTCAAGACCATTGGTACGCCCATAATGAGTGTGCAGTGGCATTGTGTGGACACAATACAGCTAACTTCGCAGTGCCAGAAAAAATGTGGGATTGAAATCTATTCAGAATCCCCAATCTCGAGTTAGCAAAATGAGAAAACCAAGTCCCAACATTCATCAGCATGTTACTGTGTGGATATCGATTTCAATGCCCTTTCACTTCTTTCAGGGAAAAAAAAAGTTGTATTATAGAAGTCTAAATTAACTTTTGTTCTGTTATTTTCCCCTGTACCTATAAAAAGGTCAAATGCATTCATAAGGCTGAGATAGATTTGCTGGGTAGAAGCACTAAGATAGCAATCAACCTTCAAATAACCTTTCAGGAGACATGGGCTCTTCCCTGAGCAAAAACTGATGTACTCATTAAGACTGTGAAATTCTTTAGAAATCACCTAAAGAGAAACAGTTACAGAGCCAGTGGCAAAAATATGTCATTTAGAACAATGAGATAATGGCTCAGATGTTTGCAATTGTTGTGGCCCATTCAATGGTCACAGTAAGGGGACTTCAAAGGGACTCTAGCAAAATGAGAAAGAGGAACAGTGGTTTTTCATAATCCTGTGCAGGGGCAACTCTATCTAGGCCCTGGCAGGAAAGGATATAATTTCTGAGTGTCCTGTGGTATTACAGACGCAAATTCAAATCCTTTGTTTTGTAAGTGTAGAGGGGTAATAGCAGATTTATCAGGCCTCTCTCTCAACTGTGGAAGAGGAAGTTAGCTGTAAGTAGCAGCTGTTCCGATGAAACAATGGCGGCCGACTGAGTGTGCATTTCTTCCTTTAAAGCTCCTCTGAGGACCATATTATTTTCCATTAGTGTTTCCCAGTCCTGGAATCAGGCCACTATAGAACTCTAGTCTATAAGCATTCATGAACAGACTGTGTGCCAGAAACTATGGTTGGTACTGAGCGGGTTCTTTTAAAAGGCTGTTTAATTTCATTTCAATTGAATTCAATTCAATTCAAGCCAGTAAATATTTCTTAAACATTTGTTCCTCAAACATTTAAACATTTGTATCCAGAACTTTAAAGTTGAAAGAAGGAATGAACTTTAAGGGGCTCCGTCATAAGTTCCATATGCTCAAAACTGTCTAAATCAGGCGTGTCCAACCTGCAGCCCGCAGGCCACATGCATTCCAGCATAGCTAAGAATGCAGCCCAACACATCTGTAGAGCATAACATCGCATCTATATGTAAAATGATCATATACCTCCGCTAAATTCCAATTGTCATTCTGTAACTGCAAATATTACACTATTTTGGAAAAGAAAAGGCTAAAGTTTAGACAGATTCTATCATTTGCTCTAAATCACCCAGGTAAGTTGTAAATTGATAAGCATATTATTCTAAAGTCTTCTCTCTGTTATCTCATTTGTCCACAGAAAGGTCATCTTTAAACAATTTCATCTACTCACACAAGAGCAGAGATGTTTCTGGTGGAGTGGTCTTTCTACTGGGCAACGTGACATGTAATAAGAGATAAATGTATCTTATGATAAGAAAATAACAGCATCTTTGATGTTCACATTAATCTGGCCAACTCTTTGGGAATCATCCAATGAAGGTGGTTGTAAAGGATTGAATCTGGTTCTGTAGTTTCAAAATGCTTGACAATATAGACTAATTGCTTATCACTTGCATCCATGGCATTGGAAAATCATCATGATATCACTTTTCTGCTCAGCTTGGGTTTCCTTTCAAGCCCTCCTTTGCACAATATTCTGGTCAGTCACCACTTGGACTCATATCTCCACATAAAATGGAACTCCATATACCTGAACTACTCCATTTCACTTTGTCTATGAAGTGCCACATTCCATATGGCCTAGTCCTGGAACCCTGTCTAGGGCAACACAAGAATTAAGAAATGGCAGACACACACACAGAAAAGCTGAGATCAGTTGGATTTGCTCAGTCTGCTGGAAGGCATCTACTATGCAACCTGAAAGCTAAGTGTGTTTTGCCCAGCTTCACCTGCATAAGCTATTTTTTCTTTAGAATCTTGGTGGAAAACACCATGGCTGTGCAACTCTTGGATTATGTGGGCCTGAGTATTAGTACTGTGTAGACATGGACATGTTCTGCTCCCAGCTCAAGGAAAAAAATGCAGTCCCTCTGGACTATAGCTCTAATGGCCTCTGAGTACCTGGATGACTGGACCAAACAAAGCACTTTTCTAGGTGTCCCTGTACAAGCAAGATGCCATGGAAATACTTGTCTCACCACGGAAAATAATTTTAAATGAATTTACAGTTTTATACTTTAGGGTCTATGACAAATGGGGTCTCATCAATTCTTAAAATACCCTCAAAGCACCTTTCATCTTGACCTCCTGCACAGTGTTTGGCATCTCTTTAATTGCCAAACCTTGCATGGTTTTTAAATTCTGCTCCTTTTTACTCCCAAGTCTTACTGTAAGCGCTGCTAAAGATAGCCACCGGTAACCATGCCACAACCTAAATGTTTCGAAATTTCTACCACCAAATTAATTAGTCCATTACTTAAGTTGGTGTCATTCAAATTTTTAGAAGATGGGTAAAATATAGACAAATTCTTTTCTAGACAATAACATGAAGGGCCTCTACAGAGTTCTTATAGACCCCAGTAGAGGTCTTATCCCCATGTGAAACCTTCTCAGCCTGGGCTTCACTACCCACATTTCTGTCAACATTCTAGTCTTCTGACTTCCACCAGACTCAGCCTTAAAGTCTGTCTGTAACAATCTAGTGCTTGTGTACCCTACATCTCCAAACTCTTCCAAATTCCTCTGGCAAACCAGTTCTAAAAACAAAGGAAGCGTATGGTCTGCTTTAGTCATCATGGTGACTCCACTCTTTGTAAGTAGTTTCTATATGGAGTAGCGGGGACCAGATATTTGACTGAAAAAAAAATGCCCTACAGGAAGGTTTATTTTGATTAATTCAGGGCACTATGGCAAGGAAGCTGTGATGGAACTTCACTGTTCACAGCATGGGAGGCCAGGAATTGGGAAATGCAGGAGTGTAACTGGTTTCCTTGCTTTCCTTTTTTATCCCGGTGTGAGCTACTAGCACAAGAAATAGTACCACACACACCCAGTGTGGCCCTCCTGGCTCTACCAGTCCTCTCTGAAAATACTATGGAAACACACCAGGAGTGTTTCACACTAATCTCAGATGTTTTTCTGTCTAATCAAATTGACATTAACTAACCATCCCAGGCAAAGTTGGAACCCAGGAGTTTGCAACAGGCATAGGCAGAGCACAGAAGTCTGACCCCTATCTAAGATAGAGTTTTGTTGTTGTGATTTAAAAAAACACCATGACCAAAACCAACATGGAAAAGAAAGGGTTTGCTTCCTATTACTCTACCAGTCCCTTAGTAAGGGACTTTAGGGCAGGAACCCAAGCAGAGCAGGAACCTGGAGGCATGAACTGATGAAGCATAAACCATGAGAGGATGCTGTTTGCTTGCTTTTTCAATCCACTACTTTCATACAGAACCCCAAAAACATCTGCCCAGGGGTGGTATTATCCACAATATGCTAGGCCCTCCTGCATCAATACTAATTAAGAAAATGCCCTATACTACAGGCTTGCCTATAGGCCAAACATATGGAGGCCGTTTCTCAACTTTGTTTCCCCCTTCTGAGATAACTCAAGCTTGTATAAAATTGATGACCAAAGGAAAAAAGAAATAAAAAGAAAGAAAGGAAGGAAGGAAAGAAAGAAACAAAGAAACATCCGTAGATAAACAAATAACCTGAGAAAGACAAGCATGGCTGGTATGGAGAGGAGAAAAGAGGAAGAGCCATCTGTACAGTCTATGGATAGTACCCTAAAGACTGGTACACAGACAGATAAAGACTGGTTGTTATTAACATTGGAAAGGGCCATGCTGTATGATGAACATAATGTTCAAATGGTACTAAAAGTGAGGGTCAGAAAGAAACAAAATCAAGTCACAAGTCGACTCAGTCTTATTTGGGTCTGCCAATTATTATAGGAAAGAAAGCTCTGGGATTCAGTGAAAGTGTTTTCCCTGTACATCTCTTTTCTCACCTAGAGAGTAGGAACTTTGTAGCAAGTCATTTCAGACAGCCTTTCTGAATAAAGCATCCTATAAGACTGCTTTATAAAATTCTGAATCAGGTTTGGTGGTGCACACCTACAATGCTAGCACTCAAGAAACTGAGGCAGGAAGATCTTGAGTTCAAAACTAGGCTATGATTATATAACAAGTTCCAGGTCAGTCTGGACTACATAAGGAAGAGACCCTGTCTCAAAATCACAAATAAAAACAAAATGATAAATTATGAAAGTGTACATTTTATTCTCTATTTTGTTTATGTGCCTATTAAAACATGCATATTGTAATAAAATTTCATTGTGAACACTCAAATTTGAATACTATATTTTTCTTTTGATTACATTATGTTTAGCTATTTAATAGTGTGAAAACCCACTTTGGTTCAGGGCCATACAAAAATATGAATGGTAGGCTAGATTTCCCTAAAGATTTATGTAATATAAACTCAAAAAGTCTAGCC
The DNA here is from genome assembly GCF_964271855.1 of Acomys minous. NCBI lineage: Eukaryota > Metazoa > Chordata > Mammalia > Rodentia > Muridae > Acomys > Acomys minous. Next base: position 90,621,752 of record NC_140487.1, read on the forward strand.
TATCATCAACTAAAGGTAATTTCAATTAAAAAAGAATAATAGGCTCAATTTTAACATGCCTACTTTAAAGTATTTTCAATTAAAATACCATATTTAGAAATAACTATATCCTATAGACAAAATATCACTTTATTATTCTAGTTTCTGAAATGATAAGCATACTTAGTTATGCATATTTTTATTAATATTCCAGTTCAAGCTAGATGCACTACTATAATCTCAGTTCTTGAGAGGGTGAGGCAGGAGGATCACAATGAGTTCAATGCTAGTTTAGATTACATAGTGAGCAGAGGCAGCCTGGGTGACATAGTGAGAATATGTCTGAAAAAAAAAACATAAATTAATTAATTACGAATTAGTTAAATCTTAACCACTATTATCCTAACATGAAGCCTTTTTATTATACAGGTACCTTTTTAGAGGCATTTCTGCTCTGGGAAGTTTCTTGCTAATGTTACTTTTACTATTTTAACCATTTTCAAGTCTACAGGCCTGTATGTAATGTTAAATATAGTCACACAGTTGGACACGTATCTCTAGAAACTTTTACCTAACAAAACTGAAATAACATAGCTTTTAGAAGACAAACCTTCCCATGTCCCAGTAACTACTTTTCTGCTTTGTTTCTCTGAACTCAGCTCTTTAGATCCCTTGTGCACATGGAGTGCCAGGGCCCATCATTTAGCGGCTGTCTTGTTTCACTTGGTAGAGACCCTTGAAGTTCATCTACATTGTATAATGTGGCAAGGTTTTCTTCCGTTCTAAGGCCACTATCTCAATACACCACATTTTGTCTAGACAGTCTCTGCTCAGCAGCTGTTTGAGCTATTTCCAGTCTTGATTACTGAGAACAGCGCTGCCCTGAGCTTGGATATGCAAACACCTTCTGGAGACCTCACTTCGCATTCTGTTGGTTAAATACCTTGCAGTGGGATTGTTACCTTTTCTTGGCTCTCTGGAAAACTTCCATTCCACTTCATTTTGTAGCTCTGTTTCCTGTCTTCTGAAAGAAAAGGTGCTGCCATTGTCTCTTCTCCGTTTATGTCCTTTGACAAATCATATTTATGATGCTCATAGCTTTCCTTAGGAAGCCAAACTCCATGGGAAGAGTTTAGCACCCCAAGGAGAATGGGGCCAGCTATACTAAGAAACTCAAATAAAAAGCCCTGGTCGATGTTAATTCTCTTAGTTTTCATTTCATTTATCACCCGATGTCACTTTTTGAAAATACTGCACTGAGGACAATGACTCAGTGAAGTCATCCTCAGTAAGATGTGCTTATTCCCTCCCCCCAGGACAAACATTTAAAAACAGGAAAGATTTCAAATGATGGGACAGCTGACTTGATGGGAATCAGGAGGGTGGGGTGCAGGGAGTGCAGCCTGGGAGGGAGCAGGTTAGAGCTCGGAAGCCGAAATCTCAAATGCAGAAAAAGATGTAAATGCTGCTCCCTAGATTTTATAGCTCCCAGATGCCTCCTCTAATTGCACTGCTAACCCTGAGTTTATTAAGTTATTTTCCAGAGTCGAACTCATTTGTATACATGTCAGAATGTAAACTGAATTTAAAAAGTGAGGTCCTTGGATTAGAATTCAGGAATGATAAACAAACTCATTTAGAATGTAAGATTTGCATGCCATTTGCATGTGCCCAAATGCAATTACATGTGCTCTGTAAACATGTATTTCACATTTATTTGTCATGATAGAACAGTATGGAAAAATTAATTGTCACCGTTTTTTTTTAATATTTAAAGAAAATGATGAGTCCTAAAATAGACTTTGCTAGCATATGATTCAGTGTGCAGAAACTGGCAAGGAGAGATAAGGATCCGTAGAAAACCATAAATTCCCACTGCAACATCTGTAGGAGTTCAAATTGCATGGTTTATGGGGACCCCTTTCCCCTTCTCCACGGGCATTACCATAGCGCTCTGTAGATTTATTGCAGGCTCAGTGCAGGGACAGTTTTACTAGCAAAGCTTTAAAAAGAGAGGAGGGGGAAACTATTGCCTCTGAAAGTTCAGGACTGAATTGAAATGAAATAGCTTCTCTAGAAACTTCTAGATGAACTGGGTATCCGTACCCTTCTACACTGTCTACACCCCATCCTCTCTCACTTTTTGTGTGCTTTGATAAGAGGTACTTTGAGTAACTGCAGTGTGGCCTTTCCGTTAAAAGCACACCTTAGGAAATGGTTGACACGTTAATGTCAGCATGGAAAGGCCTTTCATTTTATGCTTTTTACAAGATTAATATATAGTCCTTTAAATTTTAACACAAGTATATTTGTGTGACCACCATCTTAGTCGTGATACAGACCACTTCACACACCCTTTAAGGCATGTCTCCCTCATTTCAGCAAATGCTAGTGTAGTCACTATTATTGTCACTTTGTCCTTTGAAGAATGTATCAAAATCAGGATCGTATAATCTCTAACCTTATGCAAATAGCTTCTTGCATTAGTTTAATGCTTTTGACATTCATCTAAGTTGCATCTATCAACAGTTCCGTCTTTTTCATTGCTGAGTACTGCATGTTAGTACAATGTTTATGCATTCACCACCAAAGGTTTTTAAGTTGTATCTAAGTTAGGCAGTTATTAATGAAAACTATTCTGAGCTGTTTGTCTTTGTTTCTGTGTAAACATGGTTTCGTTTCTCTAGGGAAAGTAGTCATATGTAGTATTTCTGGGTTGTCTAACCTTGTTTACCCTTTTCAGGAATTGTACACTCCACAATATATGTAGGCATTCTTGGTGACACTAATATTTTCGTGCATTATACATGCATGTTAACTCATTTAAACTTTATAACCCTGTGAATTTGCTATTGAATGCCCATTTGAAAAGTTGAGGCATCAGGGTGGGAGTACTTAGCAGCTTCGTTTTTCTCACAACACTGTGTGAGAATGTGTGTGCTCTGCTGGTTCTTCTGTTAAGAACTGAGCACACAGGTGTCTCTGCTCCTGGCAGCCATGTAGCTTAGAAATAAAAATGCTCATATATAAACAAAGAACTCTTATCTCTCAGAATGGGGTAAAATGAGAAGCGAGTCAGAGGAGTGGACTTTAACTGGCCATGACCTCCAAATATCCCAGTGAAAATATGAAAACTAAGAGACCACAAATAATATTAATCTGTAGGTGAGTCTGGACCAAGCTAGATATGAGATTCATTTCTTCCTTTGTGGCTCTGAGAAGCTACAAAATGAACTCACCCTCTATTTCTCTTTCCTGGATCAACAGAAAGCTGTCATCATATGCCTTCAGCATGAACAAAGTCCATCTCTTCTTCTTAACCCATCCAGAGCAAGGAGAGGAGCAACTGTCAAGTGCAAAATAAAGCCAGTTGCAGAACTCTTAATCTGATACGTGTGTCTCTGTGTGTGTGTGTGTGTGTGTGTGTATTGTGAGTGTGTGGTTTGTGTGCATGTGTGCGTGTGCGTGTGTGTGTGTGTGTGTGTGTGTGTGTGTGTGTGTGCGCGCGCGCGTGCGCATTTGATGAGCATGGGTGTTTTGCTTACATGTGGTACCTATGAAGGTCAGAAAAGCATGGCATGTCCCCTAGAACTGGAGTTACAGGTTATGAGCTGTCACTTGGATGCTGGGAATAGAATACAGATGGTTTAGAAGAGCAGCCAGTGCTCTCAGCCACTAAGGTATCTCTCCAGCCCCCTGATACAATCTTCATAGCTGCTGCCTTACACTTATAAATGAATCCTAAGTTGATAGTAATGTATTCATCTCAACTAAGAAACTAAGAACTCTCTGTTACCACTCACTGGGCACCCACTTTAAACAGAGATGCCCAGCACAATGGCAAAAGCAATGTATATGAAGCCAGAAGTTATGTTTGGTTGGTTGGTTTTAATTTTTAAGACGGTATTTAAATTACATTTCTCCTTCCCTTTCCTTCCTCCAAACCCTCCCACTTATCACCTCCCCAACCACCCACACACTCTCTCCTTCAAATTCACGGCCTTTTAAAAAATGCATACATACAAAAATGTGTGTGTGTGTTCCTAAATATGACCTGTGGAGTCTACATGTCACTTGTAGATATGCTTTTAGCAGTATTTGAGACTGGACAACCAGTTGGTGTGCTCTTCCCCAGCAAAGGCCATCTCTCCTATTCCCATTTTTACTCAGTCATGTGTAGTTCTTTGTGTAGAGTTGAAACCTCATGTATCTTTCCCATACAGCTTGGCATGTTCATTGGCATCCTCCATGTTCAGTTTACATTTAGATGGTTGTGTTGGCGAGACTTTATGGGTGTAGCTTTTGATATTATTAGGAGATACAACCTCACAACAAAGTCACTGATCCTCCCTATGGCTTTTACAATCTTTTCTCCTTGCAAGTCTACAATGTTCCCTGAGCCTTTGGGTGTAGGAGTATTTTATAGATGTAGCCATTGGGCTCCACCAGGCTCCACAACTGTGCATTTTGATTGATTGTGCTTTTTTTCCCCTAGTCATCTCCATCTATAGTAAAAAGAAGCTTCCTTGATGAGTGGTGAAGACTACACTTATTTGTGGGTATAAGGACAAAGGTTTATAGATTGTTATTGGAGATTATGCTGGTTTAGTAAGTTAGTGCTTGTAGGTTCTCCTTCAATAGCCATGATTTTGGTAGCACTGATTATTTAGATAGGTTTCCAGTTCCAGGCATGGTATCCCTCCTGTTGAGTGACTCTTTAGTCCAGTTAGAGAACTGTTGATTATCACCAAGGTATGTGTACTGCCACTGTTATTGTGCCATTGTACTACTACTGGTCATTAGTGTGCTTCATTGGCATCATAGTGATGTGGGAAGCTTGCATGGCATCTTCTGGTACCATGAAAGCTAGTCCTCAGGGGAGGCATTCAGGCAAGTTTTTATTTTATTTTTTATTTCAAGTGATAGGAAACTGTCAAAAGGTTTTAATCAGGAAGGTGATAACTATTTGATTTTAGTTTTAAAATATTACTCTGTCTGGTGGAGTGACAGACCAAGTAGGAGGCCACAAGAAGTCCATGCAAGAGGGGTTTGGTAGCTTAGAAGAGAAATACAACACCAGAGATAAAAAGAAAAGAACATTCCTCTAGACCCTGTTTATTAAGTTTACTTCAGCAATAGGGACTTACTTTCCACCTCTAGGGGTAGCCAAGGACAACAGCAATGATTTCAGAGTCAAGTCCAACAACTTGAAAGTGGAATTCTCATGTCTGGAATTGGGTTTTAAAGTTGGTCTTTGGCTCTTGTGGGGAGCATTGTCATCCCAGATGAGAAAAGTTCATTAAAACTGTATTTGTTTGTTGATAGGCTGAGTTGCATGTGGTATGCGGTTGTTTTATAGTAAATAGTTAATAATATGATTCCCTTTGGCTCTTTTGACCACATATATCACTATTTTACTAACCTACTTCCTTTTCCTATGCTTACTTCCTTCACCCTTCTCCAAGGACCCCCCTTTTCCCTCTTCTCCTATCAGATCAATTGTATTCTGCTATTTTTTTTATAATTGTTTTGTTTGCTTTTGGTTTTTCTTTCCTTTTTTAAGATTTATTTATTATTTATACAGTATTCTGTCCACACATGTGCCTGCCCACCACAAAAAGGTGCCAGATCTCATTACAAGTGGTTGTGAGCCACCATGTGGCTGCTGGGAATTGAACTTAGGACCTTCGGAAGAGAAGACACTGCTCTTAACCTCTGAGCCATCTCTCCAGCCCAGTATTCTGCTATTTTTATCTTACCCTTCTCTTACTTTCTTCTGCAGTAACTTCCTTCCCTGATTTAGACGTTTTAGTTTTAAGTTTGTTTTAGTCATTTCCTATCTCTGACTCTCTAAGTGCCTCAACCTGTCCATATGCAAAATTAAAGAGGTTGGGTCCTTCAGCCAACATCCAACAATAATCATTAGTTCCTGATCTATTCTTCAGCAGTGTCTGTCTGTCTGTCTGTGTCTGTTTCTCTCTCTCTCTCTCTCTCTCTCTCTCTCTCTCTCTCTCTCTCTCTCTCTCTCTCTCTCTCTCTCTCTCTCTCTCTCTCTCTCTCTCTCTCTCTCTCTCTCTCTCTCCTCTCTCTCTCTCTCTCTCTCTCTCTCTCTCTCTCTGGATCTCTCTCTCTGGATCTCTGTGTCTCTCTCCTCCCCTTTCTCTTTTCTTCCCTCTGTCCCTCCCTTTCTTATTTACTTTTTTGAGAATTTCATAATAAATATTTTAAGCATATTCACTTCTCCCTTGATTCTGCCCCCCAGATACAATCCTGCTTCCCTACCCACCCAACTTTGTGTCCTCTTTCTTGTATCTTTTATTTTTAACTGATGAGGTCCAATAATACTGCCCAGATACTCTTGGGTATACAGTCTTCACTGGAGGGAGCATGGCCAACTTGCCAAGGGCCACCACAGTTAAAATAAAATGGTTCTCACTCTCCCAGAAGCTATCAATTGCCCCATGGCTCCTGTGCTAGGTATGGGACAGTTGCCCTTCCCTGTCCTTAGGTCTCTTCTGTTGTGGTTCTCTTCCAAGCTATCCACCCTCTCTTCATGTAGCAGCCTCCTACTTTGTCTGCCACCCTGTGGTATATTGTGCAGCCACCAGTCATAGTAATAATTTTTATCTAAAAATCAAATGGTATCACCTTCCTGATTAAAACCTTTTAATGGTTTTAATAAAATTTCCTAACCATGATTCACCCTTTTGGTCTTGGCTCTTCTGTTTCTCCCACCTCCTTTCATAGCACTTTCATCTCAATATTTATGCACCAAACATACTGGTCTCTGTTTGCTTCTTAGACACCACCAGCCCTTTCCCAGAACTGGCATCTACAATTACTGGGTCATTGTTGTTTCTTATCTGCAGTGCCACTTCATCAAGAAAAATTCTTTCACTATTCCACTTAAAGTTGCCTTCTCTATTCACTTGTTAACAGTCCTAGGAATTTCTCTTCACAGAATTTATGACATACAATTATTAGATTATATTCTATCATAGGTTATATTATTATGTAAAATATTATTGATGCTATATATTATCACAATGTCTTATATATTTTATTATCTTTTTATCCCAATGAGAATAGAGACTTGGTCTCCTATACTTATACTGATGGTATAACATGGCACATAATAAGAGTTCTAAAAGTATTTGTCAATTAAATGAATGTGTACATCTATTTAAGCTCTGCTGTTTCTTTTCTTCTCTCCTGGGCTCATTCTGCTCATTTCTGTGAACTGGCATACCTCCTAAGGTTGTTGTGTCAAATGAGACCCGGCATGTTAAGACACTAAATGAATTTAAGGAATTACTATGAGTCTCATCATCATTACCATCATCCAAGGCACTTTCCGCTCTGACACTGATTTCATTATTGGTCTTCGGGTCTCTGGGGGGATCTTCCAGTGAGAGAGTCTTTTTCTTTCCTTTTGTGCAACAGACACCTGGCAGTTCTGGTACATACCCCTGATTCAAGATGTCACAACTATTTGTCGTCAAGCTGCTGGCACAAGTATCATTCAAGATTCCTTCCAGCAAGTATATTTTTAGTAAAGACAATCTTAGGCATCTGAAAGAAAAGGGGTGAAAAAGATTAAGATGACAAAAATTTTGAACCACATGGTATCAGCACTGGGAAGATCTTTGAACAGTTATCTAATCTTCACATTTACAGAGCCCTGCTTTTTTTTTCTTACTTTTGGAGAGGTTCTGGGGGGTGGGGGGGTTTCCATGATGGATGAGGGAGGATTCTGAGGCCCCAGACAGTTTTATGATAAAGTTATAGAGAAATTTATAATGGGGGCATAATATATCTGGCTTAACTATCTCTCACCTTTGTTTCTCCTAGTTCTGCCAGGCTCTTCTCTCTGCCCCCACCATCCTGCTCGCAACAGCATTATATCTTACCTACTGGAATAATCCCCTACCAGTCTCCCTAGACACACTTGTCAAACAGTACAAACTAATTCTATGCCACACTTTCCCCCATCATCATCACCTTACAATATTCTTCGCTGGCTTTCCAAAAGCTGGCTCTCCTACCACCATCATCCAGAGCTCCACTCAGCACCAGTTCCCCAGAGACGTGTTCCTTGAACCTGTGCTCCGAGGCAGCCATTTCCTTTTGTTAAAGGAGCCTGCAGAGGACTGCTCTTTCTTTATGGTCCTTACCTCAGAGTGTAATTATGCTGATGTTTGTGTGATTATTTGATGAACAACTGTCTCTCCCAGTAGCTTGTATGTTCTGGGAAAGCAAAGCTCTTTTCTGCTTCTGTTCACCACTAGATCCTCACATCTGACATTCATCTGGTGCATTTAACAGGTGCTAAATCCATTGAGTAGATAAAGCTAAGCATCTAGCCTCTGACAAAGACCCTAAGAGGCCTGTAGGTGGAGCAAATTGACTTGGTCCCAAATCTCACAAAGTAGGGTCATTCTGCAAGTCCTTTTAATAACAGAATAGGGCCTATAGGCATCTATTCCTCAGAAACTCTTTTTCAGTTGAGAACACTTAAGTATTTAACACAGTAATGATTCACCATTCATATAGGAATCTGGGGACCCATGATAAGTAGCTATTTTTCAACTTGTACTAAAACTGCAAAGCCTTCTTAAAAAGTGTCATAAAGCTGGTGGCTGAGGCCAGCCACCAGTAACATTCCAATTCTGAAAAAACACTGGTCATTTCTAATGCTGAACAAGTATCAGCTCTGACAAAATGAGGAGTTCTGGGCTTTGCAAAGGTATTATTCAAGGATAATAACACTTAGCAGAATTTTACTTGTAATTCAGGCTCAGTGTTGGAAGCAAGAAGTTCCTAAGTATGTCTTGATCTTCCCAGGCTACTGTGACATAATAAGACTGAGTTGCTTAAAGATCAAAAACTTGTTTCTCATAATCTAGAGAGTATGCAATCCCAGGTCAAGCATCTCCAGATTCATTTCTTGGTGAAAATCTTCTTCCTGTCTTACTGGCTTGCACATGGCAAACATCTTGCTATGTCCTCCCACAATGAGAAAAGGTTTCTTTCTGGTCCCTCATCCTCTTTGATAAAGATATAAATTACATCATCTCTCAAGGACTTTACCTGCAAATATGATTATATTAGAGATTAGGTCTCAAATATATGGAATGTTTTAGCGGTATGAAACTTTTCAGTCTATAACATTTCATCCTAGTCCCCCAAAGTCGATCCTTCTCTCATGTAAGAATGCATTGATTTCAGTTTAATAGCCTTAAATATCTTAACTCAATCCAGCATCTCTAATATCTAAAATCCAATTTCAACTATATACCTAAATAAGATATGGGTGAGGCTCAAGATATAATTTATCCTCAGGCAAATTCCTTTCTTGCTATGGCTCTATAAAACCAAACAAGTTAAGTCTTGATTCCCAGATGCAGTGCTAAGGCAGGCACAGGATAAGCATTTTGGCTCCAATAGAGAAGAGTCACAAAGAAGGAAAGGGTGGTGAGGCCCAAGCAAGATCAAAACCCAAGAAGGTAAGCCTTAGTAAATATTAAGCCTTGAGAACAATTCCCTTTGGCCTGTGTTTTGCCTTACAGACCTAGGGCAATGTCATCATCACCCTCATAGCTCCACAACTTTGGCTCCAGAGGGCACCTTCCCCCACAACCTTCTGCATTAACAGTGCCCCTAAGGTAGTGAAAAATGCATCCTTACCTCCCCAAACCAGAAAACTGAACTGATCCCTAACTGAGGAGGAAGCAGCTCTGTTTCTGGTTGTGTGGTAGGCATGGCGATCATAGTACCATTGTCTCCTCTTAAGGAACAGCATGTGTTAATAAGTGAATGGTTCTCTTCCTTTCCTGTGGAACCAAAGAAGTCCCCAGCTTTCCTTTGCTTTACCTTTCCAGTGTAAGTTAGTCCCAACAGGTAATGTTTCTGTTGTTATAATCCTGTCCCCTTTCCTGTCTCCTGTTGAATTCTCTGATTAGCATATCGCAAATAGTGTTTAATAAATATCAGGGCACCCCATCCCTTCTACCAGTTGATATAAATGGCTAGTCCTCTTGGTCTCTTTATAGGTTCAACAATTTGAAGTCTCTTGTGAGGGAGGCTCTGGCCTAGACACAGAGGAGGCAGAAATCCCAAGCCCTGAAATCCAGGATGTTCACAAACTAGTAGGAGAGGAGAGAAGCTTGCTAAAAGCAATATCAGGGAGAATGAGATTAGAACAAACGTGTTGAGCTGGTTAAACTTTGTTTTCCCTATAAAGCAAACACACTGTATAGAGTCCACAGTGCAGAACTTCTAGCTTGCTAGAGTACCTTCTAAACCATTGCCATCCCTTCATTGTGTGCCATGCGGTTGGTATCCATCCAAGAGATGGGATATACATCTTTTCTAGCCTTTCCCTAACCACCTGCCATGCCAAGAGTTCTGAGGAGCAAGGATACTTGTACCAGAGACTCTAGGATTTCCAATCCTTCTAACTCCTTCTACTTTGCACATGAAGTTAATGGACTCATCTCTCTGACACATTTTTCTTCCTTTCTAAGAGGTGGTAGTAACTGCCCTCAGGGTTGTTCTGGGGTTGGCTGAGATAATGATTTGGTATTCACCTAACACAGTGCCAGCTCAAGTTGATCTTTAGCAAAGATGAATCTTTCTCATATCCCTCCATTCTGCTCATTCTACATCCTTGAATTGTCACCTCTGATTATTGTCAAAACAAGGGTTTCCTTGCAGAGACTGGGTATTCCTCAGTCAGCAAAAATAAATTGCCTTTAACAACATGGGTTTAATCATTTAACAAGTCTTTGCTGTGTACTTAATTATGATGTGATGTAAGGATGGGTACAAAAGCAACTAAAATCCTCCCCCAATTCATATGAAAATCTTCTCCATTCCCAAATACTTTTCAAAGTAAACTCATTTATCCTCTATCACGAACAATCATGGGTGAGGCAATGAGGTAGGGGCTGTGACTCAGAATTGGGGGAGTTGCACTCCCTTTGCTTCAGGAAGTTTAAACGTCAGGTTCTGAGAGAGCAAGAAGCTAAAACACACACCAACACATAAGGGAAGGGGAGTCTTCAGTGAGGAAGTAATGGCTGAGCTTGGGCTTGGCAGATGAATATGCTTAACTTACATCTGTGCAGCACTTGGGATTTTTGCATAATATTTTGGCTATAAAAATCTCACTCCGATGCAGATCAACCCTTTCTTGGGCCCTGGTGAGAGGAAGGAACTCCTGGGACTGGCAGGATGGATAAAAGAGGACTTATCCTGCAACCTAAGTAATTCGCCTAAGTTAACGAAGGAAGACAGCTCATCAGCTACATCAGTGCTCTGGACACCAGTCCTCCTCAATGCTTATGCAGTTTATTTCCCGATGTTATAAAGAACTCTACACCAGCTGCTTCTTTCCAGTGATGAGCTCTGAATCAAAAAATCGGTCACTTTTACTGTCCCTTCATCCAGTCATAGCTGATTGTATTTGAAAAGTATTATTGCTCAATATGCCTACTTGTGTTTTGTATGTCTTTTAAATAAGATTGCCACTTACATGAGGGTCCTGCTTATTGTACTATTGAGTGGTAGCACCCTGATCAACATTTGTTATATAGCAGGCTCTCATATATTTATGGGTTGGGTGAATGAATGAATGAATGAATGATAAATAAAATGTCCATTTGTTTTCTTAGGAAAAATTTCCAAAACAAAATTTTCAGGTGCCCAAGGTTATTAATTGGTTAGCTTAGCAGCTGACATACAGCAGACATTTTATTGATATCTGCCAAGCTACTGAAATTAAGTATTTTCCTTTTATTTTTACAAAACTAGTTCTGATTTAAATTCTGCCTATATTCAATTGATCCATTAATCTGTCTGTTTCAACCACTCATCAAACTAAGACAAGAGCTGGAGGCTGGGATCCAGCATCCTTTTCTCTCACACTCGATTGGCTCCCTGGTTCTTCTCTGGCCTCTGTCATTTATTACCTATGTAACCTCAAGTAAATCTCCTTGGTGCACAGACCTTGAGCTTCTTTAGCATTAAATGAAGAGAAGCCACAGTACTCATGGGAAAGGACTGCTGAGGCGAGCCTGTTAGTGTACGCAGGAGCATTTAGGATTCTACACAGCAAGGGCTACAGAGATGTTCACTATCCATATTACTAGCTCCAGGTTATAAAAAAAAATGGCAGTGGCTCAGAAAACGCTTAGCAACAGTGACACCTGAAGCAGTCCCCCAGCTGCACACCTCGGGACTGCATTGCCATTCTGCCCTCTGAGTTCCTCTTCTGTGGATTCTGGCTCACGCTTCACTTCAGAACGCGGATACCAAGCTCGAGTTGGCCTCCATGCTCCTGGTGCCATCAGGGTCTGTCTTCCCTGACTCCTCTTTCCTTTGCTGACAAACCCCCCCAACTGCAAACCCACATGTTAATAGTTTTAGGGGAAAATGTCTTTTGATAATTAAGCTGGTGGAATTTAGAAATCAACGGAACAGTACATTTTCCCAGCAGAGCCAAGAAATTAATTAGGAGCAATTTTCTGTCAGAAACAATTTCCATAATTTTAAGTTTTAAAAAAAGCAGAAATCATTTTTGTGAGTGTTTATTTTTTTTTCCTTCTGCTTTTCATTCTAAAGTGATTTTTACTCCTGGAAAGACAAATCCTTCCAAATACCTTATTTTCTGTTCCTCAGACTCTCTCCCTGAGGGATGTTCCAACCCCTCTCTGACGAGTTACATTCAAGGATGAGGATAAATTAGATGGAACAGAGTCATTTTGATCCCCTTCCTTACCCTGGGGCAGAACTTATGATTTCACATCCTGTTCCCAAGAGTATGGAAAAACCTGTGATGCTCTTGGAAAAAGAGTCTGAGAGGGAGAAACAGAAGTTGTGACACAACGGCAGATGAGCAGGACCTGCTCTGCAGAAAACATGAAAGCCAGCCAGTGAGATAGCTAAGGACCTTTGTTGCCAAGCATGATGATGTGATTTCAAGCCAGGGAAACCCACATGGTAGAAGAGAACTGATCATTGCAAATTCATATGTAAACACTGAGTCTTGATGTCCACCTGGCATATACCAAGAACTCAGGAGTGTCTCTGACAAGATGACAACAATGAGGAGGAGATGGAGTGGCAGGACCAAGCAAAAAGATACATAGAAGCTGTCATTGGGCCCTTCTTGTACTGGAAACTCTGGTGCTGTACTCACAATTGCCAAGACTAAAGAACCCTTCCCACCAACAAGCTTCCCTGCCCTCCATCACTACCGTTTTTGTAAAGGTTTCACAGCAAACAATGCTTGGGAAATGTCACACACATACAGAGGCACTATTAGCAACACTGAAAATGCTAAGCTTTGTCTCTTTTATTGACTGTGTCAGAGAAGACTCAAGGTTACCTCAATGGCATTGTCATTCTTGTTTTCTTGTAATTCAAATGAGAGGAAAAGAAGGGAGGAGAATTATAATTAGAGAGTGGATTATAACTGGTAGCCTAGAAATACTTAAGCTCTAACTTGTTGTGAACAACCATCACCTATTACATAGTAAATGCTTCTGGCTAATTATGAATTATTATTATGCATCATTATCATGATTTTGTGTTTCATCTAAATATTTAAATATGGATGTACCAGTCGGTGTACAACTAAGAAAAAACTCCACATCCTTTAAACAGGGAGGAGTTGGTGCAGGGAATTGATAGTACTTGAAAAGCCAAACAGGAAATATTGAAGAAATTCAGAGGTCTGCCGCAGCAGGAAGACAGCATTCCCCTCACGGGCAGGGCAGATCATGAGAAAGCAATTGGTACTAGAGCCCAGAAGCTAGGGTCACTTGATGATAGGCCGAACCATGACAACCTGTCTGACAAGAGCTAGAGCCATGGAGGAAACTCAGACATTGCCAAGGATAACGCCATGGCAATTAGAGGAACACTTTGGCTTTTTCTCTTCTACCTTCTGATGTGCATGAAAACACCATCCTGACTTTGAATACTGTCTTTAACATTTACTAACAGTGCCATAATCACTTTTGGCCTCCAGCTTCTTTGTACCTTTATGACCGCATATATGAAGGGAGGCGGCTACAACTTAAAGGTTGTCACATCCCTTAAAGCAATAGTTTCACGACCTTCCTAATGCTGTAACCCTCTAATAAGTTCTTCATGTTGCAGTGACCCCTCAACATAAAGTTATTTTGTTCCTACTTCATAACTGTAATTTTCTAGTGTTATGAATAGTAACACAAATATTTTTGGAAGTTAGAGTTTTGTCGAAGGGCCGCAACCCACAGGTTGAGATCTACTGCCTTACAGGTTTCCTGAATGGACTTCTCCATCGGAAAAACAAAAGCTACATGTTCATATATAGTGGCTCCTCAAGAAAATATTTTTGCCTCAAGTAGAAGTTGGTAACCATATAGGGAAGTTAGTAAGAGCCAAGACATGAGTATGGCCATGAAAAGATGAGAAGATATGAGCAGAGCCATGTTGACAGACAATACCAAGCACAGAATAGAGACTGTGCAGTGAAGGAATCTGTCATTTAAAAAAAGCATTTATCATGTTGAGTGTAGGCAATGGAGAAGGAAGAACTTTAAAATTCAAAATGAAGGTCCCAGTGGGTTCTAGACCTGTTCTGCACACAAGCAAAAGATGCTGACTGTGCTGCAAGGCCCCTCTCCTGGAAAGCTGGTGCTTGTCAGTCAGTATCCTAAAATGCTTCTCATGCCTTTATGAAAAGTAATTTCCTCATCCATTGTTCTCTTTCTTTAAAGTATATTTACTAAGTACCTTAGATCTATCTACACTCATGCTGTGGGCAAAGAATTCAAAGACAGGATGGGGAAACACAGAGGCACCAAGTACAGTAGCACAGCCTGCAATCTTAGATCTTGGGAGGCTGAGGCAGCAGAGGAAGAGTTGCAGATAACCCCAGAATACAGCAAACCTTCCCCCCCAAAAAAACCCTCGAAACAAACAACAAAAAGGCTATAGATATAACCAACTAAAAGTCAAGTACAACTGACGTTTTACCATTAAGATTATAAGAGAGTAAGAGCCTATATAAGTACTAAAAAAGAGTGATTAATCTTGCCTTAAGAAGCCATAGAAGTTTCAGAGAAAACACAGCAATGACCAAGGACATAAAAAATAGCAAGAACTTGGTCAAGAAGGTAGAAAGAGCATGCAGACAGTGAGGACAGCACGGAGGTGAAAGTGTACTCAGGAACTGCTGAACAGCGCCTGTCTAGACATGGGGGGAGAAGGGTAAGAGGAACGTGGAGTGTGTGGTAGAAGATGAAATTGGGAAGGATAAGGATGCCAGCTCCTCAAGGACCTCCCAGTAATCAGAAAGCATGAATTTCTACAGCCTTTCGGGGTTCAGAAAGTTGCGTTCTGATAGCCAATTTGCTGACAGCAAGTCATGGAAACACAATGAGATTTGAGTTGTAAATTATTCTTCTCACGTCTAGGCCTTTACCAAGCCCATTCTCTGGGGAGATTTAGAGCTCTAAGCTTCTACTCACATCTTGTTTGAAATCTTTATTTCCTATATTGGGCCGTGAGGCTGTTTCTACAGATTTCTTATCCAGTTCATCTGATTCCAGATTCTGGAGCTGATGTCTTCTACCATAAATCTAATCATGTTTGGGCTTGGAATACAAGGAATTGAGATGGTAGTCTGGGCTTGGAGCCTAGATGACTGTTTTGCTAACATATACCAATGTTTCATCCCAAATACCAGCTTAACTGCCTCATAGTACGTGGCTATAATTACTCTATTATCAGCAATTCCTTCACATCCTTTATCATGTTGAAGATTGCTGACTCTAAGAAGATAGATCAACTGTCATCACCCCTTGTTTTCAGAAAGCTAGACTGAGGCATGTGATAGTAGCCAAGGCTGGACTGAGGCATGTGATAGTAGCCAAGGCTGGACTGAGGCATGTGATAGTAGCCAAGGCTGGACTGAGGCATGTGATAGTAGCCAAGGCTGGCCTGGAACGCTGTTCTTCTGTAGCAAGGTAGGTATCCGGTTATGCAGAAAGGAGACATCTAAGAAATGATAGCTGAGACTCTCATTCCATAGGATTTTAGGGAAGAAGTTGTGAGAATTAAATACAGTAAAGGATCTGTCAGTAAAGAAGTGTCTACCATGTTGAATGTGAGCAGAGGAGACGCAGGAACTCAGAGTCCAAAATGAAGGCCCTGCATGAGCAGAGTCAAGGCTCTCTGCTTCTCCTCTCTAAGTCTTCCGGCCCAGTTACCTCCACTTTTAACCCCTTTCAGTGACACTCCACTGTCCTCAGGAGACTATCCAATGTCCCCCTCAGGGCATGCAGGGACATGAACTAATTTTTCCACCTCAGATACGTTCAGCTTTGCACCTAGTCCTGGATAAATGCCGTGCTTCACCACATCTGTGTCATTTCCTATACCCCCTCTTCCCCTTGGTTTCTGGTTATTCCACTGTCAACCAGTGACTGAAGTGCCCACTCTGTTCAAAGCACTGCTTTTGAGAATATAGACCATCATAAAATAGCAGCCCATTCACAAGGAAGGGGACAAACATTACCCAAGTGTGGGGATAAATCAAATAAGGGCAAAGAAATAACAGTGCAGTAAGTTATTACATCTCAAGCTGCTGTGAGGCTGAAATGGACCGTGGAAGGAGAACTCAAATATCTGTTGAGCTAGTTCAGGACTCGAGTCTTCTATAAAGCTGATCCAAGGCTGCTTAGAGTACTGGAAGTTGCAGACCCAGTGAGAAGGCGGGTTGCGCTAAAATGGGAACCCTTCTTTTCCTCCTGGCCTCCGCAGTAATTCCCAAAATAGGAAGCGAATGGAATTGTTTGTGTTCGAAGATGAAATTATTCTTGTTTCCCTCCTCCTTCCATGCTCTGTCTGCCAGCATGCTTCTCACCCCATTTCGGTGTTCATATCCAAAGTCATGAAGGGCCTAACGTGCATCACCCTGGTGCCAAACACGTGCAGGGCCCCTGATGGACATCTTCTCATAAACCCATGCAGCAACATCCTAGAGTCAGAATGACAGCTCTAACCTTATCAGTGGAGAAACGGAGGCTCCATGAGGTTAAGAGAATGTCGCCAGGTTTGCCAGGTTTACCAAGGTGTTGGGTAGCAGAGCTATGATCCCAGGCCATCCACACATTCATCCTTAAGCTGCACTCAACACAAAGAACAGCATGTTGAGATTTCCAGAACTTTCCTGGAGCACAGAGGACACTGACTTCCTTCCCCCTAAAAGCCTCTCAGCTGTGAAAGCAACAGCCAGTCCTTCTTTGCCATGATACTTTCTGACCATTACCTTTCATCCCAAGGCAGAAGCTTAGAGCCCCTTTCCCCCAGTCAGCCTCCTCTCGTTGGGCTCCCACTTCACTCATCTGTGAATCAAATCTGGGCCTGTGTCTCCCCTAGGCAGTCTCCCCACCAGCTCTCAGTATATAAAGGCCAGTAGCTCCATATGGCTCATTTAGTCCTTTATAGCTGCTCCCTGGCTGCTCAGCTGTCTTCTCTGTTAACATTCACCCAAACACCATATCATCTACCACTCTTCGCTTCAATGCTTGCTACACTGCGTACATTACCCCTCTATTCTCTTATTTCCGCTCTTGCTAACTATCTATTCCTGTGACTAGAACAGTCTGTAGCTAGCTGCCTCCTATATATGGAAGATTACCTCCTGGAGGTAGTCGGCTCTGAGCACATGGGCCATGGCAAATGCACTTCTTCTATGCTTATCTAGTTCTGGTTCTCTGGGGCTCTGCTTCCCAGATCTTAGCACGTTGAGTTGTGACCATTGCCATTATATCTGACTACCCCAGGTGAGCTCTTTGAAGGAAATCAGGATCGACTTTCTTTCATTTTATCCTCAGGGATGAAAACCTCATACGACCCTTAATTGAAAGGTAATTATACAAAACCCTTGTCTTATGAGAATAAAGGGACATAAAGGAAAGACAAAAGGAGAGAAGGAGAAAGGAGAGAGAAAAAAGATAAGGGAAAGAAGCAAGAGATTGGGATTCAATAAAACATGATTTTTAGAGGGATTCTAATCTCTCTCTCCCTGACTCTCTGTCTGTCTCTCTGTCTCTGTCTCTGTCTGTCTCTGTCTGTCTGTCTCTTTCTGTGTCTCTCTGTCTCTCTGTCTCTCTCTGTGTCTCTCTCTGTGTGTCTCTCTCTCTCACACACACACACACGCACACACACACACTCACACACACACTCACACTCACACACACACACACACACTCTCACACACACACACACACACACACACACACTCACACACACACACACACACACAGAGCCATTCCATTCCGCCATTCTCTTACTTGTATATATCCCTAGCAATGATAACGATATTCCTCTCTAAAGATACCAGCAATGGTGTCTTGATTCAGACGTGAAGTAAACAGACCTGAAATTCAAATTAGGAATCAATTATCCAGTAATTCAGTTACGTCATGCTTTATCCATTCTTCAGTGCCTGTTCCATATTTTGTGGTAAGCACTGAAAAACATAAGAATCAAATTTGATGGCTAACCTAGGGAAAGTGCAAACGGATCTCAGGAAGTGAAGAACTACACGGCAATAGTCACGGTCAGGTGCAAAGTGTGCCCTCGGCTGTTCAAGCACCAAGACTGGAGCAGCAAGCTCTGCCTAGAGCAGCAGTCACTGGAGCTGCTGGGAAATGGGAGCATAAGAGACAGAAAATAAGGAGTAAATGCAATGTCCAACAGGGCAGCTAGATGGAAAGCCGAAGCCTCAGAGAAAGGAGGAAAGAATCAAGGAAGCTGGCGAGGACCTGTGCCTTCAAATCACCAGAGCCGTCCTCTGATTGCCACAACTCACTCTTGCCCGGTGCTGGAGTCCAGCCAACATTGAATTGCACATTGGTCTCTGGGTAGAGCTGGCTTACTTAGCAGGGGATGCTGGTTAATTATTTGGCACTATGTTCTGGACTACTGAGTAGCGTTAGGTACAACAGAGGAAACCAGCAGTGATAGATGGTAAAGGGAAAGCAAAACTTCATATTTGGGCTTGTTTGTTTCCCGACTGCACCTCCTGAAAAAAATATACTAATAAGTGGACAACAATCTTTGCTGTATTAATATATAAACTATGTTATGAGCATTCAGAAACCAAGCTTTCACCCCTCTTGGAAGAATTTTATTTATTTCACGTCTTTGTTGGTATACTTTGGTGCAATGTGGTGGAGTGAAAAACCCTAAGCTGCAGTCACCATACCCAGGTTTACGTCTTAGCTCTCCCACATTGATTATAAGAGCAATGAGGGTTAGGTAATGGCTCTGCAGATAAAGGAACCAACGTGTGTGTGTGTGTGTGTGTGTGTGTGTGTGTGTGTGTGTGTGTGTATGTGTATGTGTGGTATGTATGTATGTGTGTGTTTGTGATGTTTGTGTGGGGGTGAGAAGTGGAGAGAGAGAGAGAGAGAGAGAGAGAGAGAGAGAGAGAGAGAGAGAGAGAGAGAGAGAGAGAGAGAGAAAACTGGCTGCAATTGAGGCCAGTAAGTCCTCCCATTTACAGTTGGTAAGATGAAGTACATAAAGTCCAAGAATATAGCCCTAGTCTGAGTCCTAAGGTGTGGGATTTAGAAAAGCCCATGGTATGTTTCCAGTGTGAAGGCTGGCATGTTCAAGAAGGAAAAGCTGCAATTTCGTTGCAAATATAAAAGCAGGGAAAAGTGAGTGTCCCAATTCAAAGACTACTAGGCCAAAGGTGGGGGGGCGGATCAAAACAAGGTCTCACTATGTATGCCTTGTTGGCCTGAGCTTGGTTTGTAGAACAGACTGGCATTATCACAGAGATCCTCCTGCCTCCACATCCTGAGTTCCAGAATTAAAGGAATGTACCACCGAGCCCTACACCAAGACAATCTTACTCAACCATTTATTATATTCAAGGCCTTCAGATGACTGGTTGAGGCTCATCTACAGTATAGAAGTCAATCTGCATCACTCAGTTCATCAATTTGAATGTTCAACTCAAACTAAAACACCATTATAGTATTTTCCAGAATATGTTTAACCAAATATTTGGACATTCTATGGCCCAGCCAACTTGATAAATAAAATTTTCACATGGAACATTGACCCCTGGACACCAGTTGTAGGTGTCCGTGTAGCCTAGCATTCAGTTCACGTCTCCAAACTTTAAACTGGAATGCTCTCTAAGGAAGCCCCTGGAGCTCAGAAGGTCTGCAGGACCACAGTACACATGAGTCAGAAGATGCTGAAGCTGGAGATGAGAAGATTCTTGTGTCGGCTTTGTCTCCTTTGTCTCCAGTCACGAATGGCTGGCTTGCTTTTGGAATACTGAAGGAGATGACAGGCATAAGAGAACCAGCAGGGGATGCTGGTTAATTATTTGGCAGTATGTTCTGGGCTTTTTGGATAATGGGGGCAGTGGTGGGAAGCAGCCTGACTGTGTGTGGCCTCCTGGGGAAGGACCGTATTTGGGCAGTAGAACTGTAGCTCAGTAGAAACACCTCCATCCAGACATCGGCTTTTGTAGCTGGTGATATACCTGGCAGTTGCAGTGTGTGAGCGCAAGCAGGACAGTGTGCTGGCAAGAATACTTAGGAGCTGGATGGCCCTTGCTTGGTGTTTCAGGGGGAAAAAAGAATACCTAGGAGAATAAAAATACTATGAGTGACAGGCTAAGTTCCAGTATATGAGCCTTTCATGGTGCCTATTACTGTGAGGAAACATCATAACCAAAGTACTTGGGGGGAAGAACGGGTTTGTTTGGCTTATGCTTCTGAGTCACTGTTCGCCACAGAAGGCAGTCAGGACAAGAACTCAAATAGGGAAGGAACCTGGAGACAAGAGCTGATACAGAGACCATGGAGGAGTGTTGCTAACTGACTTGTTCATCATGGCTAGCTCCTCCTGCTTTCTTATAGAAGGCAGGACCATCAGCCCAGGTAGGGGTAGCACCACCCACAATGGACGTGGGTCATCCCTCATCAATCACTAAGGAAGAAAATGCCTTACAGCCAGATCTAATGGAGGCATTTTTTCAGTTGAGGCGTCTTCCTTTCAGATAACTCTGTCCTCCTGTGTTAAGCTGACCAAAAAACAAAAACAAAAACAAAAACAAAAAAACTAGCCAGGACACAGAGACACAGAGACACAGAGATCAGAACCTTAGGACTCTGTAAACTACAAACCTTTTCTCTTCTGGAGTTTGCCCTTCATCTGGGAACTAGGCTGGAAGATTTCCGGGTGCTCTTATAAATCTGGCATTCCATGGTTTATAATTTTCATCTTTACTAGACTTCCTGCCGTAGTCTCCAATGTGGGCTCATTTGCCATCTCTGTCCTTATTGTCCTCAGGTCATCACCAAATCAAGCTCTAGCCTTCAAGTGTAGCAAGAGAGACTGTCCCAGCAAGTGACTCCAGCCACCTTTCGCTTCTCGTTTAATACTGTCAAGGGCTCCTTCTCACCATCGGGATAAACCCCAAGTTCTCCAGCCGTGCTTAGAGGAGGGCTGCTTTCAAGTGGCATTCAAAGCTCTTCAGAGCCTAGACTAAGAACCTCTTTTCACTCGTTTCTACGCACCTGCTTTTCATTCACAGTGGCGCACTAGTTACTCTCTGAAAGTGGCGGGTCTTTCACTCCTCTGTATCCTTTTGTCCTGCGTCCTTTACCCAGGATGCTTTCTCTGATTATCTGCCCCCTCATCAATCTTCACTTTGAATGCTTCCTCCTCCAGGAAGCACTCGGTGAGCACTCCCACCAATTCAGGAGCCTGTTCTAGGCTGCTCTCCCAGGTTTGTTCACAGAGCCGTCTAGAAACTTCATCAATGGCAAAGACAAGCTTCCCAGTGGGGATTGTCATCATATTCATTCTTAAAGCCTCCCTCCTCACTGAGTGAAAATGAACAACCATTCAAACTTGGCTTCCTTCCTATGGGCATACGATAGTGATTCTGTAAAGTTGCTGGGATGGCCAGTCATTTCTCCTACTGGCCTTTTGGATAACTTTTATTTGTAAAATTAAGCACATTCATTTACAAAAAAGAAAAAATAGGAAAAGCTAGGGGTATCTCAGGAGTAAAGTGTTTACATTGTCCACCTAAGGCCCCAAGTTTGATCCCCAAGTACTTTGGGTCAGGGTGAAATGCTGAAAGAAACCATCATTGCCATAATGATGGTTTCTTCCAGGATTCTTTGTAGGCATATTTTAAGGAAAATGTTGAATTAATATGTATTAACTCATATTAATATGTAATGCCATAGCAACTAAATAATAACTTATTTAACTTTCTTTCTATTGAATATTTAACTGAACATATTTTACCATTATGAAAATGATTATGCCAGCCACCATTCTCCATAAAGCATTTCTCTGTTTTGATTTTGTTTCTTGAGCTCAGTGCCTGTAGTTGCTTTTGTGAAAATCAGGGCCTTGCCTCGATTTAACATCTGCTTGTTTTCTCTCCTAAATCATCCAGACCAAAAGAGCAAAACCTGGCATCAGTGCCCTCAGAATCACTTAACTCAGTGTTCCATGTGTGGCTCCTAATTAGGACAATGTGCCCCTTTTCAAATGTGGGCATAAATATTTGCCTTTGGTGAAGTAGATGCCAAGGAGATAATATTGATTGCAAATTATAGCCTTTGTAATTAACCAATTTGCACAGCTGGAAGATAGAGCTGGTGAAATCATTTGCTTCTGAAGGATGGTGGCCTTTCCAAATTCCTCTCAGATATGAATTTGGCCCAAACCCCAGAATGTCCCTGGTTGTGGCTACAGGATCTCAGGTGCTTAATAAGTCATCAAAACTTATTTCACTTAGCATAATGATCTTGAGCTCCATCCATTTTCTGCACATGTCATGACTTCATTCTTCTTTAATGGTTGATATCATACATTATGTGAAGTAAGGCAGACTCAGAAAAAAACAAATATCACATGTTCTCTCACATGTGGAATCTAGATCTCAATTTATACATATGTGTGTTCATGCACATACACACCTTTAGGACAAAAAAAAAAGTAGAAAGGCACTATGAGAAGAGACTAAGAGACACAAAGGGAAGTGGAGTAAGGAAAGGTATTGGAATACATGTGCCGTGAAAGCAGAAATGGAGACTAATTGGGGGAGGGAGAGGATGGAGAAGGACAGTGGAGGATGAGGATGAACAACGTATAATGGCTTACGCATATGAAAATGTCAATAGAAAACCAATTATGCTGCATGTTAACTTTTAATAATTAAAAAAAGAGTCACCAAGGCTCTGAGGAGACTGTTAGTTCTTATTCTTTTGCCTATTGATGGGTTCTACTACTCAGCCCAAATGGACCTGCTTCACCAAGGACTCCTTGCACATAAACGCACACTGAGAACGGACACGGGTTGAAATTGTTCCTGGGTTCAATGCTCTACATTCTTGCTATCACAGGAAGTGGAGGGGAGACGCTCATGCAGCACCAGGCTGGCCTTCTGGTTGTTGAGCTACTAAGGGAGGTGGAGCTAGACAGATAGAAAATCAGAGCCAGCCCCCTGTGTGGTCACCTGAGCTGACCAGAGCTATTGGGAGAACCTGAGCCCATCAGTGTGGGTGTGGGAACAAGTTATTCCAGACACATGCAAACGTGTGGAAGTCCAGGTCTCCCCTTTCACTTAGGCAGCATGCTTCATTTTATAAATACAATGACAGAAGATTCTATCCTTTAACCTTTTCCATAATTATGCCCACTAGAGCTATGAAGAGCCTAAATCTCAAGGTAATTAGGTATGTCTAAGATCACAGTAAAGTTTTAAGTGGCAAAGCTGGGAGGCAGGTCAGGTCTTTTGACTCCGTGGAGGGAGTAGAGTATTTGAAGTTCTTTATATGCATCGTTTCATTTAATCTAGAGGCTAGTGAAGACAGCAGGCTAAAAGCCTACACTTAAGAGAACACTACTTTGATGATGACATATCTCTAGAAGCAGGGATTAGCAGCATGCCAACGTGTCAAATGTAAGAGAGGTGTGCTGGCCTGTGGTGTTTATAAAGCACCAGAACAACCATCTACCCAACCTCTTTCCCTCCCTCACTTTTGTGACTCCTCTGTGCTCACACTATTCTCAAGTACCCTGCAGTTCCTAGAGTAGACTAAGTTCTCTCATATTCCCTGGCCTTTGCACACGTTGGCCCCTCAGTCTTGACTTCCCTCACATTCATTGTCTTGCCATTGTTTGTGCATTCTGTCTACCTGTGAGGTCACCCTCCAATCTCCTCTTTTGGACAGACACAAGCACAGTAGCTCATCAGAGCACATATACGATGCTCTGTTGTCTTTTCCCCTCATTGCCTTGTGGAAGGAAACTTGATATACAAAGCTGGGCCATACTAATCTCTGTGCTGGGCACACAGCTGATACATTCATGATTGTTGAGTAAAACGTTCATACGCAAGAAGAAGCATCTCCCAGCGACCCCTACACAAGTTCCCTGGGGCCAGAGGTTCGAGCACACTGATTCTGGACGATGAGAAGGAGGCGCTTTTACAGTCTGAGAATAAACGCCAACCTGTGACCTCTGGGGTCACGGGGACACTTTTCCTTGCGTTCTTCTGGTGCATAACCAGTTTCTTGCCTGAGTGGCCATCTGGTTAAAGATATTTCAACCTCCAGCACCCCATGCAAGAGACACTTAATCTTTAACTCGTTCCTACAAATGTCCTTCATAGTTTTTTAGGTTGTCTTGGCGAAGTGAAATCTGGCTATTTTATCATAAAGGAATGGGTCTAAATTTGATCAAAATATTTAAATCTTAACTGCCCACCCAAAGGATGGCCATACAGAGGTGGATTTCTTTTTCCAACTAAACACAGACTTCCTCTTATCCAATCATTAATAAGCTGACACAAGAATTTAACTCTAACTGCCTCTAGAAAATTCTATGAATCAGTAGAACTGGCTACATCTTTTACTGTGCTTATGTTGTGTCTGTTTCTCTCATAAACCCCTCTCTGGGTCTCTTTTTCTTTCTCACTTGACTCTTTGTGTCTCTTTTTCTCCCTCATACCTTCCCCCCTCCATTTGTGAACACACACACACACACACACACACACACACACACACACACACACACACACACACACACACACCCCACATGATGCAGCTCCTTGGTAAGTTGCTCAAATCTGCCAATGCTTTTTTTTAGAGGCACTAACACCAGAACAAAGGTAATGAAATATATTAATTACATTAAAGATGCTTTAGAGAACCAGAACTTGCTTTCAGGAAGAGTATATCTGGCTCTGAGCTGAGAGAATAGCAACAGGCAGATGATTAGCAGCTAATAACATTAGCATAATTAGAAGTGCCTTGAACTCTTAACCCATCTCCCTCTCCGTCTAGATGCAACGGAGAAGATGATCTTTCTCCTTTTCTTCTTGTTCTGGCTGACTGTTCTTTCTACAGCAAATATTACCAACTGCTATCAGTTGCTGTCTACTGATTGTTCACCAGATGCCCTATAGGTAACTTGGGGGTACAGAGATGAAAATATCCTGGGGCTTAATTTAAAGTGGTAAATAAAATTTATGTCTACCAAAAGTCTTTTCTGGAAGTAATTATTGTCTTTGTTTTTTATAGATGAGGAAACCAGAGTGATTTATTAAAAGACACTCAGCTAGCTAGCAAGCTCTGCACAGATTCAATATTAGTTCCACCTGATTGCCGTCAGTGTTCTTCCCAGAATGCCACAGTACTCTATATCAGCCATTACTGCCATTATCTCGGTGATCTATCCTCTTTGATTGAATCTCTGCGATTTAAGATTCTTAGTATGTTCAAGAGAAGAAAGTGTGTGGGGACGGGTATGATTGATAAGAGGTCAAATATATAGCAGACTATTTGAAGAAAAAAAAAAGGGAACGCCATTAAAATAGCACCTGGAGCATCTTTTGGGTGTATGCCCAGGAGTGCTATAGCTGGGCCTTGAGGTAGAGCTATTACCAGTTTTCTAAAAAAAAAAAAAAAAAAAAAAAAAAAGTGCCAGGCTGATTTCCAGAGTGGTTGTACAAGTTTATACTCCCACACACAATGGAGGGGCGTTTCCCTTTCTCCACATCTTTGCCAGCACGTGCTGTCACTTGTATGTTTGATCTTAGCCATTTGATTAGTCATTTTGATTTGCATTTCCCTGATGACTAGTGACGTTGAGCATTTGTGGAAGAGTGGGGGGGGGGGGAGGATAGAAAGACTCAGACGGGACAGGAGTTCCACAAGAAGACCAATACAGCTAACTAACCAGGGCCCAGGGGAGCCTGCGGAGACTGAAGCTCCAACCAAGGACCATACATGGGCTGGACCTAGATGCACACAGATGTAACCGATGGGCAGCTTAGTCCTAGGGGAATGGGGATGAATTCTGACATGGATTCTGTTGCCTGCCTTTTGATCACTTTCTCTGATGGGGCTATCTAGCCAAGCATACTGAGGATGCACTCGGTCCTGATGTGACTTGATACAATGGAGTAGGTGAGAGGGGACTCCACTTCTTTGAGGAGTAAGGGAGCAGGAGAGGACAAACAGAGAGGGAGGGGGGACTGGGAGGAGAAGAATGGGCTATGACTGGGATGCTGGGATGTAAATATAATAATAATAATAATAATAATAATAATAATAATAATAATAATAATAAACATTCCCCAGTACACACCCTACTCCACTCTGCTTTTATTCCAGGTTAGGTGAATTTGTGTTCCCACAGCCCTCTTAGTATCCCTCCCTCATGGTACTTTGTGGATTTACATAAATATCTCTCCCTCAGGAAAGAAAAATCAGAAATATTATCTAAGTCATTCTGCTTCCCCTGTGTTTATTCCAAGGTCTGGCACAGAGAAAGCTCGGAGAGAATTTGATGGATGAGTAAATTAAGAAATTGCTGAATTTGTCCAGGCAGTGCAGTATAATTAGGGGACAGGGCAGTTCTGATCTAGAGTTTTTGCTATAAACAAGTAGAGGCTCCTAAATTACTTCCCCTATTTTTTAGGACCCACAACCACCAACATGCCTATTTAAAAATCATCCTTATCCGCTCTTTTAATGTCAGCATTTATTCCTGTTGTTAAGACCTCACATATTTCTCCAACCCCAGCTTTGTAGATTCCACTGGGTTTCTTGGCCTTAGAAAATGTACCTTCTCACCTGACTCATCTCCTAGGTACTTGCATTTATGATGATGTGCCCAAAGGCATTGTATCATATATAAGGCCTTATCCATACTAGAGAACTCAAAATTATTATGTTTTATCCCATTCTTTGGTTTCTAAAAAAGCCTGTCTGAGTTTGCCTTTCTGTGAGAGCATTCCTTGTCTCCCACGGTTACCCAATTCCTATGTGAGAGCTTGCTGAAGAGGGACTTTTTTTTTTTAATCACAGGCCTTTTTGATATCTGCTTGGCTGTGATCAGAGATAACCATGTGTTGTACACTGCTGTGTTAACCACTCTAGAATCTGGAATCCATAAAGTTGGGCCCTTTCCATCTCTAATGCTCTATGTGATATAAAAGACTGTACATTTTTCCAGATAAGCGCCCAAAAGCACTCAAATGGAGAAACCGAATCTCAGTCAGAAGCCTGAGAATGTGAGATGGGGCAGAATCAAGAAAGTGCCTTAAGCTGGAATGAGAAACATCAAAAAAAGTTAGACAAGAGGTTAAAAAAACAACACCCTAAAACATAAAAGGTAAACTGGGAAATTTTTCAAGGACAAGAGAAACAACCCAAGCAGCCTAGAAAGTCTACACAGAATGAGATTCAGATCTCTTAGATCTCGAAGGCTAAAACATAGCATAGGAATTAGGAAGCCACTGTAGAAGATCAAATAAAGCTGCTGGGAGCACAAAGAAGACTCTTAACTTAGATTCAAAGACCTGAACCTGAGCGAACTGTGGATCGCTTTCTTTGCAGGTAATTACAAGAAAAATGGTTTGCTGTAGGTGAAGGCATAACTTGGTGGTAGAGCACTTGCCTAGGATGTGTGAGACCCTGGGTTCTATCCCTAGCACAGTGAAGAAGAGGGATGAGGAGGAGGAAGAGGAGGAGGAGAAAGAAAAGAAGGAAGTTGTATGCCAACATGGTCTTGGAGTCAATTCCTATTCCTTGGACTAATGGCACACGTTGGTCTTGCCTGAGAAATTTGAGTTTCTCTTCATCTAGGATCCACCTCCCATGTCACTGCCCCAGTCTGCTGAGGATCACAGCACAGGACCTTCACCTACTGTGCCTCATTTGTTGGCAACACAGGCAGAAAGGAATGCTCCTACCACATGTGTTCTTGTTTATTCTTGATATGTTCCAGAGAACTAGAGCCGGGAGAAGAGGAAGGGAGGGAGAAGCCTCCATGCAGGATCAGTTACAAGTATTGCTGTCTGGCTCCATATGTAGGGAGTAAACCCAAGCACTACAGACAGCCAGCATGTGGGAAAGCCTGGGCCTTTTACCAAACTAGAATCTCCAAAGGTCAAATTAGAGACATGGAGTTTAAAAGAGAAACAAATGAGATGAACAGGAGGAACAGATCTGGACTGGTTAGCTGAGGAGCCTGGGGAAGGCAACTTGCATGCCCTGTGTGTTAGCTGGCACAGGTGGGCTAGGCTACTGGGATCAGTGAACTCAAATATTTCCGTAGCTTATCACAGCAAGTTGACATAGCTGTTGAACACTGATAAACATTTACAAAGCTGAAAATTTGAGAAAAAATAGCTTCTGTTAACTGAATAACTGTTTTATTCCCAGAAGTATTCCATCCTCTCCATAAATCACCACCACCCCTTTGTTCATGTGAAGAATTTGAGATTTAATGATGAAATGACTTGACAGAAGTCACACATTAAAAATGGCAGAACTAGGATTGTAACCTAAAGCTAGCGCACACTAAGGCCTGTGCTCCTCTCTTACTCCTTACTACCTGTCTCTGAAAGCGGACACTGACCATGTTCATCCCCTCCCCCCTTCCCTGTGTCCATCTTCCAGCGGAGGATACAGTAAAAATATGGCCCGAGTCATATCTTCCCAGGAATTAACTGTCTTGTTCTTTCTGCTTGTCAACTGTTGGGGGAGTCAAGAGTGCTTTGCCATGTGCTGTGTATTTGTCTTTCTATGTCATAATCACTGTAAGCATGGGACCATCCTGGCTGAGTTCTCAGAGAGCACTGTGAGTTCATTCATTCGTCAACGGGGTTTCGAACAATCTTCAGCTATGTGATATCAGAGCATAACATCACTAAAAGTGTACATCCCGCAGCTTCTTGTATTTGTTACAATTAACACACTATCAGGAATAAATCAGGTTTTCCTATAACCTTCAGTTACTGAAGAAGTGGACCCTATTACTCACAAGCCCCAAATAAAGTCAAGGAGTCAGAAAGAAGTGAATTTGAAAAGATGAAACAGGAGGGCTTACTGACCAACAAGGGGCCAGCAGTGAGGGAAGGAGTAAATGACAGAATATTAAGGATACCATCTTCAGAAGTTATCTCAGACCTCTGGGAGTGATAAGGCATGTATGTAAAGTGTATGCAACATTTTTCTAGAATACCACAGCCCGTGGGCACTACTGAGATCTCATTTACAGTAATCACTTGTGATTGGCTGCCTCATATACTTCTCCCTATTTGATGCTAGGACTCTATTCTTCCTCATAGGCTTACTTAGGTATTTCTGAATATCTACAAGTAACACAGCACACAATCTCCCCAAGGATGTAATCCACTTCTATATTGTGTCTATCCTGTTGAATCTTTCTTGCTTAACCCATCCTGTGAGGGGTCCTGCTTCCTATATCTGAGAGTGTCCCTACCCTTCTTTGGGCTCCTAGCAGACACTGGCGAAAATACACCAAAGGCTCCACCAATTTATTTCCAGCCACCAGAATAAAAATTATAGTCACGAAAACATAGCTCTTTCTGTATAAAATGGGACAGGTCTTCATCTCCCTCAGCCTATATCACAGTGTTATAGTCCTTTTGGAAGTAGCTTTTCCCAACAGCCTCCTTTCTTGAAGCTCAAACATGGTTCACAGGCTGCTCTAGGAAAATATATGAGAGCCAGATACCAACTGTCATCTTCCCTTTCCCCTAATGTAAGATTAGTGTCTGTCCCTTTGTGTTAATTTCGATTTCTAAAGTTCTTGTAAATGAATAAACTGAAAAGGCTTCACTCCAATAGGCCTTCATAGCTTAGACTACAACTTGAACCCAACTTTGAAAGTATAAAAGTGATAATATGTGTTTCTTTTTCAAGAATCATTTCCAGATTTTTTCTGTGTGAATTTATTATCACCCACGCTCCAGACCTTCTAAAACAGTGGTTCTCAACCACCACAACACTATGATCCTTTAATACAATACCTCATATTGTAGAGACCCCAACCATAAAATTATTTTTGTTGCTACTTCATAACTGTAATTTTGCTACTGTAATGTCTGTGTTTTTCAATGATCTTAGGCGATCTCTGTGGAAGGGTTGTTTGATCCCCAAAGGGATTGCAATCCGCAGGTTAAGAACCAGTCTTCTAAAGAGAACCTTCTGTGCAAGCCCTCATTCAATTGCCACCATGCCTCTTCACATCAATAGCCACATCTTTCTACAGCTCTTGTGAGGGAAAGTACCTAGACGTGGAAGCTAACCCTGATGTACTCACTCTCCTTGATGTTTGTGATGACTTCCTGGTTGTGCTGTCTTCGGTTTCTACCCTTCCTGATTTCCTGTGTTACACATTACTCTGATTTTTTTTCTCACATGCTTCATCCACTAGATTTGAAGCCCCAGCACATTCTCTCAGCTGTGATCTCTGATTCTTTTAACAAAATCTGATTTTCTTTTCTCTTCTAACTATGCATATACAAGCTTGGGCCTCATTTTTCTTAGAACTGTTCAAATCTGGCCCATTCTTATCCTGACTGAAAGATCTGGCTGCTCATGTATATACCTGTGGCCTTAGGGAATAGCCTAAATCTCAGTTTAGTACTTAGTTTAGTTGACTACAAACCAGAAATAATAACAGAAGAAGGTGTTCAAAGTTCTCACAGTGCCTGACCCCAGTAAAGAAGAGTGAGCAGAGGGCTGAGGGGGAACTGATACTGAGCACACACCACAAGGCCTACTGGAGCTTATCTGGAAGCTCCCAGCCCAGTTTGGGCATTTCACTCTGCAGATGCAA
This sequence comes from Acomys minous, assembly GCF_964271855.1. Lineage (NCBI taxonomy): Eukaryota > Metazoa > Chordata > Mammalia > Rodentia > Muridae > Acomys > Acomys minous. Next base: position 90,652,940 of record NC_140487.1, read on the forward strand.
AAAATCATACAAAAAGAAGTCAAAGGGTTTGTCTAAAGAAGGTCTCAGGTTTTAAAAATGGCAAGCCTTGATCATGAAGCAGGTCCTTTCCTTTAATATTAGCATCTTGGCACAAAGCAACCCCTCTATAAGCACAGTGTGAGGCTACTCTTACATAAATGGGTAACTGAGTTCATGACCCTCTTCTTCCCTTTCTGTCAGTGCTCAGACAGCAGTTGTCTGCCCCCATGACTTTCCCAAGTACCCAAGGAGCTAAGATGCGGCAGTGTTCTCTATCCACAGCACCCCTGCCCAATCCAACCTTTGGCTGAGTTCTTTGGCAAAAACAGTATAGGGAGAAATCTGTTCACAATTCATGATTTGCCAATGGAGACTCCTGCAGAGCCAGAGTCTCTTGGCAAGCAACTTCCCCTATCCCTCTGATATGCAGATGTGTGCAAGAATCCTGCACATCTGCACAGGGAACATCTAAAAGCTGTGACTTGGCTGGAAATAAGGAAAATATGAGTGTTGACTCTATAGGAATAGCTGTTCCTTGGGGACCAGGCAGGGGAGAAGGGCAGCCTGTGGCTGGGACTGGTCATCGCAGAAGCACACTCCCTCAGAGACAGTTCCTGTGCCTCTGCTACGTTAGAAGTGTCTTTCCTCATGTCAAGTAGCAACAGAGGCCAGAGAAGAGTATGACTGACCTGGAAAGCTTGAGATCACTGTTGTTCTTGGTGTCCCCCGAAGTTCTGTTGAGCAGGGGAAGAAAAGAAAAAATGGTGGAAAGGCTTAGAGTTCTGTGCAGGAAAAAGGAAAACTTGGAAAGGGTAGATATCTTGCCTTCACTCCCTGAAGGCTCCTTTCTTTTAAAGACAAGCTGTTGGTATGCAACCTAGGCTGGCCTTGAATTTCTGATCCTATTATCAGCCTTTTTGGTTCTGGAATTAACTGCATGTGCCGCCTTGCCTGACTTCTGCAAGCAAAAGAAACAGAATTCAGAGCCAGGATTGGTGTAGTAGAAACACCAGAAAAAGGGCTATTGCAGTACCATGTACCCTCACTGCCTGTACACACACACACACACACACACACACACACACACACACACACACACACATACCTTAGTCAAAGCTATACCATTGGTATCAGCTGCTTTGGTATCAGTGAGTTTTGTGTCCCTGTTGGGGTATAAGGTAACCAGACCTTTCCGCAATGACTGTTGTAGGCAGGCCTCTATCAGATGATGAGAGGTCACATCTTTTGCCTTCCTCTTCTACCTTTATGTAGGATTTGATTTAATAGGAAGTATACTCAGGCCTCCAGGGGTTCAAGGATTTGCCAAGGTTATGAAGAAAGGCATGTAATAAGTGTGTGTATAAGCATCCACGATGTAAAAGATGTGATTATTTGCAGAACCTAATCTCGTGCCTCCTCATCCTTGCTGAAATGAGTATTGCAAAAATATTCTCATTCGTATTTAGAATGGTATGTTTCTAAGCAATCATCATCCTGAATACTCATTCCAACCAGGAGACGACCTGAATATTGAATAGAATAAAAATGTATATATTAGATTACTTATTCAAATGCCTATCTGGCGGTTTGGATAGAATTAAGCAATAGTCCAATCTGGCTGTTGTTTTATGCATGGGATGTCAAAGCTAAACAGCCCTGAGAGAATATTCTTTCATTCTTTTGCTACACAGAGCCTCTCCATCATGTCCTGTTCACAGATGGGGAAACAGAATGAGGGAGGGGCCCATATGGTATGGGGACGGGAGGACAGAGACCAGTGGCTCTCATTCACCAGCTAGGCAAGGTACTATCTTCCTCGCTGGACAAAGGAGGTTACTGAAGCTCAGTGTGGTTAAGGAATTTGGACAGAGCCATATATGTCTGGTAGAGGGGAGAGCTGACCTCCCAGTACACTGTCCCTGTTTTTCACTCACTACACTGGATTCCTAACACAGTCCCAGGAAATGTGTTCTTCCTTTCATGCCACCTGAAGAACAAGAGGCTCTGCAGCTTTGAAATCATTAGAAGCAATAATATGATTCCTGGTCTACAGGTGAGGAAATCCCCATAAGGGTCTGGAACCACAGCTTAGATTCACCAAGGCAAAGGTTCTGCCACACGTCTATAAATTCTATCATGCATCTTTAAATGCTCCGTAATACTAAATGGTAACATACCGTCCTGCAAACTACAATAACAAAGACCAGAATGCAGTTTTATCTTTTTAAAATAAGCTGAAGTAATCCCTTTGGTACCCTGCTAGGTACAATTTATAAGAGAACTTCCCTTTACAAAGCCCCAGAGCATTCTAAACCTAGTGTTGTCGCTACATGTGGGACATTCTCCCAACTGAGCCACGAATGCTTTGAGTCTAAGGACCCTGTTCTGTTGTTTTCTACATCCCTAGTCTGGGGTCTAGTGCCCAGAAGGGGTCTGGGAGGTTTTCTGAAAAAAAAAATAGATGGCTATTTGGCTACTCTTACTGCAAAGCTGTTCCATAATAAGACCTTGAGTTTAGAGGAACTATAGTAGGGAGACTTTTCTAGTACCCAGTCCATTAAAATGGTCTCGAAACTCAACACAGAGCTTCATTCCCACTAAAGAGTAACTGAAATCTAGAACAAAGCCTGGGAACTGTGGTTTTGCCAGTGCCTGGAGAGAAGAATGAATCATCTGCAGCATGTGCTTGCACTCAGCCTTGAACCTTAATCCATCTTCCCAGACAACCCTGAAAATCCCTCAGTGTTTACTTGTTTTGTTCTCTCCTTCCCCTCCAGCCTTTTAAATCCCCAGCCTCAAAGAGAATCCTCTCCTACCTAGATGGCTCAGCTCATCCTGTGCTCACTCCTTGCCCCTCTCTCTCACTTCATGCACCTAATCTTTCATGCTTACCAGATGCCTCTTACTGATGTCAGTTATGAGTGAACAGATCTGCTGAGGAGATGCAGGTGAATAGTACAGACTCTGAGTTAAAATACTAGGCCTGTCAGTGAATATCCACAGATCCTAGGAACATTTACTTAGGCCCTCGGAGGCAAGTAACATGACAGGACAGAGTGCTATACTCTGTATAGGCCCTAGCAACTGAGTCTTTTCTGCAAAGCCAGGGAACTCATGTGCAATCTTCAGGCAACTTCAGAGTGGACTATCAACATTAGGGCTTCTAGTTTTGAGATCATAGTACCAAGTATACCTTTGTAAAGAAGGCCTTGGTTGTACACAGTGTATCAACTAGACAAGAAGAAGTAAAGGAAAAATCCAAGAGGAAGACTTTGGAGGGATGGTTACCAGTCTTCAGGATAGCAGAATATGTGAGCTCCTTGCTGGGCCTGTGAGGATGGTAACTCTTATTTCATTGAGTCTTGTGAACAATTTTTGTTTGTTTGTTTGTTTGTTTGTTTGTTTTTCCAGACAGGGTTTCTCTGTGTAGTCCTGGCTTTTCTAGAATTGGCTCAGTAGACCAAGCTGACCTCAGAAAGATCTGCCTGTCTCCCAAGTGCTGGGATTAAGGTGCATGGCACCACCACCCATTCAATGTAAGACTTTTAATCATCATATCACAGATGAGGAAACTGAGCCATTGAGAAGTTAAGTATATTATTTCCAAATGACCATTAGAGTTTAAATATAAAATGTCCTCCTACCCCCAGTCACTGTGTTGTATACTTGCTGTTCAGATCATGGTGATGTTTTAAGAAAACTGACTATTGAAAAGTATCTTCTGACCTACATTTGTAAGCTGTGGTGCATGCACTATTTCTGTCAAGTGAACAAACAAACAAATAAATTTTTTTAAAAATTTAAGCAGAGATTGGAAGAGCATTTGGGGTGGTAAAATTGGCAGGACTTGCTGGAGAGATTGGTTAGAACAAGTGAATAAAGAGAGTAAAGCAGGGCTGACTCTGTGCTTCTTCCCTGAGGTCCAGAGTTCCCAAGGAGAAACAACATTCTTGTTGTTGATGTTGTGTCAAGACAGGGTTTCTTGGTGTAGCCTTGCCTATCCTAGACTCACCTTGTAGACCAGGTTGGCTTCAAACTCATAGCGATCCACCTGCCTCTGCCTCCCAGAGTGCTGGGGTTAAAGGTGTGTGCCACCATTCCCAGCTAGAGAGACAGCATTTTAACCCAGCTTTGGGTAATGACAAAGTGCTTTCTTTTCATAGCTTCCCAGTCTTTACCTCAGAGCCTGGTGTTCTGGGGACAGCAGAGGAAAGGCCTAGATCAGTACTCTCCCCAGGATGCCACAGGTTCTTTGTTTATACCATGACTATTATGTCATAAATAACTGCTTACGATGCTGAGGATGATGGCTTTTTATACTAGTGTTTAATACCGATTACAAAGCAAAGTTTTGCTTCTTTAATGCCAAAGAAAACTTAAGAGCAATGGGCTTACCTTTGGAAACATCAGAGGAAATATTAGCCAAGGGGAGGTCAGTGTGAGTGAGAACCCCATAACATGCCCCCTCTTTTTTTTTTTTTTACAAGGTTGGACCCTATAAAACAGTGGTGCATAACAGATCCTAACCAAACACAGGTCAGCCAAGTAGACTCTAAAGCTTGAAGCTGGTGTGGGAGTTAATGGTCTGGAGTGGAAGCCAAACAGTAAATCCTAGAATCTGACTCTAGATCATATCTGAATAGGTCAAGGAGAGACAGAATCCAAGAGTGACCCAGAAGGATAGAAGAAAGGATGTGAACCTGCAGGCCATGGGTTGGGGTGGAGGATAAGGCAAGAAGCAAGGGACACAGGTAATCTGTCATTGTTTGGAGGATGGTATTGGAGCCTGTTAGGACACTGAGAAGAGAGGGCTTCATCAAGCATGCTGAGTGGTCCCCGTAGCTCTTAGGAAAATATAATGGTAGGACACATGCAGAACAGCAGCCTGCTGCTATTCACGTAGTTACCTCTCAGCCTGTGCTCATCATAGGATTGCTCTCCTATTACATCTGAATACACTAAAAGCTTCTAATGTACCAGCCACCACACTGGGCAGTGAGAAGAGGAAATGATTGTGATACGGACTTGCTCTCAAGAAGCCCTGACGAGCGGAGACACAGATATGAGAGTTTATGATATAAGGCTCAACGGGACGTGATAGCGGTAAGTACAGAGAAGCAGGCCAACCTACGAGGTCTGGGAAGGTTCCCAGAAAGAGGGAATGGTGAAGGTGAAGCTTGAAGTGTAAGACAGAATTAAGCAAACAAAGGTTGGTGAGAAACCCACTGAGTGCAAAAGCACAGCTTCAATACGAGCACAGATCACATGATGTGCCCAGTGCAATGGGATACAAGGAAAGGCACCAGTCAAACTAGAAATAAGGCAAGGCTGTGCTGGGTCTGAGGCACAGAAGCCTGGCCCCCATCCTGAAACTAATGGGAGATGCCTGTGGGCTTGAAGCCAGAGATTACCACAGTCATTTTGAACTTTATCTAGGTCACCAGCTGGCAAGAAAGAATGTGTTAAAAAAAAAAAAACAGTTAGAGGCTGAGGTAAATCTTTAGTTTGATGGTCTCTTGGAAGTCAAAGGTTAGTTTTACTTTGGTAAAAAATAATTAGGGAGGAATCAGAAATGGGAACACAGTTTTTTGGAACTATAGCTAGATATAAAATGTTTGGTGAGTTATGTACCTATTCCCTGCACTATAAAAGGGTGGACAGCAGATCTCTGTGAGTTTGAGGGCAGCCTGGTCTATAAAGGGAGTCCAGGACAGCCAAGGCTACACAGAGAAGCCTTGTCTTGGGGAAGAGGGTGAAGCGTGTATGTGTGTGTGTGTGTGTGTGTGTGTGTGTGTGTGTGTGTGTAAGAGACAGAGGGTGGTGGGAGGGAGGGAGGGAGGAGAGAGAGAGAGAGAGAGAGAGAGAGAGAGAGAGAGAGAGAGAGAGAGAGAGAGAGAGGAGTGTTGGCGTCATTGACATCCCAGAACACACAATCCGGATTCTACCTTCTTTGTGTCCCTAATCTCCTTGTTCCCTTTCAGAGAGGGTTTCATTTGTCACAGAATTGGATAGATGGTCTCAGGGTCTGCACTAGAATTAAGGCCATTGTGTTATCATGATCAGGGCTCATTGTAGTGTCAGGTCCTAGTCTATGACAAGAAGACTGTTCATTCTGTGGTTCTGGAGCTGAGAAAACCATCCAATTGAGGTCTTTGAAATCATGTGTTTAAACTCATTACCATGGTGTCTGGTACCATTTGCCTACCTGCCAAATTGTATTGAAAGGCTGTGGACACATGGATATTCTGGGGTTCTTCTGGTCCTGACTGTGCCCAGCTCAGCATATCTGGAAAATGGGACAAAAATGGATATTCCAGAGCCCCACAGTCTGCATTCTTTCCTCCAAGACAGCATTATGCAAATCACTGTGTTAGGAGTGCTGGTTCCATAGAGCTCCTTAAGGGAGAGAGTCTCTTAGGACTCATTAGTCTGCTTTAATTCATTAATTCTATTCATCTTAATTGAGAAATCCACTAGTTATAAGCACTTTGGTAGATGTTGGAGATACAGAAGTCAACAAGCCTCACCCAGCCACTGCTTTCATGAACATTATTACCTAGCGATTAGAAAGTAGATGCCATGAAAAAAAAAAGAAAACAGAGGGTTTTTTTCCCTTTAAAATATAAACTCACTATTCATGGCTGTCCTGGAACTCTCTATGTAGACCAGGCTTGCCTCAAACTCACAAAAAGCCACCTGGCTACTGGGTGCTGGGATTAAACATGTGTGCCATAATGCATAGCAGAGAATGAAGCTCTAATGAAACAGAGAACAAGGATTCTAAGCATGTTTGAGATCAGAGAAATTGATATATGAGGCCTGGTAAATAAAAATTAATTGAACAGTAAGTAATGTTGTGGAAAGGATTGCAAATAGGGAATGTTGTGTGAAAACCTAGAAGTAAATGGAAGTTGGCTCTTTGAGGGTCCCACACAACCACTGTGCAATCCTTATGCTGGAATTCATCTTTATCTTCATATAGGTGGGAGTCATGTGACGCTATACAGTATGAAGTCACAAGAGCTAAATAAACAGGCATATATGAGAACATATATAATTGGTAAAAGTATAAATAAGGATAATAGATCATAATAATGTCACCTTATGGGTATGATATTGTACTACGGCATGCAAGATGTTACTGCTGGAGTAATCTGGATGAAAACCACACTGGGTTTCTCAAAGCTCAGTTCATAGAGTACTTGCAGACATGAAACCTTTCAGTCAATCCTCAGATCCCATAAAACCAGGGATAGCCACTCGGTCATCCTCAGCCACATGATGAGCTTAAGGCTAGCCTGGGAAGGGTGAGGCCTCCATTTCAAGATACAAAGGAACAGATGTATATATGATTTTACATTTAAACTAAACAGTTAGAATAAGAAAAAAAGAGAGGTGGGGGAAGAGGGAGAGGATGAAAACAAGCCTCTGTCCACTCAAAATGACACAGAAAGTAAAGGGATCTTTGGCATGGGGAGAGAGATGATGGGGCATAAACCATATAAGGCTGAAATCAGTGACACTTTGTATGAAGATGGATGGAAAGCCTTCGAGAAGTCTATTTGAAGAATATCACAATCATATTTACATTTGAGAATGTTCTGTTTTAGAGAACATATTGGGAAGGGTGAAGATTAAGAGTTAGGCATTTGCGAAGATAAATTTTAACTAGAATATAGTGGGAAGTTAGAGAAATAGAGTTGAGACAGATTTGAGATGCAAAATCCATGGGAGTTTGATGGCGGAGAGGTGAGAGCCTCATGGGAATGAAAACTGACTCATGGATTCCAAATATGGTCATTGGGTAGATGATAGTATTGTCAAGGCTTGGACATTCGGGGTGTGTTGGATCACACCTGTAATCCAGCACTACGAAGGTCAAGGCAAGAGAATTGCTGTATGTCAAGGCCTGTCAGTGCTAAAGAGTAAGACCCTGTCAAGGAAGGTGCGGCAGGGGGTGGAGTGGGGCGGGAAATGAACAAAAATAGACATTTGAAGAGATAACATTTGTAGAGAAAGGTTCCCAAAGATAAGTTTGTCCTTAAGGCCTCTGTGTTGAGATGACTGCTAATTACTTACTCTTTACATAAATATCAGAAACACAGGAGAAACATCTACACAGGGTACTTACAAAATGCAAATGGAACATTCTGAGTATTCTAGTATCAAAAATGAGTGTTGAGGAAGAGAATCCTGCCATGGAGACTGACAACTATCCAAGAGCCGGGAAGAAATCTGAAAGCAGTATCTTATGCCTGTAATCTCAGCACTTGGGAGGCTAATGCAGGAGGATTGCCAGGATTGTATGAGGAGTTTGAGGCCAACCTGGGTTACAGTGTGAGACTCAAAATATAAAAAACAGAGATAGGAAGACTATCAGGATTACGAAGGGCAGCTGCGAGGTGGCACACAAAGGCAAATGTCCTTAAGTCCCTGTGCCTTTGTGACTTTAGGACACAAGTTTCCTTAAGGCCAGAATGCAGCAGGGCTGAGTGGTGACTGGCAGCATGGCTGGTCAGCATCAACAGCTTTCCTTCTAAAGGTTTTCTGGGGAAAGAGGAAAAGGAAGTAAATCAGGAGACAGAGGAACAGGGGTGGGGTGGAGGAAGGCTTGGGGTTAGTGCCTGTCTTTTTCAGGTAAAGACTTGAGGATGTGTAGGCCAGAGAGGAAGAGGCCGTACAAGGGGTCAAGGTTATACTTTCAGAAGAGCACAGGGTTTGCGGTAGAGCAGGTGCCCTGTGAACAATGGCTTCTGAAACAAATGAGCAGGGAGCATGTTCCTGTGGGTGCACCCTCTGTGCTCTGTCATACCCCACTGACTATTCTAAAAATGCTAAAAATGCTTCCTCTTTCCGAAACATCTGGGTCATCAAGGCCTGTAAAACGTCCCCAAAGAAAACCCCCACACCTTGTCAAACTCCCCAGAGAGGGCTCAACTTCAGATCCCAGCCAAGGTGCTTCCTCTCTGAGGACCCTGCAGAGCTGTATTGGCCCTTACCTGACTGCCCCCTACCCAGTAGTTCAGCACAAAAGTAACATCTCAGAGAAGCATCAATCAAAAATGTTTCCTTGGTTGGCTCTATGTCCCCCAGCCCCCAGGAAACTAGCTCCCCCTCAGAGATTCTGCATGGCTAGGCAGATGGCATGTGCTCTGACAAGTGTCTTTATGTCCACTTTGAAAGAGCAATAGGCCGATCAACAATCCAAACATCTCTAAAGAGGGTAATGTCCTTATATTTAACCCAGGTACTCGCTTCAATGGTCTTTCTTACAAACTAGTACCAGTTTGACTTTCTTGTTTAGCAGTCCTTGAGCTGCATGAGGAGTAAAGAGAGAGCACATAAATAAAAGACCCAGGTATATTCTTAATGAGTTCACATCTCCTTCTCCTTCTTGCCAAAAGCCAACATTTCCCTTCTCCCAGCAAGTGCCTAAGGCTGAAGGCCAAAGGCACAGATCCAAGAGAAAAGGCAGTATTTCAGGAAACACATGACATGAATAAATCTCAATGTAATCCAATTTTCCCCTTAGGATTTCTTTTAGCTTGGGGTGAGGGGTAGTCCCTAACGTAAAGGAGCTTTAGACTTAATATGCAAAATGAATACCCAAACAATGTTGAGGGTGGGGTGAGTTTGTGAGAGTGATGTTCCTCGTGTTTGCTTCATCACAAAGTTTCTTTCAATATGTGCTCCCCTGGTGCAATTAAGCATTTGTTTACACATCATTAATTATCTGGCAGAGAGGTTTGGCTGGAAGGAATATGGCCGAGAGGCACAGCTGGAGAGTTGCAACCTTGTGCCAAGTGAGAATCCCACAGAACCACAGATAGTAAAGCTCAGAAATGATTGGCAAGCTAGGGATAAAGAGATCAGTTCTCTGGAGCTGAGTGTAGAGACTCACCGAGATTTGTAGGTAGAACTGACTGGGGAGTGGAGCTTTACTGAGTGAGGGAAGGCAAGAGGGAAACAAGGACCAATACAGGGGTAGGGAAAAGAGTGCTTCATTTGTGACCTTTGAGTGAGCGACGTCTCTTCGACAACAAAGCACCAAAAGAAGTTGGAAGGCCGATGAACTAATGTTCATCTCTCACCTTCCAGCAATGCCTCAACACCAGTAGATAACTAAAATTCTAAACGAAGTATCTGGTGTTCTTCTTCTGCAGACATCAGGTTCTCCAACCTGGGCAGTGCTTTGCCTGCTGTTCCACATACCTGTGGAACTTCTACTCATCCCTCATGTGTCAGCTCCAACTCTCCTCCCTGAGATGTCTTTCCTAAGTCCACAAACGGGCTGTCTCTTTTATGGTCAGACTACTCTACTTTAGCATGGAGATTCCCATGGCCTTCTGGCATGACCAGGATTACATAAGTAAGTAAATGTAGCAGGCTCTGATGGAGGAATTCATTATGCCCTTCCTTCACTTCTCTTGTAATAAGTGTCTTTGCTCCCTTGCATAAGTCCCAACTGTATCAGCGTCTGAGGGGTGCTACAAGTTGAGTTCCTAAAACAGCATGAATATAGCCCCTCATATTTTAGAGATTAGAGCTGAGGATCAAGATGTCAGGAGAACACTGCTCCCTCTGGGTCTCCAGGAAGAATCTCTGTTTGTCCCTTCCTAGTGTCTGGAGGTGGCCTTGTTTGTGCAGTTTTGTTTAGCCTGCCTGTGGCTGTGTGACTCCAGTCTCTGCACTGATCATCAGACAACCTTCTTCCTATGTCCCTGTCTTTCATAGGATGCTTTTCTTAAAGTCTACCAGGCATGCTGGGTAATATCAGCAAAGACCCTATTTTGAAATGAGGACAACATTACAGATATCTGGGATTCAGCTTTAAGACATCTTTTTGGGGGGAACACATAATTCAATAGGCAACACCAATAAACATTATTTCTTCAAGCTGTAAGGCCCATTTTAATGTTTGTTTCTGTGTCTTGGCCCTGGGAATGTTTTTAAGAATGGCCAGAAGGCCATGCTTTCTAAATGAACATGCTACATGTCTGATGGATATGGGAGCACACTGTGTGCAGTGATCTCTACTGTATGTTCTCTTGCCTTCTGAATGCACTATTTAATCAAGGCCCCAGATGTTGTATCCTTATCCCACAGCTGAGGAAGCTGAACAAGTCAAGTGACTTGTTCACATCTGCACAGCTAATGGGCTGCAGAACAGAGATTTAGACCCCTGTTGGCATGACTTCCTGGCTCAGCCTACTCCACTGAATTTTGAATTTGCTCTTAGTCAAAAGGCCAAGAGCAATGCCATCCACTACCTTTTCTTTTACCTTTGTTTCAGTAAAGTCTCTTTGTAAATCCAGACTACTGCAGCTGTGTTCAGAGCAGTCTGACAAAATAGGTTGATTTCAGACATTGGCCAGCATGTTAGGCGATCAACAGCACCCCTTGATAGGTATAGTACCAAAGAGAGTTAATATAGAAAAGGGGTTCCTGAAATTCACCTGTCACCACCCCTTTCCAGCAAACAGGTTCATCTCAAGCCTTGAAAGTGCTGATTCGCATATTCCTCTAGGACTACAGAGGTTAATCCTTGAGAACAGGCAAGATACCCTTCTCCTGAAGGCTGGTCCTTATAGCATGGAAAAGAGGACAGTGTGTGATGGAGGAAAGGCTTACTAGAAAGAAGATGGGCTCCAGGGCTCGCTTGGGCAGCGGCAGATGCTTGCAGTTGCAGGCATCACCGTTCTGGCCTCAGTTTGATCGTCTGTAGAATGACAAGTTTGAGCTATAAGTTCTCTGAAGTCATTAGTCTTGATTTCTTGCTTCTATAGAATCTGTTTCTGTTTTATAACTCTATTTTAAAGACTTGCTACATTGCCAAGAGAAAAAGAGAAAAAAAGAACCTTCAGGATGCAGTTCCTCCATGCCAAGGAAAAGATTTTCCCCCTTTTTTGCATGCAAAGCTCCACTGTGCTTCTGGCCTGCCTGTCTTTTCATTCTGCTAGTCCTCACAATTTTCTTGATGGCACAAGCGCTCTCTGCCATGCCCCGTCTTTTCTTGATACCAAAGAAAAGTTAAGTATGTGCAGCTCAGATGCTAAGAATTTGTTTATATGTCCCTGTCCTGACCCATCCAAACAGACAGTTGGGGGCATAGATGTGCATCATTTAGCTTGGGGGCAAGTTTGCATCCCTTTGCCAAGTATATGCACAGTGATTTCACTTCCTACTCAGCTTTTGACTTCTTGAAAATGTGCAGGCCCCAAGTGAACATTTTCTGGCAGACTTTCTTCCTTGGATAGACACTGAGTGTCTCAAGAGGGAAAATATGTTGCATGGTTTGTGCAGATGAGATTTGCCTTCACCTGGGGAATATGAGAGTCTGAGGAATATAGACATTTAAACATTTAATCTTTAAAGGTCACAGCAGCCAGGATGGGCTGGCTTGGGAGGGACAATGTTCCCCTTGTTCGGAGACCATGTCCCAGATGTCTCCTGAGCTGGCAAGGATGACTGTAAAAAACCTCAAAGTCTTCCACGGGCAACGTGGAATATTGACCTTAACGTGTGCATCTTTCTATCTTTCTCTCCTTGTGTACGTCCTCTTTTTTTCCTGTTCCCTAAGGAATCGGGGCTAACATCCTTTGTTCTACCTAAACCACAGTTAGTGCCATGGATGTGTTTGTGAGCAGCAGAAGGAGAGTGTTCGGTGACAGAATTAACACACCTACTAATAGCAAGCAGGGTGCAGAGAACACTGGAGACAATTCAGCAAGTGCGAACCACGTGGACCTTATACCAGGCTTGAATTCAGTGACTGACCTGGACTAGAACTTCCCTCCGCTGAATCTGTAAGACAAGGAATACAGGAGCTGAGCATGATGGCTCGGTAAATAGATTGCTGTGCAAGGATGGCAACTGGCACTCAGATCCCCCAAACCCACATAAAAGCCAGAGGTTTGGTGGAAGCCTGTAATCTCGGCATTCAGAAGACAAAGACGAAGGCCAGAGACATCCCTGGGCAAGCTGGTTAGCTAGACTAGCTGGAACCAGTACACTCAGTGGGAAGCTTTGCCTCAGTAAAGTCATGAATGGCTGAGAAACATGTGAGACACCAGCTTAGGGTGCCCACCTGCACACTGACCACCTTACACACACACAAACATACCTGTGCATCCACACATATGTGACCATGGATACACAAATGAACACACACTATACATATAGACATGGAAAAGAAAGGCAGGGTGTTAACAGTAATAATTTCTTAAGACTACATTGAACATTGCACACCAATATCTTGTCATTATAGGGACAGAATAAGAGACTCACAAACTTTGTCCTCTTCTTAGCCACTTCCTCTCATATGTATCTTATTTATTCCTTTCAATAATGCTAAAATGCAACATTTCCTTTTACCATTTTACAGATAAGGAACTCAGCTTGTGTGGTTTTCTATTGTATCCCAGATACTAAGCAGTATTAATGGCACATAATAAGTCTTCAACAAATAGTTTAGTGGTCTCATGAGTAGTGCACTCTTAAAAGAGTTTTTAAAAATCTTGCACAATTCTTTTATCTCACGTCTCGGCTAACTTAGGACATAAGGCAGAAAGAGTATCACAGAAAAATTCATGCAAGGAGATCAGAAGAAAATCCAGAAAGGGAAATAGAAAGCATAATATAATTCATCTTTTTTTATGATTGAGAACAGTGTGTTTCATAATTCCAAAGGCATGTTTTAAATATACAAAACCTGAACATGATTTTAAAGGCAGACAATAAAACCCTAAGATGAAAAGTACAGATCTTAGTAAGGTCTCAGCTTCCTTGACAAAGTCAGACTGCTCCCATCAGCCAGGAAAGACGGTAGGTGGTGGCATTCCTGCAGTAGCATTGCTCAGCCATCAGTGAAAGGAGACACGACTACTTGACCCTAAACCAACTGTCCTACAGAGATCAACCTTGATATTTCCCTGTGGTCTTCCCAAAGGAAAAGAGCACAGGGAATTCATAAGGAGACAATGCAAAGGTTTACTGACAATATCTGGCACTTCCTGCATGAGACACACTGCTCACCAGAACTCTGCACGCACTGCCCCAGGTCAACACCACAGGAGCCTTAAATGGTTCTGTCTGACAGTTGAAAACCATGGCGTCACAGACTTGTCCAAGGTATCACAGTTCCGTGAGGGTGAGGGTGATAGATCAGTAATCAAACCCAGATCTGAGTTTAGAGCTCAGATAGTTTTGACATTTCATTGCTGTAACACCACCTCTCCAGAATGAGTCCCTGAGACAGAAGCAGAGCTTAATGACTGGAGAATATTCTACATCCCAGCAATGTGACAGGGTACATAAGCTGAGTGGGAGACTGGGTCCTTCCTTTCCAGCCACCTATTCTGTTTACCAACTGACAAAAGCTTCTCCCTGGGCATTTTACCCATGTCCATGCCTCTCGCCCATCCTATAAACAAAACAAAGCAAAGCAAAAAAAAAAAAAAAAATTACCCATCTTACCCTTAACTGATTACTCCTTTTCATTTATTTTTGCAAGTTTCTCCATGATGATTAAGATATGAATGATAAAAGAGGGGGGCTTTAATATTCTGTATTCTAATATACCTACCATTAATACTGTGTTGGTTTCTCATCCGATTACTATGAGAAACTCCAACAAAAACAACTTAAGGAAGCAAAGGTGAATTTCAGCCTACAGGTCAAGGTGTTGGCCATCATGGCAGAGATGTCAAAGCAGCAGAAGCTTGAGGAAGGCAGTTAGGTTACATGTACCATGTACAATCACACAGAGCAATGAACAGAGATGCTCGCTATTCCTCAACTCCATTTCTCCATTTATACATCCCAGGATTCCAGCCAGGGAGACTCACACTGTAAGTGGGTCTTCCAATTCCAATTAATACAATCAAGAGAATCCCTTTATAGGCATGCCCAAGAGGCCCTCATCTCAGGTGATCCTAGATTCAGTCAAGTTAACAATTAATGCTAACCATCATCACAAGTACTAAAACAGTAAGTGAGAACCAGGCCTGGTTGTACATACCTGTAACACATGTAATTGCAGTAATGAGGAGGAAAAAGCAGGGGAATCTCTACGTCAAGCAAACCTGGGCTACTTAGTGACACCCTGTCTCAAAGGAAAAAAACAAAAAACAAAAGAAAGATGATGTATGACATATACAATAAATATGTCTGTTAGCCATTAGTCCATCACAGTATACAAGCTGAGACTTCAAGATATTTTTTTTTGCCATTTACAAACAGTCTTGTACTAAATACATAAATTAGTTTGAGTAAGGAAAGAAAGCCCTTATAATGTAACTTAGTATATATTCCTATACACCACAGCTGGGATGCGCGTATATGTGAGCTCTAGGGTGCTTGTGGGGACACCTGCATATTCCAGTATGGCAGGTTCTTTTGCGGACTTTTCGAGGTAGCCACCTTGTCTCTGGAGAAACCAGAATAAAACCCTTTGAAGAATGGGGATACCAGCATCTCTCCCACTTAAGCATAAAGACACAGATCCTCTCAATGAGACAAGAGTCAAATCCAAAGGAAGCTAGAAGTGTGGAAGTTCATAGCTGGGGCTCTGTAAATAAACGGGCTATAGTGCATCCTGGCGCTCCCAGTACTCTTCTGTGGCCTTGGACAGAGTACCTAACACACTTTGGTTTACTAAAAGGGACTAAGAATAATGTAGTATCTACCATCTGGGATGGATTTAGAGAGCAAAAGAAAAACACAGAGGAGCCTGGAACAAGGGAAGCACCATTAGTGTTCACTGCTGCTGCCCCACCATTATTCTGGGTCTTCCAAACAATAGCAGTATAAGAAAACCATTAAGGGACAAGAAAGGTGCTCAGACTTCTCACGGAGACTTCCCTGTGTAGATCTATCTCTTCTTTTGGCTCAGAGAAGCCTCCACCTCAAGGCTGGAAGTGATTCCCAACTCCTTGCCCATTAAGAGAGGAAGTGACAGAGAGAGGCTGCAGGAACAGCTGGTGACCTCAGAGAGTGTCAAAAACACAGCGTCTCCCCATAAGGAGGGAGTGATTGAAGAAACCCCAGATAATGTTGTCAAGTCTTGGCTATTTTTAGAAGTATTAGCGATGGTGTGGATGCTGGAGTGAAAGCTCCTGGACTCTCCCGCATGGTTTAGTTCTCAGAAGTCTAGGGAGGGATTCAACCTCCTGGGAAAATGACAGCGAGATCTGGCTTCTACCACCTGCTCAGCAGCACACTCCCTCTGGGAAAAGCGTGTTGTGAAAAAAAGTCTGGAAATCCAGGCCTTAGGTGACAGAAACTCTGGGATCATGTGACTTTAAACAACTTCTGTCACATCTCTCTTAGTTTACTTACCTGAGACAGGAGGATAGCTATAAAGATCTAAGCCATGTCATGCTGCATAGTGAGTCCCAAGTCCACCTGGACTATAAATTGAGATCCTGTCTCAAAATTTAAAAACAAAACAGCATACAAAGCCTTACACATGCACACATACACACCCAAAATAAAACAAAAGCAAAAACCCCATGAATGTGTAAAGCAACCAGCTCTGTTGTGGAAAGATACATTTTTCTAGTTCTGTTTTTCATTCCTTTTCTCCAATTTTGTTGAATTTAAGTGTGGTTAGGAGACCTTCTTAGGAAAATCAGAGTTCAGCTTTGGCTATGTACTTGTCAGACAGGTATGCCTCAGAATGAAAATACTCATCAATGCCTCTGATCCCGAAGTAAAGCCAAAGGTTAGGATACAAGTCTCAGCCTGGATGACAATATATTGGTGACTCTGGCCCTAGGCTTAGGAAAGGCAGACTTCCGTTTCCTGGGATAAACAGAGTTAAGGTGTTCTCTGCGAAGGAATCATTTCCTGTCACTGAGCAGAAAAAGACCCAGTAGGAGGCTGAATTAGGCAGAGATGGCCCTGCACAGGAGATTCGTGCCTTCAACCCAACAGCAGATTCAGAATTCTAGTGTTTTAAGATGGGACTGAATCACCTCACTTCCTGGGAGTCCCATGAACTCCGTTGGAAGGTTTCTGGTACTATTTGTTATGTTTTTATTGGTCTTGATTTACATCAACTAACCATGTTTGACAACTTGACTCTTTTCCTCCTCTGTGCATTTTCCATAATTATTTATCTTTTATTCTTTCTGTGTATTCAGAAAAGCATTTTGAAAATGTCATTCTATCTACTTTTGCTAAGGAAAAGTTACACAAGAGTGTTTGTTGGTGTTATGGTCCAGTTGGGGGACCATGTCTGCATGGTGTCAACACAAATAGAGAGGATCCCCAAAATAAAGGGAGGCAAGGGTATGGATTTGAGCTCCCTATGATGTTCCTCCTCTCCTGGCCTCTCTGGGCCACTCTCTTCTCAGGATCCATATTTTAGACATTTGTTCATTTAATGTCTTCATTAAAATGTCTCCATGTTCCAGGCTAGAAGTGAGGTTATGGCAGTAAAGAAAACAGACGGGGTCCATTCTAATGACGCTTCTGAGTGTCACATAGACAATACTAAATTAAATAGGCAACTCTGTGCTGTAATAAAGGTCATGAAAAACTATAAGAAGATGCGGAAGAATAGAACAGCTACCAAAGCTTCTCTCTGGGGGCGGAGCTGGGAGCAGCAAGCCTGAGAGGATGTTCTTGACAAAGTAATGTTTCCTTTGAAAAGACACAGTGTGAGTTGACTTAAAAAGGGGCAGCTTCTCAAATTACTCCACCCCCTAATTGAAATTCAGAGAGGAGAAATTCAGAAAGTTGTACTTTCAAAAAGATAAATTCTTTGTTGGAAAACTGGCATCTAATATAAAAGGAAGATAGTACACTGTAGCTATCAGAACTGGGTCCAAAGCGTGGTCTAATCCAGGAGGACTGTTCTTACTGTCTTCAGTGGTGGGCAAATGTCTTAATCTCTCCAAGTAGAACTTCCTGCAAGAGAAGGATAATAACACTTCATGAGATTCTTAAGAATGTCACATGAAATAATTCATGTAAAGTTCTTGGAGCAGAGCCTAAGACATGGTAGGACATCCTCAGTATATTAAACGCCCATTATTGTAATCATCATTACTATAGTTATTACATGAGCTTATGTCTCCTATCTTGTGTAGGGAAAGGTACTCCAAATAATTTAGTAAGTCCGGTTGGGTATAATAAATTTAACTATGCTGATGTTTGCCTAGTAGGTATCCCAGAATGCCTCTATCCATGTGCTCTTTAATGCAAATCATGTGGTCTCAGGTTCCAGTCACCAAAGAGGTGCTCTGGTCTCCAGTGATCATTGGCATTCACCCAAATTGCAGTGAGCATTTCCAAAACACTGTGCTTGGAACTGTTCATCCTTTCATACTGATTTCATTGAGGAATTTTTTGACGAAATTAGAAACTTTTATGTATTAAATAAAATGAAAGTTACAGACATGTTTATGGCATCCCAGAGCCTTGGGAATGTGCAGAGGACAGTGAAGTTCATTCAATGAGACCCTGGATCTGCGGTGTGAGCTCATAGGGGTCACCGTGAGTTGGTTAGTGGATGATCTGAATCGTACCATGCTACTCAAATAACATTAGAATTGGTATTGGAAAGAAAGAAAGCAAAATGGGGCTATAGTGAAAATGTACAATTTGCCTCAGAGAGGCTTGCCTCAGAGAAACTATGGAGATATTTCAGAGCCCCATAGATGTTTCCCTGAAACTGGTAGTAATAAAGGTTTTACTCATTGCTTGTTGATAATATGCATAACATGTTGCCTTAAAATGTTCTCACAGGTACTCAACTTTAGAATAATCTGGGAAACAAAAACCTCAATGTCCTTAACCCACTAATTGAATCAGGATTTCAGAGTACAGGGCCTAGAAGTAGGATATTTTTTAAGTTTTACAGGTTATGAAGACACAAAAAGAGGGTGGAGAATGCCTTCCTAGATTCTTACAGGCTTACAGGTAAGAAAACTGAGGGTCTGGGAGTTGGGAAGTGGAAATAGTGGAAAGATGGCTGGTGCTCGCCTGGGCTTAAGGTTGGTGTGGAGGGTTGAACAGGTAGAGGTCAAAGGAGTTTTAGGAGAGTGAGCATGTTCTGTGTGATCCTATAACGCTAGATACATGTCAGCACATGTTTGTCCAAACATTTAGAGAGTATGATGACGAGAACGAACTTTAGCATAAACAGTGTCCACAGAGTGACATCAGTTGTACCATTGGGGTAGAGGATATTGGCAAGGGTAGGCTATGCATGTGGGATCATGGATAAAGGGTATAGGGGAAAGCTTTGTACTTTCCTCTCAATTTTGTGGTGAACTTAGAACACTTCTTTTTTTAAAAAGGTCTTTAAAAATGTAAAAAGGAGAGACTTGAAAAGTCAAGCATCATAGGAAAAAAGGCAAAATCATGAAAAAATGTGATCAATCATTAGCAGAGAGGTTGAAAAGACACGCTCCAATTGCTTTAAAAATTCACAGAACCCGGGTCTTCTTAAAATAGTTTTGCAAGTACATGGAGAATTCCAGGCAGTAATGTGAACCATAAGTCCCACTGATGCCACTGAACATGCTTCAGCTGGCTAAGCCGGAGGAGCTTGACATGAACCCAAGGCTCTGCAGAGCCCAACAGGAGAGCACAGTGGAGATGGAGACGCGGTTGCTAAGCTGGCCCAGATGTGTACATGTTCTGCTCCATTAAAAATGACTTGGATGAGAAGAAAAGTGCATTTGGCGCACAGAAAGAGGAAGTCAGGGGAGGGGTGGGACAGGACATTCAGTTCATCAAGGCCTCCCTCCTCCTCATACTTACCTCCTCTCCAGTATGGAGGAAACTCCATACAGTTTCTGGAACAAACTCTCTGCCATGAACATATAACCATCAGCCTTCCAGGCTCCCCAATACCACTGCTTTGCCATAAGTATCAATTTCTAAACTTGGTCTGGGAGACAATAGAACTTTTCAGAGATTTGGTGTGGGATCGATCAAATATGCACAGTGCTTAGTGTGTGTGGCTTATAAGAAGCTTCAGGGGACAAGTAGATAACCCAGCTGTCGTCTCTGAAATGGGTCATGTGAGGAAAGATGGGTGAAGGAAGTGATGATGCCTGGGCTGAAGGATGACAAGATCCTAACTTGCCCACATCTGAAGAGCTGGGATGGGACTCTTTGTGAATTCAGTACATGACAACTGCAGTATAAAAGGGCCTGTCTCAGTGCAGGAAGCCTTTAATGTGTGAGGGTGTCCTAAAGTTAAGTTGCAGTAGCCAACTTCCTAACACTGACTGGATCTGAATGACCTTTTGGTAGGGCTGTTGAGGAAGGATTCAACCTTGACTTGGTTTGAACTTGATATTTTAAGTTGCTCCTTTCAGGTTAGTTTTGTTTGTTTGTTTGTTTGTTTGTTTTAAATATATTTACCTATGCTTTATGTGTGTAGGTATTTTACCTGTGTGTGTGTCTGTAAACTACATGCAAGCAGTGCCTAAGGAAGGTACTCAGCCCGCTGTGCTGGCCTTCCTTCTCCAGCACCCATCTGCGGACCTACGGGCAGATGTATTGGAGAATGTGTGTAACCTGTTGGCTTCTATTTTTCACCTTCTGATGTTTCTTCTCTTGTGGTTCTTAGGAAGTAGAATTGCTGCTTTACAGGGGTCACACTGAAATTGGGAGGTGAGGGTGATTTAATGCGTTCTTCGACATGTCTGCCTTCAGTGTTGGGTACAGGTTTCCCTGAAGGATTAATGGGAGTGGGATGTTGGATTCAGTTCCAACTCTGAAACAACAAATAGGCTTTCAAGACAAACTTGTAAGGGACTTGTTCATGCTCTCTTGTTGTATTTAATATGTTTTTACCTATGGTCTAATTTCCAGTCCTATGCCATGTGTCTAGGCTGCAGAAGTTACTGGCTTTTATTTGCCTTCAAAGAACTCCTGGTTGAGAAGAGATAGAATGACAGGACAATTTTGGGCCGAGGAGTCACCTGGGAATTAAGTTGAAACCCTTTACCAGCACGGAAATAAAAATTGCAGCACAATTAACAATTGTTTAAGGCCTTTCTCCCTTCCCAGCTTTAAACACCATAATTCTCTGGGATGAGAAAACCCATATACAGAGAAAGGAAGGACTTGTTTAACTAAACTCCTGTGCAACTCCAGTGGCTTCTGGTGTTACCTTATCAGATTATAATACCATCTAGAGCATCTCCAGAGCCTTTCTGTAATTTCATTATCATGATAGAGAGAAGAAAGGGTTTCTTAGCAACCTTTTGAGATAGAACTCAAGAGTTAACAAAATGAGTGCCGCTAAAACAACTGAGACTCTCTTTAGAAGCCCCCTACCTACGCAGTGTATGCGTTACTTTTTGTGATTGTCTTGGAAAGAAGCACACACCTAAGCTCGTGGGTGAGTCTGACTTTCTCTCCCTGAGCACCTCTCTTTCTCTTAACCCTTGTACATAAGCCTACATGGAAATGTCAGTCATAAAACAGCCAACTCTTCTTGTAAATTAGTCCTAAAATCCTTTTCAACCTGGGAGCCACAAATCCCTGTTTGACCAGACTTGACATGCCTAAAGCATTAAAGGGACTCCTCAGTGTCTGCAGGTGAGGGTATGGAGCTGTGTCACTGTCCTCTCACCTCTAACACAATGAAGGTTTGAACTGCTTGGATAAAAGCAGAAGGAGGCTGGTCTGTATATGAATGGTATAGCTGGTCTGTATGTGGATGGTGTGGCTGGTCTGTGTGTGGATGGTGTGGCTAGTCTGTATGTGGATGGTGTGGCTGGTCTGTATGTGGATGGTGTGGATGGTCTGTATGTGGATGGTGTGGATGGTCTGTGTGTGGATGGTGTGGATGGTCTGTGTGTGGATGGTGTGGCTGGTCTGTATGTGGATGGTGTGGCTGGTCTGTATGTGGATGGTGTGGCTGGTCTGTATGTGGATGGTGTGGCTGGTCTGTATGTGGATGGTGTGGCTGGTCTGTGTGTAGGTGGTGTGCGTGATTGTGGAAGGAGACGACATTTAAATTGATTTTCAGGCATAGCGGAGATTGCCATGCACTCAGTGGGGAAGAACTTTGCGTGATGAGGGTAAGAAGAAAGCACAAGGGGAGGGGAGTCATATGATGCTGGGAATGTCGGATACTTAATGTATACTCTGCAATGGACTGTGTCCAGGAAAATGGTGGAAGATGAGACTGATAACATATTTTGGGGTGACCCTCTCTTACATGCAGAGATTTGCTGGAGTTATTTTTTAAAACGTGGCCTGGAATCTCATGGACTGTCACTAAATATGTCCAAGTTTTCATGCTCAATCTTGTGAGTTACCAGAAATCTTGCTACACATTACATTCCCTTGACCATCATAGAAATGTATTTCTAAAATAACCCATTTAAGATCAATCAAAATAAGTCATAATCAGGAGAGCTATTTTCTGGAACAACTCAGAGTGTAGGGTAAGACAGGATGAAAATATGCATCAAGATGACTTGAAGTCATGTTCAGTTGGCTGGTTATCACCAACAGGTTGGTGTAAGGGAACTTTATCTGACCTGCTAGGCTTGCATTTGAGAGCCATGTGGTGCTCAATTGCATAAAGTATGGTACTCCTCAGATCACAGTGAAGAGAACGTGGGAGTTTGGCTTTATCTCCATTATGAGTGTAGCTCATTTGAAATGTGAGCACAGTGCTCTAAGTGTAAAATGGTTAAAGTGCTTTTATTTAAAAAGAAGGCCTTATTGTGGGGAATAGCAACAAGGATATTTGTATGTGGAATATGAGCATACAAGAGTGTAAGGGAAAACAAAACCTCCCACCTGTGCAGGAAGCTCACAATCATAATAAGCATTTTGGTGCACTTGTTTTGTTGTTACAGGTTAAGCTCATTAAAATAGGTTTTTAAAAACATAACATTTCATCAAGTCTACCACTTCCTTTATGCATGCTTTTATGAGAATACGTTTCCTACTATAACCTCATTATTAAATTTTCTTAATGCTCTTCGACTAGAATGTAAAGGTTACAAGCCGTGGAGAGGTGTGCTATTCAGACAGTGATTTAATATTGACTTAGGATCCAACTGAGATTCAAATTCTGATACATCAATAAATACTACAAGGTTCTAGGCATCCACCAAGTCTACAATATGACATGGAGGGTGTAGTCAATAAATATTGGTTACTTGAATAAAAGAATAAATGGATGGATGGGTGTATGTGAAATGTTGTTTATTCTTACACCCAAATTCACTGAGTCTTTCTGACAAATGCCCTGTTTGGGCTAGACAATCAGGATGAAGATAGTTCAATTTTACCCTAAGCACACTCCATGGGAAGCTACAGGCACACAGAGCCCAGCCAACCTTCTTTCTCTGGTAGGTGTAGTTTGTCTGAGGGAACCAACCTTTCCAGGTTCTCATCTGCGATATAAGAAACAGTGAAGGGACTGCCCAGTTCAGCTCCTGAAGTGACTCCAGGAAATCCAGGCTCTGCCCTACCTCCCCAGAGCCCTCCATCTCTGCTCCATCCCAACTTTTCCCTGCCCAGGGGCAACAAGCAGTTGAGGCGATTCCTCAAAGGGGAAAGACTACGGGGAAGAGAGGTGCCACTGACAGCCTAACCTTGACAAACTCTCTGCCACCCCTGCAGCTGGTCCAACTGGAAACCTCAGATGACTCCAGTTCTGGCCAAAACTGGTTTGGCAGCTCTAGGAGAATGTTTCTGGCTGACTGACCCTCACAGCAGGTGTTGGCAGTTTTGCAAAAGAACCAGAAAAGGGGGGAAAGGGGTGGGGACCGGACTAAAGGAACGGAAGAGCTTAGCCAAATTCGAAACACTAAACTTCTGCTCACTTGCTAGTTTACACTTGGGGGCTCACATAAAATTACTACGATCCCACTAGCCTCATTCCTTCCCGCGCCCTCCCCTCTTTTGCAAAGTAGTTTTGTTGCAATGCAGTTTGTTCTGCTGCCCGATCCTTGAAACTACTGAATCCGGCCGAAAGAAAGAGACTTTTAGCAGTGCTTTCCCCACCCTCCAATGCTACTGTTGTTATTAAGGCGACTGAATCTCCACACTTTCCCCCTCCTTACTGCAATCGCACTCCGGCTGTGATTGCTCGGGTCTGACTTCGCAAGTGGCGGTGCGCTTCCAAACCCCCTCATCCGCCCCTCGCCCGGCTCTCCCCACTCCCTCCCTTTTCCGCGCCCAGGCGAGAGCAGCCGATTGGCAGAGCGGGGCTTACAGGAACAATAACAGTGGGGGCAGCCGGGGCCCCGGGGAGCCTCCCCCGCCCCCGGCCCGGCTTCGGCTCACGCCCCCCTTGGGGTCCCCACCTCCGCGCCGCCCAGCGGGCTGACCGGCGCCCGGGCCCGCCCCCGGCGCCCACCATGTACGCCTTTGTGCGGTTCCTGGAGGACAACGTCTGCTACGCGCTGCCCGTGTCGTGCGTGCGCGACTTCAGCCCCCGCTCGCGACTGGATTTTGACAACCAGAAGGTGTACGCGGTGTACCGGGGGCCGGAGGAGCTGGGCGCCGAGCCCGAGAGCCCCCCGCGTGCCCCCAGGGACTGGGGCGCGCTGTTGCTCCACAAGGCCCAGATCCTGGCGCTGGCAGGTGAGCAGGCGGGCCAGGGAGGGGCGTTGGGACCGGGCGTACTGGGCTGGTTCTGGGAGAGGCCGGGCAGCGGGGGCCAGGGAGCCACTGCTTGCTCCTGCCTCTCCTTCCTGTTCCTTGGGCTTTCTTTTGAGTACCAGGTGTCTCTAAGAGGCCAGACCAGTTAAAAAGACCTGAGGGTCCCCTTTGTCTTCTTCGCCTTCCTGACACTCCCGCGCCCTGCTGTCAGTCTGCGTTCCCTGCCCTCTTCTTTCTGACTCTTTTGTATTCCTCTTGCTTACTCACTTTTTCCTTCTCTAGCAGCCTGCCTTACTGTCATCGCTCCACCTCTCACCTTCACCCCTCTGACAGTTGCTTCCCTCTCTGTTGCTTTCTATCTTAAGTTTCTCAAACTGTCCCCCTCTCTTTCTTTCTCCCTTTAAAAGGCCCTTGGTGTCTCCTTGGAGCAAGAAACAATGTTAGGTCTTTTAGATGGGGTCCTTTCTCACAGAAGGAATCTCTGACACCTTATTCCATCTTGTACGTCATTAGGTCAAGGAGGCCCAACCTCAGTGTACTGATCAAGTGGTAAAGGTGAGGAGGTGGAGGTCCTTGGATAACCCTAACCTCCACACCTCTTTTTGCATTTCCCAGAAGGCTCCCTGAGAAAAAGGGGGGGGGGGGACAAACAGTTTCTGCTTCAGGTCAGGGCTTGACCTCCCACATGGAGAGGGAGGCGGCTGGAAGGAGACAGGCTGTCAGGCAGGCAGGTGGTCTTTTGGTTGGTGGACGAAGATAAAGTGACTCAGTGTGTAACAGGACAAGACAAGCCTTTCAGCCTCCCGTACTGTGCTATATCTGCAATGCTGAGACACAGGCTCCTCTTCAAGCAAAGACACTTCTTTCTGAGACACTTGTAGAAGGCTTGAGTGCACACCAACAGGGAAAAGGAAGTTATCACTTCCAAGGGGGGGGGCGTGCGGGTGGAGGGGGAGAAAGGGGAGACAGATGTAGCTGCTGCTGGTAAGAGTGCAGTCTTTGAGTAGGCAGAGACAGTCACCTCAGGGATTAGGTGCTGAATGAAGACATTGTCAGGGTGTTGTGCTCTTAACACTTTTCCTACTTTTTCCAGGGTCCTGTGTCCTCTACTTTAGCCTAAAGATGAACCTAGAATGAATCACAGTGACCTGCCCAGGATCAGGACAAGCTGTCAGAGCATCTCAGCCTCGTGGCTGATGCCTTTCTAATACCTCTAGAAAGTAGGCTTGTGAGAATAAAGGAGCAAAAGACGTGGACTAGATCAACATCACAAGGTTCTCCTTTGACAGGTTGAGTCCTTATCACTCCCATACAGGCCCCAGGGCACGGATCTGTAGGTCCTGTCACCACGGGACACCCAGGGTCAGCTGGAAACACGAGTGAGGGGAGATAGGACTTAGAACGGAAGTCTTTGGAGCTGATTAGGCTTTACTTTATTTGCTTGCTTTTAATGACCTAGGAAGGGATTAGGAGCTTATTCAGCAAGAGGATAAGCCCGAGGAAATTATAACTAGATGGCAACCTTAGCTTCCCTTTTGCTAGAAGAAAAGAGAGCAAGCGTCTTAATGATCCTGTCACATGTAGATCCAGAGGAGCCCAGGAGCTGTGGTAGGTGTCAGGAGTCAATGGCCAAGGCTTCTTCTAGACATTGTTAGTCTCCACCGAAGCATCCATTTCTCCTCTCATCAAGCAAGTATAGACACATGGTATTCTTCAAGAACTACAGAGAGGCTAGTTGGACAGATGGCAGCCTCCACTCTTATTTTAAAATCAACACAAATTGCAATGGGTTATTAAAATATGTACATAAGTACATGCATACATGCACAAATACATGCATCTGTGCATACATACATACAAAACCCAAGCAGCTTCTAGAAACTCAGCAGAGTGGATGCAGAGAAGTGTGGTGCCAGTTTCAGCAAAAGGAGTTAAAATGTGCTTCTCCTCATCTCCAGTGTTTGTTTGTGTGTGTGTGTGTGTGTGTGTGTGTGTGTGTGTGTGTGTGTGTGTGTGTGTTTGAGACAGGGCTTCTCTATGTAGTCCTGGCTTTCCTGGAACTCACTCTGAAGACCAGGCTAGCCTCAGACTCACAGAGATCAGGGGTGTGGCAGGGAGGGGTGGGGGCTACGGCGACTTGAGGTTGGCTTGATTCCATTTTGAATTCCAGTAAGCGGGTTAATTTCCCAATTGGAACTATTGCTCTTGGTGCAACAGATTGGAAGAGCCTGTGTGAATCCAGAAACGCGTCTCTCCTGGAAGGACCCCCTTGTGTGTTGAGATTGGTGGCTCTGAGGCTTGCTTGAAGAGACTTCACTTGAAGAGCGCATCTGACCCCCGCAGAGACTTTGCTACTGTCTAACTGCAACCCCAGCCTTCTTGCGGGGCTTAGGATATCAAAGCTGGTTCCCATGGGCTTTTGTAGTCTTGCAGAGTTGTGCCGTGCCACCACATTTGTGGAGTTAGTTCCTCAAGAGGAGGGCAGAGGTGGCTTTGTGTCTGTTATTATCCAGGCTGTTCCTGGTTAATTAATTAGTTCATACCTCAGCATCGTGGTTCCAAAGGAAGCCTTAGAACCACTTCATGGCTTTTGGTGATAGAGGTGTTAACTTGATCTTGTGTTTGCCCAAGCCAACCACTGTAGCTGTCTTGAAGTGTCCATTTTCATAAACCCAGGAAATGCCCAGCAAATTGCTATGTTACTTTGTACCTTGCCACCCACCGTAGCTTATGCCATGGATTGAATGTGTAAAACCCTAGTGCATGGCTTCCTTTTAGTCCAGCTTTATTAAAAAAAAAAAAGTCCCCTCCCCACTTTATGGACATACTTGCTGTGTGCTCACTCACTACTGCTATCTACATATATTACCATGAGTCTTGCTTCCATCTTATAGATGAGAACACTGAAGTTGAGAGAACTCCCTTCAGCCACATACAAATAAACAGCAAAGCCAGAAATGCAGCACAGATCTTCTAGTGCCAGCCCCTGCTTCCAGTCTCCTTTGCAAGGTGGCTGATGAGCCAACACAGCATGAAAGGAAAGGGAAAATGTCAATAAAGTGTGCAGCCCAGGGAAAGTTTTCCAGCCACAGAACAGTTAGTCTTGAGTATTCAAACCCATTCTGTTCTTCCTGCTACCCAACCAACCTCCTTTCTGCAGGAATCACAAACTTCCCCACACTCTCCTTTGCTTGTTGAATTCCTCTCACCAGAGCTCCTGTCCCTTGTGAAGGGGGCTTAGAGATTCAAAACTGGCTCCTGTAGGCTTCTATATAGCCTTGCAATTCTGTCATTTTTCCTAGGCACCTATACTGTGTAATTATTGCTTGACTGCCGTAAGTTCCCCCATGTGGTCAAGTGTGTCCTTCTCTTTTCTACAGGCCAGACGCCACCGGTGCACAGAGTCCACGGCGCCATGATCACAGTGCTGGCATGACCCAGGGAAGACAGTTCTCTTAGGCCCAGCCACATGGGGTTTCTGTGGAGTGGACAGGGTGATGAAGAAGAAATCAACACTGTCCTCAGGGAGTGTGTAGGAAGTGCTAAGCAGAGGTAGAAGTGAGCCCCCTGGGAGCACAGAGAAGGGACTAGTTTGAACTTCTTTCCTTAAGAGATCTATGAGCACTGGCTGCCTTGCTTAGGCTCTTACTCATCTAAACCCATGGAGCAGCCTACTAATTAATCTCCTAGTGTCTAGTCCATGTCTAGAGTGCATCCAGAATGATCTGAGCCACTGTCTTATCAACTGACTGCTCTCTGTAGGGTCTTCTGTAGCTCCCTATGGCCTGCTTAATAAGGCTTCAGCTTCTTGGTGTGGTATTTATATTGCTGTGATAGGCTCTAACCCCACCTAACTTCTCCAAACTCACTCCCCCCCCCCCAACCTTCTAGCCTGCTTGCTCCCTTCCCTGGACTTGGACTATCTCTTGTCATTCTGTGAACATACACTCCTCAGCCAGCCACTGTGGATTAATCTTTGTCTGACTTGAGCTGTCTGTCAAAGTGGAGTTTACTTTCCATTGGGGGCGGGGGGTGGGGAATAGTCTTGGGATCTATTGCTAGTCCAGCTGAGATGGAGTGGGCAAAGTGCATTGGGAGTACTCAGCCTTAAGGGCATTGCCCATTCCTGCCTCTGCCTCCAAGACTCTCCCTCCTCACAACTCTCTTTGCACTGTGCTTGCTCCCTGCTTTTGACTTATAGCATTTTAAGACTGTTTTGGTTAGTCAGTGTTCCTGCCAGACAGTGAACTTCTCCAGGCCAGGGGCCTGCAGTCCAGTGCTGTGCATCCACTTGGGCCAGGCTGTGTTGCACTCACATACAAATGCTTTTTTTATTGGAAGAGAGGAGTTAGAGGAGGCATGAACCTCTAAGCCACAGCTTGGTTTTTGTTTTGTTTTTAGAACAGAAACCTGCAATGGGAATTGAGGTTTCATTCAACTTTATTCATCTGGAAAAAGTCAACATTCTTTATCACTCCCTTGACTAAAAGAAACCCCACACTTGGGGGAAATAACTCCCAAAGCCACGTTTCTTCTCGCTTTGGTAATTTTAGCTCATTCAGGGCTCAGGTCCCAGCTTGGCACTGTCAGTCCAAATAGATCACTTGCTCCAGAAATGCTTTGGAACTTCTACAAAGTTAGCAGAGAGGCAGGAGACTAGCCAATTTCACATGCAGAGATTGTTGCATGTCATCAGTGAGCAAATGCCAACCAAAGGATTGCTTTTTTTTTTTTTTTTTTTTAATAAGCAAGTGAAAACTTTTAACTTAGGTTTTGACATATTCTGCTGACACACTCTGGAGCAAAGATTGGGTTTTGCCTGCTGTCATCTGTTGTAGATTCTACTGGAATGTTAATCATCGAAGGGTGAATCTGGTGTGAGCTTTAGTGTTCAAGAATCACATATTTCTTGGAACTAAATGATATGTGGTGAAAATTGCTTCAGGGTCCTGCTTTGTAGGCTAAAAGAAGTCCTGGGCAAGTTGAAGCTTTTGTTTGGGGTGTATGTGTTGGTGGGGAAGGAAGGAAGGAAGGAAGGAAGGAAGGAAGGAAGGAAGGAAGGAAGGAAACTCCCTGAGACTTCATAGTTGACTGTTGTGATGCTATGTGAGGGTGATCTAGACCTTCCTTCCTCAAAGACTACTCTTAAAGAGTGAGCTGTTTTGAAGGGGAGGTGATGAGTTTTGGCTCTTTGGACACTATTGAACATGGCATGCCAGGAGAGCAAGCAGGTCAAAGTTCAGAAGAATATGCCAGGTTAAAGGAACCGATTTGGAAGTTATTAACCATGAGTGGGCTGATGTCACACTGGGTGAAGGCGAATAAAGAGAAACATGTAAGGACTGAACTTTCCAGAACACCAGCTTTTAAGAGCTCTGTTGAAGAGAACCATAAAAGGTGACTAGGAAGGAACAGGCAGAGCTAGACTCAGAATCAAGGAATTGGGGATGGAGGGGCGGGGTCAGTCCTAAGAAACCAAATGAGGAGAGAGGTCTTAGTACTGCAGGTCTTGGCTGGCTTTTGTTTCATTTAACTACGCAGCAGCAGCAGCACTGTCCTCTACCCAGAGCTCGCTGCTGAGACAGATGACAGGAAAGCTAAATATACATGCACAAGGGTAGATTTGCATGGAGTGGTATTTTTGTAGTTTTTTTTCCAAGTTTTACACCATAGAAGGAGGATTTGCCTTGTTTGGGGGGGGGGGATCCCAGAAGTGGAATAGAGGTCAGGGGGTAGAATCCAAGAGCACATTGTGAACAATAAACTAGAAATGGAGAACAGAGACGTCATGGTAAGGGGGGGCCTCCCGTGTGTGGCCAAGTGTCCTGCCGTGGGAGGTGGCAGACAAGGCAGGGATAGTTTAGAAAGGAAGCTTGTGTTAGTGTAGAGGAAGGTTAGGGAACCTGGAGGTTGTCTCCTTAAGTACTGAGGAGGAAGTGTGAGAGTTCAAACAGGATGGGCTTTGAAGATAATGTGGGTTTAAGTTGTGACTGGTGCTTTTAAGCTGGGTGACTGCGGAGAAATTCTTGACTGCTCTGAGAATCAGCTGCTCCTCTGAAATAGAAACTAGTGATCACTCACTTGTTCACTGTTGTCATTATTAAGGAAACATGGGCGAGTGTCTGGAATACAGTACAGACTTCATAATATTGACAGCAGTTAGAGTCGATGATGGGCTAACAGAGTCTGTGATGTGTTGAGAGGAACAAATGCATGTTAAGTTTAAGACTTAACTGTGTTTTAAGTCCTCCTGGGACTTGACCTAAGCCCTGAGGGCTTACTGCTCTCCTGTGTCTTATTGACCTGTGACTCTCTTCTGTGGCCATTCATTACCCTAGCAACACTCCTGGTAAAACATATGAGGGCAGATAGACAAATGGCCTGGCAGAGTAGCATTTCTGTTTGTGTCTATGCCCCACCTCTGTTCCAGGGCCATCAAGGAGACCCACCAACACCTGCCTGGCAGTTTCTGTTCCCCCCCCATAGGTACCAGGCCTCTTTAGGGTGTTTCTTTATTTAACAGCCCCACTTGGAGGAATCTCAGAGGTGATCTGTTGCAGTCCTGCCCTGCCCAGATATGAAAGGGACTTAAGACACTGAATGACCTGTTGAGGGTTTCTAGCTCAGTCTCCGTGTTCCACTGGAAGGAAGTTAAGGTGACCCAGTGAGCCTGTGAGCACCTGGCGTTGGTCCAGCAACCCCTGCTTGCCTTTGCTATTCCACAGCAGGGTACCCTTCTTTTTGTTGTCTTGGCTGGGTAAAATCCTTGAAACTTGAGAATTCTATCTGCTTTGGGTTTTATAAAAATAAACACAATAGGCCAGAGAATCCAGCATGCTTGTCCTTTCGTGGCGTATGTTTTTAATGCAACCACAAGACTGCCCAGGGTTTTCTTTTGTGCAGATGAAAAACTTGAAACTTGCATATAGATATTTATAAAACAAGACAAAAACCTCTGTTAAACATTTCATTTTTAGCCGTCTAGAATTTAGCATTTCATTCTAATTGGCAAACCCACACCAAATTCAACTTACTTGCTTTGGATTACTTTACTTAGCCAGCATGATGCTGTGTAAAGTGGGAGGCAGGAAAGCTTTGCCCCCCACCCCCACCCGCACCCATGTCTTTATCAGTCTTCACATCTGAAGACAGATTTGCCCCAGTTTCCTGTTCACCTGTCTGTTACTTCAGAAACTCTATTTGCTTTATACTGTGCCTCCATTTCTCCCCCATGTTAATCACAAATAACAAATTTTGCTATAAATTTAAAGAACATATTTTTAAACTACAGAGAGATTTCTGCGAGAGAGAGAGAGGGAGAGAGAGAGAGAGAGAGAGAGAGAGAGAGAGAGAGTGAGAGAGAGAGTTAGGATGCCTTTTTAAGTACAGGGATTTATATAGCATGTACCTCAGGCTCAGAACTCACCAGAGAAGTCTTCTAAAGTGTAGCCCAAGCCTGAGGAGAAAGGCAAGTGCTTTAGAAGTTGTATCAATATACTCACTAGTGTATATGTCTCTTTCAGTTCAGTGGAGAAAGCTAATTTTTCTCCTGTTTCAGTAGGTACAATTAGGTGACAAGAGCAGGGCCCAAGAGTCAAACAGACTGGATTGAAATCCTCGCTGTCATTTATGTCTTAGGAAAGCCACCTCACTTACTGTGGGGTAGATGTAGTGATGTGAATGATCTGGCACTGAAATTGGCACACAGTAGGTATTTGTTTGGGACTTGTTGAAAGTGTAACCTCAGTTGCTGACATCATAGAAGACAGGAGAGAGTAGGAACTGCTCAGGCTGGTGCTCATATTCCTTACCCCAGAGACCAGAATCACAAAATCAAGATGGCGAAAGGTACCTCTTTCAAGGATAGAGACTTTTGTATGCACTAGCTTGCTTCTAAGGCCGGAACAATTGGAGAGGCGCGGTGACTGGGCAGGTCTCCGTCCTTCCCGCTCGACTGATAGTTTCTTCTGTGGTTTCCTGGAAATCAAAGCTAGCATCATATTCCAAAGTCACATTAAAACACCACATGAAACATTTGCTGTCTGAGATGATCCACACCACCATTCACCTTCATTAATGTGACCAGCCAAGAGTTATGGCTTCTTGTCGCCCTGTGTTGGGCCTCCTCCTCATACCCCATCCATTTTACTTGACACTGCCACATAAATCTTCCTAAACCGTCTCTTTCATCATGTCTCAGTCTGTGTCAGACACTTGCAGTGGCTGTCTTTGCCATGAGACCAGAAGCCAGACACAAGGGTAGCCCATCAGCCACTATTTATTGAACATCTACGACAAGGACATTCAACTTGCCAGGTACATTACACATAGCATCACCTTAGAAAGCATTTCTTTTTGTATTTATTTATTTATTTATTTATTTTTTGACGCTTGAGCAAGTTAAGGAGCATGCCCAAGTTCCCTCACATAGTTTATGGCAGTCAGAAATGTGGCCCAGGACCGTGTGACTTTGTCAAGGCTTGGCCTGTTTTTTATTAGCTAGCCAACTTCGCTCTTCCAACCATGCCTTCTACTTTCTGTGCTGATGCTGTGTTGAGTCATATCTGGGTTAGATATGGATGGCGTACATCTACTTGAACCCAGAAGTAGGGTGAAGAAGGCTTGGAGACCGTCTGTGACCCAGCATGTCCTGGGAAGTCAGGCTTTGCATTCTGCTTGTGATTCTTGGCACACGCTGGCCTTCTAAGTGCCTCTAACCCAAAGAGCAGTGCAGTTGAAGTGGGCTCAGTATATGTTCACTACCTAGAGAAAAGGATGAACATAGGCTTAAGGTCTACACAACCCTCGTCCAGGGAGCACGGATGACAGAGGAAACTAAAGAGAAACAGGACAGAGCCAGGTGCGGATTGGCTCTCAGAGGAAGGTCAGAATCCCCTAGGCCAGTATTTAAGACAACTAGGATCCAGCTCGAAGTGAGTGTATGTGATTAAATTACTAGGTGCTTCTGTCCCCTTGGTGAACTCCTGTCACTTCAGAGCTTTGCGAACTGCCCAGCCCACTTTTGAAAGAACATAGTCAAGGCCCATGACCTGGCTATCACCTCTTTATCTTGTCCCTGGCAATGGTTGCTGCTTTCTGCAGACTCCTAAAGACAGACTGCCAGGAAAGCAGGAGTAATGAGGTTTCCTGCTCTCAGCTTCAGGCCAGGGCGTAGGGATATCCTTATCTGTACCATCATTCCTATGTTCATTCAGCCATTCGCCGGTGAGTCACCATGGCTGCTGTGTGTTCTATGCTTGTACTGGTGGTGATGCAACTTAGCTTGTAGGATAGAAGATCTGTATCAAATCCTGGCTCTGCACCAGATCTGCTAGGTGAGGTTGGAGGGGGCTGTTATATGTCCAAGATTCGGGTTTCTTTTTCCTTTTTGAAAAGCAGAGTAAGTAATGAGTGATGCTTATTTGCAGAGCTGTTGTGAAGTGTTGTCTGTATTACGTGTAGTAGACATCCCACATTGCTTCTGTGTTTTCGAGTGTCATTGTAGAATCCAAGCAAGTCTGAAACTTTCTCTCGTAGCCCAGCCTGGCACTGAACTCAAGATCTTCCTGCCTCACCCTCCCAAAGTGCTGGGATTACAGGTGTGTACCACCATGCCCAGTATCATATTTTTTAAATTGAGGTGTTTTAGTTTTTTAATCAACACAAAATTCATCATCTTAATTATTGTTGAGAAGATCTATTTATTTTTCTTTTATGTGTATGAAAGTTTTGCCTACGTGTATATGCACAATGTGCATGCAGGAGCCTGCAGAGGCCAGAAGAGGGCCTCAGCTCCCTTTAAACTGGAGTTACATAGAGTTGTGAGCAATCAAGTGGGTGCTGGAAACCCAGCCCAGGTCCTATAGAAGACCAATCATTGCTTTTGACCACAGAGTCTATTTTTAAGGTGTGTGAAATTCATTGTTTCTTGATATATTCTGTCACCATCATCTATATAGTCCCAGACCATTTTTATAATCTCCCTACCCCTCAAATAATTATCAGTCCTATTAACCAGTTCTCCCTGCCTTTGGCAACCACCAATTTATTTATTGTTTCTGGATTTTCCTATTCTGAATGACTCACAATAGTAACCGAATTATAAAAATACATAGCTTTTGCGTCTGAGTTCTTTAGCTTAGTGCAGTGTTTAAGATTCATCCATATGGTACCATCAACTAGTGTGCCATTTCTTTCTATGGTTCAAGAAAATTCTGTTGATGGATATACTATATGCCATCCATCCACAAGGTGATTGACATTTGTGTTGTTTTAGCTTTTTTGGCTATTATGAGTATTATTTCTATGAACACTGATGTACAAGTTTCTAGGTAGACATACTTTCATTTTCTTGAGTATACATCTAGAAATGAAGTGGCTGGGCCATATGGTAATTCTGTGTTTAACTGTTTGAGCTGTCTCCTTTTACATTCCCACCAGTTTCTCTGTATCACCCCTGACACTTATTGATGCTTCCTTTTTCTCTGCTTCTAGATATCCTCAGTGTAAAATACAATATCAAAATGTTAAATCACAGTTGCCCATGACTGATGATACTGAGCACTCATGTGCTTACTTAGCATAACATGGTTACTTATTGTTATTGTTGTTGTTGTTGTTATCGTTAATTATTTTTTAAGGATTCTTGCTTGATGAGTCTCTATTGTACGTCTGGTTCCATGATATGAGGTTACCTAGGTGGCAGGACAGCCTCTAAGTAGGCAATTAAAGCATAGTAAGATAATAGAGTGCAATAAATACAGCATGGGCAATGTTGAATGAGACCTCAGAGGAAGAAGGAAGAGATGAGTGCAGGCTGAAAAAAGTTTGAAAAAAGTTTGTGAAATATTCAAGGAAGATGGAAGGCATGGAAGAGCATGGAGCTGGGCGTGTCTAGGGCGAGGGCCACCAATCATCATTTACCATGAAGCGAAGAGCACACTACGCAAGCCAGCTTCAGGCCACAGCTAGCCCATGATTCTCTTGTTCTCAAGGTGTGCTTATCAAGCTGAGCTGGTCTGCACCGGTGGTAAAGGTTACAGCCTCATTGCCACTACCACCACCACAACAAAGTGACTAGTAATGAGATGGGGGCTCACCTGACGTCCCACACTGTAGAACTGGGTTTGTAACCCAGGTCATATGACTCCTAATACGTTCCACAACTGCAAACTTAACCTAACTCTTCTTAACTTGCCGTCCAAGGCCACTTATTCTCTGGATTGAACTGCTTTATTTTCCCTCCCCATCTTTTCCTTGCCTGCAACTGAATCACCTTTCAGGAATCCCTGCAAAAACATCTTACTCCATCTTTTCTGTTATACTCTTCTATTCTTCCATCCAAGTACCAACCAGGCCTGACCTCGCTTAGCTTTCTGGATCAGACAAGATCGGCGCCGTCCGAGTGGTAGGGCTGTAACTGAGATTCATGTTCCTCTCTCCTCAAGTGGTCACACTTTCTATGCACCAAAGTATTCACACTTAGCGTACAGAATTGACTGTCTTCACGTCATGGCACTGTGAGTAGGAATTATTTACTTCAATTTACAGATGAAGAAATGAGCCCAGATAAGAAAAGCCACATAATCCATACTTGTTACAGGCAGAAAGATCTCTCTTGCTTATAAAATCCTATATTCAAGTTGGGCTAGAGATCTTGAATTATCTTCTTGTGGGCGTTTACCTTGTGTCCCCATCTGAGCATTCATGTATTTGTCTCAAGGACCCAGACTCAATTTTTCAGAGTACAATTCTCAGAAGATGTTAGCTGATGTATGGGAAGAAAAATTCTGGGCCTGAATTAAACAATGGGGGTTCTCTCATTTGTTCATGCTATAACACTAATTTTTGTGACCTTATATAATACTGAGCTCTCCAAGGTATAGACCCCATCTTTTTTGCCCCTCCTTTGCCCTTAAGTCTGCTTGCTTGCCTCACGGATGCATAGCCTTTCCTGAAGTAACTTAATTTCCCTCACTACATTTTGAAAGGGTTGAATGGAGTGATCTAAGGACCATTTCTCATACAGCACCCAGATTTGTAAGCCCGAATGGTTACCTCCTTTGCACCAACTCAACACCAGTGTCAGTCTCACCTGCTGTTTCAGCTCAAGAAGACAAAGCATAGCTGTTTGTTTCTGTTTGGTGGCACCTTACACCTTATCCTTAAATTTGTCACACTGAAGACTGGATCAGGAAGAAGTCCTTTAATACCGTGCCATCTGATCACGGACCCTCTGTCACTTCTGTCTTGTTCATTCCCTTCGTGTGTATGTCTGTCCGACTGTCTTGGTCTTTCTGCTTCTCTGCCTGCCTCCCATCTCTTCACTACCCCTCTCTCTGTCTTTTTCCTGCCCTTTCTCCCCCCCCCCACTCCCCTTTGTGTCTGTGTGCACAAACACCCCATGCCAAGATAATTTCATTTGAAGCACTCTCTTGAGGTGTTACATTTCAGCAGGCTTTTTCACTTAGAAAGAGTCAGTGTTGGTTTGTAGGAAGGAAGGTATTGTTCTTTCGAAATACTCAGGTCCCCTCTGCTGTCCATGCCTAACTCGCAGGATGGGTTTTATAGATACAAAGAGAACAAGAACAGGTCATTCCTGTGAGAACAGAACCATGGATGAGTCCTGCCCCAGCAGGAAGGGCCTTTTCTCCAGCAGGGTGTTGGTAACTAAGACCATGTCTTTTTCCTGGGCTTTTCCTTTGTACTTCATACTCTGCCTGTCATTTCTTTCTCTTTTTTAAAAAATTTAACATTTATCCACCTTCCGCTTATGGAAATAAAATGATTCAGGCACACCAGTAATAGGAAGCATAATATCCCGCTCACAGAGTGCTGAGTGTTCCAGGCACAGTTTGAGGAGTACTCTGGACCCTTGTTCTTTCCCCCACGCTGTGTCACCAAGGCCTGAGCTCAGCTAGCCTGGGGCTTTTCTTACCTCTTCCCCCCTGTCATGGAGGAACTGGAGCTCTCTCACTCAGAACTCTTTGATATCTGAGTCCCATCTTTGACCATCTGGGCCTGCATTTGAGTATATACTGGAATAGTTACTGGTTTAGAAGCATCCTTCTCAGTTTTACTAACAAGTTGTGAGGAGAGAGGCCTGGCCTAGGAGAGACATGAGGGCTCCTTTAATATTTGCACATATGTACATTCTCATTCTCTCTCTCTCTCTCTCTCTCTCTCTCTCTCTCTCTCTCTCTCTCTCTCTCTCTTCTCTCTCTATCCTGGTGACTGCATATCACCATCTCCTGACCACATGCCACATGGGCAGCATACTAGAGAAAGCCTTTAAGGTACCAACTGGGAACCCTTGGGTAGCATAAGCAGCAGGAATTCCCAGAGTCCCAATTCCATTACAGAAAACAAACTGTTTTACTACTAAGGGCCATGCTTGGAGTAGGATCCAATTTCTACATCAAGAGCCCTCCTGTTTGACTTCTGGCTTCTACGATGAGAAAAAAAAGTCCATTTTGAATCATGCACAGGAATAAAACTCTGAGATTCTGTGACATTAGGTTAAACAATGAGAAAACGAGGATAAATAACATGTTTGGATTTGTGTGGCAATCTTCAGGACATGTTATAAGCACACAGAAACACAAGGCAAGACACCAGAGGCGTTTCCCACTCCTGGCTCTTTCTCAGACTCACACTGTGGCCAAGCCTCTGCCGTGCCCTGGATTTGAATTCTCTCATTTGTGAAGTGAGAGTTGGGACAGCGTATCACTGGGGTCCGTTTGTACTACTGTGGAGTTAACATGCCTTCCTTACCGCAGACTGTCTGTGTGGGGCTGGGAAGTTCTATGTCCTGACAGCTTAAGCTTTACTTCAAGAAGAGCTGACATTCTTCTCCTGCCTTTTTATTACCAAGCTACAGAAACCAAGCTTTCTTGAGGAGATGCTTGGTTTATGGCTCGAGTATTGAGAGATTCACACATGTCAGTTTAGCTTAGACCCAGCATCTTAGTTACTTTTTTATTGCTGTGACAAAATACCATGACGAAGGCAACTTAGAGGCTGAGCGCTCACATCCTTTCTGCAGGCAGAGAGACGCTAACTGGGAATGTCATGAGTTTTTGAAACCGCCATCCCACCCACAGCTGTACACCTCCTCCAGCAAGCCACACCTCCTAATCCTTCCCAAACAGTTCTACCGACTGGAGACCAAGTATCCACCTATGAGCCTGTGGCAGCCATTCTCACTAAAACACCCACACCAGATCACAGCCCAGGGATTGTGTCAGTGCCAAGGTTCTAGAATTCCGTAAAAGGCAACCTTCTAGATGGATATACAGAAACTTCTGTGTCACTGACCCGGTGCTGTTTTACTGCTATGTTCACCACCATACATCGCTGATGGTGTATGCTGAGCTTAGGAGCTCTCTGTGCAGGGTAGAACAGGCCTTGGATTTATTTGCTTTTCCTTTTTAGCTGGTTTGGCCTCATTTATTTTCTAGAATTTAAAGTTTTGAACTTCCGCATAATCAACCTTGTCCTCTTGATATGCGTTTTAGAAGACAAATCTGACCTTGAGAACAGTGTGATGCAGAAGAAAATAAAAATCCCCAAACTTTCTCTCAGTCACGTAGAAGACGATGGGGAGGTTAAAGAGTATGGGGAAGAAGATTTACAGCTTAGACACATCAAGGTAACAAAACCTTTGCTTTTCTTGGATGTTCATGGGAGTGATTTCATATTTCTCGGAGCTAAGGAATTCCAATTTGGCCTCCTTCCCCTTATAAACGTCTCCTGGTGTCATAGGCCACAGGCTTTGTTTGGTTTATGTTGGGGGTGGAGCATGCTGAACATTTTCCCTAGAGCTTACTTTTCAGAGAGTCCTCATTTAGACTGCAGCAGCAGTCACAGTCTTGTGGCAGTGTGTATGGTGTCCTGGCTGCTGGGGGCTTAAAGCAATGTGCTTTTCCCTGACACACAGCTCTGGAGAGGTCATGGCTGAATCACATGGACACTGAGCCACTGCTGGTCTTGGACAGCAGTTTGGAGTTAGTCACTCTCATGTTATCCCAAATTGCTGAGAGTGGACTCACTGGCAAAGATGCCAGTGTGCATTTGTGGGATCCTGGGTTGAATGAAAAATTTTTCATGAGGTCACATTTCCTTGCTATGTGCTCCAGCTGGTCTCCCCCTGTTTGAAAACAAAAAACACAACCCCTGCTGGAAATCTTGTTCAGCAGTCTAATGCTCTACACCCTTACCCTGTGTCTGTGAGTGTTCCAGAGAGAGGATGAGGGAGGAGAAGAAAGGTAACTTCTGCTTTGTGATCTCATCTGGGACACAAGGTCAGGAACATCCCCAGGATGTAGTCCAAAGGATGCAGTCAGTCCACTGTATGGCATCCATCCTTTGGCCCAGTGCTGGCCCCCGGGGTCATGAAGCATAGCCTCATATGGTCCCTGTACCCAGGGTTCTTACAGTAATAGTCGTGTGAACAGTTGGTTAAGATGATCATTGCAATTTTAGCAGATACATTCATCAATTTTTTTTTTTATCTCAGCAGATAAAATTACCAGGACATTGCGATGTCACTCAATCTTTTGTCATGAGTTTACCTCAATTTTATTACCTTTAATTTCCTGAAACTGGACAGTTGAGGCAGGCCTGGCCTAACATGGTTAAGGTGTGCAAAATCTCGTGTACTCCAGTTGTCTGTACCCCTTACGGCACCTCGTGGGGAGGGGGATAGCTCATAAGTCTTCAAACCTAGGTGAAGACTCAGCCCCTTATGAGGCTCTGCTGCCCGCAGTGGGAGCTCTGTGCACTTGAGTGGAATTGCCTCAGACCGCCGAGCCCCGGATAGTTGTGGGTGATTGTCTTCTGAATGAACCTTCCCTGCTCTGCTGTCCTGCTGAGGGAGAGGCTGGCAGATATGAGAACGGGAGCTCTGCTTGCAGCTGGCTGACATTCTGCTTCTCCCTCTGTGACATGTAACTCCCCAGGCTACCCTAGAGGTGGCTCTGCCCTCTCTAGGCCTCCCTTTGCTTACCTGCAACATGAAGAAAACCGAAAGCATCCCAATGCTAGCATCCTGCATCCTTTGAAGTTTTTAGTTGAATAAACATTTGTCAGGCTCCTGCCAACTGCCAGTCCTGAGTGAGTAGGCAGTCGAGAACCAGAGAAAACAAGACATATGTACTGCCCGAGATTACAGTGGGTTTGGGTTTTGACAGCCATCCAAACTGAAACAGTCTTAAGAAGGTTACAAGATAGAATTCCATGCATATGTATTTTTCAAGGGGGGATTCCTCAGGAGTGGCTTGGACAGGCCAGATTGTATCTGGATTTTCTGAAAAGCCACACTGGGCATCCCATAAACAAGTGACTGCCCAGACACCGTGGGGGCTAGGAAGGGCTGGAAATTTTAGAAGAGTGGTCCTGATGTGTGCATCCAAAAGGCCAAGCGCTGGATGGAAAAATGTTAGCGTGACAACCAATGTCCTGTCTCTGCCACCACCTGTTTGTGTGACTTTTGGCAAGAGCACCCTGGTCCTCTGTTTGCCCATTTGCAAAGTGAAGGGCTTTGACTATGTCTATAACAGGTTTCTCCAAGCACTGATGTTCTGTGGTTCTGTGATTCTAGGATTGTCTGGGGAAATATTGAGCCGCAGTCCAAGAAAGTCCCAGCTGCCCTTGCCTGAACTGATTCTCGTTGTCCTACACAGAGACCGGAGGGGCGGAAGCCTAGCGAAGCGGCTCACAAGAGCATCGAGGCAGTGGTGGCCCGGCTAGAGAAACAGAACGGCCTGAGCCTGGGCCACGGCACTTGTCCGGAAGAGGTCTTTGTGGAGGCCTCACCGGGCACAGAGGACATGGACAGTCTGGAGGATGCCGTCGTGCCCCGGGCTCTGTATGAGGAGCTGCTGCGAAACTACCAGCAGCAGCAAGAGGAGATGCGCCACCTCCAGCAGGAGCTGGAGCGGACTCGGAGGCAGCTCGTACAGCAGGCCAAGAAGCTGAAGGAGTACGGAGCACTGGTGTCTGAAATGAAGGAACTCCGGGACCTCAACAGGAGACTCCAGGATGTGCTACTCCTGCGGCTTGGCAGCGGTGAGTGCCCAGGCAGGCCACTTGCCACTCCTCACAGTGGGGAGGGCACCTCCCTGCAGCTCCCCTTCCAGCAGGATAAAGGGGAGCTGCAGGCCAAGTGCCCTTGAGGTTAGGGAAGGACAGAGACTTGGCTCAGCAGTTACCACAAGAAGGAGTCACTCTCCTCTCTGTGAACATGGTAGGAGGCCATGGATGCAGCATTGGCCTCACTGTGGTAAGGATGTTGGGGAGCGTGGCTCACTCAAAGAACAAGAGTGGACAGAATGCTTGCTACTGCCCGTTCAGCAAGAGGTAGCGTGGGTATTTAGAGTAGCCCTCCAAAGGGACGTCAGGACAGTGAAGAAAACTGGATGTGACCTGAAACACGTACTGTTACTGTGAGCCAGAAAGTGACAAAGGAGGGATCCTGCTAACATGACTGGAAAGCAGGGGTACTTGGAAGAGACTTTAGGAAGTGCCTGGGTGGTTGAAAGGTGGTTTCCTGAGGAGGTCAAGGGCAGCACTCATGAATATAGGAAACACCTAGGGTGCTTCAAGAAGGCTGCTACAGATGTGGAGAGCAGATGTTAAGGATGCTGAAAACTACCATCTTGGGTAGTCCAGGCTTGTTTGGCTAGGAATAAGAAGCATTAAAATGCTTTTGAAGACTGGGGGTGTGGCTCAGCCGTGGAGCTTGTGCAGTGTGTGCAGAGCCCAGAGTTCAGCAGATCAAACAGGAAAGCTTTTGTGCATCGGAGTTATGCCAGGATTAGAATTAAGATATACAAATGTCCTTTGGTTTGCTTCTAGGAAGTTTGCTCATACTCTGGCCTTTAAGTTTTCTCATCTGAAGTGGTCGAGGCTGTGATGAACGGATTATAAGAGACTGGAAAGGACAGGAAATCCTTACAGACTCTAAGACTCTAGCCGTGTGGAAGGTGAGGCCAGTGAGCACCGATCAGGTTATTCTGCCACGTGGTCACATGACCTCTGCATCAGGGCACTTTGCTCAAAAGGGAGAGTAAAATAGGTTAGAAACATGGGTTCTGTCCCCACAATTTATACCAAATATGTCACTGAAAAAGGAAGGTCTCCATTTTTTAGAAACTCTTTGATATGCAGAGTTTATTCTGCGATTTGCGTGCTTTCCCAGTGCCCCCTTTCC
The DNA here is from genome assembly GCF_964271855.1 of Acomys minous. NCBI lineage: Eukaryota > Metazoa > Chordata > Mammalia > Rodentia > Muridae > Acomys > Acomys minous. The sequence goes on from NC_140487.1 coordinate 90,695,748, forward strand.
GTTTGCTGGCGCCTTTTGCTTCTCAAGTGTGTCTTCATGGTAACGTGTCAGTCGGTCAGCCAGGACCCCTTTTCTGGCCTTGCCATAGAGGAGCAGGCAGGGTAGGGATTACCAGAGACAAACCTCCAGCTCACACCATAGCTAATAGCCCGAACTGTCCCACTCCCCTGCTCTGCTTTCACTTTGGCTTGTTCCCAAATCTTAGTTGGAGAGGTTCACTGTGACACTGAAAGTTAGGTGTGATCCACAAGGCATTTGCTACGATACAGTCTCAGTGAGAAGCCATATGCATGTGAACATTTAAGAAGGCAGTGGTGGTGCTGCCGTGTAGGTGGACACTGGGGACAGAACTCAGTTTTCAGTGCTGAGGGCTTCTGCTTTGATTGTGCCAGGCCTTTTGTGAACTTCTTAAGAACAGTGGAGAAGCACGCTAGCAGCAGAATCTCTCCACACCTTTGTCTCAGCTCCTGGGGGAAATTACCTGTTTTGCTCGGTCCTGAACTGAGTTGAAATTCCAGAAACCACCCCGACCTTGGTCAGTAAGAAGCTGCGTCATGGGTAGACAGTTGCCTCTTTTCATCTTAAAACACTTGGCAGTCAAATCTAACCCTGACTATAGTTGGTCTCTTGACCTTGCCAGGCTTCCTCATCCTACAGGACTTAAACGTCATCATGATAGCCAGGGCCATCTCTTTCCAATGTGTCACCATTGCTACCACAGTGAGATGGGCTACATCCACAAGTATAGGCAGAGCTTTCACCATCGCCACATACATAGCTCTGTATTCTCAGGGCAACAGACTTCCTGGAAATCACACATACTTTCCTCCATCTAGGAATATTTATGCTCCATTCATTAACATGTGATAATTGATGCTAAAATAGATTCTCACAGTCATTAATAATCAAAGGGTCTCTGCCTCTGTAAGGTTGTGTATTTTATACAGGCCTGGATTCAGATTCCAACTTCCCTACCTTCTAACTCTGTCTTTGAATTTTTTGTTTATTTGTTTGTCTTTTTCTCCCTTTCTTCTTTCCTCCTTTCCTGGTTCCCCCCCACCAATTCTTACTGGTCGCCTCCATTATCAAGCATTGTGCCTAGTGGTGAGTAGCAGTCTCATACATTTGGAGCACACACATATACAAACATATATACGTGCACACACAGACACATAAGCACACACACAGACATACACACAACACATACATATACAACACAAATGCACACATCCACATGAGTACACACATACATGTATGCATGTATACTTTGACTTCTGCCCTTGAGGATCTCAGAAGCACAGAGGGCTATGGGACAGCAGAAACAAGACACCAATTTTTGGAAGATTTATAAAGGAAAGCCACCTGTAGGAAAACATTAGTAGGCTTGAAAGTGAGTTTTTGTGCAGGCAGGAGTAATTAAGTAGGAAGAATGAGGTGCAGCCTGGTCAACCAGCGGCTCTCCGAGCCTCAATATTCCACTCTTTTAAATGGGACTTATGTCAGCTCTCTTACAGCTCTGGTTCATGCTGTATAGTGTGTGGCACACTGTTGATGCTCATGTACTGTTAGTCACTCCTTTTCTACACCATTTAGAAAAGAAACTAAGACAGGGTCTCTTTTGGAGTTTAAAGCTGGCTCCCCCAGTCAGTATTTGGCTCTGGGACTTTGGGCAGGTTACCCAACTTCTCTGTTTCTCATTATGTTTGACAGTAGATGATAAAATGAACTATAGATGCCTGCTTATTACTCAGTAATATCACAGAATACCTTGCAAGCCTACCAACTTGGGGAAATACAAAGAAAACAAAAACACTGGGATGTGAGGCAGAGGGTAGGGTTGAAGGTAAATATGTAAACGTGTAATTAAAATGAAGAGTAACGAGCTGTGGAGGGGGAGGGGGAGCCACATTTTGAGCACTCTTCCCCCTCCCCCAGCTCTGGGAGAATAGTTATTCTGTAAACACCAGGTCAGAGAAGAATAACCAGAAAGGGAGAGATGCTTGTCAGGCCCCAGTTCCATGTGCCCTCCAAGGCCTGGGTTAGTGTGGGGTCTGGCTTCTTCCATGCTCCTGAAGGCCCACCGCCCTCCTCCCCTAAGGGCCCTTGTCCACATTGGGTGCTGAAGCATTTATACCTTGACAGGTAATTCAGAGCCAAGCTGGCCAATAGGTCAGCAGGTCTCAGTTTTAAGATTTGTACCTGCATGGGGGAACACTGCTGACTCCTTGAGGTAGGATGTAAGTACGTGAGGGAGACTGGAAAGCAGTAGCCTGGCCTCTTGAGACTCATAACAACTCTAGGCATGGGAATCAGATCCCTTGGCAGCCAGGAGTTTTACTGGGGTAGCTCATGGAGGTGGGGCACAGGCTGAAGAGCACGGGAGGCAGCAGAATGGCAGGAGTGGCCTCTGAGGCTTGGCTGGGTGCTTCTTCACTTCTGCATTGCGTATTCACTCACTCGTTCTTCCGTTCAGTATCTGGAAACGGGAGGTGCGTCTGATGGGAAGGATTCTCTGCAGTGTGGAATCCTGGGGCTCCGTAAGAACTGACAGGAGGTAGCAGCTTGTCCTCCTCTTGCTAGTGAAGAAGCAAGACCACACTGGTCCAGTGTGCTTCTCTCGGGACCTTTACACCCCTGACTTTCTTTAATAGTCGGGCTTCTTTGTCACTAACGTGAGCATGACCCCACCATCCTTCATAAAGGACTATCCGTTCGTTGTCTGTGATCTTAGCCTGGCCAACAGACCTTTCTGACAAGGCATAACTATGCCAAGGCTAAATGAGGAGGCTCTGCTAGAGTCTGGCTGTATGTCCAACACAGTCAGTGTTCAGTAAATGGCAGTCTCCCTTTTCGTCCCTTTCCTCCCCGCCCCCTCCCCCGAAGAATCAATGCTGAGAGTTCTAAAAGTATAAAGGCGTTTCTGCTTACAGCACACACGCTGCTCTATAGGATTACCCATCCATTTATTCTCTTTTCTTCAGCAAATGTTCGTTGAGATTGTTCTTTGTGCCAGGACAGGGATAGATAGATGATAGAAACCTAGAGATGATTGAGATCTTCATAAAGAACATCTGGAAGCCAGTGGGTTAGTGTTTTCAAACTGAGAAAAGGCAAAGGAGACAGGGTGAATTCGAGCCGTTGGGGTGCAGTGGGCAAGGAGCACCTGTGTTGGGAGTGGAGCAAAGGGCTATTTCACCGTTTCTCCTCAGCTAGTCCCTGTGCTTAGACTTTTTAATTACATTTCAATTTGTGTGTGTGTGTGTGTGTGTGTGTGTGTGTGTGTGTGTGTGTGTGTGTGTATGTGTGTGTGTGTGTGTGTGTGTGTGTGTGTGTGTGTGTGTGTTTACCAGCTGAGCCATCTTACCAGCCCAAGTCCCTGTTCTTAATAGGCAGGGAAAACAACAACAACAAAGTTTAGCATCTTTCGTTTTGGTGTGAGCCACATAACATATACTTGGGTACTTCTGTAAAGCACTCCAAGGAATGTGACGAAGAGTGGACATGTCCTCACCTTGAGAATTCTCACAATTGTGTCTGGGGCCACAGCCATGGATACAACCTGGCACCAGGTAGAATCAAGTTGGCACTGTAATTGCAAGAGGGAGGCAGATAATGATTTCAGATTTTGTGTATATATTTTGTCAAGGAACGTAGGCACAGGTGATGGATTCTGACCAGACGAGGGAGAGATAATAAGAATAATAACAGTAATTTACATGTGCTTGGCACTTTACAGGTTTCAAAGCACCTTGACATTTTTATGTCACTGGACTATTCCAATAGCCTTATTGTAAGGCCAGGTAAGGATTATTATCTCCATTTGAAAGAAGAGCATGTGAAAAGAAGAGATAATGTTCCTGTTGGCTAGATCATAAGCAGGCTGAAATGTTTGAAGAAGAGAGCCGGGGCAGCTGGCCTGCGTATCTGTCTTGGCTCTTTAGAGCCAGATTGCTAACACTGCACCGCTGTAACCCTCTCCGTTTATGCCTTGTGTTCCATCCAAGGTCTGTTAAAATACCAGCTTTGATCTTTAAAATCCTTTGTGGTGTGAGCTGGCTTCTATACACTGAGGTCTCTGATGGTGCCTTGGAAAAGACAGCTAATGTCAGCCGGATGCTTCCTGCTGACTTCCCCTGTACTGGAGGCAGCCTGGCCATGGGCAAGAGATGTTACTTGGGATTGAATCTCACTTGTCATAATTCCTCACCTGTGTGACTTGAGGCACATTTCTTCTCTGGGAAATGGGAATCTTTGAGCCTGCCACATTCAGGCAGAGAACCCACGTAGTGATTTAAAGTCTGCTTGGGCCCTGAGGTCAGAAATTCCAGGGCTTTGGGTCCTGCTTCTCTCATAATCTCCAGTTGCTTTGAACAAGTTACTTCCTCGTCTACAAAACAATCAACGATCACCCCAACCATTATGGTTAAAATGATAAATAGATGGCTACAGTAAGGATGTCTACCAGACACATGCGAGATTGTTCTGTAATTCCCACAGTGACATATAGGATCATTCAAGGATGACCCAAGACAGCGTGTATACAGTGCTTAGCTCCTCCCGGCTGTTCTTTGCACAACAGAACACAGATATTATAGGGAGCGTCTTAATGTTTGGTTTCCCCTAGTGCCTCCTACTTCCTCGTCTAAGCTTTAGATCACATTGTCAGGCCATTCGCGGTCTATAGTTTTATAATTCTGTCCTCTCAGTTTTCCTGAGTAGAATTCTGTCTTACCTTTGGTTCTCTGTTGACTAGCCCTCATCAGTTTATTCCATCATCTGTCTCAGAGATCACAGACATCATCAGATATAATTATGCCTCCTCGTTGCTTAGGATTTTCCTCCTTGGGCCCTTTGCTTTATCTTTAAATCCTCAATCCTCTGGATCACTAAAAAGTAATTGGATTTTGAAAGAAGGCGGAACAAGCTGGTAGTAGTAATATTGTAAAAGGAAAGCACTGGGGGCTCACAGTTGTTCCCAAGGTTGGAGTGGTACCAGACTTTGTACCTGGTGCCGCCCAATTGGATGTCAGAAAGAGATCTAGTAGTGTGACTGGGCTCATTTATCTGAATGATAGTAGCCATCTTTTATTTTGAAGGCCTGTTTTAATTTTTTTTTTTTTTTTTTGCTTTGTTGACTTATCAAAATCATAGTTGATGCCAGGTTATTTTTAAATGTGATTTTAAGGTAGATGAATAATTATGGATGCTCCTTATCTTTTTCCCCAGAACCCATTTTCTCATGGATCAAGGGGATGGGGCTGAGGAAATGTTCTTCCTGTTCCTTTGATAGCTGTTAGGCAGCTAGACAATCTAGACATCTCTGGGCTTTGCCTTCAGTGTCACCCTATGACAGGTGTGTTTGCTGCTGGCTGTGACAGTCAGGACACAGAAATGGCAAAGGTGCCCCTCCAGATGTGCCTTGGGGCAGACACTAGGAACTTTATACATAAAACCACCTCAGCCATAGATGGACTCCGAGAGATTAGGTAGCTTGCCTGAAGCTGCTGGCCCAGGAAGAACCAGCTTTCATAACGAGGCCTATCTTGCTTTTCCACATGTCAGGCTGTCTGATTAGTTGCTCAGCCCTGTGCCCCTCCGGCAGTGTCCCCTCCTCTGCCTGCCTGTGGGTTTTGGAGCCTTTAAGACTCACACACTTGTAAAGGTTTCCTTCCTGCTTCATCTTTTCACAGTTTCTGTTTTACCAGGTTATATCGCCTCAAGATTCTAACCAGAAATTCCCATAGTTTCCATGGAAATTATTATTTTTAGGAAAAAGATAATTCATCCTTTCATTCTCCTCTTAATAGAGTAGAAAACTGAAACTCAGAGGAAAGAACATGGCTGTGCCATGTGGAATCTAAATATATCACTGTCGTGAAGCCGTGGCAGGCTGCTATTCAGCTAGCATGGATGGAAGGAATAATTTTGACCACCAGCATTCACTGGGGCCCAAAGGCTGCCCACACTCTGTTGCTGTCATAAAGACCTCTCTGAGTTTAGAGAACATTCTCACAGAGACCCAGAGCTCACCCAGTCCAGTCTGCCTACAGGATGTGAAGCCTTCTGCAGCTCTCTTGCAAGAGATCACTTGGCCACCTATAGCATCGGTACTCAACCTGCTGTGTGCCGCAACCTCCTTCATGTACCCTGCATATCAGATATTTACAGTAAGATTCATATCAGTAGCAGAATTACACTTATGAAAGAGCAACAAAATGCTTACGTGGTTGGGGGCCATCACAACATGAGGAACGGTGTTAAAGGGCTGTAGCATTGAGAAGGGTGAGACCCACTGGCCTTTAGCATGCCTCTAGACGCAGGACGCTGGGCCTTCCTGTCACATCCCTCCTGTCATCCATAGCTGGGACTATAGGGAAAAGGCTTCATGCAGGAAACATTTGTTGGATATGTCTCTCTTCCAGGCACTTTTTGGGCATGAGAAACTAAATGGGTAAGACTCTTTGTCTTAAACACTTTCTTAAAAACAGCAAATAATTAGAATGCAGTGTTTGCTTTGCTCTTGGGCCTTTTTACACTACTAACGTGTGGGTGCTGTAGGTAATTTAGAAGGCCTCCGATTAAGGAATTTATTTTTAATTCTCTGGCTGAAGAGGAAATGAACAGTATCCCATGCAATAGGAAAGTCTGAACAAGGTTTTAAGAGTTGTAAAAGAGGCTGGCCTGGCCAGAGAACTGAAAGAAAAGCCTGTGACATCTCTGGAAAGGAAAATTAGTTGAGGAAGTGCAGTTACATAATAAATTTGGCCTCCCTGGACCTTCTGTCCTCATCTCACTGTTGCACTTGGCATCTCCTGTGGGCACCACAAGCCCCCCTACTCTCCACGCCACTGGTGCCCATCTCAAACTCTCACCCCCTCCAACTCATCCAGTTCCAGAGCCAAAGGCCATTTCATAGGCACTAAGTGCTTGTCCGACGTCTTCAGTGCTGCTCTGGCAGGACAAACCCGCGTTACCTCGGCTGTCTCTTGCCATGTTGATGCAACGTGGACCGCACAGTTGGGCATGAGTGGGTAAAAGAGCAACAGATGAAAAAGCATACTTACCTGACCACTGAGTGAAGTTCCCAGAGGTTGAAATGAGTTCTGGCGACCCTCTCTCTCCCACACAGTCTCTCGTGACGGCAGAGTTCCTCAGAGATGGTCTAAGAGAGTAGTGGAAGGGCAGAGGAGGTGAAGGGCCTGCAGTGTGAGCATTAGAGGAGACGAGAAGCGTGTGAAACTTCTGGAAAGTGGAAGTAGATGAGGAGGTACAAGGTTGAAGGAGCAAGGTTCTGGAGAACCCGAGGACCCTGAGCAGGCAGTACGTGTGAGGTTTCCACATGTCACTGCGCCTCACTGAACCTCCCAGCAGGTAACAAGGTCAGCCCTCAGGACTTGCATCAGATTTAACCTCTTTCATTGAGCACTTTCTTAACAAATACTTATAGGTGCTGGCCAACAAGGATGCAAGAGTGGACAACGCTGTGGCTGCCCTGCCTCTGTCTCAGCACTTAGGGCTTACTCAGAGATGTTATGCAGTTAGTAACAGTGGCAGTGAAGGGAAAGATTTTGAAGGAGACTTTTTGTTGTAAGATACATAACACAGATGACAGTCAGTAGGTATCAGTCCTCTGTCCTTTTCCAACATGTCACTGAAAAGGGTCCTCAAACTAAGGAAAAATACTTTCCCTTTTGTTGAAGGGCTTCATGCTTTTTCTCACATTCACTTCTGCTCTGCCGTTCTCTGGTTCAGACTCTCTGCGAGCCTAGCCAACCTGGGAGGCCTCCATGTAGGCTACTGGGATCTCACCCAGCCCAGGCCTCATGCCAGGATTACTTCTGCCTCAGCCCAGCAACGCCTGTGGCAGCTCTTGTTCACAGACGACATTCAGGAAATGAAGAGGGAAGGGGCCAAGGACCAAAGAGCTGCCACTTGTGCTGACGACATTCCTAGACCACACTCAGCCCAGCTCTGCCTTCTAGGATCACTTCCGCACTTACCCTACCATCTATATGTGTAGATTGTCAGACTGCCCATATTGCGGTCAGGCAGGGAGCCTGTGTTTTGTCTCCATTGCCTTCACTGTGTGAAGATACCTCATCAAGGGCTGTATGCAACCGCCGCTTGCCCATCCTCCAAATGTATGTCCGTTGTTCTGAGGCAGTCCTAGTCTCCTCCAGATGTGCCATGGCTGCTTTTGCTTTTGTTCCAGAGCCCTCTTGCCAGACACACAGGGCTTGTGACTGTCAGTCCCCTATTTCTCCAGCTGCCTGAGAGTGAATCTCTCAAAGCCACATAGCTGATCACTGGCATTGATCAGGTACGTAATAGATTCACGCTGAAGGAATGAGGCCAAGCCAGATTGCCTCTGTCCTTGTAGAAGCTAAGAAGGTGCATAGTCACTGCCTTGTGTGAAAGTGGTCCAGGCCATCCTCCAGGGCATGGAGAGCTCCACAGAGGCTGATCAGCTGCTCGGCCTACGCCACAGAGGCAACGCCCACCGGCCCTGCTTGGAACCCCTTTCCTCTTCCCAAGGCCCTCGCTCATTTCCTTCATTCTTTTTACATCCCTATCCATGTTCAGATTCCTCTTAAGAAAGATCACTGTTCTCTAAATCTAAAATGCCTGTGTGCCACAGTGTGTGTGTTCTGTCTGCTTTCAGGAGTATGCACTTTAGTAAACTAGATGTGTACTTCAAACTCACTACAAACATCTAGAAACAAACATGGTTTAGTCCTTTTAAGAATATATCTAACACTGTGAACTCTTTGATTTCAAAATAAGTCAGAAGTGATAACGTCCAAACATGTATATGATTTGAAGCCACAGGTGACCTCTAGATCTCCTTGACATCACATCAAGAGTCAACTTTTCAGGATGAAGATAAGAGTAAAAGCATAGTACAGTTTCATCTCTATGTTGCGTCAACAAACAAACTGTTTTCCTCTGTGGTTCAGTCCTCATTTTACAAGAGGAATCATCAGGGCTTAAAGAGGTAGAGGATACAGGGTACAAGATCTAGCCCGCATCTTCTAGCCTGAGTCCATTGTGCACCCATCACATCTGTATATGACATAATAGTGTTTCAAGTGCTGAGGTATGAGCTTCTGCAAAAGCTGAAGTATTTTCTATTTGTTCTGGAATCCTCACTGTCTCTCAGAGCGCTTGTGTGGTGAGTGGGTTCCTGTGGGTTGTGTGTCAGAGCTTATATGCTGAATGGGTCTGTGTGAATTATGTGTTAGAGTTTGTGTGGTGACTGGGTCCCTGAATGACTGGAGGAGGAGAGGCTGGCACTACCTTTTGTGCCCTTGTCAAAGCTTTCTTTACTTGGCTGAGAGGTTTTTCTTCATGGAAGGTGTATTTTCCTCAAAATAAACCTCAAGTGTATGTCACTACCAGAATGCCAGTGGATCAAAAGGCCTTTCTTTTTATTCCTACTCTTCCCACAAAATGAAAAAAAGTTCCTTTGTTACCTAAAATATCTGTGCCAGAGTGCACAGTGTTGTCTGCTAGCGCAAGTGCTTATTATTGTGGCTAATTTGGTCACATGTGTTTGAGGCAGAACAATGCCTCAGAAATTTTAAAAAGCAAAACAGCAATCTGAAGCATTTGTTGTAATGAGATGTAAATTGCCAACATCGGGAGTGGAGCCGACTAAAATTTGCAATGAAATGATTCCCACCCACCCCCACCCCCACACACACACATACACACCACCCCAACATCTTAAATTAAAAGCACTAGAGGCCCTCCCTCTGCTCTCCAAGGAAACAACATGGGGCTTTTTGTTGAGATGTTTTCTGTTGGATTTTTGTCCTTTTCTTTCCTGATTCTGTAATACTGAACACATGCCTTACTGACTGATTCATTGGCCCATTCATCTGCGATGCTCTGATCCTCTGTCGTGTGCCTGCCTTGGTCCTCGGCTATTCAGTTGTCATCACCATCTTGCATGGTGTCCCTTGGTCAGCCCTTTTTTTGTAAGGAGGAAAGCTGAAGTGAATTTCCTAAGATCATTTGTCTTGGAGACATACCCATGTCTGCTAAAAAACCATTTCAGCGCCCCCCCTCCCCCTTTGCTGAGGCTGCTTGGTTTGTGCTTTCTGCATATACAGTGTGCCAGAGGGAGCAGGCTGCAGCAGAGAAAACCACTGGTGTTGAATGTCTCTGACCCAGACTGGTCTGAAATGCTCCTCCTTGAGAGTCAATACAGTAGCTTCAATGTTTGACAGAGCTCTGCTAGTTTCTGGGGAGATGAGTCTGGCCGTAGGAAAAGGGGCAGAAGTGGTTAGAAGGCCTCGGTGCAGGGTCTTGTGGCAGGTATGATGGGCAAAAACATACCAGCGGCGGGGGGGGGGGGGGGGGGGGCGGGTCCCCACTCACTGAGTCCATGACTTAGAGAGTCAGAAGTAAGTGCCAAGTAGATGTGTAGGAATGGAGAGTGGGGGCTAATTACTGAGTAGCCACTGGTGCTAGACTCTGACGTTCTTGTTCTTTCTCTCTTCCCGTGTGTGTGTGTGTGTGTGTGTGTGTGTGTGTGTGTGTGTAGATAGAGATACAGACGTTGATATGAGACATACATATATAGGTTTAACTCATTCGGTTTTCAATCTTGTCAAGTTGTCACTCCTTCTTTTCTGTGAGGCTAGGTCCGAGTTGTGTAAAGTATCTCTTGAGATAAGAATTTAACCAGGTGCCCAGTGAACCCTGGCCTCTGACATAAAAAGACAGTCCAGTCCCTGCCTGTGCTCAACTTCACAGCCTAGTTGAGGCACCAGATGCATCTATGGAGTGAGGATGGTGTCAGGAAGGGTACAAAGGAAGGTAAAACACTTACTTCTACTGGAGCAAAGTCACAGCCAGCCTACAGTACATTCAAACCCAGTGTTCAGTCCCAAGCCGGGAGGGAGAACTGTCTCTATTTGAAAGGGCAGGGTTCTATGGAAGAGTCAGGTCTTGAGTCACCAAAAAGAAGGTGTCTGTGTGGAGCTCTAGAGAGGGGTCTCAGGAGAATAGACTGACAGGACTTGGAGCCTGAGAGATGACACTCACCTCCTGATCTTCTGGTCTCTGCCAGTGTCAGTGCAGAGTCCTTTGTCTATAACCATAGCCCCAGACTGTCTATTATCATTAGCAGCTTCTGAAGTTTATCTGGTCAATATTTCTACTACTTGGACTGTACAAAGAAGTACAGACATCCCTTCCTACACTTCTTCCCCAACGTGCTACTTAGAGTGGAGCCTTACTTCAGAATCTTTGCCCATACCTATCAAAGACCTGCCCGTTCCAGCTCTTTGTGCCCTCTCATGACACAGAGAATGTCTAAGAGCCTGTCACGAGCCAGGTCCTACTCCAGGATCTGCAGCTGCAGTGTGACTAAAGCTGTGCTCCTGAAGAGCTTCACAGGACGATACTGAAAACAAGAGTTGTAGTTGGCTGCACACACAGCTTGTAAGTTATAAAATAGAGGCTGGATGGCTGTCCTGGGCCTTCATGATTGTGGTGGGGGACTTAATATTTTAAGTGTAAGGGGGTGGTAAGCAAGGAGTCACAAGGTTATGGTCATGTGAGAGTTATCTTTGGTAGCCATTGAGCCATTACAGTTCTTGGCTGAGACAAGGTCTCATGTAGTCCAGGCTGGTTGGCGACTTGCTATCCAGATGGGGCAGGTTTTGAACACCTGATCCTCCCAGGCATGAATGCTGGGATTAGGGACATAAGCCTTTGCCTAACAGGCTTCTCTCTTAGAAGGAAAAGGTTTCAAGGACTTTACAAAGATGATCTAGGAACCAGTGGATACAATGGCTTCCTCAGGCCATTTCTCCTGCCACTGAACATCATAGTAGGATGAGACAGGAAGCATGTCGCCCATCCTTATGGGGAAGTAGAGCAATTAGAATTTCCAGAGCCAAGGAAAGATCAAATGTTTTGTTTATTCATATCTTGAAAATTCACACCTGTGGAGGAGAAACTTTGGCATGTACTTTGGAGAGTTTGGATGCATTCTTTGTTATAATTCTTTCTTCTTTAGCAAACATTTGGAAAATACCCGCCAGGTTTTGTGCATAAGGGCGGAAGTGAAAGAGCTAAGCCTTGCATAGGGCACACTTAGGACGTACTGTCAGAAAGATAAGAGTGATTCTGTTCATCACCCAACCAGCTTCCTCATCTGCAGCTCATTCACTTGTAGTCACGAAACTACAACACAGCAGAGCCGGGAGTGGGGCTCAGTCTGTACCAAGATACTGTATGTGCTCTCATCTGCTCCATTTGGTGGTCAGCTTTGTGCAAAGTTTATGCTTGCATCTTTGGGGTCTCTCCTGCAATGGGCAGCTGCTAGCTGCCGGCAACTCAGGGTTTGTACTCTTATTCTGGAAAGCCCTGTCGTAAGAACTTCTGCCTACAAACTCGCAGAGACAGTCACTCTATCAGCCAAAATCTAGAACAGGGCAACTGAGCATAGAGCTGCAACCGGATCATTACGCAAGGATTCAGTAAACAAAGAGCTTTGTACCCAGTTGTCCGTACAACCAGGGTAAGAAGGTGCACTCCAGTGTTGCCACTTAAGGTTAACGCAGAGTAATGTACAGCTCCATGATTTTTGAAGTTGTCTCCTAGACAAGTTAATCGAATCATTTGGCCTTATTTAACCATTTTCTCTGTTCCTTGGTAATCAAGACACAATAGAAAATTTTAAAAGAAAAATACTCTGTCGCTATCAAAGCTAGTAGGAAAAAAAAAAAGAGGGCCCTCTAGAAACAGCAACTTTTTCCCCAGCTTCCTTTCACTATTTAAATCTCCTGTAATTTGTGTTGATTGCATTAAAATAGAAAGTGAATGATCGCTTTATTGGGTAATCAGTAGCTTACTCTGTGTTGTATTTTAATTTCTTGGTTAGAATGCCCTTGCTCAGATCCCAGGTCCCAGGAAGGTGGAAGTCCTTTTCATCTCTCCCCATAGCTTTCCTGATTTCCCTTCGTCCACATGGCCCTCGCCATCACAGGCCTCAGAGTTGAGCTTGCTGGCATGCCCGCAGTTTGCCATCCCTTCTCCAGCAGTCTGAACAGAGCCTCTTTCCTATGCAGAAAGCTGAGTCTCCTGCCGTTCTGCATAGACACTGACACCCTGGAAGTTTTCCTCAGTCGTACGTAATTACTAAAGTCTAGTTAATTCTTGCCCTTTCATTCCACCTCGTGCATTTCATGCCTCATAGTGCTTTGAAGTCTGGGTTTAAGTGTAGCATAAAGGACAAAAAGAAAAGCAGCTAGCTATTTTTTTTTTTTTTTAGTGCCACCATATACTGATAGATGCATAGTTAAGAATATTTGCCTTTTATTTTCCTTGGAGTTCTAGACAGATCTCTTTTCTTAACTGCCTAGGTCCCGCCATTGACTTGGAAAAAGTAAAGTCAGAATGTCTCGAGCCCGAGCCGGAGTTACGGAGCACTTTCAGTGAGGAAGCAAATACGTCGTCCTATTACCCCGCTCCTGCGCCTGTCATGGACAAGTATATCCTAGACAATGGCAAGGTAGTGTTCCTCAGCTCAACATCCATTCCCCCAGGTGCTTGTAGTCAGAGGGAAGGTGGAGAACACCGTGCGGTCCTTCTGAACCCCCGTGGGACTGCCTGGCCTCCCCGCCTGGCGACTGTGGACTTTATTACATCATAGCATAGGTTTGCCAGGACTTCCCCATCTTCCTCTTTAAAAAATTATTATGTCAAAATAACTAACCTGGCATTTTTAAATAGCTTATTAACGACGAAGATTTTTTTTTAAATGACTTCCTTTGCTAGTTTGAAATTCTTCCTTCCTTCCCATGAATCCAGGTACCCAGAGTGTAAGGTTAACTCGCTGTAGAGAGCGACTCGGTGTACAGTCAGTCATTCACCATTTGCAAGGTAGATGTTCCCAGCTCCCTGGTAGATCCTGGGGATAGAGGAGTAAATGAGCCGTACTCCTTGTCTCTGAGTCACTGGCCCAGAGCTCCGGGGCTACACATAATGCCTCCTATTTTCTCACATGACACTTGAAAGCAAATGATGAAAGAATACATAAGCCCTGGTGGAAAGGAGAAGTCTGTCGGATCCCTTTGTCCAGGCCCTGGTAAAATCCAGCTTTAGTGTTACACTCTTTCCACTACCACACACATTTCAGACTCACTTCTCCCTGGCCCGTAAGAGTCATCATCTCTGTCAGCTCGTTCATCTTGCCTCATGTTTTGGGTGGACTCTGGTTGATACTGTTCCCTAGTGAAAAGAAGCGGTTGTTTCACTTGGTTTGTCTAGATATAGCCCAACTATCTAGACTGAACCAACTAAAATGTTGTCGAGCTAAGGAAAAGAAACTTGTTGGTCTTCAGGGCTCTCTTGGATGTGCTGCCATGCCCTGCGTCTTTCACTGACCACTGACTGCTCTGCAGTGCCAGGCAGGACTTGATGGAGCAGCCCACAGGCCTTGTGTTCACGTCGCTCAGCAGCCTTTCCCAGGAAGCTTTGCAGAGGAGGGAGGTTGGAGGCCTGAGTCTTAGTTCATAGCATAGCTCTGCTTCTGTACTTCCTGCATGACGTCAGGCGGGCCCTTGGCCTTTCTGAGCCTATGCATCCCTGTCTGTAAGAAGCAGATGGGATTGACGCTTTCCATAGGCCATTTGGGAGTGAAAGTGTGCGTCTAAGTTTGGTAAACCTCCCAAACTGAAGAGACAATGGGAGAAGCATTCCGGGTCTTTTGATTTCCTTTCAGCAGTGGCCACATTGTGGAGTGATTGAAGAATTTTTCTTAAGTCGCTTCCAGGAGAAATCTGTTTCTCTCTTGCTTTGAAGGCTGCCAGGCAGCTCTGAGCTCTGCTGCAAAAGTAGCATTCTTTCCCAAGAAAATAGGCCTCAGAAACCTTATTTAATTTTTAACACACACATTAAACACGCTGCCTCTTGAAAATGCCTCTTTTGCTTTCTACCAGCCGCTGTTTTAAACCTCACCCAGCTTTCTCTGAGACTAATTTGTAGTCAGGTATAGGGCTCTGTGGACAGGAAGGAAAGGAAGCAGACACTAGAAACGGATGGCAGCTCCTCAAGGCAATAGGTGCCACATGCCGGCAGTTGGTTGCCCTGTGACTGTTCCTGGCTCTGCTGTCTTGCCTGACCTTCCATTCTGTGTGAGCAGAAGACCGAATCTCTGCAAGGCCTGCAAAGCTGGAACCTGATCCATTTGCTACTAGAAATGAGTTTCGTCCTGTAAAACACTTCACAAAGTAGTTCTTGAAGTTCATACTATCAGATGCCGTGTTTTTATAACCTTCTCTGACAAGGAAAGGTAACATTTTGATCAAATGTTACCATGGTTTCATGAAATGGGCTTGCCCCATAGATCACTTTCTGATTCTGATGTGCTTTATCTAAGATGTTTTTATTAAAAACAAACAAACAAAAAAAAAAACTCATTGAATTATAAGATTGCAAAGACCGTTACACAATCTACCTCATGACTTACCTGTTAAGTAACAGACCTTGAAAATGCATCCAGAGCAGGGCCTCATCTGCTCTGTGCCACATGTTAGAGACAGGAGGCAACCAAAAACCAGATCTCCTAGTTCCTAGGCCAGGGTTCTTTGCAGTCTGTCTTGCTGTGCCCCTGGGAACTGCACACTGCACCAGGCAGCCATGAATGTGCTGCTCTCAGCAGCCCTTGTCTCATTGCTCAGCGTGGACCTGTGATGGATCTTTCTGAGACCAAGGGACCATTTCTCTGCATGCCATGACACTGCCGTTGTACTCAGGCGGATGCTAGAAAATACTTTGTTCTCTTAAGGAAGAGCTGCTCATCAGAGATGAAGCCATAACGATATATTAAATATGTCCATATGTTTAATATTGTTTTGAGTTTAGAGTAGTCTTGATCACTCTGCAGGAGGCAGAAGGGGGGAAAGCCTTTGACCTCTCCCAGCTGCAGTAATGGCTGTAGGTAGGCTGATACTTCACAGGGAGCGTAACAACCCTGTGGCAGCTAAGCAATCTTTCCCAGATTGTGGACTGGGTAAAATGAAAATCCGAGTACCTGAAAATGACAGGAATCTGTCATCTTAAGGACATCCCTTCCTTTCCTGACCAGAGAGATGCAAGGGCAGAGATGCTGATGGAAAAGAAGGTCAAGGGTGTAGCAGCCTCTGGCCGTAAATTCTCACACTCCGTTTAGTGCCTGGCTTACCCCTCTGTGAACTGGAGGATGAGCTGTCTGTTTGAGAAAAGTGAGGCTCAGATAAATATGGTGACTGGCCCACGTTAATCAGCTGACAGAAGAGACAGGATCTACAGCCGGGCATGGCAGCTCAGAACCCATCCTCTTCCTGTCTCAGCACTGGAGGAAAGAGGTGGATGTGTTCAGGGCCTTTAGAGAGGGATGGACTTGGTGGTTTAGTGAGAAAATGGAGGCAGGTTGAGGAGATCATGTCTGATGTGCTAAGAAATAGGAAATTGTTCAAGTTTCCAAAGGGTTGACATAAAGACACAGAATTGAAGCCTGCGGAGGTCATCCAGTCAAAGGAGAAGAGCAGTGTTTTAGGGAAGAGCTTGTCAGTGATTACAAGATGAGGCCCATGGAGCAGCCACTGGAGAGAAAGCCAGTCATCCGGGCTGTGTTCCAGTTTGCATCTGCCCGTAGTGTTCTATACTGGGAGCTGGCCCAGGATGTGGCCTGCAGGTGCAGAAGACGCCAAAGGAAACCTATAATAACCAGGGACTGCTGTGTTAGCTGTGCACTTTTCAACCACATCAGCCCCACCTCGGCACTCGGGCTCCATCAGGGCCGGCCAGGAGGGCATGAGCTAGGCTACTCAGATTTCAGACTGAATTTTGATTTTTAAATTAGCTGATTAGTTCCTCAAATTTGTGTGCACATGTGTAAAATGGGGAACGCAGTTTCTACCTGCTTCTAACCCTTTGGCCATTATGAGGATTAAGGAAGTTGAGTTCATTATAGGCACTCAGAAATGTGGCTCCCTTTTCCTCTAGACCACTGGCTTACATGATGACTTCATCTCTCTCCCAGAGTAATAAATCAAGCCAGGTGGTGTAGTGCAGTCAAAAGGCTGATGCAGGAGAATTGCTGCTTATGTCTCTGGTGTTCTCTTTCAAAATCTAGTCTAGAGCAAACTCCCTAGTCTCCCTCCGATCTCAGGAAGCTTGTGTGGCTGGCTTCAGTGTGTCATCAAGGGAGGGACACAGGTCCGTCTGGGCCTTGCACTCAGCGTGCCTACCCACCTGGCACAGACTGCCCATCTGCAGTTCAGAAGTGAACAGGGAAAAAGGCCGAATTTGACCTTGGGCTCTGGTTGCTAAGCCAGCCCCAGGCAGCACATCTCAGCCCAGCCCTGCTTTTCTTTCCGAGCAGAACAAACTGAGTTGCAGTACTGAAGTGCTCAGCACGGAGAGGCCAGGTAGGTCTCGTTCCCTGGCCCTCCCACAGTGGGCTGAATGATCTTTTGAGCAAAAGAAGGTGAAGCTCGATGTGCCATGTGCCGTGTCGAGCATTTGCCTAGCAACTAGAGTGAGCAGCCTGGTTGTTTTGTTTTGATAGATAGAAAACCGAGGTAATTGATGAAGGGCTGGCCTGGCTGCCCGTCCCTGTGTCCACCTTTCTTCACATGCCAAACTTCAGTGGGATCTTTAATCATTTCGTGAGCAATTGTTCTTACATCCTGCCATCAGTGTGTGTGTGTGTGTGTGTGTGTGTGTGTGTGTGTGTGTGTGTGTGTGTGTGTGCGCGTGCATGCGTGTGTGCCATCTCAAGCCAGGACCTCTCCAAGATGTCTCCTGACCATGCCTTGGTGATGATCAGCAGGTCTTTAAAAAAAAAGAAGGGCCTTTGGCAGAGATTTCTTACATCACTTGGAAAGGTCATCTCATTAGCAGGCCCCTACCCTCCATCCCACACAGGCTATTTCCGTGTCCACAAGGACAACAGAACTCAACCTAAAGGGCAATGTCTATTAAATGTTAGAACTATTGTTTTAAAATAATGAATATTACTATTGGTCTACTAGTTGTTAAGGGCCAAAAAATGGGGGGCACATTTTAAAGCTGTAGATCATTGCTCGGCATTGTGGAAGCAGAGAATGTACAGTGATTTACTGGCTCTCACTGTCACTCTGGCTGTGTCTCTTCTAGGCCACACGATACCGTGTTCTGGTGTGTGTGCTACCGAAATCAAACCGGATACATTGTGGTTGCGTTTAGTTTCTTAAAATGCCAGGTGTTCTGAGCCAGAAGGATGAACTTTGAGATGAAATCCAAGTCTCCCACTTCGTAGATAGGGAAGCTGCAGTTTGAGCTGGGGAAGGGCCCACACAGCCACACGCCTGCTGGCTGCAGAGCCAGGCAGCTGCTCTGCCCCTGCCAACTGGCAGGGCTTTTATAACTTAGCTCTAAATTGGAATTATCTAGGGAGCTAAACTATCCTGATGTCTAGGCCACACCCAGACCAAATATAGCCAAATCTTGGAGAGGAGGCCTAGCCACCAGTGATTATTGCAGCTGGCTGAGTCCTGCCCTGCATGCAGCCTCCACCATCTTAGTAGGAGCTATGCCTTAGAGTGTGCAGGTACAAGAGGGTCTGTGTCCTGAGCATGGCTGGGTCAGCAGCTGTGTAATAACACGAGTACAGTTTAGAATTCCAGCTCTGCCACTCAAGAGTGGAGTGACTTCTAAAGTCACTTCACCTTTCCGGACTTGGTTTTCCCATCAGAAATGACAATGCTGTCATAGCACCTTCTGTTTAAGAGAAGGAAGTCGGGGCTTCAGAATTAGGCCTGGTGCATTGCAGAGATTCCAGTAGAGACGCTGTTTGTTGCATCTGTGGCGTGAAGCCCTTACACCGGGGAAGTGGAGTTTGAAAGGACAGAAGCGGCCTCCAGCTGCCTTCCTGTCGGACTGAACAGGTGTGGTGTTCTTACCTCTTTCAGGTCCATCTGGGAAGCGGGATTTGGGTTGACGAGGAGAAATGGCACCAGCTACAAGTAACCCAAGGAGATTCTAAGTACACGAAGAACTTGGCAGTCATGATCTGGGGAACAGATGTTCTGAAAAACAGAAGTGTCACTGGAGTTGCCACAAAAAAAAAGAAGGATGCAATCCCGAAGCCACCCCTCTCTCCTCACAAGCTAAGCATCGTCAGAGGTAGCTCACCTAGTGGGAGTGCAATGCTGGACCGCCTGTCCTTCACTCTGTCACAAGTGTTTTATGTGGGGGTTCAGTTAGGTGGACGCTTCCTGGAGCCCCTATATGCCAGGCCCTGAATGGGACACGGGAGCATAGAGGCAGATGTCATAGCTGTCGCCAGAGATCTCACTCTGGACAGGACAAGTGAATGTGGACAGTGGCACAAATACAACTCAGGGGGCAGTGGTTGTGCTGGGAGTTGTCAGGAGGGGAGGATGCCCCTCGCTGGAAAAGCTGCAAAGAGTGCCAGGGAGAGGGATTGCTGACTAGGGCCTTTCAGCGCTCATCAGAGGCAGAGGTGGGGTGAGTGAGGAGAAGAACCTCAGGAGGCGCAAGCACCTTGTGTCTAGAGAGCAGCAAAGGTCGAGGCTAGGGAAACTTCTTATTTTAGTCATGTCTAGAGCAGTCGATGAGATAGAGCTGTTTATGCAGCTTTCTTTCTGGAGTTGGGGAAGGCAGGCAGAGAATCAGGGTGTCATCTGTCATCCAAAGACATGGCTACGGCCCATACTTCTCTCTCTCTCTTTCTCTCTTTCTTTCTCTCTCTCTCTCTCTCTCTCTCTCTCTCTCTCTCTCTCTCTCCTCTCTTCCTCCTTTCCATCCTTTCCACCCTTCTTCCTCTGCTTCCCTGTTCCTTCTTTCCCTCCTTTCCTCTTTGCATTCTCCTTTCTCCTTTTTTGTTTGCTTGGGGGTTTTTTTCTCCTTTTTTTTTTCTTGTGTTTTGTTGTTGTTGTTGTTATTTTGTTTTGTTTTGTTTTTTGAGACCAGGTGTTTGTGTGTGTAGCCTTGACTGTCCTAGACTAGCTTTGTAGACCAGCTGGCCTTGAACTCTCAGCGACCCACATGCCTCTACCTCCCAGAGTGCTGAGATTACAGGGGTGCGCTACCATGCCTGGCTCCTTCACATTCTCTTCTTTCGCTTGCCCGCCCTCTCCATTTCCTCAGTCCTTACTCTTTGCTGGACCCTCTCTTGGGCATCAAAAACACAAAGGATAACACAGAGTGCATCTACAAGGAGCTCAGTCTGATGATGAAAATAAATATAAGAACAATAGTACTATATAGCCAGTACAAAGTAAGGACCAGAATAAATGCAGTAAGCACTAATTATTATGACTACTTGTTATAGCCCATTATAATACAGCAATATCTCTCTTAAACACTTTTACACATTAACTTACTACCCCGGCAGCAGCCCTACTATTGTTATCATCCTTTTCACAGATAAGGAAACTAGGCCACGGGGGTGGTAGGTACTTCTACCCAGGTTATAGTAGCTAGTGGGAAGAAAGCCAGGAGGCCAGGGGTAGCTTTGAAGTCTGTTCCTAAGCACTGTTCTCTAAATGTCTAGGTCTGCCACATTTTGATGTACAAAGTAAGACTCAGTCAGGTAAATGTCTAGTTTGAGCTGCTTTTATAGTTGAGCGCATTCTGGGGCCAAATGACAGATACATTTATGATGCAGTCAGGCAGCTTTGGGTTCTCTTGAGTTTCATCCATGATACGATGAGACAAAGGGCTGTATCAGCTCTGATGGGGAGAAGGCCCGTTGGAACAGATGGCATCCAGCTAAGAGTGCCACTGCAAAAGGCAGCCTGGGAAGGTCAGAGGAAGAGTGGGTCAGGCAGAGACCAGCATGCTCAAGTGAAGAAGCTCAGGGGGAGAGAGAAATGGCTGCGCAGCTGAAAGTGACGTCAAAGAGGTGGGTAGGAGCCAGTCTGACAGAGAACTGAAAGCCACAGTGAGCAGCTTGGGTTTGCAGAGGCCCCAGACGCCATCAGTTGCAGGGGCAACCCCTGGGGAGATCAAAGGGCGCCAACACTGTCACAGACTAAGGTTGGAACACAGGCAGAGAATGACCAGTTATGTCAAATGTTCCAAAGGTCAAGGAAGCTAAGGTCACAGCTTTGAGGTTTCATAGTCTGGATTCAAACCCACTCGTTCTCGGCCTTTCTGGTGCAGCACAGGTGTCTCCCCTCCTGGCTAGCTCGGAATGAATTTGTGAAGCTTCATGAAACTTCATAATAGCTTCATAAAGAAGGCAGCCGTTTATTTTGAGATAATAAGGGGCAACCTTTAGTCAGCTGCTGTCTGAAATGGTGCATCGTTATTCAAGAGGTCGCCCTGAGAAAGGCCTTGCTTGGGAAGGCAACCCTGCTTTGCTCGGGAGATGCCAACCTCCAATTCTGTTACATTTGTCAGAATGTGGCTCAGCAGGTCCCAGGTAGCTTGAGATAACTGTCGTGGTTTGGTATGAAATTAACAGCTGAGTGTCTGCCTCCACTACAAGAGACTGCAGCTGACTTCTGCATGTTTAGTGCCCAGTGCAGTTCCCAGCCCTAAAGAAGGCTTGAACACAGGAAGCCCGAGGCCTTGAACCGACCCTGAGCCACAAGAGACTTGACTTCTCATTTTTCCGCTTTCTCTTCAGCTAATGGAAATCTTTAGCTGTTCACTGATCACTTCCCCCTCTTCTTTTGTTTCCTTGGCTGAACACCTGTGTGCTTTATTTTTTTTGTTGTTGTTGTTGTTGTTTGTTTTTTTTTGTTTTTGTTTTTGTAAAGGATCTTATTATGTAGCCCAGGCTGGCCACAAGTTCCTAGTCATCCTCCTGTCTCCACTGCTGTCTGCCGCACTGCCCCTGTTAAAGGCTCTGCACAGCGTTTCTTACTTACTTGTTGACTGTCTTTCTCCCTCTTCTCCATCAGCTTTGTGAGCATCTTGTTCGAGACTTAGAGAGAGTAAGCACTTAAGAGCCTTGGCCTTTCCCATGCAGCCTAGAGCCCTTCTGTGTTCCCTCTCTTAATGAATAGCATATGCAGAGGAGTACATCTCCCTCCCCCTCCGGCATGCTTGCCTCTCCATCTTTACTGTTTCTAAACATCTCTTAAACCCTCTCTGTCTGTCCAGACCCATGTGCGCTCTCCCTCCCTCTCTCTCTCTCTCTCTCTCTCTCTCTCTCTCTCTCTCTCTCTCTCTCCTGAAACCTCCAGACCCTTTCCCTCATTATGTAACCGGAGTGACCTCTCAGAAAGCAGACATGACCCCATCTCACCACCCACACCCCCCAGCCAGCCCACCCACCCCAGCCAGTTCAGAGTCCCCACGATTAGCAGTCAGCTTCTGACCATGTCATGCAGGCACATTCACAGTCTGGCTGCCGGCTGTATCTCAGACGGTAGTTTTTAGTTATTAGCAGAATGAACTGAGCAAGCCTCATTCACTCTGGCCTCAGGGGGATTCTCAAGTATTATTCCTCACACCTGGACCAGCCACATTCCCTCTCCCTATCCTGTTGTGCCAGCTACTGCTGCTCACAGTAGATCTGCTTGAGATCTTATCCCCCCTCCCCGGCCCCTTGAGAGATTTTTCTTGACCTCTTAGTGTCACTGAGTGCTTCCATCCTGAATCCTAGAGTACCCAGTACCTAGTTCAGTCCCCCCCTTCCCATCCCCCGCCCCCTTGGAGGCTTTCTGGACCCTTGGCTATGGCAGAGTAAACCAAGCTGGGGTTTCAGGCTTCCCATGCCAATGGGAATCTCTTGATGTTTTAATTTTTCACTGCAGCCAGGCAGGTTTGAGGTCTGTGTGCCATCCCACCACACAGTCACCATTTTTTTTTTTTTTAGCTTAATTATTTGAATGATTCCAGCTTGCATTTGGCTGGTTCCTCCTGGGCAAGCTGTCTGGCAGGACTGGGTTGTTTATGTTTATTTTGTGTGATGTGAGTATACTTTGCCACATTGGGCATATAAAAGTGGCAGAAGTCTTCACACTCGCAGCACTGGGAAGATTTTTCTCTTCTCTTTGATGTTAAAATCATACGCTAGCAGATAGCAGAGCGATGGGAGACAGCTGACCCTGCTCTAGAAAGATGAAAGCTGGAGGACAGAGCCAGGTCTTGCTCTGATGACAAACTCCAAAATGACAGTTAAACCTTATTAAAGTAGAATGACCTTTCGCGGAGTATCTAAGCTTTCTAAATGAGCCACAGCATTGCATTCTGGTTAATTTTTATAACTTTTTTTAATGGGACACATTAGCACTGTTATAAACCTTGTTAATTAAGCAATAATCTCAAATGCTCCCTTGCAGAGGGACACATTCCCAGCAACTGCAGGTGATTAATAAGGAGAGTCTAACAAAAGCCTTTTAATCAGAGCTGTTACCCCAGGAAATGAAGATGATTGGAATTCTGTGGAGGCCTTCCCGACCACATTCCACAATGTGTGTCCTTCTCTTGCCACTAACTCCCCTGGGGCCATCACTTCTACACTCCTGTCTTTTGCTTCTTTCTCCTGCTTTTATTGTGTTGAAGACTACAGGAGAGACAGAACTCCCTGGGTTACCTGACCTGACACAGGGTTGGATAGTGCCAGTTAGCCCAGCTTTCTCCGAGAGGCATCTGGGATGAGAGCCATGTTTGGGCCTGAACAGCTCTTGATACACTTCTCCCTGATTTAGATTAGGTCCAAGCAAGGTTGCTCAGCTGGTAACATAGTCCTGACTTAGGGAAGTGGGGGATGATGGGGTTTTATCAGATCATAATCTGTGCTTCCACAGGAAACTCCACAGGCATGGGAGCAGAGTGCCGGGTAGACTTCAGCCTCCTCACTCAGCTGGCTACTTCTGAGCAAGAAACAATGAGCAGAGCTTATAGCATGAAACCTGAAGCCAAGGTCTTCTGGGAGAGAGCACAAGACACTTGCTTTTTTTGAGTGCCTTGTAAAGGGAAGGGATTGTAGTTAGACAGAGAAGAGGACCCAGCGTCCTATCTCAGTCCTTACAGACAAGTGAAGATAGGCAGACTGAACATTCAAGGAACGGTGTTCAGGAGGCAGTGGAGGCCAGCTAAGGCACTTGTGTAAACCTCAGTGAAAAGGAAAAGGCAGCCTAGAGAAAGCACACTTGTGGCGCTTTGACACGTGCACACACACACACACACACACACACACACACACACACACACGCACGCACGCACGCACGCACAGCAGCAGTAGCAGCAGAAGCAGCAGCAGCAGTAGCATCAGTAGCAGCATGGATGGAGAGAAGAATTGGGCCTTACTCATACTTGGAGAGGCAGGATGTGGTGAAGCAGCCATGGCAACTGACCTGAACCGCCCTTTCACCCTAGTCCCCAGGCTTCTCCCATGTGAGTGGAAGATTTAGCATAACGTAGTTACAAGTCCCATCCCTGTATCATCTCTGTGATGTCTGTGGGTAGGCTGTGGTTGTCCATCACAATTCCTTATAGTTGGATTGTCACTCTGTTTTCTAAGTGAGGAAACTCAGGATCAAAGAAGTATTAGTTTCATCCATGATTATACACCCTACCCATACCCAGGCCCTTTTATGTCTAGGCTATATTTGGGTGGGTGCATGTGTGTAGTGTGTGTGTGTGTGTGTGTGTGTGTGTGTGTGTGTGTGTGTGTGTGTGTGATTAGTGCACATAGAGATTAGTCTTGTTTCTCTGGTGCCACTCATTCTATTTTGGGGGAAAGGGTCTCCTTACTGGCCTGGAACTCAACAATTATTACTGGTTAGCTAGCCAGTGAGCCCTAGGACTTCACTTGTCTCTGCCTCCCAATGCTGGGATTACAAGCATGAACCACTGTGGCTGGCTATTTCTGTATGAGCTCTGAAGATGGAATTCATGTCTTCCTGCCTTCCAGGCACAAACTTTCCCAACTGAGACCTCTCCCTACATGTTATATCTAGAATTTTTATATCTTCGCAGTCTTCCCTGGAAAACCATTCATTCATTCATTCATTCATTCAACATATACTTATGTAGTCTTTCTTCTTTATCGCTCACTGCACTAGGCTCTGGGAAATTAACAGTTCCACAAACATAAAACAATTGTAGCAATTTCATATGGACGCTGTATTCCTTATTGCTTGAAAAGTGAAAGGGGCTTAACATATGTTTGCTCTACATACTTCCGGGCATTCTTCTAAAAGCTGCTTTAGAGTTTGTTGTCCTAGTTAATGATGTGGGGATCCTAGGATAATAATTTATACCAAATCTCTAGTCTGGGAGACTGCTGAAAACCAGGCTTCAGTCAGGTCTTGTCCGGACCAGCTCTGCTTCACCATAGCAAATGTAGGATCCCTCAGAGAGTAGCTATCCTAAGCCTCATTAGTAGTCACCAATATGGGCGACTCCTTCACACACACACACACACACACACACACACACACACACACACCTTAAGGATGTGACAGTGTCAAGTGTTGTTGAAGTTATAGGGCAACTGTACTTACTCGTATCCATTACCATTTGAAAGGGTAATCGGTACATTTTGGGAAACAATTTGCCAGGCATCACCTAGTGAAGCAGAGCAGGCATACACCTCCATCTTCAGCATTGCCGTGCCTATGCTAGTAACTAAAGAATTTCTTAGATAAATAGATAAATAACCTCAGACATGGGCAAAGCTGTTTGCAATTTCAAAGCCACGTATCCATGGATAATCAAATGCACAGTTAAAAATAAGATAAAGTCCTACAATAGAATACTTCTCATCAATAAAGGTGGATGACCTTCACTGGGTGACCTGCAGCTGTATACTGCAATATTGTGTGTCCCACTGAGTAAAATCAGCAATCAGACCCATAGAAAGATGGGCACATTTATTAAAGGGCTGATGACAGGGAAAAATGTTTAGGGACATATACCCACATGATAACATTAAGAGATTTAAAAACAAAATAAAACCTAGGAGAGTGTTTACCATTGATGAAGATGGGAAGGAAGAGAAACTCGGCTTCCGGGGGTTTAGAGGAATGTGTTCATCTGGGTGGTGGGTGTATCCCAGTAACTGTAGACAGGGGCTCACTGTGTAGCCCTGCCTGGCCTGTACTCAATATGTGGGCCAGACTGGCCTCCCAGTTCACAGAGCTCTACCTGCCTCTGTGAGTGCTGGGATTAATGATATGAACCACCACACCTGGCTTTTACTATTATTTTCTGAGGATACATTTAGTCTTTTATCTATACTTTATGGCACAACTTTAAATAAATAACCATGTAAGCTAATGTGTCAGGAGACATGTGCTCTCCCTTCTCCTTAAAAGACTGGTTCCCAAGTTCACCATTAATGCTTGACCTTCCTGTCTCTTCCCTCTGTCTAGAGTGTTTGTATGACAGAATAGCACAGGAAACGGTGGATGAAACTGAAATTGCACAGAGACTCTCCAAAGTCAACAAGTACATCTGTGAGAAAATCATGGATATCAACAAATCTTGTAAAAATGAAGAACGAAGGGAAGCAAAATACAATTTGCAATAAACTTTGGATTTTTTTTCATAAAGCCTTTGCATTTTCCTTGTGTGGCGTGTGCATTTTGGGCGACGATGCCATCCAGATGGACCACACCAGGCATGGCCATGTCTGGGCAGGGGTTCTTCAGGGCACTGAAGTCAGTGTCTTGTTCTGAACTTGGACTTTCTACTTCAAAGAAGGCAGATGGATTTGCTGAGACTCAGCAGAGCCTCATGCCACCACCGGTGTTATTATGGGATGGGAAAAGCACTTTTCACAGGGCTGTAAAGCATCAGAGTAGCCTGTTGGGACCCAATATGAACTGTTATTTTTACCATTGGAGGACATCTGTCTCTGCTCCTCTATTTTGTTCTATAATAAAATTCCATTAATTCTTGATGTAGACAATTGTTCTCATTTTTTATATATATAATATTAAATATGTGGTTGCATGTGGCCCTCAAGGCCCTCTCTATGGAGAAACCTTCAGGGTGAAGGAGAGAGGGCCCATAAGGGCCATGGTTTCTGTGACACCTCTGAGGGGCAATCTCAAATCACCTCATGCTCTCTAACTTCCAAGGAGGAGCCTTGGACCACTCCGCTTTCCAAGGGTGATCTGTAATTAGCATCTGGAAGAATTAGCTCCCCTGATCATTCAAGCCTCTCTTTGTAAAGAAACGGGTACTGGGGGACTAATAATGTTGCAAGCTGTGGTGCAGAGTTTCATCCAGGAAATGGGCTACATCGGTGGCTGTCAGTTTCTTTATTCAGATGATCTTTTGCGTTATGTAATCATTGATCTGCTTTATTTGGTTGCTGGATCTTCGCAGAGTCCAGTACATGTTTTGGCAAACCACTTTGCATCTTCCTGTGCACTTTCGCTTTTCTTTATGCAATGCCAATAAAGTACGTGTGGCATTTTGGAAAGGGCAAAGGCTTTGGACAAATGCTTCCAGGGTCTAAACCTGGCTCTCCTGCTTGCTTTGGCATTAACATAACCTCCTGTGCCTCTGTTTTCTGTCCCATAAAAGGAGAATACCTGCCTCACAGAGTTGCTATAAGGATTAGAGATAAAATATATAACATATTCAATAAATGTCAGCAATTGTTGTTACTATCATTTTCTATTTTGGACTTTCAGACACTGGTGGAAGACTTTGATCTGTAACTCTTTAACCCTTAATTTGATTGTCTGTATACAAAAGCTCAAGGTTTAATATGTGGGGGTGCCACTCTGAGACCCTATATTTCAGTAAATCCAATAATCCTTTGTAAGGTAGTAATGAATTTAATAATCCTTTGTGAACCAGTGTGCGCTCACCATAGGATATATCGATATGAATTTTCTTCTGTAGTGTTTTCCCCGCTCTCTGTAAAGTAGCTGTATGATCTTAATGCAAACACATAACTTTCCAGAGTCTTATCAGTAGAGTGAGGAAGTCAGGCAATGTGGAAGAAAAATAGTAGCTGCTTACACAGCAGGACTTGTTACTTGCTTAACATGGCCTAATTCGTTTCCTAAGGTAAGGAGAGTTTGTGGTTGGTGTTCAGTAAGTTCTTGTTAAGATACA
Organism: Acomys minous; assembly: GCF_964271855.1. Taxonomy (NCBI): domain Eukaryota; kingdom Metazoa; phylum Chordata; class Mammalia; order Rodentia; family Muridae; genus Acomys; species Acomys minous. Next base: position 90,723,792 of record NC_140487.1, read on the forward strand.
TTTCCTTTTCAGCTGGGCATGGTGGCCCACCACACCTGTCATCCCAATACTCCGGAGGTGAGGCAGGAAGATCAGGAGTTCAAGACTAGCTTTGGCTACATAGTGAGTGTCTTAGCATTGCTATTGCTGTAATAACACACCATGACCAAAACTGACTTGAGGAGGAAAGCGTTTCTTTCAGCCTGTATGTCCTGATCACAGTCCATCATGAAGGGAAGTCAGGGCAGGAACCACAGAAGGGTGTTGACACTACTGGCTTGCTCCCCACAGTTTGCTCACTCTATTTTCTTATATAGTCCTGGACCACCTGCCCGGGGTGGCTCCACCCCAATGGGCTGGGCCCTCCTACATAAATCACCAATCACAAAAATGTCCTACAGGCTTGCCTAAAGGCAATCTGATGGAAGCATTTTTCTTAATCAAGAACCTCTCTTCTCAGATGACTCTAGCTTGTGTCCATTTGCCCAAACAAGAGCCAGCACAGTGAGTTTGTGGCCAGCTTGGGCTGCACGAGACACTGTCTGTCTCAAAACACAACAAAATAAAAGATAGGTTCACTTTTCCAGCATTAGGCAGTTGGGGCCTTTGTGAAACAAAATGCTCAAGAGACTAAAGCATGTGTCACTGTTGACCTCATCCCTTTTCTCCCTAATCATGAGGACACCCAGAGACTCCTGGCATCCCTGGAAGACTAATCCAATGCACAACTGCTTCCCGGGTGCCTGGTGATTCAGGGAGGGAAACTGCATAGCCACAGAAAAAAATGCATGGTGGGTATGAGAGCACTCTGTAACTTAGGATGCACATGCTGGGCACAACAGGACTGAGAGAGACTGGGTGGAGCCTGGCTCTTCACGTCCTTGTGTTACTACTCTGTGCATGTTATTTGACTGCTAATAATGATCCTAATTCAGATGTGTGTGGAGGGGAACCCAGATACTACCTGGAAGGGGGTTCTGTAAATCATTTTCCCCACCTACTATTCCCCATAGACTGTTTGAAATGCTTAATCTCCAGCTGTTAGTGCCATTGAGGAAGGTTCTGGAAATGTCAAAAGATGAGGCCTAAATAGTAGAGGGTGGTCATTGGAGGCAAGCCTTTGAAGCTTATATCCAGCCCCTAATTCCTACTGGGTGCTCGACTTCCTGATCTACCATGTGGATAGCATCCAACACATGCTCCCGCCATAATCTAAACCCCTCTCTCATGCCTTCCCCACTACAGTGAACAGAAATCATCTGCGACCATGAACCCAAACTGAGTCCTTCATCCCTTGTCATAGTTTTGTTTTGGTTTTGTTTTTTGTTTTTTGTCAATTTGAGACAAACTTAGACATCCTGGGAAGGAGGACCTTCAGTTGAGCAATTGCCTCTCACTAGCGAACCTGTTGTCATGCCAGTGGGTCATTTTCTTGATTACTAGTTGTTGTGGGAGGGCCCAGCCTACTGTGGGCATGCTGTCCTTGGGTGGATGACCCTGGGCTGTGTAAGAAATAAAGCTGAATGTGAATCTGGAAGGGGGCCAATAAGCAACATTCCTCCATGGTGTCTGCTTCAGTTTTTTCCATCCAGACTTGAGTTCCTACTTTGGCATCCCTTAATGATGGACTACCTGTAGGTCCAGTAAGTTCTTTCCTACACAAATTACTTTTCGAAAGAATGTTGTAGCTCAACAACAAAAGCCTAACTAAGACAACCCCTAAGTTGATTCTTACAAGTATTTTGGCCATAGTGATGAGAAAGAACTAATAGTGTCTCTCTCTCTCTCTCTCTCTCTCTCTCTCTCTCTCTCTCTCTCTCTCTCTCTCTCTCTCTCTCTCTCAGAGAGAGAGTAGGTGTTAGAACAGCAGAAACAAGAGAGACCCTGCCTTAAAACCAACACAAGGCCAAAAGAGAGACCCACCCCTCCATGTTCTCTTTTCCTCAATAGGTAGGTAGATAGATAGATAGATAGATAGATAGATAGATAGATAGATAAAAATGTTGTCTTTCCTGAAAGATAAGTGGGCTGTTACAGTGGCTCTGAATCTAGCCATATAATCTCAGAGTATATGTAGGAGTAGCCAAGCCTCAGTTACCCATAATAATCATTCTCATTAATTCATGTCATTAGGAGATATTGAAGATAATTATATCATAATAATTTATCTCGTTTAAACCTCTACATAAAGCTTGAAAGTTATCTGTGTAGCAGAAAATCTTCATAATGTGCTTAAAATACAGGCTTTGAAGAGCCTGATTCAGTGAGCCTGGGACAAAGTAAGAATGTGTATTTTAACACAAGCAACTTTTTTGAAAAGTACCAGTTTCTTAGAACTCATTACGTATGCACACCAATGAAGGAGTAAGAGTGTTTTCTAGGTAAACAGAAACCTCTACCGGTCCTTAAAATTACCTGCAGATATTTGCAATGGAGTCTATGTTTCTGCTCCACTAACTGGGATCTTCCCTAGAACCTTGTTTAGAGCTATTGGTCACACTCCCAGAGTTCTGTTTGATTTGGTTTAGTACAGAGGGTAGCATTCTGTCTAGAAACTAGTGGTCTATCCCTAGCTTTTTGTTTTCTTCTTCTTCTTCTTCTTCTTCTTCTTCTTCTTCTTCTTCTTCTTCTTCTTCTTCTTCTTCTTCTTCTTCTTTCTTCTTGCAGGGGGCAGGTGCAGTTCTAGACAGGATTTTTCTGTGTCTCTCTGGCTGTCCTGAAACTCATACTGTAGACCAGGCTATCACAAACTCACAGAGACCCACCTGCCTCTGTCTTCCAAGTGCTGGGACTAATGGCATGTGCCACTACTGCCCCAATCTCTCCTTAGCTTTCACACTTGGATTCCTCTGATTCTTGTGGTGGGCCAATGTATCTTGTTGGGCAAGATGGCAATACTGACTTGCCAGAACCAGAGTCAATCTTCAGAAATCCTGGCCACAAATTCCTTTGTCAAGTGAAACAAGAGGTTGGAACCCAGTTTATTTCTGGCCCAAGGAATGTGTGAGGAAGACCATTTCTCTCCTGCCCCAGTTTGTTTCTTGGATTCGGCTCTATATTGTAAAATTTTTAATTATAAAGAAATAGCTGGGCAGGTAGCACATGCCTGTAATCACAGCACTCAGGGAGGCAGAGGCAGGTAGATCTCTGTGAGCTCAAGGCCAGCCTGGTCTACAGAAGGAGTCCAAGACAGCCAAGGCTACAGAGAGAAACCCTGTTTCAAAAAGATAATAATAATAATAATAATAATAATAATAATAATAATAATAATAATAAAAACAACTTTATAGAAATTTTTTGCAAAGCAGGGAAAACATTTCAAACAACACTCCTGGAAATATTATGATGAGGATTTTGTCCAAGCATGTATGCTACACACAGGACCAGGTTTGCACTTAACCCTTCACATTTAACATGGTCGTTTCCATGTTGCTCCCTGGCGTTCATAACCATCAACTCTAACATCCACAAAGTGGACAGACATAAAGCTGCAGCTGAGTAAACCGGTTGGTTGCTTAAATCCTGACAGTATGGTTAACCTCCAGATATTCCAGGCCTTGAAGGGCTTCACTGCGTGTTCCACCCAGCCCAGCATTACAGAGAACTTGAGTCAGGTGGTAGCTGCATCCAAGTCCAATTCTCAGCTCTATGCTTAAAACCAGGCACTTTCTCTTAGCATCCCGTTTCTTGACTATAATGTAGAGTATCTAGTGTCTAGTTCCTGGGCTCTTAGGAAGTCTGTGGAGCTAACTGAAGAGCGGCAGCAAGAGTGGATAAATGGCCATCAGTGCTAATGTTGAAGATTCATTTCCTCTCCTGCCCTCCCCCTACTCCTGTTCATTTCTGTACCCGAGCATGCCCCTCTCCTGTCTCGCTCCTACTGCCCTCTTGTGCTGAGATCTTAGCTTTTATATCCGCTGTTACCTCCCTGGAAATCTTGTGCAAACTCTGCGTTTGTTGCGGTGCAGGCTGACTCACTGCACACTTCTAGCTTCTTCATTCACCTACCTCAGTCCGCAGCCTCTGCCTCCTGGCCCATTTATAGCTCCTTGGAATTTTAGATGATTTATAAGTAAAACTTGATGGAAATGTTTGTATTAATGTTCCCTTTACACTTTCTTTCGTTTTCTTAGTGTGGCTTCTCCTCAGCAAAAAGGAATGTCAGTTGCATTATTCTTTATGCTTGTAATGGGTGTAACCACTTTTGAAATTATTTTCTCAACTTAGTTGGCAAAAAAATGTGTTTTATTATATTTTCTTGTTGTTGAGACTGAAGAATTTTATTTCTTTTTTATAAAAACAAAAACGTCTTTAAAACCCATGATCATTTCTAGTAGAATGTATTTCCTTGTTTCCTCATTTTCCTGTGGACCAGCTCCTTTACTGTGGGCATAAAAATGTGTGCTTTGGCATCTACAAACAGACACAGCAACAGACTTCTCTAATCTTTAATTTTGGAGGGATTGACCAGTGCCTGCCAGGAAGCTTTACAAGGTCATGGAACCTATAGGTCAAAGATAATCTTGCAGATGTCCCTAGCTATTCTTTATACCATAACACTATTTAACCTTTTTTTTTAAAGCCTACTTTATTTAGGGTTCTTAAATATTTCAACCTCATATCTAACCCACCATCCAAAGGAAGGGAAGAAAGAATGTTAATAGGAAAAAGGGTTTGTGGACCTGTTCAGACGTAGCTCCTTTGGCCAATTCCACTCTGAGTTGTCAGGATACCAGCAGTCCAATCCAACAGCCAACACCAAACAGCCACACAAATCCATAGTGATGGCACAATCCAGAAGAACCAGCAAGGCTCTGCCAAATCAGCACAATTCAGTGGAAGTGGCCAGAATCAGCCAGAGTACCACAGAAAATCCTCTGGAATGTTTCTCTCTGCAAAGCAGAGACCAATGAAGACCAGCGAAGACCAGCAAAGTGTTGCACGGTGTAAAAATGGCAAAAGCCTTGTACCACTGTCTGTGGTTCTCTTTTTTATACTCTTTCCCACCACCACACACCCTCTCACATGCCTACTTCCAGCAAAACATCGCATACCCTCTCACAAGACATCTTCCAGAAAAACATCACGTGCCCTCCCACAAGACAACTTTCATTAAAACACCACATGACACAACTGAGTCTTCAAAGAAACCAGAAACTTCCACTTCACCATCCCTGGTTTAACAGCTATGTTTCAACCCAACAGTTCATGTGATGAGTCCATCACTGAAATATTTCTCAGCTGAGCTAAACTTACTTCCCTTCATAGTCACGAATTCTGCTTCTACTGATGGTTCTTTGCAGCGTTGACTATGACGTCATCGTTCTCTCATACTTCGCCAGCCAGGCCATAGTTGAAATGCTGTTCTGCCTTGTTTCACTGAATCGTGAGAATGAGGACCCTGGGTTTAGACAGTCCTGTGTTTTGTCACTGACTCTAGTAGGTATGTCACATTGAACGTGTTCTTAACCCATCTTAGCTTCATATTGCACTTTGCTTCCTGTAGCTGGGAGACAATTCTTACCAAAACCAACTTGGGAAAGAAGCAGTCTGTAATGGCAGAAAGCCAAGGCAGGGGCTCAAGGTAGGAACCTGGAATTAGGAGCTGAAACAGAGACCATGGAGGGAGTGCTGCTAACTGGTTCAATATCCATGCCTTTGCTCAGCTTGATTTTTCATATAACCCAGAATCACCTTCCCAGACATGGCTCAGCCCGCACTGGGCTGGGCCCTTCCACATCAATAATTAATCAAGCAAATGCCCTACCCATCTGCAGACAAGTCAATCTGATGTAGGCATTTTTCTCATTGACGTTTCCTCTGCTCAGATAATCATAGCTTGGGTCAAATTGACAAAAATCTAACCGAAGCACTTCACTTTTCTCTTTTGGAAACGGGCATATCTACCTCACAGGATCATGCCAACGAAAATTTGAGGAAAGCTCTTACTTTTGCGTTATCCTGGTCCATTAGAAGTCAAGCACTGTGGATGCTCTTTCAGGCCATATGTCCAAAGACAAGAGTCGGGGATGGGTGCTGAGATCTAGGTAGCACCTGATCCCCAGGGTGTCACCGTTTACTCTGGGACTTTGAAGCAACATCTTTAACAATAAAATTTTCTTATACTGGGCTGGACAGAGAACGTACAGAATAAGGACTGAGAATGTGTTTGGTGACAACACCCCCCGATCCTCTTCCCTGGTTTGGGCCACTATCCTCGCCGCTGTACTTGCACATCTTATACAAGGAACGGTGTGAGTTTTGAAGCCAGAGCAATTCCCAACACACACAGTCTTGATTGCAATATGTATTTACTCTTAGAGGAAACTGAGTATGTTTCCTTCAAGTCTCCTAACCCTATCTCGGTGTCCCTTATGCTGTCAGTTACAGTCACTGCATGGGGCTCCTATTGTACCAGCCCTTCCGTACCAGCCTTGGTAAATGTGGAGTCTTTCTGCTCCCTTATTCTGGCCTCTTTTATTGTAACAGCTCTTCAGTCCCAGTCCAACCCCGGTCATATGGATTTTTGAAATATATTTCTTAAATGAGATGCAGGACTTTGCTTTCATCCCTGTCACATTTCATTTTGTTGGTGGCAGCCCAACATTCCAGCTGGTTGAGGTCTTCTTTTCCAGTTTTGTTTAAGTTACAAAAGAAAACCCCAAAGAGAGCTAAAAGCTAAAAAGAAAATCCAGCCATAATCCCAAGAACCAAGCCCCTGTGCTCAGTCACCCTCGCTCCTTGTGATGCCTCTTGCCCCCATGTACCTTTGACATGTGCAAGCACCCCAACCCTGAGCATGCCCATGTTGTAGCCTGCTTCGCATGGCTGTCAGCTTCATACCCCTTCCTGGCACTGGGCCAAGATTACTTTCTTAACTTTTCATTGTATGATTTGTGTTCTCTGGTTCCTTGCTATTGGAAATGCTGATTTTTTTCTTTGTAAGAATAAATTCCAAGGAATAAAATAATTGGGATAAAAGAGAAGAGCACCTTTAAATTCCTTCCCATGTGTCATTGTGTTGCTTCCCAAAGGACTCAGCCATATTCTAGGCAGAGAAGGAATGCATGTGCCACTTTCCAACAGTATTGCCTGTGTTTGGAATATTCAGAGTTTGGCAAATTAGCTTTCTAAGTAGATATACTGTTTCAACTTCTTCTTTTTGTGGGTTGTCACTGTAAGGACTCGGAGAGTTGAAGACTGTTTTTGGAATTTTGTTTTATGATACAGCTTTCTTCCAAGCTTTAAGATGCATAATGTAACCTTCTGTATCCTTACCAAGTTATTCATCATAATTTAAAGTTAGTGTCGTCCTCCACTAGAGATGCCTGTAGCTCTACTCACGAACATTCTTTGAACTGAATTATTTTATAAGTTCTAAAATTGTTTTAAAAATTATTTTTAAGTAAGTGTATATTGAGGAGAGGTATGTGGCCATGGGTGCTGTGCCTATGAAAGCCAAAGATGTTGGATACCCCGAGCTTCTTTTAGATAAAATGAATGTTAGTACACAACCTTATAACCCTTATAATGCCATTGTTAGGAAAACAAAATGAAGGACGCTAGGAAGCTCCTGGAAGAGGTTGACTCTCTCTCTCTCTCTCTCTCTCTCTCTCTCTCTCTCTCTCTCTCTCTCTCTGTGTGTGTGTGTGTGTGTGTGTGTGTGTGTGTGTGTGTGTGTGTGTGTGTTGGGGGAGAGGGAGTGCAGCTGCTGGCCCTGAATTCCGTGCTGGAAGGCTCTCTTTTCTCTGACCCTCTCCTCTCATTAGACACCATGTTATCTTGGGAGTCTGCTCTAGCTCTGGGACTCTGAACAACTGATGCCAATTTCCTGACTTGGGTTTCCTTCTCTGTGGACAACCCACATCATTCCTTCTTACCAGATTCACTAAATACCTAGAGAAAAGCCTCACTAAAGTAAGACCTCAGGTACCTGTGAGGTGTGGTGTCTCAGGTACTCCATAATATGCAAATGACCTCACCACACATGTATACCCACAAACAAACAACCATTCATATCCAATGGAGTGTCTGTCTTCACTCTGCTTCTTCCATCAGTGCCTTAACCCAGAACTTTCTGGCAAGATGTTTGGTTATGCATGTTGATAGAAACTGTTTCTTTCATCTGTGTCCTCTGACCTTGCAACCATGAGATCTTCCAGGTGTGGACCTTCTCAGCCTGCAGTGAAGGCCCCTCTCCCCACACTGTTCCAGCCTCAAACATCCATCTCTCTTACTGGACTCTAAGCCGTTTAAAGTGGGGTATCATGTATTTGTATCCAGGTTCCCTGGTCTTACAGACCCTGCTGAAGGGGAGCTCTCCCTAGAGACAAGCCTGTAAGAAACCGGGTACTGTCTGCCGAGAGCACATAAGGCATGTAAGGCCTTGAGGGTCAGCAAGGCCCTTCATGGGGAGAGAGTACCACAGGTCCATCCTGGTCTTGTTCTCATAGGTTGAAGTTTGACCGACCTCATTAGGACAAGAAATAAGGAAAAGATTGAACTGGTGACTTTGAGGACTCTGACCCTCCGCCCCCCCCCCCTTGCTTATGTATAACTTGGAACTCCAGCACTCGGCACCTCTGAGACCTTCAGTGGGTTACTTCCTTGATTTGGACTTCAGTGCTCCCTTCTATAAAAGGCCTTTCCTGGGCCACTTCTTAGATGCATAGAGCAGCTGGGTGGGAGAGAACTGGCCGTGGCCTTTCCTTCCGAGCTTTCTGGTGGCACTTTCGCCAGGCCAATCTGCCCTCTGGAGCTGAGATTTGTCTGCCACAAGAAGCCGATTTCTCAGCTTTAGGTGAAAGAATAAAACGTCCACAGTTTAGGGATGTTGCCTGAAGCACTGTGCACACAGGGCGGGCAGGTGGGTGTTCATCAATTACACTTCTCTCAGTGGAACGAGAGGAGTAGGGAACACCAAGCACTTAGCTTGGAGCAGCACATGCTACCTGGGAGGGGGGGGTGGGACTTGGAACTCCTGGCTTTCTTTCTACAAACCTCAGTTATAGCACACATGACTGCTCCAGCCTTCAAAAGCTGATGTGTCCCTGACCACATTTGGGGAGTCCGTGGGGTCCTCCTACTAGGGAGCAGATTCAAGCCTCTGGTCTGGATCAAGAAAAGAGTCACCACTGAGAGGCCCTCAGCCGGAGGAGGAAACTGGAGTTCTTTTTTCCAATGAGCCTTTTAAGTTATTTTCATTTTGCTGACTTGCACTTTTCTGAGTTAAGGAGCTTTGGGAGATGGTTCTAGGCCATTTAAGCAGAAAGCCTCATTGGCTGCAATTTATGGGAAAGGAAGAGATTTAACTCTGTGTGGCCCAGCCTGTGGCTCCCTCGCCATTTCCAAGAGACAGGCAGGGGGCTTTGCAATGTTTACACCCTTCAGAGAGCTTAGCCCTCTTGCTGGCTAGTCTATGTCAACTTGACACAAGCCAGAGTTGTCTAAAAGGAGGGAGCCTCAATAGAGAAAATGCTTCCATAAGATCTGGCTCTAAGGCAATTTTAAAATTTGTTATGATAGGGAAGACCCAGTCCCTTGTGGGTGGTGCCATCTGTAGGCTGGTGGTCCTGGGTTCTATAAGAAAGCAGGCTGAGCAAGTAATGGGGACAAGCCAGTAAGAAGCTTTCCCTCTGTGGCCTCTGCATCAGCTCCTGCCTCCAGTTTCCTGCCCTGTGTGAGTTCCTGTCCAGGCTTTCTTCAATGACAGGCTACAATGTAGAAGTATAAGCTAAGTAAACCCTTTCTTCTCCCAAGTTGCTTTGGTCATGGTGTTTCATCACAGTAATAATGATCATCCCAGGACCAAGTAGACCCAAGTTTTCCAGAGTTAGAAACAAAACAAAACAAAACAAAACAAAAATAGAATGATTAGTTTTGGTGGACTGGGCTACCTAGGTTTTAAATTATGCTCCTGAGGTGCCTGACTGCCTGCCAGCCATCCCTTCCATTTTTTCCTTTCCTTCTTTCTCTTTCATTGTCTTGTGTGAGAAGTGTGGTTCTATGTCTTCCAGAAGGCCCCAGATCTGTCTGTCTGCAGGTAGAAAAGGATAAAGTAAGAGGTCCAGACTGGGCCTGAAACAAGGTCCGTGTCACAAGATCTCTGGTCCAGCCGCAGGTGTGGGAAACAATTTTCTCCGCAATAAGCTTCCTACCCACCCCACCCTCCCAGCTGCCAGTACCAAAGCAAGTGGCAGCGGGGAACTCAGGGGTCCAAAACCAAACCAGATAGTAATGGGAGCCTGGCCTGTCTTGGTTGCATCAAGGCTCCGAAACACAGTCAAGCACCTTGCTCCTGCAAATGGGCAGTGGTGTGGAAGATGGTGGCAGTGATCCGAGCTGACTCAATCATAAACAGCAGAAGCAGCAGCCAAGAGGATCCAACAGTGGCTGCAGTGGTCCTGCGGTGACTGCCAGGCTGGCAGTTGAATCAGGGGGTCCAGCAGTGAATTCTTCCGGGAGAAAGGGAGTCCTACTTTCTCCCCAGTGTTACACCTCTGAATAAATAGCTAGTCTCCAATGTGCTTTGGTGAATTAGATGGTGCTTGCCACTTTAGTTCATGTGAAGCAGGGACTTATAAACCTTGGGCAGCGTGGAGGGGTTTTGAGGATGAATGCATTTGATTGGCTGAGCCTTAGGACATTAACAATGCTCGATTTACATGGGGAAAATAACAGGTGACAGGCTCCTGTGACTGACCACATGTAGCCACCTGAGGGTTGTGTCAGTGCTCCTGAGTCAGTCACAGAATCAGGAGAGAGCTCTGTCCCACACCTTCCATTCTCATGATGAGATTTAAATCTCAAGTTTGAGGTTTCCAGGATTTGAATACCCTCCATCTTGGCAGTTCCGTGCCAGTTTCTCTGGAGGCACGGTCCATGAGCCCACAAGAAAAGCAACCAATAGGAGCATGCCAGTGCCTTCTCGGTACCCTTTCTCCAGCACAGCCTCGGGGACTCATTCATCTAGCTCCTTGTGTTTCTTAGGGTCCACGGCTTGTTTGATCGTAATGGTTGTGTTTTGGTGTAGCATTATTGTCTGCTTGTACTGATGAAGATACAGTAGCCCAGAGAAGTGGGGACATTTTCCTTCCTGTCTCAGGGTCAGGCAGCTAATAAACAAGAGAGTACAGATGCAAATCCAAGTCCTTTTGAGGCCAGGTTCACTGTTTCTTCATCAAAGTCTTGTACATCTAGCACCCGGCTGTGTACGAGTCAGCTGTACATCGGACCCTGTTCTGCACAACAAAGTCAAGGAAGTGTTGCCCTTCACCTGACTAGACTCTGACCATGCTCACACCCATCTTGACTCCTCCTTCCCTTATGGAGCAAAGAAGGATGACAAAGAGTGGAAGCCAGTGTACACACACACACACACACACACACACACACAAAGACACACTCATGCGCACTGTCTTTCTGTCTCTCTCCTCTGTCTCTGTCTCTTTCTCTTTCTGTTTCTCTCTCTCTCTCTCTCTCTCTCTCTCTCTCTCACACACACACACACACACACACACACACACACACACACAAGCACATATTAATGCACACTGTATCCCTGCCTACGTATTCTTTCTTTCTCCTCCCCCTCTCATTCATATACACAAACACACATACACACACACACACACACACACGCACATGCACACGCACAATCTCTGTCTCTCACACAAATACATACACGCACACTGAATTTCTTTATCATGTGAAATGCCAGCCAACAGAAATGGACCAGAGCTGTATGTGTATCTCCTATAAATCATAAAAATAATCTCAAAATTATACTGTCTAGTAAAAACAGTAAACAGAAGAGTAACCTTAGAGTTTGAGACTGTATGTAAAATGTTAAAGCTTCTGAAACATCCTAGGCATTTTTGAGCCAGAGTCTCACTATGAAGCCCTGGCTGTCGTGGAACTCATTATGTAGACTAGGCTGGCCTCAAACTCACAGAGCTCTGCCTACCTCCACCTCCCAAGTGCTGGGATTAAAAGCATATGCAACTATGCCTGAATAATCTCAAAATCACACTGCTAAGTAAAGTAGTAAATGAAATGAACCATAGAGCTCGAGACTGTATGTAAAATGTTAAAACTGTTAAGACACCCTAGACATTTTTACTGAACATTGCCTAGGTGTGGTCAGAGTATGAAAACTCCAGCAGGGAAGACACCAGTTTCGGGACACTCCTTAATGGGTGGAAAAGAGAAGACAGCAAAAAAGGCTCTCTAATGTTTCAGCAATTCAAAACAAATGTACACAAAGTGAAAAGAAGAAACAACTTGGTTCATTCTACTGGGAAAGCAAAGTGCAATGTTTGCTGTAAGGTGCTGTACTGCACACACCTACCCCTCTGTGTACCTGAAGTGCAAAGCAGACCTGGAGTTCAGTAGAGGGTGGAGGGGGTCGCTGCTCCCTCCTCACTCAAGGGCTCTAGGGAGGATTAGATCACAGGTCAAAGGCATCTGTCAACTGTGAAATACCCAAGGACTATAAACAGTTGGGATTCCCTTCTGTGCTTTTCTCTTTGTGACTCAGACTATGGCACCTTCAGGAGCAGAGACAGCTCCTAATTCATCTCCTGACCCTAGCCTGAGCTCTGGAGCTATAACTGGCTCTGAGTCAAAACCCTAGGGTACAAGAATCACCCTCTGCACCTTCCCTCTCACCTCCCAGCACCGGGCTGAAAGGGCTCGTTGGCTTGAGCAGGAACTATTTCTCTCAGGAGGGACTCATATTATCAGATGCTTAGGAGAGAGTGGTTGGAAGGCACAAAGAATGCTACAGGGAGCAGAGCCGCCTTCCCTGACTTTCCCCTCTGGCTCATGAGCTGGGTTTTCTCACCCGGATGGTTGGGACCAAGTGCAAATGCAACTTAAGTGACTTAACACACTAAAGGACCTCTCTGAAGTGAGTCCTTCCGTGCCTGTGTCTGAGTCTCCCGTAGCCCTATAGAAGGTCACCTTCACTCCCAGTTTGAGGAAGGAGATCCAGTAAAGTACCACTGAGCAGAGCCAGGAGCAAATCCTATTGGGCTGATCTGGTGGCCTGAGCCTGTCTCCATGGACTTCAAAGGCAAAGCAGCACCCAGAAACCATGTTAGCAACAGGATGCATTTGTTCCTCATCTTGCAATCCAGCAGAGTGGCAAAGGCAGCTAGAGATGCTGTGTTAGGCGCTTCTTTTGTATTTTGAATGTGTAGTCTCTAATTAGACTTTGCCTTAATTGCAAGATTTCCATATACCCGATGACTGCTGTGTGCCCCGTCTGGGGATAAACACGTCCATCAAGTGAGAAGCAAATTGTGGCTGTTGCCTTGGCCCTGTCATCCTGTTGGCTTGCTCTTCCATAGGCTCTCTGGGGATTTTTCTTAGCCTTCCCCTGATAAGTGCTTTGGGGCCCACATTTTAATCAAAAGTGTACCTGCCTCTAGGATGAAAAAATAAAAATCAGAGTATGGACTCAGCTCAAAAGTGATTAAATTTAATAACCAAAAGATCAGAAAAAGGCTGCTTTGCAGCACATAATTTCACCAGATATTCCTGCTGTCACATGGCCATATTCTGTATGCTGTATGGGGACACTTTATTAAAAATGCCATTTATTTTAACAGAAGCAATAAGGAAAACACACACCTTCCCCTTCTTCCCCCCCACTGCGTTAAAGGCATTTGTGGTTATTAAATTACTCTTGAGTAGAGGAATGCCTGTCTCCAAATTTACTCTGAAGCATTTCAATAAAATGATCTCAAATGTTTATTCACTCAGCAAATACTCACCCAAAGCCATTCTGGGCCCAGTGCCTAGCCAGCACTGGGATAATAAGGGATAGCAGACAGAGCTCCTTCCTGCCTCCCGTTAGCTCCCAGAGCACAGGACAGGGCAGGCAACAGAGGCAGAGCCCAGGGCCTGACCTCTGTCTCCTCAAGGAGCCAGTGGATGGATGCATGGATGGATGGCATGCATCCATGTATGCATGCGGGGATGGGTAGATACAACAAGATTAGTACACACTAGTATCCCGAGGTTGGGTTGCACTTTCATGGAGCCCAAGGAGGTATAAGAGAAGGATTAATAGCTCTCTTAGCGTGTCCTGAGGAGCACTACTAACCAATTGCTGAGCTATATTCCCCTGGGTCGATGATAGACACTGATGTTCCAAGCAAAGAGAAGAGGGAAGGGGAGGGCCCAGGGCAGTGCAACTATCCTAGAGATGTCCCCATTCTCATATCTTGTTTTACCTCAGCTCCCCAGCTAAAACGTAAGAAAAAAACAATTGCTCCAGATCAGTGTGGGAGGGTGCCCATCAGAAGTTCAAAGATGGGATAAAGGCCAGGTGACTGTATAGCTCACTGGCAAGAAGTCCTTCAAGAATTGTAGTGTGGAGGCAGGATCAACTGAAAGGCCAGACTGCAGGGGTGAACCAAGTTAGGGCTGTAGTGACCATCTTAGGAGCTGGATTTGGCCTTGAGATGTTAGCAGGGACTCATGGGGTCTTGAACATGGAGGCCCATGCTTTGAAGGGAGTGCCACTGTGGCGAGGGAAGATAGGGTGAGGCTGCAGTGAGGAAAAGCAGGAGGCTAGTGAGAGAAATCCGGAGGCGGGGCCAAGCCAAGGCCATTTTCTGACTAGAGGGGAGGCAAAAAGAATTTGCTTTTCTGGCTTTGCAGAGTGAGTATACAGGGATATTGTCGGCAAGAAGGGTGCTGGGGATCTGTGCCTGGGACACTGAAGAGGGCTGCGCAGCAGGACTGGTGCTCTAGCACTGTTGCCTGGACATGATTTTCATTGTTTAAAGCAGCGTCCAGATGTAGGTCTCATGTTCCCAGCATCAGAAATGGAGCTGGCGGGATGCACTTTTAAAATAAGGCAAGTGAGAGCGAGAGGGTCCCAGCATCTGCCATCTTGCTGCTGATGCCAAAGCGGCTAGCTCCCACCTCCAGCCCTTTAAAGACAGGCCTGTGATCATGGGAAAGGCATCCGATTTCAGTTCTGGGTAAACAGGCCAGAGTCCCACACCATCAGGAGTGGGACCTTAGTTTGCCTCCTGCCTGTTGGCTCAGCTGTGATCCCGGCATGGTGATGACATCTGCCTTGCTGTGCTGAGCTGAGCAGCCAGTTGTTGAGGGACCTGAGCAAGCTCAGGGCAATGAATAGGCTGATCGGAGCCCAGAAAAGACCCTGTGTTCACTGGTGCCCAGCACAGGGTCTTACAGCCCACTCTTCGACAACCCCTTGACATGGTTGAGGCTCCTACCGCTAGGAAGTCTTCCAATGTTCTCTTGATTCTGCTCACGTGCAGACGACCAGGGCTTGGTCTCTGGAAAATTATTGTCTTCGCAGAACTCAGGTGCCTTTTCATCCTAAGTCCCTTAGGCTCCAGTCTTTCCTAAGCAGAGCCTGGGGCTAGTCTGCTGACACCAGGACCCCTCTAACCCTCCACCACCCCGGCTGCTGTCCAGAACATCCTAACATTGTTCTGTGATCCTCCTGTTTGCAACATGGCTGTCTCTGGGAGTGGCTTGCCTTCCCCCTCAGTACCCTTACATGTATCCCCACTGTGGGAAACACCCTGCCAGGACACCCTGGGTCCAAGGCTGACCCAAGTGTGCTCTCTCTCTCTCTCTCTCTCTCTCTCTCTCTCTCTCTCTCTCTCTCTCTCTCTGGGGCCTTATGGATCTATTATCGCTCGCTTTAGTGAATTCTATTTGTGGTGTTAGTTAGTTTGTTTGTTTGTTTTGTTGGAGACAGAGTCTTACCATATTGCCCTAACTGGCCTGGAACTCACAGAGAGCTGCCTGCCTCTGGTTTCTGAGTGTTGGATAAAAGTCGTGCACCATCACACTCACCTTTCTGTTTGGTTTTGCAGTTGTCTTGTCTGCCAGACCAGGACAAGGACTTCTGAAGGACAGTCTACCTTGTTCATTTGGGTCCTGGGCCCAGCCCAGAGCCAGGAACAAAGGCATCAGTGAAAATCAGTTGTCAGCTGCAGTTTCCTAGTCACAGGGCCCTGCATGTGAAGCAGTGCCAGCAGATTCTGATGGGGCCAGGGAGATGGGGCAGGACTGACTTCCCTTCGGGGCTTCCGGGGTGCTGCCACCTCCCA
Source organism: Acomys minous (assembly GCF_964271855.1). Taxonomy (NCBI): domain Eukaryota; kingdom Metazoa; phylum Chordata; class Mammalia; order Rodentia; family Muridae; genus Acomys; species Acomys minous. The sequence continues at coordinate 90,739,877 of NC_140487.1, forward strand.
TGGGGCTGCTGTCTTGGTTCCTCTCTTGCGTGCTCCCATTTTAACCCCATTCATGGGGGCCACAGCCACGTAATTGGATCGAGCAGACACTGACAAGGTCAATTTGACAATTTCATTAATCTTTTATTAAACACGAGCCCTGAGCTCCAGCCAAGCTTGTCTGTGAGCTGTCCCCAGAACGTGCCTGGCATATTCCTGTCTCGTATGCTTCCGCTGGGCCAGACGTGACTGTCCTGGTGCTGTCAGCTGTGACAGAGTGCTTCCTGGGTGCTGGACCCCGATGCAGAGAAAAATCTTTTGGTCTCTCAGGGCCACCTGGCGTGTGATTAGTGTGCCACACGGTCACCATCAAGATGACGGTGGTGTGGTAGTGGAGGTGATGTTGATAAAGTCACGGCAACCTTGACAATTGGAAATAAAACCTTTTCCACTGCTAAGAATAAGACTGAGCCTTAGCAAAAGGACTCTAAGGTTTCTTTGCTTGGAGGGTGATGAAGAGCAGCTAACAGTGTTTCTAGCCATTAGAACAGACCAAATAGTTCCAGAGACAACGATGGAGATGAGTATGACAAATGGCATGCCTGGCACATGGTACTTACACAGGTTGTTAGAAGTGGAGAGGCACAGGGAGGGAAGGGAAGACGGGAAGGATCTGGAATGAAAGCTGGTGTAAGCTGAAGCCACCGTGAGAGAACCTGGGGGAAGGTAATAGGTGCCTTTGTGTTTGAGAGGAGGGCCTTGCACTAGACGGGGGCTCTCAGGATTCAAAGAGAGAACAAGGAGAGAGGAAAAGCACCAAGAGGAAGTGCCTACATAGAGGCCACGGTGAGTGTGGCAGGGAGAGAGAGAGAGAGAAAGATGAGGGTGGAAAACAAGGTGGAACCACAGCTCAAGAGCCTTGGGAACATGGGAGAGTATTCCGCCAGGTGCAGGAAGCATTGTTTGCCAGCACTGCTGGATACATTGTAGAGGACTACACAGGGCTGGGCTGTTTCAGGCATTCTGGCAACAGCAGAAAAAGACTCTCGAGAAACTGGGAGGGTGAGAGGTAGGAGCAGGGAGATGGAGGAGAGGGTGGGGAGGGGGACACAGAGGGACCATATGATTTCAAGCAAGGAGATTTGAAGCTGAGCAGGGAGGAGGGGGTGAGTTCCATACCAGGCCCAGAGAACACAGTGAGCATCAGTGCTTCCCAACCCCAGTTCCCAGTGGCAGCGTCTGTTAGGATCAACCTACTCATGGGCTGCATGAAGCTCTTACTTAGTGGGGACAAGTAGGGTGTCAAATGAGACCCTTACTGACACAGCCATGCCTAGTGCTTGTCACCAGGGCTGTAAGCAGACATGCTGCCTTTAACACCATAGCTTGATCGCTCCCCTGGTAAGGCAAAGAGCCCATGGACCTATGGACTCACAACATGGGAATTGACAGTCACTCCCAAGGGCCTAAGAAACCATCAAAGGCCATGTCCAGTTTTCTGCAATGTAATTCATGCCTAAGCTCCTCTGGAGACCTCAGCTCCCCTACTTTGATGATGCCTGCTCTCCCCTGGACATGTTCTTGCCCAGGAGTTGACTATACCGACCAAAGGCTAGGCACCAACCAGTCAGATCCAGAGATGTGGAGATGGGTCACCCATGGTGGAGCCATGAAGGACCTCTAGGTAGAGTTGAGCTGTGGCAGCAGTCAGGGGTACTGGGTGTAGAGCATGTCCCAAAGAAGAGAGATGGAACACTCTGAGAGGCTGTTCTTCAGAAAGCCTCCACTGAGGGGTGACCTCTGTGCTTGGTATCAGAATATGCACAAGGTCTTTATAGGCAGGCTAAGGGTGGTGAACTTTGGATGACTCTTAATGACCAACCTGGACATGGCCTTTGATGGTTTCTTAGGCCCTTGGGGGTGACTCTGTCAGTTCCCTTGTTGTGAGTCCATGGGTCCATGGGCTCTTTGCCTTACCAGGCAAGCGATCAAGCTATGGTGTTAAAGGCAGCATGTCTGCTTGCAGCCCTGGTGACAAGCACTAGGCATGGCTGTGTCAGTAAGGGTCTCATTTGACACCCTTCTTGTTCTTCTTGTTTTCTTCTTTTTCTTCTTCTTGTTCTTCTTTTTGTTCTTGTTCTATTATTATCATTTGATTACTATTGTATGATTATGTAAAATTTGTCATGAGAATTGGGAGGAACTACATTACTCATGTTTGGATCTACCTGGGGCAGAGCCTAGGGAAGGGTTCTCCAGATTTCCCTGCCTCCATGTTGAAAGGGGGGGCAGAGGAGGGAGAATGGACAGAAGCGTAGGGGTTCAAGACTGAAACCCAATCTGATTAGTCTCCATACTTATGGAAACCGCCCGTCCCCCAGGCTCACTGCTGCCTCAGGACACACTCCAGCCCCTGCTATCAGCTCTTCTCTGTGCACCTGGCAGCTGTTCACCTGCCAGCCTCCTCCCTCATGCTCACCCTCCTCCCCTTTAAGCGCCATCTGCACCTTCTGCTCCTGAACTTCCGCAGATAGTTTCCCCCCACCTCAGGTGTTGTTAGTGTGGCTTTCGTCTGGAGGGTGGCCCCTTGGTGGCACTGTGAGTTACGGCACCTAGTCTTCTCTGGAGGAATATAGGTGTTTAGAGCCAGGTGTAGGGCCGCTGGGCCTCTGGGTGTTCATCAGTCCCTTCCCCTTCACATGAAGCAGTCCACTGCCCCGTCTGCATCCAGGCAGGTAGGCCCCTTTTCTTCAGTCCCTCTGAAACTTACACGGCTCATTTTGAGGAGATAAATGTGCAGCCTCCCGGCCAGACGAACCCTGGAAACCCAAACCCTGGCCTTCTTTTTTTCCCCCTTTTTTTTTTATTAATTTATTCTTGTTACATCTTAATGGTTATCCCATCCCTTGTATCCTCCCATTCTTCCCTCCCTCCCATTTTCCCCTTATTCCCCTCCCCTATGACTGTTCCTGAGGGGGATTACCTCCCCCTGTATATGCTCATAGGGTATCAAGTGTGAGGTCGCACTGGGGAGTGATTTCACCGCAGTGCCTCTCCTTCCCCCTTATATCAGGCTTACTGATGGGGACTGCTTTCTTGCAGGAATTAACTTGGTTGTCATGTGAAGGTCTTAGAAGCATGTCTGGTAGAGAGCAAGTGTTCATCGAGGGGATAGTCACTACTATTGCCTTTTAATTTGAAAATAATAAAGTGCAAGCTAAAAGTTCTCAGGAGGCAAAATAAAGAAAAAACATCCCTCTCGATTACTGAAAGGGCGCTTCTCAATTGTTCTTCTCTTCACTTGGCTGTGTTCAGCATCTATTGTGCACACACACTCATGCACAGACACACACAACCCAGAGGTCCTCTTCTAGGTTTGCTTTACTCACTTATTAGCATATGCAAATGTCTTTGAAAACCCCTAGTATCATTATCTGGCTTTGCAGTCACATTGCCTGGAATCCTGTAGAAGTGGGAAAGGAGGAAAGCAGAAGTCAGGCTGGCTTTGGGTAGCAGCTGTTGCTAACTCCAAAGAGTCAATTACAGCAGAACAGTTGTCACCACGGAGGGGAAGGGCGACCATATATGAACTCCTTGCTGTAGTTAAGATGTTCATTTAAAGTCACTGGGCTAGAATTGTCTTTTCCAAATGTGCACATTAATGGATTTAGAGATGAGATTTGGGGGAGGTATTGGGGATTGAGTGGGGCCATGAGGCCTCATAACGGCACAGTGTCTTCTACAAGGCGGAGAGACCTGAGCCAGTGCATGCCTCCATCTTCCCACGGGATGCAATCTGCCATAGTTCAAAGAAGAGGAGAGGCCCTCGCCAGCCACCTGATACTATAGTCTCGGACTTTCCAGCCTGTGCAAAGTGTGAGCCAAAGGACATCATTTCTTTATGCACTGCTCCTCCCAGGAGTTTGGTGTCATGACACAAAGTACACTGAGACACCTCTCATTTTAGTGACAGTGCTTGAAGCCAGAGAAGGGCACGGGCTCCCTGAAGTCACTAGGCAGTCAGCTAGGGGAGAGCTGGGCACAGCCAGACCTTTGCCTTTGTTCTCAGGTAACATGTGCTGCCCTTCCTTTCTTCCCTCCCGGAGTCCTTCTGGCCTTGAGGCATACAACCTGGCTGGGGAAAGCCTTTTGCCCTTGTGCCGCCTTGCTCTGTGGTTCCAGACGTGTCTCAGGTAGGAGGCAGAGAGGTGCAGAGGGACATGGCCAATGGGGAAAGGGCACTAGGACCAGGGGAACTTGCTTCCTTTGTTGCTGCTGGTGGCTTTTGCCTCTTAGAAGCTACAGCATTTTGCCTTGGTTTGGAAGCTTTGCTCCTTCATCACTCCCCACCCATCCCGCCCCACCCCCACACACTGAAGCACACATACTTTCCTGCAAAAAGGGAGGTAAGCTAGACCATGGTCCAGTGGCGTCTACTGTGTCTCATTCCTGACAGACGAAAGCACTTCCTTTATTAGAAAGGAATCCTTTCTCTACCCACCCCACAAGTTCTCTGCCATCTTCTCTGCACCCTCGGCTCTTTGTACGTGCACTGTCCCCGGTCCTTTCTGCCTTGCCTCAGAATCATAGGGCTCTTCCTGATCCATCCACTCCTCTCACCCACAGTGATCAACCCCTCTGAGCACCTCAGGCAACTGGTCCTCCAGGCCTAGCTCCAATGCTTTTATAGTCCTGTCCCTGTATGTTAGCATCCTACCCAAGAGGGGAGCCTGGGACAGGAGGCAGGGCAAAAAGTTTATTGCTTTGGCTAGGTATGGGTTTCATGCAGCCAGGGAGCGAGGCAGTTTCCCATAAAGTGCTAGATTCATCTATGAAAGAGCCCAGATATGTGTGCTTTATCTAGGGGTCTAGAAAACCCTCTTTCCAAGCCTCAGAGTCTACACCTGAAAGGTGGTAATGATTCTGCTTGAGTCAAGGTATAGAAAATAATTAACTGTAGTAAGCTCCCTGCTGATGTATATTCTCTCCCCTGACCCTTTTCCCAGGCCACAGAAGTAACTATAGGGGCAAAAAAAAAAAAAAAAAGGCTCCAAACTCAAAGTGGAACAACAGGACTGAGCACCGGTGATGTGTGCTACTTAGCTAGGCAGCCTGGCATGTCCTTCACATAAGCTCCAGCTGTGTGTTGGGATGCCAACTACTGCTGACTTGTCACAGGGTCTCCCAGACCCCATAGCAGCTCTGGGAAAACAGTTCCCGTCCCTGGGTAGACAGAGCTTGAACCTATGAAATGAAAGTTTTAACTGGAAACATAGAACACCCAGGGGTTCATGAAGAATTAGTCTTTGTCACCTGCACTTTGATAACTAAAAGATGGTATTTCACTAGAGCACTGGGGAGCTTGCCCAGAAATGGTTTCAAGGACATGATACCCAAGTATATGTGGGTTGACTTGAGCTCAAGGCCATCTTGATGGCAAGTCTCTCTCCTCAGCAAGTGGCACATGTCTCACAGGGGCTCCCAGTATCTTGAACATTTGGCCAATGCCAATTACTTCTTGCCAGGCCAGGAATAGTTCAGGAAAGGGATGAGAGGCCGGGTGAGGAGCACACCTCTTCTAGCTGGGACACTTCCCCAGAGAACCTCAAGAAATTAACATACGGCTGGCACTGACAGACAAGTGTGTATTCCATATGGCTCAGGCTGGCCCTATGGAGTGTGGGCACCTCCAGTGGGTACAATTTCCCCTGACATTTTCCTCATGGCTATCAAAAGGAACCAATTTAAATAAATGCCCAGGACTCAGTGATGGGAGACCCTGGGGACCAATACTTCACTTATTAATTTGTCACTCTATTCTCCACAGATACAGTCATTAATTTAACACTCATTTATGGAGTTTCTTTGATGTTCCTGGCTTATTTTGGAGAGTGGATGTTTGGGTGAGCATATAAGGGTCAAGGTCCTTGTCTGCATGGAGTTTATTCTCTAGCGAAATAAGAGAAACAACCTCTTAGGGACAAGTAGACCTGTGGACAATCATAGCCTTAAAATGGTTTGTGTTTATGGTCGTGTGCAAGTGATCTGCATTTAGATTTGGAGTTTTGATCCTTCTCAGGCTGAGGACATATTGCTATATGTTGACTTTCTCCTAAAGCCGGGCAGAAGCCGTGAACTGTACCTCAGTTGATCACCTAGTACTGTGTTGTCAGCACTGTGTACATGGTAATCCAATGAATCACATGAGCTATTCAATACTTTATTATAAAAACAGGCTTGTTATAATGCTTTCTTATAAAAATAGGTTGTGCTGTATGACTTTGTCCAGATGTAGGCCGACATAGCGTCCTTAGCATGTTTAAAGTAGACCAGGCTTAGCCAGGATGTCTAGCACATCAGGTGTATTAAATGCCTTTAGACTTACAACATTTTTTTCCATTTGGCATGTTTTTTTTTAAAGAGGTAATTCCAATGTATGAGGATTCATTTTTGTCAGTTTGATTGGATTAGAGTAACCTAGGATGCTAGTACAGGATGTCCCTGAATATGTCTCTGAGAGTGTTTACAGAGAGGATAAACTGACCAGGGAAGGCCCACCCTGGATGTACAAAGCACTACGTACACCATAGGTGAGGGCCCAAGACGAAGAACAAAAGCAATGGGGGGCAGGTAGGGAAGGCTGAAAGCCGGCAAATCCTCCTGTCAGGTCACTTCTACCACCTGGGTTGGGATGTCCGAAAACATGAGTTATTGGGCTGGCCAGGTGTTTGTAAAGCAATGCAGGGCAAAACAGCAATGGGGAACGAAATGAGGAGAGGTTTTCCAGGCAGCAGCAGGCAAGGGCATGGACAAGGCTTGTGACTCAAGTCAAGAGAAAAGGGAAACCACGAAGGTTTTCAAGCAAGGAAATGGTATGATCAAATTAATGTCTTATGAAAAAATCCTTCTATTTACTATGTCAAAAAGACAACATGGAAGTAAATGTGGAAGCAAGAGAAAGCCCCTGAAGTGCTCAATGGAGGGTGAGAGGTGCTGGTGGGGATGAGAAGTGGGCTAGCCTGGAGACCTACTTTAAAGGTAGAGGAATCTGTCAGAGGATTGGATGAGGGCAGAGAAGGAGGAGAAGGGGAAGTCAGCATAAGGGGGTCCCAAAGTTGTAGCATGAGCAACTGGAAAGCTGGAGTTGCTATTGTGCTAGGAAGGTTTGTGAGGACAGACTGGGAACTCGCAGTGACAGGGTTAAGTGCCAGACACGTGAAGGAGGAAGCTGGCCTTGTAGTTAGATATGGAGTCTTGAGGTAAGAGCTTGAGACTTCTCTGTACACCCAGGCATCACCGGTACATAATGACATTCCAAACCAGGCAAAGGACGAGAATCTGCAGACCAGTGAGCTTAGCTGGAGAAGAGAAGAGGCCCTAGGTCCTAGAGGGAATCCCACACACCTGCGTGACCTTGCACACATTCCTTCAGGAATCCCAAACTTACTCTAAAGTCAGTGGTTCTCCACCCTCCTAAAGCTGTAACCCTTTAATGCGGTTCATCATGTTGTGAGCCACAACCGTAAAATTATCTTTGTTGCCACTCCATAACTGTAATTTTGTTACTGTTATAAGTCATAACGCAAATATCTAAATGAATGTGGTTTCTAGAGGTCTCAGGTGACCCCTGTGAAAGAGTTGTTCAACTCCCAAAGAAGTTCATGACGCACAGGTTTAGAACCGCTGCTCTAAGAGGACACGGCAGATGGAGAACTGCTGAGAATCACAAAAAACATGGGAGCATAAGGAAAGCCCTCCACAGCAGTGCCTCCCCTCTCCCCGTATCTGCCTGGCCCCTGCTCACTGCGGTGCCTGACCTCACCCCTTCCCTATCCCATCATCAGCTCTACAGAAACCTTTACTCACGGTGTTCTGGATCACATAACGTCTGGGCTTCAGCCCCTCATACTGCAGTAACAACATGGTAACCCAAACAGCAGAAATGACTTGCTCATGGCTCTGAAGGTTGTGAAGTCCAAGATGAAAGTAGCAGCCACTGGTATGAGGTGAAGGCTCCTTCCTCAATCATGATGTCATTTGTATGTCCTCAGAGAGCTCCCACAGGCCTTTTGTACATGGTACTAGTCCTATTCATGAGGGTGACTTTCCAAAGACCTCTTCCTTCTGATATCATCACCATTGAATTAGTTTCAGCATATACTCATTTGGGGAACACAAGCATTCAAACATCCAGTAGGCCACAGTCGCCTGCTTTCTACTTCCTATAGGAATAACTCATTGACACACGTAGGACTTTACGCAAACAGCAGCATTGTTCTGCATTTAGCCCAGTTAGTTACCATGCTGACAGCAAGGCTCCATTTTCCAGACATGGAAATGGGGGCATGCAGAGGTTTGATGATTTACCCAAGTTCACACGGCCAGAGTGGCTTATCTACTAGTCACATGGAGCTACAGCATCTGGCTTATCGACAGGGCACCATAAGCCTCCAGGCGTAATTACCCACCTGGCAGAAAGCCTCTGCAGGCAGCAGGAGGAAAGTTTCAGCTTAACTGAGTGCATGGTGTGGATCAGCTGGGCCAAGAAAAGCAGGGCGGAACATAGACTTCGTGGCAGTGTTAGAGGAATTGGAAAGAAAAGAAACAGGAGACAGAGATGAACTGTAAACAATGGCCAGGGGAAAGCTGGGAATATTACCTTCACTTCTTCTTACTGGCTCAAAAACAGGTATCTGTATATGACGGGGAGCTGTAAATGCAAGCCAGTGTGTGTGTGTGTGTGTGTGTGTGTGTGTGTGTGTGTGTCTTTCTGTCTGTCTGTCTGTCTCTGTGTATATATCTGTCTTGTGTGTATGTGTCTGTCTGTCTCTGTGTGTGTCTGTCTGTCTTGTGTGCGTACGTGTGTCTGTCTGTCTGTCTGTCTGTCTGTCTGTCTGTCTGTGCTTGTGTATGTGTGTCTATGAAAGATCACATGGACACTGGGAGCATGAAGGATGGCTCAGGTGGTTCAGTGAGTAAAGCACTTGTTGTGTAAGCGTGAGACCCTGAGTGCAGATCCCAAGAGCCTACATGAAGCCAATGCTTCTACAGTGAAGCGGGAATCATGGGCAAGAGAAACCTACAAAGTCACCGTTCAGCCAGCCTGTGGTAAACCACAAGAGACCTGCTCTCAAACAAGATGGAAGGTGAGAAAGGACATGTGGAGTTGTTTCAGTTCCATATGTAAGCTGTAGCATGCACATTCCTCAACTCACACATACATGAACATAACATATGGACACACACTCACAGAGAAAGAGAGAGAGAGAGAGAGAGAGAGAGAGAGAGAGAGAGAGAGGGAGGAGGAGGAGGAAGACGGAGGAGAACAGGAAGAGGAAGGAGGAGAAGAGGAAGATGAAGAGGAGGAGGAAAAGAAGAAGAAGAAGAAGAAGAAGAAGAAGAAGAAGAAGAAGAAGAAGGAAGAAGAAGAAGAAGAAGAAGAAGAAGAAGAAGAAGAAGAAGAAGAAGAAGAAGAAGAAGAAGAAGAAGAAGAAAAGAAGAAGAACATATTGAGCAGTAGCGGTTCATTCCAGGAATCACAAAGATCACAGAGGAGGATTGTGATAGACCCAAGATGTGAACTCTGGTATCTCTGGGAACTTGGAGCTGCTTTGAGACAGAGACAGTCTCTAACGGATAGTGTCCTTATGTCTGGCCTGTGCTACTCAGCAGTGCCAAGTTCCAGCAAGCCCAAGGATACTATAGTGTAAAGAAGAAGAGTCTGAAAATCAGAAAAACCCAATGCACCTCTTATTTCTCTACTTACAAGGCATGTCATCTCAGAATGTTATTTAATCTCCTTGAACCTCATTTTCCATACCTATAAGATGGATAAAAGCTGTCCTAAAAGAGTTAATGTGGTTGTTAAAGTGATTCATTTTTGTAGATTGCTCATGTAGTTGCTAGCATAGAGTGGGTATGCTTTCTCTTCCTTCTATTTCCTATTTCCCTGGGTGGTAGTGTCACATCAAAAGAGTATAGGGTGTAGGAAGAACAATATGATGCTGGTACTCTGAGAAGTGACAGGGGAGGGATGAAGATCTGACTTGACAAAAGGCTATTACAGTGTCTCTAACATGCAGACATCCCTGGGAGCGGCAAGGGAAGTATGAACACTACTCAGTCCACTGGAATCACAGTGACACACTGGCTGAAGCCCCCGCTGGCCACTCTGGTGGCTGGTTGGCCTTGGAACAGGAGGCAGTTAGGGAGCCTTGTGGGGGAGCCCTCCCTGGAGAGCAAGTACCTTGCCTTGGAGGTCGCCTGAGCCTTCCCACCCAACTGGGCATTCAGAGAAGGAGCACATTCTGTGTCCATCTGTTTCCCTTTAACCATGGTCTTGGCTGCCTTTCCTCCTTGGCTGCCTCTGGACAGGGGCTTTCCAGTGAGTTAACAGCCCCGGGGAGATGTGGGAGAGGAAGCCCCAAGGGGAAATACTTGAGATGGGAGGCTGCCAGGACTCCCAAGCCAGCCCCAACCATGTGCTCTGTCCTCAGCCTCCCTTTTCAGCTTCATCAGTGGTTCCTGCAAGATTTAACTGTTGTGGATGCAACATAGAGAGTCATAAGATGGAAACGGGTGGCTGTGGAATTCAGGACACCAAGAGCTCTCCTGCTTTGTTTTGATTTTTCTTAAAGTAAAGAACCCGTGTCCAATGAAAACAACATTGATGCTAATACTTCACACACACACACACACACACACACACACAGAGAGAGAGAGAGAGAAAGAGAGAGAGAGAGAGAGAGAGAGAGAGAGAGAGAGAGAGAGAGAGAGAGAGAGAGAGAGAGAGAGATCTAAACCTGGTGACATGCAGACTTGGGACTCAAGTTCAGGTTTACCCATATCCCTCTCCAACCCCTAAGACAGCACAGAAGGAAGCCTGCCTGTGCTCAGCAACTGTCCTCAGAACTGCCAACTCTAATATCTCCTCTGTGAGGTATTAGATGGTGGCATGACAGGGTCCTGAGGGGCACCAGGCACACCAAGCAGATCAGTGGAAAATGATCTGTTCACTACCAGGCATCCTCGGCCCCTGCCAAGTGTCTTGCTTGATTTCCATCTTGTATTTGACCTGTAAGAGGAACAAGAGTCTGCTGTCCTGGGTCACAGGATGGGATAAAAATGCAAATCTGTCTTTATTACTTTGTTGTCATGACCTTGGCAGCAGGAATAAAATGCCACCTTGTCCCCCACCGTCTCATTTGGATATGCTGTTCTTGTAATTGAAGGCTGTAGTTGTTGTAGGCTCCTGAAATGTCAATGCACCATCTGGTCCAGGGTTGGGTATAAAACATGGTCCTGTTTGTGAGTGGGTCTGTGAGGGCAAGAGGGTGGAGAGATGTCAAGGAGCTGGGAACAAAGAGAGCTGGGCTTAAAAGCTGAGTTTGACTGTAAAAACCTGTTGGGTGAGCTCTAATAGGGCACGTGCGCCATGTCCAGTGCCATTCAGTACAAGTAGACTGAATTGTCTTGTGACAAGGAACGTCTAGTCTAGTGGAGTGGCTCAGTGCACACGCACCAGAGCACTTGAGCGTCACAGTGTTGGAATAGACTGTTGAGGGCATCTGAGGAGGGGGGCCTGGATGGCCTGGATTGAAGTTAAGGCTGGGCATAGTGGCACACCTTTTTTAATCCCAGCACCAGTCTTCCATCAAAAAAACGACCTGGATGGCTTCCTGCCGGAGTGTAAAGGATGTGCCTAGGAGAGGGATTAGATGGTTTTAAAAGGTCTGTTAATTCACATAAAGTGCTATGGTGGCGGCAAGGAATTGGAAATCGCTTGGCTAGGCAGGAGCCAAAGGTAAAGGCACCGTGTTTTTTGGAGAGAAGGAATGTAAGTGGAGCACACCCGGGATGAGTTTGGAAGGGCTCCCTCACTGCTCTGCACCCCAGTTTCTCCATCTTCCTGAAGACAGTACTCTTTACCTCACATTGCTACCTTGTGAATTAAGGAAGCTGGCCATAAAGACACCAGCATGGTTCCCAGCCCACCATGGTGGTCAGACAAGTGTTTTCTGTTGATGCTACTCAACCCAAAAGCCATGGATAGGAGTCTAGCTAGATGTGGGCTTAGAAGGGCCTCGGTGCTGAGCATTGGCTCCCACGGAGAACCGCAGAAGCAAGGCTGTGCTGGGCACAGATGTGAGAGCAAAGCCTCCCATGTCCCCATGCACCAGCAGTGAGCAAGCATGCAGTGCCTGGAGTCCTGGCTCAAGGGCAGGGAAGGCAGTGGATGCCAAGGTTCTGCAGAATGGAAGGTAGCAACCATGGAGGACAATCAAAAGAGTCTGGAGGGACCATCACAGAGCACTTGGCCACTGCCTTTCTTGGTGCAGTTGTTCCCTGGGGTTTGGAGGACCCTGTCCCTTAGTGTAGAGCAGCTCTTCTCTGAGCTGTTTTGGACTCTATCCACATCCCAGGGCATCTCGGAGTCATCAGTGGCCTGAACAAGCTAGGAAATGGCCAGGGTACACACACACACACACACACACACACACACACACACACACACACACACCTTTGACACCTCAAGCCTCAGCACTCCAGTGTGTGTGGTAGGGTGTTCCACCCAGATTGGCAGCTTCTGATTCCCTTTGGGCATTCACCCCACTTCTGAAACCCCCTTGATAAGCTTCTCTGGGATCAGCATCCTGTGAAAAGTGGAAGACTGCCTGCCAAATTACAAGTACTCCAGAACACCCCCATTATGAGTATTTTTATCTCAGTGACCCAGCTCTAACAATGTCAATGCTATGTTGCTCTGTGTGACATCAGCTCCCTCCAGTTTCCTGTTCCTCCCTTCCTTCACAAATCACACGCCTGAGCAGGGCACCTGCAGCACATCCTGGCTGGAGTAAAAAAGAACCTCCTGCCTCCATAGACTGTATGTTCTTGGAGGAACTGTAGGTAAATAATAACATAAATCTCAAAGAGCTAGGAAGGTAGGAAAATATAGCTAAAGAGAATGGAAGTCGAACTAATGCATTTGTCCAATGCATGCCCAGCCCTATGCTTGGTCCCAGGTGTGTGTGTGTGTGTGTGTGTGTGTTTGTGCTGCCCCAGCACACTTCTTGGTGCTCCTGACAAGGCGAGCTCTCCCTTCCAATTCTCCTTTGTGTAACAAAAACAGTTCTTGTTTTCTGTTAGTTGTTTGTTTTCAGGCTTGAACATGGGTATGCGCATATGTGTATATACATATATGTGTATATATATATGTGTGTGTGTATGTATGGATTTGTGTGTATGTGCATATGTATATATGTGTACATATGCTATTGTATGCGCGTGTGAATTTGTGTGTGTATATGTATATATATGTGTGTGTGTGTGTGTGTGTACATGTTCATGTCTAGGATTGTGGGTGCATGTTTATATCTGTGTGTATATGTGTATGTGTGGATTTGTGTGTGTGTATGTATATGTGCATGTGTGGATTTGTGTGTGTATATATGTGTGTATTTGTACAAGTATAGGTTGGAGTCTGTATGTATTTGTGTATATATGTGTATATATGTGCATGTCTGGATCTGTGTATATGTGTGTGGATTTCTGTGTGTATGTGTATATATGCGTGTATATGTGCATGTGTGGATTTGTGTGTGTGTGTGTGTATATATGTGTGTATATGTGCATGTACAGATTTGTGTATGTGTGCATGTTTTGTATATCTACTGTACTAAGGATTGGAGCCCAAGAATCAAGCATTAGAGTAAAATTTTTACAATTGTTTTAGTCTCCTCGTGCTAACTTAATAAAATGTTTTGGGTCCCTTCCCATCTTTTTTATATACTTTAGAACAGATATTTAAAGAACTATCTAATCTCAAATATTTGAGAAAAACATAAAATCACCTGGGCCTAGAGCCTTTTAAAACTGTTCATTTTCTTCTATGGTTACTGAGGGCCCCTTGGATCGATATTGGAGGCATCCAGAAACATTTCTTTCATTGAACAGGTTGTCTCCTCTTAAAAACACGGTCCTCCACTGATGTTGTATTCCCTTGATGTTTTGGTTCTGATCTCAAGTGTCCCCCGAAGGCCTGTACTACTGCTTGGTTGATGACCTGTTGCCCCACTAGGAGGTGGTGGCAGGTTTAGGTGCTGGGGTCCAGTAGAAGGAAGTGAAGTGTGTCCTAGAAGGGGCTGCTGGGAGCTTCCTCTCCTCTTGTTTACTTCAGAAGCCTCGTCCACTATGCACTCCGGCCACAACAATATCATGGACTGGAACCTCAGTACTGAACCCAGGTGCACTTGTCCCCTTCATAGGATTCTTCAGGTGCTTTGTCATGGCAACCGAAAACTGACGATACACCTTATTTATTGGCTTATGTTTGTTGCTTTCCCCTGTAATTTTATTTTTCATAAACCAAACCAAACCAAACCAAACCAAAAGCAAACCAGTACCATATTTACTGGTTTTCTCTACAAAAAAAAAAAAAAAAAAAAAAAAAAAGCTCTCGGATTTCCATATGAAATCTGCTGCTTTTCTGTTTTCCAGTTTGTTTTTTTCGTGTTTACTGCCCCTTTCCTGGGGCTTTCCGTGGGTCTCCTTTGTTCCTTTTTCCAATGGCTTAGCAGCAAGCTAAATTCCTCCTCTCAAGCTGTCTTCGTTAATTAGGAATGTATTTGAATTTAAGCGGTTCCCACTCAGCATAGCTTTGGCAGCATTCTGTTTTATAAATTGTTTTCTTATTTTCATTATTTTCTAAATATTTTGTACTCGTGGAGGTTTTTGACATAATATTATTAGAAAAGATTTTAATTTCCATGTGGCAGTTTACTGCAGCTGTTTCTGTTGTTGAAACGTTACTTATTTCTAGTTTTTCTGCTCATGGTCCAAGAATGAAAATAATATATATTTATATCACTTGGAATTTACTCTATATTTGTAAAATAAAACCATCATGATGTGTCATTAACTCCATCAATTCTTTTATTCCGATATTTTTCCATATTTACTTTTTTTGTCATGCCTCCTTGTCTTTTAAACATTTAGTATGTATAAAGTAATACAGGTAGGTATATAGTAATTTCTCAGACATAATCATGTAATTGATACTTGTGAGCTCCCCAATCTTAGGATATTTCTAATAATGTAAATTCACCTTATCAATTTGCTTACCCTCAGTGGTTTGCTGTAGTTGTTATTTTTTTTTTGAAGGGTCTCACTGTGTAGCCTTAGTCAGCCTATATAGAGTACCATATAGAGACCAGGCTGGCCTCGAACTCACAGAGATTCTCCTGCCTCTGCTTCCTGAAGTTTGAAATGAAAGATGTATATCACTACATTCAGTTCATTATGATTTATTTCTTTCTTTATTTATTTTGTGGGGGGGCACTTTTATACCACAACACACACACACATACACACACACACACACACACACACACACACACACACACACACACGTCAAAAGTCAATTTCTTGAGAGTTGACTCTCCTCCATGTTGTTAAGGTTGGGTCTTAGTCTTGTTTATCGCCTCACTGTGTATCCCAGGTCTCACCGACCTGGAGAGCATCTAGTAGGTTTTTGAGCTCTCCCTCTGTAGTAATGCCCAGACTGCAGAAGCACACGCCACTGCGCCTGGTTTTGTTGTTTTCCTCTGTGGGTTTGGGGTCAGGCCTTCTTGACAGATGCTTTTACCTACGGACTCTTCCCCTCCGTCAACTGTTATCCGTTTTACATTTCATTTCCCTACTTCTTAAATGCATTTAAAAATCATCTATGTATGAGTGATAGACACTGGAAACAGTCTGCCAAAGTTACCTTTGTCTACGGCCATGCTGAGTAAGCTTCTGTACAGTGTCCTCTTTGAATCTCTTGCACTTGGTGCTTTAAAAAGTTAGCTATTCGGGGGTTGGTGGGTCGGCCCACAGGTAAGGCACTTGATGCCTAGCCTGATGGCCGAACTCAATCCCCAGAATCCATGTGGTAGAAAGAGAGACCTGACTCCTGTAAGTGTGCTCCTCGAACCTCCACGTGTATCCTGTGACACTCATGCCTACATCCAACACGCACATACAAATAAACAAGCAGATGAACACAGACAAAAATAAGAAAGTTAAAAACTTGGCTGTCGCCTTGAGTACATAGCAGGTGTGTGACTGCTGAGTCCTCAGTGCAGATTTGGCCTTTAAAAACAACCAATTTCACATGTTCAATGGCATATGCCTTGAATACTGCTTTGATTTCGTATCCCTCTCTCTGCTTTCTTTTTAACTGAATTTGCTTTAAATCTGTAAGAAGTCGGGCCTTTAACCTGTGCGATTTCTGCCTGGAATGTAGGTAGCACATATGTAGACAGTTATACTTAAGACACTGTGATCGGAGAATGGCCTGGATTTAAGTCTCTGTTCTCTGACCAAGGGCAAGTGACTTAGATCACTTACGGTGTGAATGTCGAGCATGAGGCGTGTGTAGTGAGGTCTCTGCTTCCTGTAGCTCCTGGGAAAACTGGATAAGACAACACCTGTGGAGGATGCAGCACAATAAATCCCTATGGCCAGTATGCAATAAATGTCGATTTCTTGACTTTTTTTATTGTAAGTTGCACATAATTTAATATTTGCATTGTAGTCCAAAAACATTTGGATAATTTGACCTATTTTTCTTACTCATAAGCTTAAGGCATTAAATGATTTGCACTACATACAACCATCCTCTACTATCTGACCTAACTAATGTCTGTGTTTAATTCTACCACTGTACTTTCCACTATTTTATGAATTTTTGTTGGGTTCTTTATTTATATATTTTGTAAAATTTAGAAATTTAAAATCCCGTTTGTAACTTAACTATTAATATATGTTTTAAGATGGGTGACATTGGTCAGGTGTGGTGGCACACACTTTTAATCCCAATACCCAGGAGATTGAGGTAGGTGGATCTCTCTGAGTGTGAAGGCAGCCTGGTCTACATAATGAGCTCTAGGACAGCCAGAGCTACACAGTGAGACCCTATCTCAAAATTCCCAGCCAAAATAGGTGACATCTATGCATATAGTTATATCATTTATATATATATGTATATCTATCTATCTATATCTATATCTATCTATATATCTATATCTATATCTATATCTATATATCTATATATCTATATATATCTTGTTAGTGTTTAGAAAAGCAATATATCTTTAACTTCCTCAGTGATATAGTAACAGCCTGTTAATTAAAAATTCATTTGTGTGTGTGCACATGTGTGTATGCATGTGTTTGTGTGTGTGTGTGTGTGTGTGTGTGTGTGTGTGTGTGTGTGTGTGCCTCTGGGAGTAAGATGTGCACCTCCCCTTCCAGTTTTTCATATGGGTCCTGGGGATTGAACTCAAGGCATCAGACTTGTTCCACAGGCATCTTTACCTACTAAATCACCCTGATGGTCTGATAACCTTAAAAAAAAAAAACATTTCCTGCTAAGGAAAATTCAGAAACCAGTTACTTTTTAATCTGTATGCCTTGTTTTCTTTCTGAATATTGATAATTGTGACTGAACTTTATTTTTATAAGATCTAGCTAGTTAGGTTTTCATTTTCACTTATGATACTTCACACTGACTTCTTGGGCTTTTGGCTCACGTAGATATTTGTTTTGGCCAAGTACATTTTCTAAACACATTACTTTGGCTAAGTAATAAGCGTGTTACACATCACATTTGTTGTTCTAACTGTCATTGTGCCTCCCTCCCTTTGATAGTTTTCAGAATCCATACTTGTATCTGTCATCTTTTTTCCTTCTTCTTATTTTGCTATCTGGCTTTTTTTTTTTCTGTCTTCCTCACCTGGCATGAGAAATTACCTTTCTGCAGTATCAGCTCTGTCCCTTCCCCATCCCCCTGGGAATCTTAGCTAGGTCTTTGTTCTGTACTAACTTAGCACACTGGCACTTTCACCAGTGGCCTTCCCCTGCACCTGTCTCTAACATCCTATCCCCTGCCTAGCGCATCTGGGCTTGTAAGCAGCCAGCCTAACACCTGAGGTTACTAAGCTCTCTCATGTATTCTCAGTGTCTTTCCAAAGCTTCTCTTCCCTCAGGCTCTCAGGAAGATCTCTCCTTTTGTTATACTTCCTCCATAGCTAAACCCTCGCTGTGCTTTGTTTTCCTCAGGTTCAGGCTTTTGTTTTGCATTGCTTAATTATCTTTGAATAAAGCAGTCTCCAGAAGACTTGGCAATTGCAACCCGGAACCGCAGGAATGCAGTAGCAACCCTTCCTTATCCTGGGGATAAGCCTTCCAGGTTCAGACCTGAAGTCCACGTGGTGTCCTCCAGATCTACCTCTGAAGCTGACTCTCTCCTTCCTTGTCTCAAGGAGATCTACAAGCCCCCTTCCCCCCAGCAAAGGCTTCTAATCCAAGCATTTCCTGTCTTGATCTGTTTACGAGGCCTTTCAGGAATGGCCTCTGTGCTTGTGGATGCTCGCCACCCTCTGCTTCCGGCTCAGATCTGTTTCTGAGTGGATGCTGAAGAAGACAAGAGATCAGCAAAGGCTCGGAGCAGCAACTCCCACTTTCCTACTCAGCACATCCTATATTTAGGAGTGGGATGTACAGAGAGTCAAGGGTTTGCTGTAGGAGCAGATATAAAATTACCCTATTCTCAAATATGATATGTAGCACTGTGGTCAGCTTTTGTCATTTCCTGTCTTCACAGGACTTCTGATAGACAGAAGGTGCTATGCTAAGTATTACTAGCCAACTACCATACCAAACATCCAGATGTTTTAATGAAGGGTAATTTTACATGTTTCTTATACTCATTATTCATTCATTCATTCATGGATGTCTGCTTCTTCTATTAGTTTAAGAGTTCAGATTATTTTACTTCTAACCCAGTATAGGAACTGCCCCCTACTGGATGCTCAAAACCTGGCGAAAGTCAAGGTAAACCAGCACAAACAGGGCAGAGAGAAGAATTCTATTTTAAAAGCCTTGCCTTTGGTCATCAGGAACCCTGTAACATTGTGTCCATTTGAGAACATTCTATTAGGAGCAGCCTGAGATTAGAAGGGTGGGTATTAGCCCCCCTCCCCTGCACACTGACAAAGGAAGTCACAATTATGGGTAGGGCCAGGAAGCAGCACCCCTCCTGTGCCGGGGTGGCACCCCTGCATTCTCTCCCTCCTGCCAAATCTGGTCACATGGAGAAGGGAGAAAGTTAGGGGTGGGGTGGGGACAGAGTGGTTCTGGAGGCCGGAGGGTGGCCTCGGTTGGAGTGCTAGCAGGTATGCATTAGATCCTTTCCAGGGAGGCTGATGGAACCTCAGAGCGACAGCAAACAGCACCTGGTACAGAGAGACACAAGATAAATGTGAAAAGCAATTGTCGAGAAATGATTAATTGAATCCTTGCCATGTGCCGCTATTTTGTATTCTTCCAGCATCTCTGCAGAGTAGGCACCATTATTCCCTTCTTCTGGAAAATAGAACTGCAGTGTCCAGAGGGCTTGTTCATACCTAAGATTACAGAGCAGTAAGAAGCCATCCAGGAGGCAAATGCCTTCTGCCCGATCCCAAATCCTGGGTCTTATGCTGAGCTCGAAATACCACAGGCAGAAATGAGGCCGAGTCTGCCGTGTCAGGACAGTGAGGCTGGCTATAGGTAACTAACATCTTCCCGGAGTCAGGTTTAAGTGACTCAAAGAGCCCTGATGTGGAGAAACAGCCAGACAGTGTGGTCAGCAGACTCCCTCCTCCTCTTCCTCCTCCTCCTCCTCTTGACAGCTAAATCAATGGCCCTACCTCCAGACTGGGGTACATGTGAGAGAAAGCCAAACCAGAGCACAGGCTAGCACAGGCAATCTCAGGCTACATAGAGATGTGGCCCAATCCCTGCAGTCATTCTGAGGGGGCTCATTTGGTAACTGGATTCAAGGCTACAGCTGAAGTTGAGCTGAGGGATCCAGATGTGACCAGACTTGGGGTCTGATTGTGGCTTGGGAGCTGTAGACTGGCGATACCCTTCGTCTTATATTCATCCATTGTTTCCAACAGACGGGTAAGATTCCAGCTGCCACATTAACCCAGCCCCAGGTCATTTCCCCACATCTGATACAGAGCCTTCAGGTTCTGAGTCAGATTTCTGTCGTCACTCTTGTATTTTTTTTTCCCCACTCTTAGGAGTGTGTCAAGACTCAGAGATGAATGGAATAAGTGAATGATTACATGTATATAATTTCAGGCTTATAAGAAAACTGCATGACACATCCAGATGGCCCTTTTTATCTCTGGACCAGGATTAGGGGATGTGAGCTAAGTTTCATTTTGCCTTCTCTGACAGTTACATTACCACACTCTGTTAGCTTCACTCTCCCTATTCTAAAATGGAAACAATAACGCCCCATTTTCCTAACTTGAAGGCCAGATACCTGGCACAGCCCTATAATGTGCCCCCCCCCTGCAACCCCCTCCCCCAACACACACCCTAAAGGTGACCCTGAAAGCATCATGCTGGAAGCTACCAGCAGGTGGCAGCACAAAACACTTTCATTCTACCACTCCTGTTTCAGGACCAACCCTGGCCTGGGGAGGTCCTTGCTTTTCATGCTAGTGGACTTCTTGTCTTGCTTGGTGAATAGAAACTTGGTCCTGAAATATCTACATCCAGAGTGTAGCCCAGTTTCCCAAAGACATTGTTTGTTTTTTTTTGTTTTTTTTTGTTTTGTTTTGTTTTTTGTTTTTTTTTGTTTGTTTTGTTTTGTTTTTCCTAAAAGGGAGGTACCTTAAAATGGGGTTTACCTGTAAAATTTGGCTGAGTCTCTTTCAGTTCTGCCGCTGTCCCAGCTGTTTTTCTGGTGCCTATCCTATAGAAAGTTATCAAAGACACATGATCTGGGTTCCGAGTTCCTCTCCATTCTGAAACACAACTGGGTACCTGGAGGGCTGTGAGGAAAGGTGTAAGTCAGAGGCATTTGAAGGAAAGCAGCTTTGAAGTCAGGGGCCATTATGTTAATGGCATTATACTCAGTTTCTGGAAGCAATCCTGATTAAATATTCATTGGCTTTGATTATACTGAAATTAGGGCTAAAGCGTGAAGTCAAATCGAGGGGAATAATGGCAGTGTAAATAATGCATGGCCTCTAAATTGAAAACACCAGCTTGTGCAGCCAGGTCGGCCCCCACCCTGCTTGTCGCTATATCATTTGTTTGGAAGGTGATTAGTCCGATGTTGGGCATTTCTTAGCAGCTGGGAGACTGGAACTGGAAAAGATGCCAGGGTTCTCTGTGTCTCCGCGAATGTGGGAGAATTAAAGCAGACACCATGTAGCAGGGGATTTTTCTCTAGGTCAGGAACCCAGAGGCTTAGACTTCTTGGTGATATCCCACCATAGAGTCCTGTAGTCTGCAAGTGACGTAATCATGGGCTCTGGGAAGAATAGCCCCTTTTCTTCCAAACCTTTGGCAGTGTAATTATTGAACAGAGAAGAGCGAGTGCGGTGGAGAAGAGCTGCAGCCAGAGAGAGGCAAGATTAGCCAGGTGAGATTTGTTCAGGTTAACAAGCCATAGCGACAGGGAGATCTGCTGATAGCTATAAAGCTGTGGGACAAATGGTGTGTGTAAGATGGTGTTGTGGGGGCGTCCAAACAACAGTCAGGGAAATCTAAAAGATGGAATCTCTATCATCATCTTCTTCTTCACTGGACACCTAGTGCCTGGCCCAGGACCTGGCCCAAAGTAAAAACTGGTGGATGTTGCTTGAATGGGTAAAGCAACATGATGCTGGAGAAAGGAGGAAGTAAAAGGAAAGGGCATTTCAAGTAGACAGGTCCACCTCCCATCTGCCAACCCCCAAACCCCTACCATGTAAAGTGCTGGTGAGACAGGAGTTATCTCCCTGGAAATCAGGTCAGGGCTCATGGTGGACCAGGAGCTGGTCACATAGAATATTAAACTCCCCTGACTGGATGAGTGACGGATGCTCACCTTCTACAGCTGAGTCATGAAACATGCATAGAGCATGTAGATTCCTCACTGACTTGGTCTATGATGTGCTAAAAAAAAAAATGGCCAGTGTTAATAATGATTACCTCAGTCTCTATCAGCTCTCTCTGTAAGACCCATAAAGACCACTAAGCAAGGCAGCACGTCTGTAATCCTTCTTTGGGACCCTTCCTGCTCTCAGTTCTTTTTCATTTTTCTTTATCAAAGCTACATCTGCCCTCTTCACCTTTGTCCATGTTTTTCCAATCTTCTTAGACATGTGACAAGGAACTTGAAAGTCACCAACTCAAGGTGAGTGTGGTGATTGGTGACTGTCTAGCACCCCCAGTTAAGCTCAAGAAGAACTAAGAAGAATTCCACCACTCCCCGAATCTCACAGCGTCAGCATTCTATGTATCATCTCACTGAGCTGCTCTGGCAGCCTTCAGAGAAAGGCATGGCATGGTGACCATCCTGTTTTATGATCAAAGAAAGCGGCATTTGAAAGGAATTGGTTTGTACACACAGCTGGTTAAAGAACTTAAGTTCCACACATCTAGTAAGAAATGGCCTCGCGGCTTATCACTGGAGTGCTGTAAGTACTGCCTCAGACCCTGCCTGCTTCCTGGCTGCTGTCATAAAGTACCAGCTCCAGCACTCCCACTGTAAGCTGCCTCTGCTGCCATGCCCTCCCCTGTGCATCTGACTATACAATCTCAAACTGTGAGCCAAAATAACCCCCTCCTCCCCAAAGTTGCTACTTTCTGGTATTTTATTACAAAAATGAGAAAAATAGTTAATACTGGCATCCAACCTCTACCTAGCCCTGGGTCAGATGAGCTGCTAGGAAGATTAAGCTAAAAGATTAGAGCTGAAATTGGTGCCTCAAAAGAGAAGCAAAAAGCTCCAAACACGTGAAGGAATAGGTGCACTGATATCTCCTGTGGGTCCTGTTTGTGAACCTGAGGCCTGGTTCTTCCTTTCATCCTCTTGGTGACCACAGACGCGTTAATGAGAGTTCCTGGCTAGCAGGGCTGAGAGGAGATAAGACCTCCAACAGCCCTGGCATCCAGGAAACAGATGAAACACATCTGTTGTTGCTAGGAGTTCAGAGGACTTCCTGGCAAGAGAGCTACAATCCTTCCTAACCTGACTGTTTTCCTTGCGCGTGCAAAGCAGAGAGAGAGAGAGAGAGAGAGAGAGGGAAAAGGAGGGCGAGAAAGCCAAGGTTAGCTCGTCACTACCCTGTGTTTGATGCCTACCTGTGCTGAGCATTATAAAAATAAAAATTAAAAAAAAAACCAAAACAGACCATTTCACGGCCCAGATCACCCCATGAGGCTTTCGGGGTCACTTACATAGTACCTGCAGCTCCAGTCCTGACCTGCTTAGTGTCACTATCATGGGTAGAGCTATCCCTTGGATCCACTTCTCCCTGGGGAGAGGGTGATGGCTGTGTTGCTAAACAGTGTTTGTTCCCCTTATGTTTCTACGGGTGGGTGGCCAGCCCACGCTGCCTCTCCCAGACTTCTCCTATCAACGGCGATGCTCTCCGTGTGGGTGACTTGACAGACAACCGTGCAAAGCATTTCCAACTCCCTCAGCATTACCTGAACATCCCAGTGGGAGGCTGGGATGGCAGACTTCCAAACTTCTCAGCATGCCGCCCCCATATTGGCTCTGGAATCTGCCAGAGACTCTTGAAGCCCATCACTAATTGGACCGGCCTGAGTCTTGCTTTATTCTTTCTGAAATCGCCCATCTTTGTGCAGCTGCAGCTGTGCTGTAGTACCAGGAATTTGGTACTGGGTGTCTCAGCTCCTTCCTGCTGTATTTTCATTTCCTCTTCTCTTTTCTCTCAGGGTTTCAGTAAGAAGGCAATACCAAACTATCTAGAAAATTCTTTATTTTTTCCATTGTTAAGCTCTTAATTCTTGACAATTTCATACATATACACGATATATTCTGTTTAATCCTATCCACAATGCACTCTTATCTCTTTCCCACCCCTGCCAATGCTCCCTCCCCCAAGTTGCTTTTTCACATTCTTGTGTTTTTGTCTTTCTTTTGTGGCCCACTGAGTGTAACTAGGGTTATTGTGTGACCGTGGCCTTGGAACTATACACTAGAGCCTGGTGGGATCACCAGTGATTACACAGCAGAAGGCAGTGGCTGCCTCTCCTCTAGAATCTGCAGTAGTCAGTAGTTCAGCAAGGAGTAGGACCCCATGAGTCTTTCCCCAGGCATAATGAACTGTTAACATACCCAGTCTTGTGAAGGCCCAGAAAGGCGGATGGAGCTGCTGTGAAATCATGATTACCATGGCTATGTCATGCCCTGAAGATAATATTTCATAGCACTTTTCCGTATTTTCCAACTCCTATAGTCTTTCTGGCCCCCTCTCCGAGATGTTCCTTAAATCTTACAAGGGGTAGTATAAATGTCCTGTTTAAGGCTAAGCACTAAACCACCACTTATTCTTATCATCTTGAGCAGCCACGAGTCTGGGTATTTACAGCAAAGAGTAATTTCTCCAATTAAGGCTGAGAGTAGCATTTCTCTATAGGTAAAACCATAAATATTTACAAGGCCATTTCACACCATATCAATTTAGTTAAAACAACAACAACAAAGTAGTAAGTCCCCATCTAGGGCCTATCACCTCCTAATCTTTTAATGTGTCTTCCTCACGAGGATGAGTTAAGTCCTATGGAGCAGGGCTCAAATCCAATTAGAACACAATTGGTTGCTCCCACAACAGTTAGGCCACTATTACACCAATGAACTTACCTTCCTTGACAGGTTTAATTACAGTCACATCTGGGTAAGACTGTTGATGCCCTTTCTCCCCCAGCAGCCTGCTTAGCACCTTACCAGCACCTTCTCCGCACTGTCCCCGACTCTCGTGTTTTCCACATTTGCTCCATTGGTCTCTATGTCTGCCTCCCTCAGTGCTTTTTACTTCCACTTATCCTTTCCATGACTATCCATCACTGTCTCCTGCCCTCCTGCATTCGTCCTGTCCTCCTCTGTGATGTCATTTTCCACACATGACAGCCAAGCTAAGTGGGAGCACTCTATGTATAAACACCTGTGGCCTGATAGCTGCAGATGGACAGAAGAAATTCTGTCCTTCTGGAAGGATCTTCTGGGGACCTGGGGCTGATACTCTAAGGATGGCCTTAAAAGAAAAGCCAGGCACCAACAATGGAGGCTGTTGAGTTGATCTAGAAGACGTTTAGAAAGAGTGGGAAGGTGACTGTGTTATGGTGAAGCAATCAGCCTGATATTCCAGAGGCCAGGCCTTCCAGATGAAATAGATTGTAATACCCCGCCCTGTGTCAGAGCCCACAGGCACCATGTCTTGATATAAAAAGCTATGCCTTCCTGTCTTTTATTCCCTTTCTCCTCCCTCTTTGCCCTTCTTTATTTTCTTCTGTTTCTTGCCCAGTTTTCCTTCTATTCATTAATACATGTTTGTTCCATATGTACTTATGAGATCTGCTAGACACTGGTCCAAATACAGTTGAGCAAGACAATGACCCCAGAGCATGAATCTAGAGAGGGAAGCAGGGTATGATATTGTTTGAGTAAAAGAAGTTAACCCTGACTAGGTGTACAAAGGCAAGACACCTAGGCAAGGTGTGAGGAGGCAACCACATGCACAATGGTGGGAAGACAACTTGCCAAGACTCCAAGGACGAAGCGGCACCACCTGTGTGACAACAAGCTATTGTGACTACCCCTTTCTCAGCCTCAGTTTTGTCATCTATAGAGTGGAGATGGCAACGTCTACCTCAAAAAGATTTTGAGAAGACTCAATGAAGCAACCTTGCTCTATCTCAAGTTCCTCATCTCTCACACATGGACATAACAGCAAGCCAGGATCAGAGATTGTGAGGTGAAATGGCCAATGGCAGGGCATGTGGAGTCTAAAGGCTATTGCATCACAAACTTAGCTGTGACTGTCGCCTTCATGACCCAGAGGATGAAGCAGGAAGTCGAGAGATGTCAGCTCTGACTTCACAGGAGGAAGAGTTATTTGAATTATTTTAGTATCAGGTTTTTATTTCCCTGTGCATCCCCACTTCCTGTGAGTTCCCTGAAAGCCAAATTCTGACCTAGCTGCCTCAGATGTCATCTCAGTGGAAGCCCTGTCCATCCCTCGAATTATCTATCTTACTTTAAGAACTTATTTCAAAAATAGACAGAAATAGACCCAGAGAGGTAAAGTGGCTTTTGAAGATTGCACAGCAGTGATACGGGGAAGTGGTGGATAACCCAGTGCCCACTACCTACACCATGTGGTTTGGAAGGAGCTGGTGGTCATGTCTAGAGGTTGGAGTCAGGATCTCTGGAATGCTACAGACCAAAGACTCTGAGACCACGTTCTTGTCTTCTGTTTAAAGAAGGGACAACTGAGTTTCATAGCCCAAGTTTTAATGACACAGGTGACTTGGCTGAAGCATCATTTTAAGGCTTGCAGGACTCCAGCATTTATAGCAGAAACCAAAACCAGACATCTCTCTTTTGTCTGGCTCCTCTCCTCTCCTTCACTGCCCTCCCCTCCATTCCTTTCCCTTCTCTTTCTCCTCTGCTCTCTTTTCTTTCCCTTTGGGAGGGAGATGCCAAGATGCCATGTAAGAATCACCTCTAACATTTCTTGCCAAACGGAGGCAGCATCAGTTATGTTGTAGCCTGTGTCCCTCACCTGCCAGTTGTGTAACCAGCTATGTGCCTGCCATTCCTCAGCAGGCCTTTGCCTCCACATTCCTCTGGTCACTAGGCTTTTTCACAGGAGGCAGGATTGGAACTGAGTCCCCACTGCTGGGGCTTTTCATCACAGCAGGCACCCATGCACAGACCCCAGGAGAAGGCAGTCAGGGAGGATCATGCTCTGGGAGCAGATTTCCTGCAAATTGGATGAAGTCGTTTTTCTTAGCTCATCTCTCTTCTTTACTTTTAGTTGAGCCTTTCCCCAGGTTCCTCTTTGGAATGGCCCTGTGGAAGGAGCAGTCTCTGTGTCTGGATTAACTCAGAACTCGCCGCCGCCGTCAGGCCCTCAACTTCAGCTACGCCTTGAATTTTGCCTTTTATGGCATTAGACAGAAGTGGCGCTGGTGACAAGGTTCTTGTTTCCTCCCTCCCCAGCCCCAATGACGCCCAAGCAAGCAGGTGTTATCTTTCAGGCTTTAGTGTGTACTGTCAACTTTTAGTGTGAACTACAGTTGGAATAAACCTTTGTCTAAAGGCCAAGGCAGGGCAGATGTCAGATGCATCTCCAGTCAGACCCGCATATGGGGCAGGGCAGCGGCTGGCTCTGACAGTGGAGCAGTGATCCTGACCGCTGTCCAATCACACTGAGGACCGCAGTGACTCAATCAGCACAGGGTTGACAGAAACTCATAGTCTTAACTCACAGTCCTATCTATGGCTACACAGGAATGACAGCTTTTCATCAGGAGAAGAAAAATCCCCCAACATATCCTAACCCCTTCAAAGTATAGAAACCAACTCTCCAGAACTACACAATCACTGGCATTTATAGGCTGCTGGCCTCTGAGTGGCCAGAGATACGAGTTTTGTTATTTCCCTGGGTGTATTTTGGGGATCATCATTAAAATGCCAATGACTGCTTTTTTATTTTCAACCTAGAAGTTTGCCTTGAGAGCAGAAGGACCAGTTAGGGCATCTTCCTCATCCATTCTCTCCACCTGGCAAACCAGAAAGCGGTTACCTTCAGTGTGCTTTTGACAAATCAGCTGTCGACCGATGCATGATTGCAGAGCTAATGTTCCATGGCTCCACAATAAGTTGCAATTTCACCTTCTGATCACAGTTCAAGTCTTGGCAACTGGGTGTAAATTAGTTGTGGAGACGAGAGGACACAGAAGCATAGCAAGTCCATCTCTCTACCAAGATCCTTTGTGGGAGCCAGCCTTGCTCCCAAAATCCTCTGGATAGAAGTTGCCGGAAAGAAATCCTTAGGGCTCTCTTTTTAGTATACATCTTGCCTCATCCTCCTCTCTCTCTTATTCTGATTCTGAGCCACAGAGATGGTGTGAAGAAGCCACAGGCCAAATGCATGCATCACATACTGGGAAGCTGGAGGCTGCTGCCTGCTAGGAAAGGGCCCAATGTCCAGGTTCTCTCCGTGGGGATTTTAGAAGCCCCCAGTGTTGGTATCGGGATGAGACTCTGATGGGAAGGAAAACTAGTTTCTCTCCAGAGCTGGAATGGGACCACAGCTGTCTGACCCCCCCCCCCCCATGAACCACTGCAGTCTGCCCTCCCATGAATCACTGGCAGCAGGTGGGGCAATTCATTGAACTGAACAAGTTCACAGAACCACTTGGAACTTTGAATACAAAGCATTAGCATCTTCCATCAAACCTGTCACTTCCCTTGTTTCATAAGCAGGAAGCTGAGGTTGAGTGATAGTTAAGTTCAGACAGAAGGAGCAACCTTAGAGGTTAGAGCCAGCCTGTGTCCAAGTCCATTGTGTGCCGTGTTCTGCGCTTCTCAGCTTTGCAGAACCTTTAAGGACAGCAGCCGGGCTTGCCTGGATGCTGTGCTTCCTCTCGTCTCTTCCTGCTTCATGACTTCTCTAATTTTTTTCATCTGTTACATTACTATTTCCAGGCAGCTTTTTAAATGAGAGATGAAAGGGTTGTGGTTCCCATTTCCTAGGCAATAAAACTGAGGTTTAATGCGGGTACAGAGCTAGCTGAATTTTGCACATAGCTACATAGTAAGGGGATAAAACAAACCAGACACTTAGTACAACATGCATGCTGCTAGTCCAGTATCTCCCTTGAGGAATTCCCGTGAACAGCCCATGAGACACACTGCCATCTTCTTCCATAAGTTTGAAAATTGCATAAGAGACAGAGAAAGAGCCCAGTACCAGGGTCCACATATCTGCCTCTCTGGATTACTTTGTTCAGCTACAACTACCCCAGCAGGGGGGAGGGGGGGAGGAAACCACAGAGACCCATTTTCTCCCAGTATTAGAGGCTGGCAGCCCCAGATCCAGCATGCTGGTGAACTGTTATCTCTGAAACCTCCATCTTTAGCTTGAGGATGGCTGTGCTTACTAGTCTTTGTGTGTGCTACAAGTATCTGTACCCTAAGCACCTTGTCCTAAAGGATACCTGGGTTAGATCCCATCCTAGTGACCTCATTCTACCTACCCACGTCATTAAATGTTGTAAATACTGCTGTACTAAGTGGTGTATTAGTTTTCTGTTGCTGTGTATATTATGGGGTACCTGAAGAGAAAAAGTCCCAAGAGGCCTAAGTCAAATGGAGTCTTAATTCACCACCTGTAGGACTGTGCCAAGCAGACTAGCGGCAAGCACTTTCTTCCTTCTACTTCCAG
Source organism: Acomys minous (assembly GCF_964271855.1). Lineage (NCBI taxonomy): Eukaryota > Metazoa > Chordata > Mammalia > Rodentia > Muridae > Acomys > Acomys minous. Next base: position 90,769,153 of record NC_140487.1, read on the forward strand.
TTGGTTCCTTTTTAAGGGGAAAGAAAAAAACCATATATATATATATATATATATATATATATATATATATATACATATATATATATATATATATGACCCACATGAAGCCTGAACTGCCCAACAACTACATCTGTGTATGGGGCCTAGGTCCTATGCATGGCCCTTGGTGCTTCTGTCTTAGCAAGTCCCTCTGGGCCCTGGTTAGCTGGCTCTGTTCGTGTTCTTGTGGAGCTCCTGTCACCTTCAAGTCCTTTTCTCCTCCTCCCTCCGCCCCCACTTTTCCACAAGACTCCCTATGTTTCTCCCATTGTTTGGCTGCAAGTCTCACCATCTGTTTTGTTCCCCTGCTGGGTGGAACCTCTCAGAGAACAGCTATGCTAGGCTCCTGTCTGTGTTGTAGCAGAACATTATTAAATAGTGTCACGGGTTGGCGCTCTCCCATGGGGTGGGTCTCAGGTTGGGCCAGACATCGGTTGGACATTCCCTCGTTCTCTGCTTTATCTTTTTCCCGTCCAAGATAGGAGAGTAAAGGGTAGATGAAAGGGTTGGGTAACAAAAAATGGCTGGGTTCTGGGGGAAGAGCAGCCTAACCCCTGGGCTAGAGAAGTTTTGGGTAGGCGGCATATTATGCCCAGAGAACTTGGTGGCCAGGCCTGCTTTGATATGTTAAAGAGGCACATCAGTCATTTGTCCTGGGTTTGAGACCTAACACCAGGGGGTAGTACTGCCCACAGTGAAATGAGTCCTCCCATATTAATTATCAATCAAGAAATCTCACAGGCCGGTCTGGTGGGATATTTTCTCAGCTGAGGTTCCATCTTCCCAATGGACTCCTGTTTGTGCCAAGTTGACATAAAACTAACAGGCCAAATAACATATGCTACAGGCCCTTCCCTCTACCCAGCCTCCTCCTGAACAGCCTCCTATCCTCCTCTGGAGGCTGTCTTTTCTTGGCAGCCTTTTGAAGGCTGGATGAGGGACTGAGGGAGGGAGGGAGGGAGGGAGGGAGGGAGGGAGGGAGGGAGGGAATAGATAGCCCTTGAGTGCCAGTCTGAGCTGGCTGCTCCTGACTCTGGGTTCAGCCCAACTTTTTGAGATCATCAAGATGCTAGGAAAGAGCTACAAGAAGAGATGGAAGTCTGGAAGACCAGATTGCTCTATGAAGGGCTCCAGGAGCAGCCTCCATCCGGGTTTTCCTTCCTGGAGCTTACCCGGAGACACCTATGAGCTGGCATCCCATGCTTCCCCTGGAGCCTACTCCTCTCACAGGTCCACCTTGTGGGCAGGAACACCTGGGGACTGATGTCACTGCCTCTCAGCCAATACTTAACATCAGCAAGAGGGATTTGTGGATACTCTTCAGTAACTGATGGTGAGGGCAGTACCATCCTGCAGACACTGCCGAGGAGCATTCAAACCCACTGCACGCCCCTGAAGGGCAGGCTCTGTCTGCACACAGAAAACACTCATATCACTTCTTCCCCCAAGGGGAGCATGTTCCTGTGGGATTCCTGACCCTGTTTCACAGATATGGAAATGGAAGCGAAGAGAGGTGGGTTGCTGCAGCCCACACCTTATTCCAGAGGCTCCATGAGGAAAGCTCTGCCAGTATCCTAAGCCAGAGATTGCCACATCCTTATCACAAGAAGCACCTGGAGCACTGGTTTCAAAATTACAGATCTCTAAGATTTTTGATTGAGAGTCTGACTCTATGTATCTAGGGTAGGGCCCAAGAATCTGCTATGTCAATGGGTACACCATGAGATTGTGTACAGGTATATCCCACACAATGAAGGCCAGCCTATGTATCTCTAGCATATTCTCTCTCTCTCTCTCTCTCTCTCTCTCTCTCTCTCTCTCTCTCTCTCTCTCTCTCTCTCTCTCTTTTTGAAGACAGAGTTTCAGGGTTTCTCTGTGTAGTCTTGGCTGTCCTGGACTCATTCTAGAGACCAGGCTGGCCTTGAACTCAGCAATCTGCTTGCCTCTGCCTCCCCAAGTGCAGAGATTAAAGGTGTGTGCCACCATGCACTGCCCAGCTAGCATTCTTGTCTGTTCAAATCAGCTTTTCCTCCTAGTTGGCTCCTGCTGTGATTGCCTCCCTGAATGTGGCCTCTGTCATTCACAAGTCTCTTCATCAGGGTTTTGGAGCCTGGCTGCCCAAACTCCAGCACAACCTGGCTAGACTCGGCTAAGTACTCATTTCTGCCCTAAGCTCCTTTGCCCCTCTGCCTTGCCACAAGGTGACTGTCACATTTACAACTTGCTTTGAAAGTTCCATTTTTTTTCTAAGTTCCTGGGGGCTCAGCTGGCACCTTGGAGACAGAGTGGTGATGGTGTTGAGAGCTGTTTTGTTGTGTGTTCTTTCATGCAAGGTCAGTTTCTGATACTTTTTTTTTTACCTAATCACCTGGGATTGCTCTTATCTGTAGACCTACACCACAGAACACAGTTCTGCCCAGCAAAGAAAAACAAACAACCCATCCCCATTCTGAGCCCTGCTCAGTTTCCAAGGTAGCACCATCTCCCTGCTCCCTTTGCCGCCCTTAGCATCGCACTGCACGTTAATTAGAAATCCAGAGCTTGCAACAAGGGAAGTGACTTTGTGTTTCAATTTAATTTGTTCTCATTTTTTGACAAGGTCAAAGTTCCTCTTCCCAGTCTGAGTCTGAAAGCAAATTAGAGCTCTGTCATTTTTATATTGATGTGCCCAGGCTAAGACCTTTGGAAAACATTTTCTTCTGGGAATTGGTCTGGTTGGTACTGTTGTCTCAGAATTCCACTTAGTAAACACGGGCCGCTGTGTCGCAGTCATTACAGTGGGTTGATGTGCCAAGGACTGTGCTAGGTGTCAGGGGTTAGCAGAAAAGGGGTAGCCCTCAGTCTCCGTACTTGAGGAGAGAACAAAAGCCCGGGAGAGTGGCAGTCCACGAAGTACAACGGCTCAGATTTGAAAGCCCAGGATCCACAGCCTTTCTAGCTGGAGAGACCATGGTGGGCATGTTGAAGAAACAACTGATGGTTTGGGCTTCGCACAATCCTATCACAAGCAGCTCACACCTGGACCATGTAACACACCTGGAGTCACCGCCTCTCTATCCTCACGACACCTCTCAAGCAAGGAGCAGAGAGCTCGGGATCGAATCTTGGGGATCAACTCCTGCCCCATCCTGATTGCTCTATGAGACGAGGGGTGACTGAGCCTACAGAGGGTGCTTGTAAGAGTTGAAGGAACCTGCTCACATTAATGAATGGAAAGAGATGTGGACGGGAGGGGTAGACAAGATCAACAGAGTGGGTCCGCAGCTGAAGGCGGCCAATGACGTTGCCTCCATCTTGGTTATACCAGGGAGTCACTACCAACCTACCCCTGTCTAGCCACCCTCACCCTGACACCCCCAAAGATCTCAGATAATGCCAGGTATGCTTTTTGCCCCCACAGTTAGTGGTGTAAGAGCTGGTATTTGAACCCAGGCCTGGCTGATCCAAAGGCCCTAGGTCTTAACCGCGATAAGGGGCCACAAGGACACACGCCCTGTCTGATCCCAGCTCCTTTGAGCAGCTTACATTCTTTCTACTCGGGAGACATCTCTGAGAAACCTGACCTGACTCTTGATGCTGGGCCAAGGGTCTCCTCTGCCTCCCCGCCCCCCCCCCCCGACACTCAGAATTCCTGCTGCCTACACACGTACATCTCCCCAACTAGACTGGGAAGTCTGGAGGTTAACGGCAGAGCTTTCTCCCCCAATGTTCAATTAGCTCTCAAATGGAAAGCTCCCCCTTAACAGTAACAGGTAGGGAACGTAAGTGGGTTAATAAGCCATAGTGCTGGCTGTTTTTAAAATATTAATGATTTCTATAATTGAAAGTGAAAATGGATGCCTGGAACTCCTACACTCGCATTAAAGAGAAGGGCTTTGAAAGGACACTTCTGAGGAATGCGTGGGTGGAGAATGCGGGTTTGCTGAAGATGGGTAGACAAATAGACATTCGCCTCATTGTTGCCGCTTCATCAGCTCCTTTCAGAGGCAAGTCGGCATCTCCTAGGCGCAAGAGGTAGCCGCAGGAAGAGGCGGACACTCTAAGCAATCCCAGGCTTCCTAGGCCAGCTCACCCAACAGCAGGGTATAGTCAAATTATATCCTTAAAACCTGAGGACACTCTTACCTGCTCTGGGCTATCCAGCTTGGTGTCTGCCATCTAGGAACAACCGGTTTATTGAACCCTTACACTGTCTTTACTGACCTATCTAGCCATGTACTTATGTCAGCCCTCACATCTAAAGAACAAACTCACTTTCAGTGTTCACAATGCCACCTGCTGTCCGGTTGGCAAGTTGCCAGAGAGCAGGACTGCCACTATCATCTTGCCCCACAAAGTACTCGGGGCCAGTATGGGCCAGGTCCCAGGCATGGAAACGGAGTGAAAGAGTTTTTCTGACTGGTCAGGTTCTCATCCCAATCCCTGCAGCGAAGGAATGGATGCTGCTGTGGCAGTTTGACCCCGCTATAAATCCCAGCCTGCCTCACCAGGTATATGACAGGCACAAGTGAGCACCGAAAAGAGAGGAGAGTGGGTGACATCAGGAGGCTGCTGGGGAGCAGTGAAGGAAAGAAGGGATGAGTTAAAGCAGGTCCCATGGCTGTGGCCAACCCGAATGGTCACCCGCCAAACAGCAAGTCCCTAGGTGTTGGCCATATGGTGCAGACTGGCCCTTCTGGTACTACCAGACTGCCCTGTTTCAACACAGACAGGACTCTTGGCATAGCATCCTTGATGCCACCTAATACCTCTTTCATTTGCATGTGTTCAAGGGTCCAAACGCCCAAGAACTGTGTCCTAGAGGGCCCAGGGACTCCTGGTAGCTTTATTGTTCCCACCCTGTGTTTCTATATTTGTACACTAACACTCAAAATGTCAGCTTTGATACCTCTTTCTAGAACTGAAAGGGATCTACCACCCAATGAGTCCAACAAATTGGGGGGTGAGGTCTTCTGACAATTAAGAGTGCATACGTATCTGGATTGTTACTATTACCAGCCCTTCTTGGCTCTTTGCTATGACTGACTGAGTGTGACATTCCAGGGACACAGGTCTGAGTAAGAGACAAGATGGAAGGGAAAAAAATGCAGGGTTTGGTTCAGGCTTCCTGGTTCCCACCCTGGCACAGCTGCTCACCAGCTGCATGGCCTGGGGTCCATTACCCAATCTAACCTGATGGGAGGATGGAATGGGAATTTCATTCCTCTGAACTACAGGGTGGAGCCTCCTTCTCAGGCTGTGCTTGTCACATGTGCCTGGAATACAGTAAGAGCAGAGCTACAGTGAGTTCCTCCCCACCCTCCCAAGAGGCGGGTTCCTCAGCCTGGCAGGCAAGTATTTTGTTCCTATAGCAAATGCATTCATCTCCTTCCTTTCAACAATACCTTTCCCCATCTTCTCATGCACAGGGCTTAGCATTTCTGCTTTAAATTCAACCCGTCTGTTCAGTTTTGTGAGTGCTAAGTGCCCTGGGAAGGCAGCGCCCTTATATTCTAGTATGTTTTGTCATGTTCCTAGGATGGGACAGCTGTGGGAAATGATGTGCTTGATGAAGCATGCAGGTTTTCTTGTCCACTCATCCTCATGTTCTTCCCGCCCTGACTAATCTGGCCATTTTCAAGGTCCTCCTAGGTCATGATGTAACAACTACTAGAGGGAGCGGAGGGACCATCTTGCTTCATGTTTTTCACTAAAGATGATGAAAGCAGACCCAGTAGTAGAGGACCTGGCCCCAGGTAGCAGTAGATATGGTTCTTGAGGGAGACTGCATACTGGAAGTATAAATTTCTTGTCCCTCCCGTAAACAGCGTACACATTAAATTATAACCTTATGGGCAGTCACTAGAGAGTGTTCTAGGTGTCAACATTTACATATGTCTGTGTCTATGTCATATCCATGCACACATGCTATTCAGGTATTGTGGATGCTTGTTCAAGCATGGATGTAACAAAACTCAATGTTGGGTGTGTTCCTCTATCACTCTCAACCTTACTTTTTGAGGCAGAGTCTCTCTCTGATCCTCGAGCTCACCAATTGGCTAGACTGGCTGGCCAGTGAATTCCCAGAATCTCTCATCCTCTACATTCTAGTGCTGGGGTTATGGGCACTTTTTCTATGCTTAGTGTTTCACATGGGTGCTGGGATTGAAACTCAGGTCCTTACATTTGTGCAGCAAGTACTTCGTCCATCTCCCTAGCATCAGAAACAGTATGTATGTATGTATGTTTGTTTGTTTGTTTGCACCCCACACCTGCAAGGAGCTACCCTTTCCTCACACAGACCTGGGATAAGCAAAAGATCTTATCTGAAATAAGCAAAGTTCAGTGGGCTGCATGACATGGGACATTGCCAGCCTGTCTGTTGGACAAGTACTCTTCTTTTATCCAAGTCTTAGCCAAGCCTATGGTTGGTAGCATACAAAGAGCTCTGGAAGCATGCTGTGATTTCTTCTGTGTTCTGTAGAATTTGAGCTATGAACCCCATAGTAACAGTGAGGCCCGAAATTCAGAAAATAGGATGGATATGTTCAAGATCCAATGACATCTTGGTTGCCTCCTGAACGTTGAAGGTGAGACACTGTTGGTGAAGAATCCATACACTTGACCACATGACTTGGAGGAGTTGAACTGGATCTGACACCAAAGCCTCCTCCCCAAGGACTAACTTTCATAATACTGAAAGTTCTGTGCAAACTGCCAAGGAGGTGAGTCTTACCCAGCTGTGACACCGATGAACCACAGCAATGATCAGCATGGCAAGATGTCCCTAATGGTGCACTAACGGCACTTATATCTTGGCGGTAACCAATAGCTGTCTATTTGGACTTAAGGCCCACTCAACACTGGGGAATCCATGGCTTTGTGACGTAAACACAGACAACTACCCACAGTCATAGACCTCAGAGGAGAACTTCCTACTGTCACATTCCTAAACCAGCATAATCCCTAACTGCATTCTAAATGCTTATCCTTAAACTCACATCTAAGTGTGCTGTCACTCCTCGTCAAAGAGGCTTCTTAGTTGTAGAAGATGGCAACCATTCCAGAAAGCCACAACTAGTCAAGATGCAGAAAACAACTGACTGTGGGGTACCCAGCCCCAGCTGACACATGTGTCCCAATCCAAGTGGTCAGCCCTTTAAAATATACATGTAGGGAGCACTTAATGGACTGAGCAGCTTGTATTTATATACGTGTGTGTGTGTGTGTGTGTGTGTGTGTGTGTGTGTGTGTATAATAATTAAATGAATTTGATAGAGGGGGGCATGGGGGAGATTGAAGAGAGAGGAGGGAGTGGGGAATGATACAATTATATTTTAGCTAAAAATGAAAAGCAGTGGCAAGTTCCTGATCTAACAGAAAAGCCATTTTACTGGGAGACCTTAGTCAAGTCACCTTGCCTCCTGGAATCTTGGCTATGAAGTAGAGCTCAGCTAGACCAGGTCTCCTCATCCCCCCCACAGCACTGTATAGTATCAGGCAGCATCCTTAACAGCTGGGATCCCTACAGGAGTAAGAACACCCACCCTGGAACCCCAGAGTTTTCACCACAGGGGACAGTTAGCTTTGACTGCTTATTAACCCACTCCCACTGCTGTGCATTCGAAATATGGTTCAGGTTTGCTCCATGCCAGGTGGTTTCTTGTGCAAAGTTCCCATCACACTGACACAGGCCTTTTGTTTCAGCCACCCTGAAGCAGCTGCTCCAGCATAGCTATTTTGATACAGGGACATTTTGACACAGCTGAGAAAACAAACCATTACACTGTTGGCTTAAAAAAAAAATCATTACCGAGTAATATGCCAAGGAGACATTTCAGGCCAGCTCTTCTTGTCCTAGCAAGACCTCCCCCAGCGCTCCTTCTGTCATAGGGGCTAAAGAGGAAGAGGAGAAGAGAGGAAGAGAGGGACCAGGGCTCCTCTAGGGACAGCTGTAGGTCCAGGCCGGGAATGAAGGAGGCTGAAACAGTGAGGGATTGGGAAGATGAAGGACAGTGACATCAGGCATGCAGTGGGCGTGAGGGTCTGTTTCACGCAGTACCTGGTAATTTTCAAAAACGATTTTACATTTAAATGTAGTCATTTCAAAACTCTCACATCAAAATAACCATGTCAAAATGCCCTTCTTGGTCTCAGACAAAGGAAATGAACACCAGGAAAAGATGAATGAGAAGAAGGAGACAGCTTCTGCCCCATAAACTCAGTGTCACCAAAGGGGAAAGGGGAATGACTATTCTCCTGACAGAAATTGCTGCACTAGGGGTTGCAGAGGAGTGCAGGGGGAGTGGGGCTCAGTGACTGATGGCCTGGATGCAACATTCCCAGGTTGGGAGTGGTTGGCAGCTCAAGACGTGCGTGCCGATGGACAGCCAAGGTTCACTGAGGGTTTAACATGCGGCAAGCACTTTTACGGGTGGGGGCTTAGCTCACTTAGTACTCACCACACACAATACAATGCCTATGACTCTACTTTCATGTTACTGAAGGAGAGACTGAGGTGCTCAGACGGAACTCTCTTATAACTGTCATATAGTTGGGGAATGACTGAGCTACAATGGACATCAGATAACGACTATACTAAAGGTTGGCTTATATCCCCTCTCCATAACATACATCTGCCCCTTCAGAGTTAGCCAAGATCCTGGAGCCAGGGAAGAATTCAGGCCGTAACATCATAGGACTTTCCTGGGCCTGGTTCCTCTTCTTACCTATCTGCTAGCTGTATCAGTGATTGCTGTCCCATTCCTTGCTGCTGCCTCTCCCCTGCTCACTCCACTCAACCACCTCTGGCTACCATCTGCTGACTCCGTGAATATGGAGTCAGCCTGTGAATATGACGGCTGCTGTTTTATATTTGGGTTCACAGGAGCAAAAAAAAAAAAAAAAAAAAAAGGCAAAAAACCCTTTTCCAATAAAGCTAATGTTCTTAACGGAACCATGAAGAGCAAGTGAGAGAAAAGAAAAATGTGTGGGTGGGACGAGGTGACCAGGAGATCATTGCATGGGGAAAGAGAGAAGCCTGGTTAGCTTCTGGTTTGTTGAAAACAAGCAGAGCAGCGCTCTTGACCTGGGGAGTTGTGCACGGAGGGCTGGATTTTTAGCAGCGTTCCTACTTCTGTCTATTCCAGACCTTTGCCTCTCTGGTCACTGCATATGCTCTCTGTCTACAGTCTGCTTAGCCACCTCATATGCTGTGCAAAGCACAGGTTGGTTGATTTTCTCAGAGCCCAGAACAATTCAGTTTCCCTGGCTCCTCTGAAGATGTTGTCTTGAGAGAGAGAGAATATATATATATATACTCTTTAATAGAAATACTTTTCCTTCATTAAATGAAATCTCCAAAGCCCAGTCGCATTTTCCGTGCTTATATAAAGATGCCAGTGGGGATTTGAGATCGAAAGTAGTATTTTTATACAAGTCAATGAAGATCTCAATAGGACAGAAAGAACACTCTTCAAATCTAAATTCCTCCAGCATTAGGAAGGCAGATCTGCTCCAGCAGGGATCACGTTACTTCCTGCCCTACTCGAAACTTCTCCTCAAGCACTGCAATGCTCACATACCCTGCTTCTCTGCTTGGGGAAAGTATATTAATAGTGTCTTCCCAAGGCTGTAAACCGTTGAACTTGAATTTCATTTGGATTCCATTCTTGTAACTTTTGTATAAAAATTTAGGTATTTGTAGAAGCCTGAGTGAGAAGCAGATGCACACATGGGCCGCAGAGTGCTGTCCTTTTTTAATGTACCGTAGCTGGAGAATGAACTCTTCTCTGTCAGGGAGTCAGAAAACGGGTCTCCAGAGATGCATGGGAAGAGTAGAATCTGATTCCAATGCTGGGCTGGGGAGCCAGCTCGGTGCTTCCTCTACAAATGTGAAGAGTAGCCTTTGAAGCTGAGAATCCATGTAATTCATGCAAAAGCTGGATGGGTGTGGCAATGCCTTTTAAGTCTAGCATCCATGGTCTAGCTTCCCTGAGCAAGCTCGCTAGGTAGACACGCTTCTGGTTCAGTGAGAGGCCCTGCTGCAATAAATCAAGGAGAGAGAAAGGGAGGAAGAAACCTGCCATCAACCTCTGACCTCACACGTGCGCATGTACACACACACACACACACACACACACACACACACACACGCACGCACGCACGCACACAGGTGCATACATGTGGACACAGGTTTAGTGCATGCCATGCACACATACATAGAAAAAGAACCCCAAAGCTAACTCTTGCAACCCGAGTTTTCCCAGGCAATGTGCTTAGCCTGACGGCACAGTTCTCAGGAGTGCAGGGAGACTCGGAGCGTAGGGGATGTAAAATGCTTGACAATACAGCACTGCTCAAAACCTGCTGTTTTCCTTCTCCTCTCAGCTGACTGTCATTGTCATCACAATTCCTCTGGTTCATTGTTAACACAGAATATCCCCAGCTCCAAAGCCAAGAGCTTCAGAAGACAACTGTCTTGAATCCTGCTAAGAATCTGCACTGTGACAATTTCTAACCCTTCTCAGCTGGACCTTCAGCCACGTGACTCTTACCTGACAGATGGAATCAGCTGAAGGAAGGCGTAAGGAGGGGTCTGCTAGAGCTGCATAGCAAGCTAAAGAACAGACTTATCACGGGGCGTGGCGGCACCTTTAATCCCATCACTCTGGAGTTGGAGGCAGGCAGATCTCTCTGAGTTCAAGGCCAGCCCTGGTCTACAAAGTGAGTCCCAGGACAGCCAAGGCTACACAGAGAAACCCTGTCTTGAAGGGGGAAAAAAAAATGCTGTCAGGCCTGAGAGGGGAGAAAACACCTGTAGGGCTGAGTCAGTGTGATGCTCAGATAGTAAAAGCCAAAGGTTGCTTTGGTCACTAGGTGACCTCAAACTCTGGAGTCTAGTGAATCTGGCCCTTTCCTGCCTTCTCTTTAAGGGGCGGGGGCCTCTCACCTATTCCGATGGCAGCAATGCCCAGCCGCTAGCTGATGCTTAGGAATGACGTCTGCTCCTAAAACCCCCAAAGAATCTATTCCCTCCTTTGCCACAGAGCACCCAAGTCACTGCCCCCATCCTCCTACATTGCTGAGAAAGCAAGAGCGAGCTCTTATTGAGAGTAGCAGGCAGGTTGAACTCTCGCCTTTCACTGTGGAAAAATCCATTACGGAGAAGTCATTTGTCAAAGCCAACTGTTTAGCTGCTTTAATTTACATATTTATCAAGTTTGATTAGAACGCATTGTCTTCTACTTTCATCCTCTCTTTCACCTCCCCTGGCCCTCTTTTGCAGGGGAAACAGTTTTCCCTGCCCTTGTTGCTAAAGGGCACACAGTGTGAGTTAATTTGCATTTGCTAATAAGCCTGCAACTGATTCTGGCCAGCCGGGGAAATCCCTCAGACCTTGGGTGGTGGCTCCCAAAAGCTGAACACTGGGTGCTGACAACTCATTCAACCAAAGGCCGGACCAGTTCTCCAGCTGCCTTAGGCATATGTATCAGGTACTCATGGTGTGCCAAGTGCTGAGAATTCACACCGTAAAGAAAGTAGGCACAATCTTTGGCTGTCTTGTCACGGATTGCCTAGTGACTCTAGTCTTTGCACCTGTAAGATAAAGCAGCTAGATCAAATGTTCTGTCTGCCAAGCATCAGATTTGAACACTTAGCCAGGCATCAGGTTTTGTGCATAGACCTCATGGACCATTGTATTTAATTCTTACAAGGTTCCTATGAGGTCAAGACCAATATTATCCTCCTGTTTCAGGTAAGGAAATAAAAGATCCCAGGGTTCAATGTCATGTAATTGCACACAGCCTTACCTGAATTGCCCTCTCCTGCTCTCTAGTACAAGTTCATAACCCCAGAGCTAGGCTTGAACATTCTTCTGTTGTTGTTTTGTTTGTTTGTTTGTTTTCAAGACAGGGTCTCTCTGTGTTAGCCTTGGCTGTCCTGGACTTGCTTTGTAGACCAAGTTGGCCTCTCACAGTGCTGGGATTAAAGGTGTGCACCACCACGCCCAGCGGCTTGAACATTCTTATCTGGTCTTTGAGCTCCTGGATGATAGGGACATCTCTGATGCTATGTCCTTGGGGCCCAACTCAAGGTCTGACATATGGTCAGCATCAGAATTGGTGTGCTAAATTTTAACAGTAAAAGAAGGTCCATAGCCCTTGACATTTATATCTTTGGGGTCTCAGCTTATAATGCCCAAGTCATGAAATCTCCAAAGACCACCAGGAATCAGTCGGATGCAAATTACACAGGGTCTCATTTATTAATCAAGCTCAGAGCCTGGACCATCAACCCCCTCATAAACAGGGAAGATGACGGCCCCTAGTCCTAGGGGAACAGAGTTTTAAAAGGAAAAAAATGCATGCTGGTGGAGGGGGGTGGTGGGAAGGGGAGGGAGGGTGTTTCCAAGCCTTGCTGTTACTTGATAGGTTAGAAAGGTACAGGAAAGTTGCCCTTTAAGCTGATTGGCTGGGGAACCAAGGCTAAAGGTAGGAACCAGTGCCAGACCACAAGGGGTGGGGGGGGATTTTTTATTTGTTCTGGTCACTGTGACCTGTAGCTCTGATTGGTGGGGTGTAGGGGTGGGGTCAAGTTTCTCAGGCCCTGAACACAAAATGGTTTGATCTCTACAAGCTCTGTCCTGATCTCCTGAACCACCTTGTTTAAAAAACTGTCCTAACCCATGATGTATGTCTTACCCAGGCCCTAGATCTGCCAGCATTCTGGCGGCTGATAGTTCATAGCCTGAGACTGTTGCTGGAACAAGCACCTAACCCTCCACCTGGGTTCTACCTCTGTCACATTGAACAGTCCTTATTACAGGACATAGAATTAGCTCTCTGGCCTCAATTAGAAATGGCCTTCCAGCCCAGAGCTCCCAAGCCATTGTTTAAAGTCACAGAGTTCGTTCAGTCTGTGCAGTCTATATAAAGTTACAGGGCTGACCATTTGGTATTGGATAACCAACTGGTCTGCTCTTCCAAGAAAGGGAAAGAGGAAACTCAAGTTCCTAATCTTAGGGAAGACTATTATTCCTTGAATAATATATTCTTATAAGGGATTGGTTCTCAACCAGCTCCTATTTTGCCTCCAAGAAAACATGGGACATTCAGTAATGTCTGATGATAATTTTTATTGTCACTGGTTGGGTATGGATGGCTGCTGCTAACAGCCCACCTCAGTGCCTTATAGCAGAGTTATATAGTTAAAGATGGCTATGTTGCTGAGGACCCCTGACCTGTGCTTGTCACTCAATAAGTAGTACCTGTTATTATGGGCAATGCTGCATAAAAACAGACACAAAACCACTTATTTAAAGCTTGTCTTGTGACCTAGATATCATTCCTGTTTTACACTTGGGAGAACTAAGGTTCATAAGAAGTAATTTGTCCAAGGTCTCAAAGCACAGGGAAGTCAGGTGTTCAGTTTGACCCAGCAATGCTGTCTTGTCTGGTCTCCCTCAGCCAGCTCTTCCCTCCTCCAGGAATCAGCTTCCAGGCGCATGGCTGAGCTACCCCTGAGTGTCTTGGATCACATGGAGTCACATGCTTACCCAAATGTATTTATTGCCTTGCCACTTCCTCCAAGAAATCTGGATGCATGCCTCCCACACCTACATTTTCTCCTACAATTACGTATAAAAATTCTTCACCTTGATCATGTTCTGACTGTGATTCTTTGCCCCTGTTCCATTTTCACTGTCACCAACAGTGATATTTTCACATTACCTTCAGCCTGACATGTATTGTGCTGATAAAATCAGATAGAATACAACATTAACTGTTAACTCCAAAGAAGACAGAGCGAAGTCCCTGGTGAACTTGAATTTCCTCCTTCCCTTCTCCGAGCAGGTGCATCCAAATTGAGTCTTGAAGGCTGAGTAGGAGGAACCCAGACAGACGAGACCAAGGCTGGCATTCAAGGCAGGGAAGAAAACATGTGCCCAAAGTGGATGTGTGGGAGAGCATGTCATGTCTGGAAGACTGCCAAGGGCTAACTGAGGGCAGAGCCTGTGGGACAGGATGGACAGGAGTGTGACCATTATACTGCCAGAGATGAGAGCCAGGATAATGAAGCTGGACTTGTGCTGAAGACACCAGGAAATTGCTGACGTCTTAAGCAGGGGAAGTGGCATGCTTCTGTGGGCATTATAGAAGGGCCACATTGAAGTCAGGCTGCAGGATGGACAGGCAAGGCGTGTGCGAGCACATCTGAAAGCAACAAGCATTTATCTTCTCTTGGTTTCTGCGGGTCAGCAATGTGGGAATATTTAGCGGGTCATTCTGGCTGGGGGTCTCTCTTCAGATTGCAGGGAGGTTTTTGTCAAGACTACAGTCATCGGAGACTAAAACATCCTTCCACACCCACTCAGACATACGTAAGTTCACCTTGGCTAGTCTCACCATGCAGTCTCCCTTTGAGTGCCTTCATGGCACCACATTGGATCCCTTCAGAAGTGAGTAGTTCAAGAGTAAGCAAGCGTGCCAAAGACCACAGTCCTTTTACAGCCCTATCTCAAAAGTACTGTATCATTCCTTTATGGTGTTCCATTTTTAGAAACAACTGTCTAAGCCCAGTGCACATTGAGGCTAAAATTCACCTCTTGGGGCCTGGACATGGTGGTACACATCTGAAAGGCAACACTTGGGAGGCGGAGGCAGGAGAACAGGGTGTTTGAGACCACTGGACTGTATAGAGTTCTAAGCGAGCTTTGTTCTATACCACAATACTGCCTTGAAAAATATGAAACCAAGGCAACAGCCTCAAACTGATGAAATCAACCCGATGAGCCTGTTTGATCTTCAAGAGTCAACCTGACACAGTGGTTGAGAACATACTGGGAGATTCATAAATTCCTAGGTCTGATACTGGCTCTCACATTTGCAAGTTTAGTCAATATATCTAACGTTTCTAGATCTTGATTTCCTAACTTATAAGAAAGGGGTGAAATAGTAAAATAATAGGAAGATGCTCCATTGGGTCACTATGATAATTAAATAACAGGGATATAAAAATATTTGACATGGAATAGATACCCAATAAATATTACCTAACTGCTATCAAAAAGGAATTATGTTATTGTCCTTTATAGGGTAGCATGAAGATTAAAAATATGGTTTGTTTCTGATTTAGGAGTCAGGCTCTGCCATTTTGTCATTAGCTAAAGACAACGCTAGGCCACTAAATGGTTCTTGGACTTATTTTTATTAAAAATAAGATAAATAATAGCAAGTAATTGGTCACCAAACAGGTGTTCAATAAATATTTCATGCACAATAGTTTGAGGGTGATATAGACTACAATGACAAGATGTACCTCTGTGTGTATGTGTGTTTGTGTTCATGTGTTCACATGCATGCACATGTGTGAACACACACATGGGTTAGGGATGCTGTACAAAACACACCATGTTCTTGTGTCCTTGAACATGACAGCCTCCTTGAACTCTCTGCGTTTACCATCCCCTGTGGTTGGTTCTTGGTCTCGTTGTTTGCACTCTGTTCCATCTTAGCTTTGTTCAAGCATACATCCTTCTTCATCCCTGCTGCCTCAACCGAGAATATGTTTAATTGTCTTTGCATAGAGGAGTCTGGGGATTTGGTGACAGGAGGGGTAGGAATGGCTTCATGTCACACCACCTCAGAGCTGCTACATTACCTTAAATTGATTTTGCAAATGAAAGCTAAAAGCTAAGCAAAGGCGACCCATCCATTTTGCCTAAAGATGATTATAATGCTCTTTTATGGCCCCCTAAATGACAAAGCAATTTGTTACCTGCCTGCATCAACATTTGCTTATATTAGTGCCAGAGAGGCTTGATTTTTATTAGCCCCATGTTATCGTTTTATGAAGTCACAGGGGCTCAGTAAAATTAGTGTGCAAATAGAATGCCCATTTTGCCTTTCCCTGTGGTCAGCAGAAATGTAGAATGCAATTGAGTTGATATTGGGTCAGGGGAGGCATCCATAAAGTTAGCCTTCACTGAGGGCCTCAGTAATGTTATTCATCATTTCTGGATTGTTGGGATAGATGAGGTCAGTGTTAGGTACCATTTTTTAAAAGGGTTTGGGGGTGGGCTTTAAAAAATGCTTAAGTGAAAAAGCAATATAAATACTAAGACAGTAGTTCAATTTCTATCAGCAATAAGGAATTAAACCGAAGTCTCCTGTGTACATTGCAGATGGAAATAGAGCAGATGTGGGGTTGTATAATGTTAGTGGATCCAGAAGGCTGACAGGGTAGAGAAAGGACTCGGGCTCAGAGCTAGGGCTTGGCTCCTGGCAGCGAGACCTTGAGCATAGCTGTTCCTTCCATGGGCCTCAGATCTCTCCCCTGTAAAATGGCATGAACACATCCAGCTACACGAAAGCACCATGAAGATTTACATGAAACAACAGGTGTCTAAACTTCTTCATATCTATAAATATAAATATCTATATAGCTTTTTCATTTATTAATTTAGCAACCAGTTCCTGGATACCCGTTCCAAACAGGCTCCTGGGAAAGATGTTAGCTATTTACCAGTAGGCATCATTTTCTCCCTGTTGTAGCTTATATTCTCTTCAAGAAATGTAGAAGTGTCTAACTCTTCTTTGAGAGTATAAATGCATTTTCTCTCCTGAGAGGTGCTCAAAGTGGAGGATGAGTTCTTTATCCTCGTGCCCAGTGTGTTTTTTGCTGGCTTCCAGGGGACTCAAAATTCCATGTGCTTGCTGATCATCCCAATGGGCCAAACAAGCCACAAGCCTTTAGAGCAATGTTTATATTTATTTATTTTTGTTTGTTTTTGTTTTTCTGAGACAGCATCTCTCTGTACAGCACTGGCTGTCCTGGAATTCACTACATAGATCAGGATGAATTTGAACTCCCAGAGATCCCTGCTTCCAGCTTCTGAATGCAGGGATTAAAGGTGTGAACCACCACATTCAGCTTTAGAACTATATAGTTACTTTTAAAAAAATTATATGTATGGGTGTTTTGCCTGCATGTATGTGTATGCAGCATATGCAGGGGTGTGAGAAGGGCATAGAATCTTCTAGAACTGGAGTTATGACTGGCTGCTGTGCTACTTTATGGGTGATGGAGATCAAACCCAGATCGTGCTCTTAACTCTTCAGCCATCTCTCTGCCCCAAGAATTAATTATTTGTCATGTCTTACATTAGTGTATATTTTGTAATGATGAACCACATTCAAAATGGCCTGTTACCAGCATTTTAAGAGAATACGTGTTGATTACTTCAGTGCCCTCTCCTCATCCTCTTTTGCCAATAGCTGAGTATCCCTTTGACAATAGAAAGGTTGTTTTTTGGCTATTATTTACATATATGTGTGTGCTATTGTTTCATATATGTATGTGTGTGTGTGCACATATATATAATATCTTTATAATGGTTGAACATTATTTTAGAGGTTAGTTTTCTGCAGCCATAGAAAGCTCTTGGGATCTGATTCAAGTCCTATTCTTCTATTTTTCTACATATCTAACAACTTTTATTATATGCAGAATATTACAAAGTATATACATTATTGAGTGTCTGGATTTTGTTATTTTCCTTTCAGAAGAGTTGGGATTTTTGTTTGCTTCTTTGTTTGTTTGTTGTTTTCTCTGTGTAGCCTTGACTTTCCTGGGTTTGCTTTGTAGACCAGGCTGACTTTGAACTCACAGAGATCTGCCTGCCTCTGCCTCCCTGAGTGCTGGGATTGCAGGCGTGCACCACTGTGCCTGGGTAACAGTTGGGCTTTTTATATGAAGCAGTTAACTTTCTTTACCAGAGTTTGGTTCTTTTCCAGTGAGTTGAAAGGCTTGTTAGGATCTATCTAGAGTAATTTAGTCCTACCAGTATGATACAGTCCTTTTGAGTCCCCACGCTTCCTGCATGATCAAAAAGAACTTATTTGGAGTCAGGAGCCCAAACATTTCCTTACTACTTCATGGAAGCTAGGAAGCAAAACAGAGAGAGTTTGGGTCTGGGGTCCTAACCTTCAAAGACACATACTAAAAGACCCAACCTTTCTCCACTAGTCCTTATTCCATTAAAGGGTCTGCCATCTCCCAGGGACAGCAGAGGCCTGGGGCTAAGTCTTCAACACACTCTAGATCCAATCTATAGCTTGAAGCTTCACCCTTTGTATGCAGAGTTTAGGATCTAACAAAGACTCATGGCGCCTTCTTATAGACTTCTGGAACTCGTCTTCTCTACTGGGATTGACTGAGCTCTGGAATTCATGACTCACAGTGAGGCTTTCATGGCAGGCTCAGGATAGTACACTCTGCTCTTCCCTGAGTAACGGACCACAAGAAAAAAGTCATCACAGCCATGGGGCATGCCTTATTCATCCCCTTTCCTCATGGCTGTGCTAGTACTGTATCTTGTCTCTTACCCAACATATAAAATAGTTGTTTTTATATTTATCTAGTTTTCTTGATTTGTTCTTTTTGTTTTGTTTTGTTTTTGTATTTTCCCAAAACTAGGAGTCAAACCCAGGGCCTTACATATCCCAGACAAGGGTTCCACTATCAAGCCACTCCCAAACGACCTAATTTCTAAGATGTTCAACAGAGTAAAATAAATCTAGTCCCTGTTACTTTGTCACCACCAAAACAAAAGCCTGAATTCTAATCTCATCTGATGCCACCTATAAACTATATGGCCTCGAACAAATTACATAATGTCAGTGAACTTCAGTGTCTGCCTCTATGACAGGAGTATGAACTACATGTTTTTCTAAAGATTGTGACTATATATAAAATATACCTGGCACAAAATGGGTTAATTAAATGGCAGATGTTGTTATTACTATTATAAATAACTACCTTATTATCCCATTATTTACTAGATATTTATTAGATGTTTGTACTATGGAAGTGTTTATCCTTGTTTCATTATCACAACCAAGATAAGCAGATATTATTCTTCTCCTTTAGAGTTAAGAATACTGAAACTCAGAAAGATATGCAACTACCTAGGCGCAGTCTGTGGCTTTGGAGCTCAACTTCACTGATGGCTTTCTCACATGGTTGCAAATATTACATATTAATATAATACTCTAAGTTGCACATATAAAAAGTAATCTGTTTAGTATTAAATAGAAGGAGACATAATTAGTCAACAGTGGCTGGTCCTTAGTGGTTATGACAGAGATAAAAGTGAAGCATCCAGCCAGCCTCTTCGTCAGCTGCCTCCTTCCCACATACCAATGTCTACTCTCAGCTTGCTTTCCATGGTGACCTTCCACTTGTTTCTTACAGA
The DNA here is from genome assembly GCF_964271855.1 of Acomys minous. Taxonomy (NCBI): domain Eukaryota; kingdom Metazoa; phylum Chordata; class Mammalia; order Rodentia; family Muridae; genus Acomys; species Acomys minous. The sequence continues at coordinate 90,788,429 of NC_140487.1, forward strand.
AAATCTCCGAGAGGGGACAGAAAAGAAGGTGGTGTTCATCACAGGACGAGTCCACCCAGGGGAAACACCTTCTTCATTTGTGTGCCAAGGTAAGCTCGGTGTCCTGTGTCTGCTGTGGCCCTGTGATGACCTGTAAGACAGTGAAGTTACAGGCAGTCTTCATCTCACACGGCAATTTACCTCGGTCCTTGGAGGTTGCAGCTGATGCCCCACCCAGTTTTGATTTAATAAATGCTTATCGTTGAGTGTACCAGTAGAAGAACCAATGGGTGGATGGGTGGGTATGTGAACAAGAGGGGCTGAGGGAAATTCTCATTGTTCTATATTGAGGCTGGCCATGGGAATCACCTACACTCTCCTGAGCGAATGAAAGCTGCAGGAAGCCTGACCCAAGCTAGATGTGTATGTGGGTAGAAGGGTTATGAAATGGGCATATTGGCTATTCACTCACTTAATCCAAACATTCACTTAACAAAAGCCTTAAAATACCTACTATGATAAAGGAAGTACACTTGGCCTCAGGCAACCAAGAGTAAAATAATTTCTCTGCTTTGGTGTATTTCTTTGTATTTGCATGTAAACGTGTTGTCAAATGATTTATCTATATAAGGTAATTAATCAGCTATCATCACAAGCATAGACATATTCAATAAATGATATAGATAACAATGAGTGTCCAGGTGCCCAGCAGTTTAAGAAGCAGACAGCCATCCACTCCTTTCAAGCTCAGACCACAATCTATTCCATTCCGGTTCTGTGTCCCATCCTCCCTTCCGCCCACAGATGATCATCACCTTGACTTTTGTGTTTTGTTATTTTCATCTTTAAGTTTAACTATATTCATAAACATCCTTAAACCATGTATGTTTTAGTTTTTTCTGTTCTTGAACTTTGCACAAATGCCAGCATTCTATATACACCGGGGCTTGCTTTCCACTTGTTATCCACGTGGGTGAGTAGTCTTCCAGTTTGCATGCTTTTCCTCGGTGTATGATATTCCATGTCTGTCTGTGACTCAAATTACTTATTATTCTCCTGATGACGAATAATTAAGTGGTTTATGATATTTATTTTTTAAAAGCAATGCTATTTCATACTTTCTTACTCAATAATGTGTATGTGGACAAATGTTTCATCTGCATCACCAGTATGTACATATAAATTCTTACCTAGGATGAACAACATGCATACATAATTGCTGGGTCATAAGCTATGTACATCCTCAGCTTTACTAGGTCTCCCCAAAGTTTTTCTTAGTACTATTCAACTTTACAATGTTACTAGCCTTACTGTCTCACATTCTTGCCAATATTTTTTTCTTTTCCTCAAATAACTGGGGACTGAAAAAGCTGGGCATCGTGGTGCATGCCTGTAATTCCAGAACGCTAGAGGCAAAGGCAGGTGGATCACTGTGAGTTCAAGGCCAGCCTGGTCTTCAAAGCAAGTCCAGGACAGACAAGGCTACACAGAGAAACACTGTCTTGAAAAACCAAAAAGTACTGGGGATTGAACTCAGGGCCTTATGCATGCTAGGCAAATACTCTACCACCTAGCTACAGCCCTAGACCTTTAAAAGAAAGTTTCAGTCTGAGACATGGCCTCTTTAAGTTGTTTGGACTGGCCTTGAACTCACTCAAGTGGTAGGGAACTCAGGCCTCCAACCTGGAATCCTTTAGCCTAAGCCTCTGGAGTAGCCACCATGCCCAGCTTCACTTGTACCTACCACGTAAAAATTGCACATGTTCTAAATACTATTCTAGGTACTATAAATATGTTAATTGTAGTTTATTTTAATTATATTAATTTGCTGTCACAGAGGCTAATATTAGCTATGTTTTGACATATGAGAAAACTGAAATTGGGAGAAATAACTTGTCTTGTTTTTATCTGAAGATGGCCAGGTGGTTAGAGGGGGTTCAAGAAAGCTCCTGAAGGTTATACAGCTCAAGGACAGCGTGATGTGGCAAAAAGCACACAGAGATTTGGAATCAGACAACCCTGAGGTCAAATACTGGCTGGACCACCTCCTTGCAGCATCACATCAGTTCCCTTAAGTGTAAGAAGATGAGGCTAAAAGAACTATGCAGGAAGGCATTAGGAAGCTGACAGGAGATAAATGTAAACACAACACCTAGTCTTATGCCTAGCACATAGCAGGCACTTGACAGATGCCACCTCCATCCCTATGGGAGCCTGAGAAAATGAAGTAGTAATCTACTTTGCAGACTCTCAAGCAGTGTGCATATGAATATGGGTTTCATCTTCCTGGTCACATTCTTCCCATGCTCTTTAGGTATGATTGTATTCTTCTCTTTTTCAGCTGATGAGACCAAGTCTCAGAGAGAGAGAGAGAGAGAGAGAGAGAGAGAGAGAGAGAGAGAGAGAGAGAGAGAGAGAGAGAGAGAGAGAATGTGTGTACTGGCTCAGAGTGCTGTTGCATGACTGGGCCCTAGTCACTATAGCTGACTCCTTCACGTTCTCACTTCAGGGGGGCCCCCAGCACTGTCCTTGAAGTAACCTTTCCCAGGCTCTCCTGGGTCCGTCTGCCTACCCCTTTACTCAAAACCATCTGTCAGTTACTAAACTTGGCAGCAGATCTGTTCCCCAAGCTGACTGAATGTAACAGCTTTGCCCTTGCTTGCAAAAAGGCAGTGAGTCTTGCTGTCAAGATCTTCGTCTCTGGGAAGTCAAACACCTGTGCCCACCACGTCTGTGAGCAGTACAGAAAGTCACCATCCCATTTTGCAGATGAGGCTCTCAGGGGGCTGCCCCTGTTTCCTGACCAGGGACTGTGCACAGTGCTAACCTGAGGATTATTTGCCTTCCTGGAGGCTTTCAGATACATGGCTGCTCCTTGGTAGAATTCGTGAATGCCTGCTCACTGCTTTCTCAGGATAAGCTCCAGCCTCCCTGGTATGGCATGATCTGGCTCTTGCCAGGCTCTCTGATCTCAGCTTTATAACAATGCAGTCCCACACAGGTTAATGGCAGAGGGGCAGTCTTCTCTCACCTTTCCCTTGTCCCCACTATTCCCTCTGCTTTGGAGGCCACTTCTTGATACTTTGCAAACACCTCCTGTGCTTTATTTAAGTGCCCCGCCATGGACCTCTATAACTCACTCCCTCGAGCCCTCTGCTTTCTGCTTACATTGAAGATCTGAAAATTAGCATCGTCAATAAAAGACCTTTACTACGCCGAGATGTTGTGTGATTTGTGTGCATTTGTCTTTTCCACTCAAGCATGATCTGGTACTCCAATAGATACTTTCCACATCTGTAAGACAGGATTATCTTATTCATTATCTGGCCCTGTTCTGAGGAACAAAGGCTGGGTTGGCTCTGCGTTGCTAAAACTGAATTCAGAAAGAGAAAGCTCAAGGTCACACAGCCAGCAAGTAACATAGAAGGCATTTGACCTTGGGTCTGGCCAGATCCCCAGGCTCTCCTGTTCCACTTGGAGCTGAGAAATGCTAGAAACTCAAGTCTTGTACTGGAAGAACACACAGTTCTGACACCCCCAACAGTTGATATCCACTTTTTTAGGTAGGGATTCGGAGAAGTAAGGAGGCTTACTTGAGGTAACAGCACTCATTCACGACCGTGGAATCCATCTCCCTGTTTATCTCTCCATCTTTCTCTACTTCAGTGTCTGTCCCTTGAGACATCCAGTAATTCATCTTTCCTTGAGGCAGCACAAGGCAGGCACCATTACCCCTGGTTTTCTGCCTATTTATGGTTTGCATTCCATGGGGACACCCCGAGTCAAGCCCCATAGGGCACAGCAGATTTCTTTTCAGTAGTCAAGAGTCCGAGGCTTGGTCCCTTTCCCTAGCCCACCTGGCTCTGGGGAAGTGCAGGTCTGAGGCCTGGAGGGACAGTGGCCGGGATCCTCTGTTCTCTATTCACTGGCTCAGTGACCTTGAGCAGGAAACAGGCCTGAGACGCCTGGTTGTCTCCATCTGGCTGGGACCAGCGTTGTCACTGCCGAGCCGTTAGTGCATCTGCTTCGGGGAGTACAGTGGAGTTCTGTCATCACAGGTATCTGGAAGGGGTGGTGTTAGGGATGGCAAAGTTTAGACTTTCTGAAGGCAGCATGGTTGGAGAAAGCTGACTCTGGATTTGTCTATGGCCCAATTAGCCTTACATTACAAGTGAAAAGGAGCTTTTCACTTTACATCTGTGAAGTGGGCAAAGCCTAGCGTGGAGGCAGAAGAATCAAATTCTGTGAGCCCTCTGATTCCATCATTTGAGGACAATGGGTTTAACACAGTCAGGGAAAGTCTAGAGCGGCTGCTGTTGTGCCCAGCAGATGCCTTTGCTGCCTTGCTTTGGTCTGGTCACTTCATACTCTGGGATGCTGCCTCTGAGCAGAGAACCTTACACAAATCTCTCTGGAGGAGAAATCATGCCCATGGGTGTAAATCATTCTCTAAAAACACATGCGAGCACTCTCTGGTTCTTTCTGTCTTGCCCTAAGAGAAAAAGCACTGCATTGAAGCCAGCACAACTAGGCCTAGATTCCATCGGGCCCCTATGGGTGACTTTGTTTCCCTACCTGTAAAATGGTGCCAGAAGTATTGCAAGTTAGTCCAAATACTGAGTGCACAGTCGTCACTGTGGGTCTGACTTCACTCATTTCGCGTTTGTCTAGTGAGCACCATTGCTGTGCCAGACACTAGCCCTGAGAATATGACAGACTGAACAGATCAGCCCTTTCCCAGAGCATTTGGCCTGGAAGGAAGGCAGATACAGCACACTTAGGCCTCCATCCCTCAAGCTCACAGGCTCAGGAAAGGCAGTTTTCCTTATTCTTCTAGACTCAGCTTCTATTTTGAGGCCACATTCTTTTGGACTTTTGGCTTAATCTCAGTCATTTCCGGCAGGGTTTAGTGATTTGATCAGAGTTCAAATCCTCTTGATAGCATCACCTTTCCATCATTGGCTGCATCCTCTTGATGCTTTAGGCTTTGGTCTCTCCAGGGCCCTTGTTGGTCAGCAACAGGTCAGATCACGTCTCTTCACTGCCAGGTGCTTTATATGTATGAACCATGTCTGCATATCTACCAACTGGATCCTAAAGCCTCACCCACTGTTATTCTTTCCCCCTGGCACATTGTAGCTCGGGGTGCTTTCCAAAGCCAAGAATAAGATATTGACCTGAATGTTCCCAGCTTTAAATCCTACAGTGATTGTCTAGTGATGTTCATGTATATGTGTAAATATAGATTTACCTATAGGTAAATTATTGAAAGCCATGATTAAAACAACACTTATACAGGCTTATTCCATGCCAGGCACTTGGTTTGTATCAACTCATAATCTTTGTGGTAACACATAATAATTATTTCTCCCGCTCTCTCTCGCTTTTCAGACAGGGATTCTCTGTGTAGCCTTAGCTTGTCTGTCCTCGACTTGCTTTGTACACCAGGCTGGCTCCGAACTCAGAGAGATCTGCCTGCCTCTGCCTCCCTGAGTGCTGGGACTGCAGAGTGTGCCACCACGCCCGGCTTTACCCTCTCATTTTTAACTGCTAGGGAAACTGAGGAGTGGAGAGAGTAAGGCCACAGAGCAAGTGAGTGGCTCCCAGGGAGGACTCAAACCTGGAGATTCCAATTTCCATCTGCACATTTAACCCTGAAGTGAAGGCCCAGGTGAGGAACCATGTGTTGCCACGGAGGCCATCTTCTTTCTTGCCACCGAACCTTGGTGTAAGCATTCCTTCACCTTCCTGGAGCCCTTCATCTGCCTCAGCCGTCTTGCTGGCCTTTTCTTCAAGGCCCCTTCTCACCTCTTCCCTCACTAACCTTGGTTGAGTCAAGAGGTTTGCATGGGTCTCTCACTAGGACCTGGACCACTAAGTAAGGACTTGCTGTCTTACTGCGCATGGCTCTGCTGCAAGAACACCGGATTCAGCTTAGAATGCCCAGTTTGCAGAGTGAACGGCTGGGCAGCGCAACTAGTCTTAGGCTTTGTCAGGACTGGTCCATCAATTGCTATTCTTTTTCTCTTTTTCCTTAATGAATATTTAGTTTTATTATTTAAAATTCTATGTACCTCTATGTATCTGTGTGGGTGTGTGCACGTGAGTAAAGGTGCCCCACAGAAGCCAGAGGCATCAAATGCCCCTAGCAATTGCAGGCAGGGTATGAGCCACTTGATGTTGGTGCTGGGAACCAAACTCGGCTTCTCTGAAAGAGCAACATGTGCCCTTAACTGCTGAGCTATCTCTTCAGTCCCATCCCTAGGCATTTCTTAAGCACCTACTATGGCCCAGTCCTGAGCCAAGCATTCTGGGAGAAATAGGGATGATGAAGATAAGGTTTGCTTGGATATAAGGTTGGTCTGGGAAAGCTCATCCTGGACAGCTGGAGACTGGTGCCAGGCGAGACTGTCCGCACTTCACTTTAATTTTAGATCTTTGGCCACTTCCTCTCTCTTCCTTGCCTTCTTGATGTCCTACTTTACCCAATCTTAATGATATCTGCTTAAATAAAAGGACATGGCAAAATCATGGCTAAGTCTGCTGTCACTGGGCCTCTCTCAGCAAGGTGGAGGCACTCTCCTGCTCCCCCCCCCCCAACTTGACAGATTAAATAGCATCCTTCTGTTGAAGTGAGAAACCTGGTCAGAGCAAGCTCTCAACACTTATGGCCAATAGTCAGCTAAAAGTCAAATATAAATTCCAAGTCTGTTCTGTCCCCTGGATTCCTCTGTTCCCTCCGTCCATGCAGTGCTTTTGACTGTGTCCAGGCATAGCACTGCCTCTCCATGCTCGCTTTCTCTCATGCTTCATCTCGCTGCTACCTTCTCTTCACGAGCTGGCCCTCTACCCAGAAACTCTCCAGTCCTAATTTGCCTCTTCAAACCTCCAGGCAACTTAGCTTTCCCTCTTCTAGAAATCATCTTACCAAACTATAAACACAGACACACACACACACAGACACAGACACACACACACACACACACACACAGAGAGGGGGGGGGGGAGGGAGGCATCTCAGATGATTCTTTCTCCTCATATAAGAAGACCAGTTGGCAGTTGAGGTCTAAGGAGATGGATCAGGCACTGCTTGCCTTGCAAGCACAAGGACCTGAGTTTGATTCCTGACATGTGTGAAGTTAGCAGGGGTGTGGGAGATAGAAGGAAGGGTGGGTGGGAAGGGTTCTTGTTCAGTTGACTCTAACTTAGAGCTGAGTGCTAAGTCTAAAATTCACCTTTTCATTGCTCCAAGTCCACCTGGGAATGTGAGCTCTGGATGGCCCTAGCCTGTCTGGCGTGGGTTTCTCTCATTCTTTTATTAGGTGCCTAATTGGCAGCCCAATTAATCTGCTCATCTGTGAAGGAGGTGAGTGCCTCCATTTCCAGAAGCCATTCTCTGAGGCAGCAGAGCCCAGCCCTGAGTGCCGGCTGGCTCCTTGATGGAGGGCTGCCCTGGGAGCCAGGGTCAATTAGCGGACAGATTAAGCAATTATTAGCTCCTAACAAGGGCGCCTGGCATCATTACCCTGCCTGTTTATTGGCAAACTGCAACTCTAATATGAGGACCAACAAATAAATTAGGGCATCTGGTCCACTGCCGCGTCGGTCGAGAAGTAAATGATGTCCAACTGGCCCTCGGCTGCCCATGGACTCTCAGCCTGGGATAATGAAAAGCCCAAGATGTCCCTTGCTGGTCACAGCAGCTTTGGAAGGAGCTCTGAAGCGATTTATCATTCCAAGAGCTAAGTGTCTACTGCTGTGCACATGAATTGTTCTTAGTTACCCTGCTGTCTGCCTCATGCCTGTCTGTCAAGACCTGTAAGGGCCCACTTCGGAGGCTCCCTCTCACCCAGCAGGGGACAAATCCCCTCTGCATTTGGGAGGCTCCTGTCACTTAATGGCATAACACCAATTTCCTGAAATGTTGCAGCACTTTTTTTGACTATTATGCTCAGCTCTCCAATGAAGAAATGGACACATAGGACAGAGGGGAGGGACAAGGCTGAGAGCTGTTTATGTCCCGAACCTCTGCTGTGGATAGATGTAGACCATCACCAGAAGCCTACTAGAGGGGACGCTTAAAGAAGGCACAACCCTGTGGTTATGTGATGAGAGCACCCTCCAGAGCTCGTTGCTGTTAGCTAGTCCCCCTCCCCCTCCACCCACAAGATTCAGCTCAAAGGCTTGGAAACCCTTTCTGCATGAAGTGCTTTTTCTGTTTGCCTCTAGGCCTTAGTAATATGTCTTGAGATCCCCCCCCCCATTTTTTAAAAAACAAAGATACATTTGGCAATCCATTGGGAACCACCTAGACATATATCTGTAATCACATATAGCTGATGACAGAGGCCAAAAGTTACTCTCCATCTTGTCATTTTTTGGACTAAGAAAAATCTCCCCCTGCCCGCCTCCTTGAAACACTTAGCGTCTAACTCAGGTGTGTGTCTCTCTCTTCCCAGGGATCATTGACTTCCTCGTAAGTCAGCATCCAATTGCCCGTGTCCTACGAGAACACCTGGTCTTCAAGATTGCACCAATGCTCAACCCTGACGGAGTCTTCTTGGGCAACTACAGGTGAGGGATGGGGGACAATGTTTGGAAGCCGGAAGTCACAGGATGGAGGTATGGAAACAAGAAAAAAACCAAGTAATAAACTTTGGAGAAAGACTTTCCAGGCTAACCATTAGAGGAAGTTTAAAAATTACAGGAAATTTTGCTCCACCTCCTGAGTGCAGCTAATGTCCTTGGCTATTTTTAGACAACTACCCAAAGTCACTTGCTGGAGTCTTCTGAGCAGACTGCTGAACTTAGAGCCAGCAGAACTAATCTGAATTTTAGCACCTACTTCCTCCATGACCTCGAGGGATTCACTCTTCCTCTTTGATGCCCAATTTCTCTTGTGTAAGAGACAGTAATTCCCCAGCAGGGTGGTTGTATCAGAAGGAACTACGGCGAGGAATGTGCTTCGCAGACTCTCAGATGGTGGTTGCCATGCTCCCTGGTACATTACTGTGTTTCTCCCTGAAGGTCATTAATGCAGGAGAATAGCAGCTTGGCTCATGTGGACATTCCACACTCCCACTCATGTGCCATATCTTGTTCTTTCTCCTGTCGTAGAATCATCATTTACAGCCTAAAGTTCCACTGCCCAGGGGATCATTTGCCAAAAGAACATTGAGTCCTCAGGGATAGACAGTCTTATTACCCTTATTTCACAGCTGAGGCAACTGACTTGCTCAAAGCCACATAGCCATAGATAATTGACTGTCTGACTTCACTGCCCAAATGGTACGACTTTAGCTTCGAGCAGGTCCACAAACCTCAAGACAACAGCCAACCTCCCTTGTTTTGTGCGTAAGGCTTTGTGTGAGCTGGTGCCTCGTTATGCACTGACTTTAGTCTGCCTCGCTCTCATCCTTCTCAGATATTCCTCTAACTTCTCCTAGCAAAGCCTGTTGCCCTAGATGCTTATGTTGGCTCTCCGTCCTTTCCCTCCATGACAGGCCCCTCTTTGTAGAACTGTGTGGCGCCCGTGCCACTGCAGTACCGAGTCGAGGGTGAGGGGCTGCGGATTTAACTCATGCACACACACACACACACACAATGACACAGCGGGTCCTTCATGCTAAGAGAGCAGCAGCTGCAGCAGCAGCCATGGCAGCAGTTTATTCTTCATCTCCAGGGTTCCAAAGAGCCTTCTCATAGGCAGCCAAACAGGAATCCTCCTCCCAGGTGAAATCCCTCAAGAGGTGATTGCACACAGGAGGAAAAGTCTCGAGGAAGGGAGGGGCGCGTTCTCAGAGCAGTAAACACGACTAGCTGACCAAGATAAACACAGACGTGGAAGCTGCTAGAAAAAGGACATGAAACAGCAAGACAGGCAGGCAGCCCAGTCGGGCCTGGTTCCTACAGAACTGTCTTATCCCTGATTCACTCAGCAGCTCTCTCGGCAACTCATCTTGCATCCGTCTTCTAGAAATCATCCCCCCAAGTTCCTCCAAAGAAATGGCAACTCCCTTCTGGGTTCCCACAGGCCTGGTTATTGAGATAGGAATAAGAAGCCAATCGATCATGAGGACTCATTACTACTGCTTTGAAGGGTATTCATAAGCCTCACCAGACTTCAGGTCACCAGAAGATAGGACAGACTGTGGGTCCTCAATGTCCAGCAGTAGCCATTAGCTGAACAAGTGTTTGATGAATGTAAATGAATGAAAGGGATGGCTTTAGTGATGAAGAGAGAAAATGGATGGTACTTTCCCCCAAGACCCTCGGCTGCATTCAGATAGAAGATCTCCCCACAATCAGTTAGGCCCATTTTACACGGGGCTGCTTTGCTACTCTCTAAAACCATGAAAATTGGGTCCAGAGGGGCTCTCTGGCACCCCTGGGTCTGAGAGAGACCCATGGGATGCATGAAGCTTTCATTAAAGTCAATTTTGCTTCTTCTCTTAATTGGCTGGAGTGATGGCTCATTAGCATCTGCAGGTTTTATGGCTTGTTGCAGGCCCGAGCATAATCCCAGTGTACCATCCCCAGACAGAGTGCGCGGTTAGTGATGATAGTGGTGGAAAGACCATTTGATTTATGTTAACATTCCTGTTTAATTACAAAAGCTGCAGTGGTCAGAGAGAGGTCAATTCTGCCACTCTAACATGCCTATTTATGTCATCATCTGCTGTCCAGGGGATGGTTAGCTAGAAATAGGTCCATGACCTTGGTCAACATGGCTCTTTTCTCTTGGCTTCAGATGGCCAGGGAGTGGGAGGGGGGATTAGATGCTTTCTATACATCTTCAAGGTCCAGATAGCTAAGGGCAGGAAGCTCCAACCCTCAGAAATGGTTTCACGGTGAAGTTTCAACTCCCGATATTTTCCTGGTGAGAAAATATAAATTCTTTCTCATTATGAGAGTTGCAAAAAGTCTAGCCACAGCATTAAATTGTGTTATTAAAACATATCTGGGGAGCAAGAAAGGAGCCTGTTGATCACGAGAACTCATTCCTATAGCTTTGGAATGGGAGAAAGAAGAATAAAGACTCAAAATTTCTGGTCTCAAGGTGCCCTAGAGGTCCCTGAGCCAGTCTCTCCCACGCCCTCGCTCTCTCTGTAACACTATTTCTTGGGTTTGGTGTGGCCATCTAAGGTATGTTGCAGGAAAATCAATCAAATGAGTTTAGGAAATGCTAACCTCAGTGCAGTTAAACCCAGTTTTTTTACAATAAGACTCTTTGGGATGTGGCATGTGGTCATGAATACAAGCAGTCCCAAAAGAGAAATAGAGACCTCGGTGTTTCTGAAAGGTAAGTGCAGTGGTCCGTACAGTCTGTCACCTGTGTTAGGTTTATGAAACATTCTGGTAAATGCCATCCCAAGAAGTCTGCTTGCTGACTCAGTGGTCTGTCAAACCCTCACACATATTTCATTTAATCCTCACCGCTCTGAAGGGAGGGCTCTGCTAGGGTTTTTTTCTGCTCAGAAATATAAAAAGCCAGTCAAACTAGCTTCACAGAGCAGGGCTGGTTGTGAGGGAGGGAGCGAGAGAGGTAGGCTGGCCCTTAGAACTATAGAGCAATAAACAAACCCAGATTTCACAGGGTACTGGTGAGATCACAGACACAGGGCAGAACACAGGCAGCCATGTCTCTGCTCCCTTCTCATGCCCTTTTGGCTTTCATTCTCTCAACATCTCCCTCTGGATGTGCGATGCCCTGAAGAAGCTAAAGAGTCTCCCTCCAATCTGTGCCCAGTGCAGGGGCCGTTCTCTCTCTCTCTCTCTCTCTCTCTCTCTCTCTCTCTCTCTCTCTCTCTCTCTCTCTCTCTCTCTCTCTCTCTCTCTCTCTCTCTCTCTCTCTCTCTCTCTCTCTCTCATCATTTGTCATGGGAAATGAAAGAGTTATGAGGCCTTTTGGAGATAATATTCTTAAAGCACACTACTGGACACATTGTAAGTTCTAAATAAAAATCGGTTCTCCTTACCCTCCTTCCACATTAAGCAAGCATGTGATCTAATATAGAAAAAAAGTCTATTCTCTTAGTTTTATCAGCTCAGCTTATATATTTAATAGCATAACACCTACACTATGGTACTAATAGTCAAGTAGAGAGGGTTAATATATAACCTGGGGGTGTGCCTTAGCTGGTAGATTCATTGCCTAGCACTCACAGATCCCTGGGTTCAGTGCCCATCACCACATAAAACCAGACATAGTGGCACATGCCTATAATCCTAGCACTAACAACGTGGAGTCAGGAAAGTCAGAAATTCAAGGTCATCTTTGGTATACAGTGAGTTTGAGGGCAGCTTGAGCTTTGAGAGAGAAGGAGAGAGAGAGAGAGAGAGAGAGAGAGAGAGAGAGAGAGAGAGAGAGAGAGAGAGAGATATGCACACATACTTTACCCTAGAACATAATAGCAGCAGATGGTTGCTATACTATTCTGGGAATATTCATTATGTTAAAGAGCAGCAGAGTCTACTAGCTAGATTACTGTGTATGGTCCCAGATGACTAGGGCTGGGCTAAGAGTATATGTGGCCTATATTAAAGTTTATATCACGGTATTCAGTAACCACAGTGTATTCTACAACAGCTCTTACAATTGTTGTATTAGATGATATGACAATACCTAACCCTTATTGTGTATAATAGAAACATAAGAAAGCATGCACTCTACCTTGCTCGCAACACTTCAATTCCATGTTCCCTCTCCCCATGCAGGTGTTAGGTCTCAAGCTAATTCGCAGGAAGGCCTTCCCAGCACCAACAATAGTCGGTGGGCTCCCCACTGCATTCTCTCATAGCACCTCGCATTGTCCCGCACTGATTCGCAATCATGTATAAATGTGACTTTGTCTAATGTTGTCTCCACTTTCACACTGTAAACCAATTGTCAGGACTTTGTCTGCTTTGCTCCCTGTCAAGCCTGTCATGGCGGCTAACACAGAACGGGCCCTTTATCTCCATTTTCTGAATGAACAAATAAACCAAGCAGTGGTAATGTAGCAATGGTGCTGCAACACAAAACTAAAATCCCCAGTAGAGTAACTCGGGCCAGATACTGTCAGCCTCTGACCCCATCTGTTTAATCTCATCCTGTTATGACACGAATGCTCGTGTAGCCTAACAGGCTGAGTTGCTGTTAGGACTTAACAGATCCTGGATTCTCAGGCACCGCTTTGTTACTTTGTCGAGCCCCCGCGCTTTAAAAGGCAGTTAAACACCACACTTGGTCAGAACAACAATTGGAGAAAGGGAAGTCAGTTTTTATTACATCCATTAGAGAAAATGAGAGACTGAGCCTAAGAAGGTGAAGAGCCACTGGCAAGGCTCCAGGCTTGCATCTGGGCCTCTAAGTCTTTTACCAGCCTTAGGTGGAAGCAGAGCATAGGCAGTTTCCTTCCCTCAGCCTCCAGGGCTTGTTGTCCTTGGACAACAGAAATTTCACTCCAAGCCTCGGTTTCCCTCCAGACGTCTAGAAAGAACTAAATGTAGTAAAAAGACTGCTCTCATTACCTAGTAGATGCTCTGGGGAAAGGCTGTACTGGGAGAAGCATGCCCATCCCTAGGAATGAACCTGGGGAATAGTGATGCCAAGTGAAGTAAACCAGCCACAAGAAGACCAATACTGTGATCCTACTTATATGTGGTACTTGAAGTAGTCGCTCCAGTTGAAAGCACCGTGATGGTTGCCTGGAGCATGGGAAGGGGAGAAGGGGAAGCCGCTGTGCAGGGGTTAACAGGTCTACAGTTTCAGGGACAGGTGATAGTGCTGATGGCAACATAATATAAGGGTGTTTAACGCCATTAAGCCTCACAGGTCCCCTGATTAATATGGTAAATTTTATGTTATATTGTATTTTACCACATTAAAAAAATAAATAAAACAAAGACCCAGCATGGCTACTGATTTTGCAATGTTGATGTTTTCAAAGATTTCCAAGGGTATCTGGTAACTCATGTTTTGAGGGATAGAAATTGTAGCTTCCAGCATCACAGAGCCAAGGAGCTGCAAGTGGCTGTCAGGCCGTTGAGGTGGGGGGCCATAGGCAGATCTGCTTAGAATCAGTAAGCAGTTCTCAGCGACTAACAGAACACAGGGCTTGGCATGGTGACCGAGCCCTCCTCCATTCCCATAGCTTCCTCTGCAGAAAAAGGCAGCCCTACCCACCCCTGCACCCCACTGTGTTTCCTGAGCACTGGTAATGCCTTGCCTCTGAAAAACAGACTTTCCATCTCCATATGACAATATGAAATTCTTTGTTGGGTTTGCATTTCTTAATTAGGTGTTTGTCATTGTGTATTCCATAGAGCCACGTATAAGTAAACAGTCATAGACCTTGGAATAAATTTATTGGTTTTATTTATGTTTCTGGGCATAAAAATCTATAATTACCAGGTACAGCCTCAGTATAACTGGTATTTAATGACAATTACTTTTTGTTACCATAGAAATGAGTCCAAAGTAGTTACCCATAATTTCTCATTTCCCAAACCTCACACATGCTGAATTGCAATATTACCATAGTAATTGCCTATTAGTCATCATAAAATACGCAGTTACCCAAAAGATAGCAGGATGCTGTGAAATTTCTCATCTTCTGAAGACCTCAGTGATTCTTAGGCGTGTGGAGGGTGGGGGTAGAACAGACCTCTCTGAGTGGTGCGGAAATGATTCCGCTTTATGGCCCAGCACTACAGACCCTGCAGGAGAAGTAGATGCTATAGGAGCTGCAGAGACTTGGGGTCAGTATGCCTTTCGGCCCTGGCAATCCTACTGTAGCAAAGATGCTTCCGTGCAGTAAATTCAGTCTCAGCTACATTTGCTGGGGGCTTGCTGGGTGTTAGTGCCCCGTGCTTGAGAAAGCAGAAGGCACTAGCCAGATACAGCCCTTGCTAATAAGAAGCCTGGTGTTTATAAGAGGGAAAGTACCTACTAAGTGTGCATCCTAGGTGTTTTCTCATTCAGTTCTGACAAAAGCCCTGGGAGGGAGTTGATTTGACATCCCCACTTTAAGCAGAGAAGTGGAGTGAGGCACAGAGGTGCTAAAAAGCCTATCCTAGGTTCCCTGGCACAAAAGGTCACCCACATTAGTGTACCCAGGAGAAAAGCCCTTCAGTTCTGACCTTGTGCTGCTATACTGTCTCTTTAAGCTAGAGAGCTTCCTTCTGATTCCGAGTTTAAAGAACGAGGGGCCCAGAGAGAGAGAGAGAGAGAGAGAGAGAGAGAGAGAGAGAGAGAGAGAGAGAGAGAGCACTCAGCAGTTAAGAGCCTTTACTGCTCTTACAGAGAGGACCTGGATTTGGTTCACAGCACTCACCCATGGTGGACTTACAACCATCTGTAACTCCAATTCTAAGGAATCCGACACTTGAGTTCTTTATGACCACTATAGGCTCCTGCCCACTTATGGTGCAAAAAAAACCTCATGTATGCTCGCATACATACAGGTAAAAAATGTTAAGAATGGGTGCTCTTAAGATCAGTAAGCAATTCTCGGTGAGTTACAGAGTACAAGGTTTTGCACGCAGACTGAGGGAGTTGCACACTCTCCTTGCCACCCTCCTCCATTCTTAGAACTTCTTCAGAAAGGAGTCACAATAGGGTGCTATGGAGAAGAACAAAACAGCAGTAAATACAGCAGTGAGGCAGAAATGCCAGGGAAGTATTTCTAACACACACACACACACACAGACACACACACACACACACACACACACACACACACACACACAGACACACACACAGACACACACACACACACACACACACACAATCTAGAGGAGGAATGAAGGACATTCTAAGCTGTCCAAAGTCAAATGGAAGGTAAAATCAAATGTATAAAGTGCAAAATAATGTTCATGTTCTATTCATTCTGTGTCAGTATCAAAACTTCACTGTTTCCATTGAGCTAGAGATGGAGACAATGTTCTATAGCAGGCTGGCTGAGAAACCTGCCAGGTCTTCTTTCTCTCCCTTTCCTGTTTCATAGCATCACCGACAAACATCTGGTGCAGTGCCTTGCCCAGGGCAGGGGCCCCTCACCAGCATCTTTGAGGGCTGCTGACGTGTCCTCCTGACCATAGAAGCTCAGGCACAGTGACTGCCCACATTCCAAGGCATCACCAGAGCTGGCGCTCCTTCTGCCTGTTAGAGAGGACTTCCTGTTCAAGGTCACTATTTGGTGACTCACTCTGGTCCACGTTACTATCTACAGCAGCCATTAAGTTTTTGAAGATGTGTGTGAGGTGTGTGTGTGTGTGTGTGTGTGTGTGTGTGTGTGTGTGTGTGTGTTTCCTTTTCCCCCTTTCCCACCAATGTCAGCTCCTGCTCTGTAGGCTGAAGTCCTCAGGGCCTTTCAACTTGCATAGAATCTCACACCCTGCCTTTCCGGCTTTCCTCCAAACACATGGCAGATGTTTGCCACTGTTCGCCTTGAGGCATGGCGTCTAGAACTGAATGATGATGACAATGGTGATAGTGGTGATAACTGGCATGTCTTACTTCTTCCGGACCTGGCACTGTTCCCAGGACTTTGCATTTATTGTTTCATTTAACCATTAGCACAACTGCACCATTATTTCCTATTGACAGATGAGGAAACTGAGGTACAATTATGGAACTCTCTCTAGCACACTGGTCTAATTAGTGGAATAGGACTGGGAAGGGTCTATCACAGCCTCATTCTGGGGCCCACACTTCTGACAGCCCATATGCACTTGTCTATCTAGCATTGGATGCTCCTTCACCTACCTCTTTACCTAAATCCATCGCCTTGCATTTCTTTGGCCGAGTCACAACCCTCCCGTCTTTTTGTAGAGCCTTTTGAGAAGCCTGTGGCAGAGACAGAGTAGGAGTTTAAGTTCCTTCCTCAGGAAAAGCGATCAGGTCATAGAGAAAGTAGGTAACACGTTGAAGGTCATAACAGTCACATACCTCAGATACAGCCTGAACAATGGCCAAGGAGAGACAGATCCTTACGTCCCAGAGACTCTCCTGCTTTATATAACCTAAATGATGATATTACGGAGGCTGAAAGGACACTTGGGCCCTTGGTGTAATCGGGTGTCTAGCCCAGAAGTGCACACCACCAAAACCAATTATTCAAATGAGCTTCCCAGCCAAGTTCCTCAGAAAGGGCCAGATGGCTGGATGTCTGTGGAAGCAGACTCCTCTCTCTGTCCTACAAGCCGCCGAATCACATTTCAAAGTTGGAGATGATAGCAAGTTTTTTTCTTCCTCCATTTATGTATTTATTTATTTAACCACTTTACATCCTGATAACAGCCCCTTCCCTCCTCTCCTTCCAGTCCCACGTCCCATGTCCCACGTCCCCCACCTCTCCTCCCCTTGCCCCTCTGCTTCCTTCCAGAGAAGCGGATGCCTGCAGTTGGTTCCAATTCACCCTGATATCTCAAGTCATTGCAGGACTAAGCAATCCTTTCCCGCCCGCCTGGGAGTGACAAGGCAGCTCAGCCAAGGGAAAAGTGACCCTGTGGTGGGTAGCTCCTACTCCTGATGTTAGGGAACCCACATGATGACTGTTGGCTCAGTTTATTAACAATTAAACTTTATTATACAACCCAACTAGTGACTATCCAAACAGTCTACTCTCTCTGTACCCTGCAACTTGGAAGTTGCCTGCCAGCACTTCCTTTATTAGATAGATTTTCCTTCTTGGGTCTCTGATGGGATTGAAGACTAGATAGCCACAGTGTTACTAAAAGCTTTAGTAGATTAATAATTACAATTTCTCATAAAAGAAAAGGACTCTCTTTGGTAGGATAGTGGTATACTTTCCCTTAGGTTAACAAACATAAAAGGACTTTGTTATGTTCTTGATTCCTGATGAGTATGTATATATGTATATATGTATATATGTGTATATAGTTCTTAATTTTTTAGAGAGAAGGGTGAGGTATAGGAAAGATTAAGCTTTGTCTCAGGTGGAAGCAGTCTTGGCGGGCTTTACCCTTGAGGCACACCATGAATACCTTGTGAGAGACTGTTTGGAGCCTTCCTGGGCTTGGAATTCAGGAAGCCTACCTAGGAACCCCACCGTGGCTATTGTTTTCCTAATTGACCCTCGAAGGGAGAAGGGACCGCCCTTTGCATATGACTGGGAAGAGGTAGGAGGAGAGAGGAAGAAGGCTCAGGAGAGAGGAAAGGACCGGACCAGCTCGTGGGACGGAGACACCTAAGGACCCGTCCTGCCGAACGGATTCCAGGAGGTTTTAATCTTCTGTCCCTTTAACCTTTTTTTCCTTCTTGTATATGCTAGTTGGGTTGTATAATAAAGTTTAATTGTTAATAAACTGAGCCAACAGATGACCAAGCTGCACATTTGCTACATATGTATAGGAAGTCTAGGCTCTGTCCATGCAAGCTCTTTGGTTGGTGGGTCAGTCTTCATGAGCCCCAATCGGCCCAGGTTAGATTACTCTGTAGGTTTTCTTGTGATGTCCTTGACCCTTCCTCTCTATCCTTTTTCCCACTCTTGCACAGCACTCCCCAAGCTTGGCCCATGGCTTGGCCTTGGGTCTCTGCATATCTCTCCATCAGCTGCCAAATGAAGCCTCTCAGAAGACAGGTATGCTAGACTCCTGTCTGCGAGCATAGCAGAGTATCATTAATAGTGACTGCCCTCTCCCATAGGGTGGGTCTCAAGCTGGGGCCAGTCACTGGTTTGCCATTCTCTCAATGTCGGCTCCATCTTTGTCCCTATGCTTTTCATAGACAAGAGACATTTGGGCCAAAGGTTTAATGTGTGGGTTGGTGTCCTCCTCCCTCTCCTGGAAGTCCCACCTGGCTACCAGAGGTGCCGACTTTATTCTCATTAACACCTGTTGCTTTGAGTCTCAGTTAGGGTCACCCCCATAGACTCCCAGGGGCCTCCCCTGTCCCAGAAAAGACCCCCCCATGGATTTCTGTCCTTTCTCCCAGTTCTTTGCCTCACCCACCCTCCTGCTCTCTCTGCCCACCTGATCCCCACTCCCATTATCCTCCCCAACCCATCTCCCACCCAGTTCTCTCCCTCCGTCTACTTCAGATGCTTATTGTATTTCCTGTTCTGAGTGAGATTCAGCCATCTTCTCTTGGGCTTTCTTTAGCGTCTTTGGGTCTGTGGATTGTAGCATTGGACTATATGTACTATATGTACCATATATAAGTGAGTACATACCATACCATGCATGTCTTTCTGGGTCTGGGTTACCTAGCTCAGGATGTTCTTTTCTAGTTCCATCCATTTGCTTACAAATTTTACGATTTCCTTGTTTTAATAGCTGCATAGTATTCCATTGTGTAAATGTACCATGTTTTCTTTATCTGCTCTTCAGTTGAGGGGCATCTAGGTTGTTTCCAGTCTCTGGCTATTACAAATAAGGCTGCAATGAACATAGTTGAGCAAGTGTCCTTGTGGTATGGTGGAGCATCTTTTGGGTGGAGTGGTATAGCAAGGTCTTGAGGTAGATCTATTTCCAATTTTCTAAGAAACCTCCAGATTGATTTCCACAATGGTTGTATAAGTGTGCACCCCCACCGGCAATGGAGGAGTGTTCCCCTTGTTCCACATACTCGGCAGCATGTCCCTGCACCACATAGAGGCACCAGCTAAGACGACAATGGGGGCTAATGAGCAGTCCAGGCTTACTAAGCCTTGAGACTCAATGAGAGCTTTATCAGCCATTTTATGGAGTGTCTCCTTTCTGCGATTAGCGTGTAAGCCTTATCCATGCTTACCTTGCCTGGTTTACAGACAGGCACAGGATAAGAAGTGTAACACATACCTCATACACATACACCCCAGGTGTGTAACACATCCTCAACCTAGGTGGTCTCTGCAGCACCCACATGCACAGTGCCACTTGGTCCTCACAGCAACCCTCTAAAGAGAGAAAAAATCATCATTTTTCTGTCCAGGGAAAGTCACATCACAAAAGTAATGGGCAGATAAGCTGATCTTTTCCTAAGCAGCATGGATCCTATGTCCATATTTGGATTCCAGGTCCTTAAAACAGGTATGTGAGGGCCGTGGCAACTCCCACATGGGAGAGACATGAAGGTCTCCTTCCTCATGCTTCTTCTGCCCCATGTCACCCAAGAAATTGTAATAACTAATTCCTTGCTTCAAGGCCAGTCATCTCCTTGGGAAAGTGTCACCCTTCAGGATTTAAAATAAAAAAGGGGTAAACCCATTATTAGTGTCCTTATGGAGGAAAAAAAAATCACCTTGATCCTGCAATAAACTTTCAATCCTACTATCACATTGCCCATGACCTTGGCAAATCCTGTCTTCACTCTTGGCCTCACCCTCCCTGTCTCTGAGTGTAAGGATAGGATTTGATAGAATTGTGGGTTCTTTTTAAAATTTTATTATTTTCTTCTTTTTTTTTTTTACATATACATTTATATCATTACAAATAAATACAATAAGGGTTCTTACAGGTGGTGATTAGCCCTGGGGATATGTTAAGTTGCAATGCTGGGAAGTCCCTAGAGTCCAGTATGTTCTGCTTCCAAGCAGGAAACAGGAGAGAGGAGACTCGGAAGCCATGCCCTTCATGTTCATGTTCTTGCACGAGCTTTTCCTGAGGAGATGTAAACAGAGCCCATTCCACCAGTAAGGCCCCAAAGAGTGACCAATGTAACGATTCCATCAAGGTTGAACTTGGTCAGCCAAAACAGCAGAACCAACAAAAAGTCTCACCCTACCATGGATGGTGATTTCCGCTTTCCTGTGCAGAGAGAGTCCTCCATTTGGGTAACCTTCTACTCTCTGTATACTAGTGCGTCCAGACCAGGGGATCAATGTAGTGGGAACAAAACTCTATTAACTGGCAGGGAGGCCCAGGAGGGAGTGGCTTAAATCTCAGGTGACCTCTTTCTAGGATGGAACACCAACAGACCCAACACTGAGAGTCTCTGTCAAGCTGTCACTACTCTGATGATGACAGTGATTGCTGTTATGTTGGAGGATACATTCTGCCATGCCCACCAGCAAAGCTTTTTCTTGCCAACTGGGAGTAAGTGGTTGGTGAAAGTGCCCCTGAAAGTCTGTGGCTGGAGAAAACCCCTTTTCCAGATATTATCTAAGTAGCCCCTTTTCCCAAGTCACTAAAAGGTCACTGTTGAAGAATGAACATCTTGCTGAAACTCAGAGGCAAGAAGCTAAGGTCCCGGTTTTGGTACTAGGCAGTGGAGCATAAGGACTCATATGGAATGTGGTTTGTACACTGCACAAAGGTTCTTGTTGGGGGAGGGGGAAGCTGAGACTCTACTCCCAGATCAAAATCTTACTACTTTGTCACTATTGTTGTGTATCACCCACCTAAAATAGACTTCAGTTTGTAGCTTGTCGGGCATGAAGGGAGCACCTTTTAACAATTCATATACAGACAGATACCCTCATACTAGTTTCTTATTTGGAAATTAGTTTTCTTATTTAAAAACAAGATGTTGGGGGTGTAAAACCATAGTGCATGAAGTTGAGGGGGGGAGGTAAAGGGGAACTGGGGAGGAGTTAGGAAGAGAAGCAGTGTCAATATTATCAAAATGCAGAATATGAAAGTCTCAAGGAAGTAATAAAGATTCATTTAAAATAAGATTGTTGCACTCAGCATCATCCTTCTGCCAGGGAGACAATCTATTGAGGTCACCCCTGAGTCCCAAGAATACTTCAAAAGAGTCAAATAAAGGCTGGGAGCTTAAGCTCCAAGCTGCTGGACTAGGTTCAAGTCCTACCTCTGTCACCTGTCCTTGTTGGACGACTGCAAGCTCCTTAGCCATCCGAGCATCAGTTGTGTAGGCTCTGCCAGCACTGGGGCTCAGTGGGAGTGAAGAACATATCCTCTCCTTCTAGCCTTTTGAAGTTTTTTTAAACAAACAGATGAATTTGTCACAAACCCCCTTAGTGGAAGACCTAGAACTTAAAACTACATTTTTCCCATTTTGAAAGCCACGTTCTTATCCATCTTCTGAGGATTCTGAAGTCTTCACTATTGTCTCAGTTAGGGTGTCTATTGTTGTGATGAAACTCCATAACCAAAAAGCAAGTGGAGAAGGAAAAGATTTATCTGGCTTACACTTCCACAGCACTGTTCATCATCAAAGGAAGTCAGGACAGGAACGCATGCAGTGCAGAAACCTGGAGACAGGAGCTGATGCAGAGGCCATGGAAGGATGCTGCTTACTGACTTGGTCCCCAGGGTTTCCTCAGCCTGATTTCTTATAGAAACCAGGACCACCATCCCAGGGATGGCAACACTCACAGTGGGCTGGGCCTCTACCCAATTAATTACTAAGAAAATGCCCGGCAGGTTTGCCTACAGCTCAGTCTTAGGAAGGCATTTTCTTAGTCGAGATTCCTTCCTCTCAGATGACTTTGTTATGTGTCAAGTTGACATAAAACTATGCAGCACAACGATGCTGATCACAATGTCTCCCTGATATGATAATCTATGAAGAGATGGGAGGAAAATGCTCTAATACCTTGGTGAGATGATGACTGGATGTGTTATGATTATTCATATTTGGCATAAAGGGCGCTGCATTTATCTGGAGCAGAGCAGAGCGCAGTCCACATGCTAAGCACTTTGCAGGGGCTGTGGATGACTGATTGTCTGGCATTCTGACACTGACCAATCAATAGAGCTAGAAAGTGCCTCAGGCCAAGGGCAATTGAATCCCAACCTTTTGTGGCATTAAATAAAGCAATATTTATTTTGCTTTTGGTGCAAATATACTTAATCCAATACAACTCATTGGTAATGCTGAAAAACTGCTGTGTTTGGCGAACAATTTCATGCATGTCCCATACATCTCTGCTTGTCAAAGTCAAGGCTCCCAGGAGAGTATTCAGCCTCACGGTGTTCAGAAAACTGATCTGGAGCCACTACACTGCCTTTTTCTCTATCTTTTAAAAAGGAATGCAAAGGAAAGCATAAGGAGGGGCATCGAAATCACTGCTCTCCCTCTGGCTGCCATCACTGCAACAAGGAGGAGGCACGGTGTCCTTCCGGAGATGGAACTGTTGCTTATTTGCTACTTTGGAACCAACATGCTTCTGCCATTGGACAAAGCAGGAAGTGAGCAGCACAGGAAGAGACAAATAAGTAGCACAGTGTTCCTTTCACAGATCATACAGTCTCACACAGATAGACAGTGGGACCTAGAAGCCAGGCTGTGGGCCAGTGTGGCATCAACAAGATCTGCTTTGAATCCAACTGTCTATTCTAGTCATCCGGTACCCTTCTTAAGGCCAAACACGTCTTGGATTTTCTTCCCTTGGTTGTAAACAAGGTTAAGTAATACCTGTGTCACTTGACTACTGTGGATGTGTTCACTATTTAACAGATACATGTATTTTTCAAACTGTGACCAATGTAGCACCCCACAAGAAGGATCTGGTCTGAAAAATGGGTTATTAGGGGAGGTTTCCAGGGTGCAAGCATTCTAGAGTGTACTCATACAAACAAAGGCAGCAGCGAAGCCCGTTGCTGGCTGGAACACTGTTACATCACCCATGGCTCCATGTAAGGGATTCCCTAGGCATGTTTATAGACCCACCGAGCACTGGCTCATGCACGTATGAGTCTTTTCATTCACCCAGTACATCTACCGAAACCTCTTGTCGCTCCGGAGTAGATTATGTTGGATTGGAGAGTGACATCACTCCAAGGACTTAGACATTTTCCTTGTCCTCATACAACTCATAGTTTGGAAGAAGAAAGAAAAAGATACTTAATAGCACTTCCAACTCAGCAGGAAGAAATGATGTAGAGTGTAGTCGCCTGCCCTTTGTATATTTTTATTGCTAGGATTGTTCCAATATCGTCTATTTTTCCCACTGGTACCATTAATAGCCCCTATGTCAGAACAGATAGGTCTTAATTCTGAACTCATGAAGAAAATAATATTAAAAATAACAAGAGTAGAAGAGCACCGAAGAGACCCAGGATTTTCATCCTGGGACTCAAAGCTGGCAACTGGAGGACTGAGAGGTCATCTTCTTTATCACCTTAGCTTCAGGCACTGGCTTCTTGATCCAGAACAGAGACTACACCACCAGCCTTTACTGCCAAGCCTGCAAGAGACACAGCAGAACACACCAAGCAATAGTCACTTAGAAATGCGCAGACTTCCTATCTCTGCACCGTCACGTTTTCTATCTGGAATACTCTCTTGCACTCTGTCTCCCAGTTTTGAGTTCCACAAAACTCTCCAGTCTTGAGAAATGCACACAACCAATGTTAAGACAGTAGTGCCCATCTGAAAGCTTTTTTTAAAAAATTGTGTCAGCCAGAAAGAGGACTCAGACCATAAAGGTGCTTGATGTGCCAGCCTGAAAACTTAACTTCAGTCCCCAGAACACATGTAAAGCTGGGGAAAGAAAGTAAACTCCACAAAGTTGTCCTCTGACCTCCACATTCATGCTGTGACACATATATCATATACAGCACACACACATACATTACATGCACAGAGACACACATTACATGTATATAACACACCACATACATCACACATAAACAAATGTAAATTTAAAAAGAAGCTTTCATTAAAACAAACAAAAGAAAGAAATAAAAGAAACAGATGGTGCCGACCTGATTCCTTTAATAGAAATCTTTGTACTTTAAATAAACTTTACTGGAAATAGTTACTCCCTTCAAGATCCCTGACTCTGGAGCTAAAGCTCCATTATTGATATTTTAGAATCTTGTTATGAAAGGGACTTCCATGAGGGAAGTATAACTTTCTTAGTTTACAAAGAACTTAGAATTCAGAGACAGGAGGTGACTTTCCCATGATGACAGAAGCAGCAGAGGTGGGTCTGGCACCCCTATTCCCAAGCCAGGTCTGGTGCATCTTTATTAAGATATTTTGCTCTGGAAACATGCAACTGCTAGGACACTGATTTCCACTGAAAAACTCCTCAAAAGTCAGCTCAAAAAATACCCACGCAGGTTCAGCTTCCTGAAGAAGGTCACTAAGGCCACAGGGGTCGCATGCTCTGCCTTCTAAGGCACTGTAGGGTTGATGAGGACAGAAGTTGCCTTTCAAGTCACAATCACTCTATTTTCACTAAGCAGGTGAGCTAGGGAGGGAGTGGATCTGTCAAGACCTCTGAACTCTGGTGCTGCTCTTCCAGGTTTTCTTTTTGTTTTGTTTTTAAAATTTGTGTGGATGCGGTGTACCCTTGTGCATGTATACCATGCGTGCGTAGGTGTTCATGGAGGTCAGCAGAGGGTGGTGCGTACCCTGCAGCTATATCTCTTGCCTCTTTATTCAGTTTTGAATCTAACTTTTCTGAATCAAACATTCTGGAAGCAGCACGACTAAAAAAAGTAGGACCGTGGGGTCGGGACCAGGATTGCACTCCAGTCCAGGCCCTGCATGGTGTTGCTGTGTAGCTTGTCTTCTGTGGCCCTTAACACTATTACTTGGGAAATAGAACCCACCTACATCGTCTGGGTTCATCAGAGTTATACCACACAAGATTGGAAATGTCCATTCAATAATTATTTCTTCAGTGTTTATCACAATGCAAGCTCCTTGTCAGGCACAAAAAATACTGGCAATTTATGACCCAATAGAGTAGAGTCAACACTGACTATGTCTTGTGATGTCACTCTGCTGGGAATCAATGTTGCAGTAGGGACAAAGGGAAAGCAGCTAAGCCATATGTGTCAGGAGTGGAAATCACTCCCACACCTCCTGAAGGAGGTAACATTTAAGTTTAGATCATATCAATGATGCTACAGTTATCACCGTGGCCACTGTTGTCACTAGCCATCATTTGTTCTAATTCACTCTGTTCTGAGGGTTCTACTGGGACATTTAGTTCATATACAAAATCCAGAAGGTCGGGGTTGTTATCCTCATTACACCTACGATAAAACAGAAGCTCAAAGGGGTAATTAAAAAAGACACTTTAAAAAGGTCATAGCTGATATGGCAGGCAGCCAAAACTTAAGCCCAGTTATGAGTCCCAGAGACCGCAGGCTCCACCATACAGTCTTGCTGTTCTGTGCAGTTCCTGGGCTGGAGCTGAGACTGATGTGAGAAATCTCTGATAAAATATCGGAATAGAGCTGTCTAAGATGAGGTAGAGTAGTGGGCTGCGGGTTCCAGGGCCTAGACGTATCCTAGAGCAAGCTGGCAGCTCGAGTGTGGCACTAAGGAGAACAGAGAACAGGCACGCAGCTAGGCAGCACTGTAGAGCAATGGCTACAGCAAGTACTGTTACTAAGGGTGTGTTCCTTGCCAAATTATTAGATGTCCACTAAGGGGCTGAGAGATCTTGGTGCTCAGAACACTCAGGTGATCCATCTGCTTGGTGGCTAGACACTAGGGAGTTCAGGATCTTTCTAGAATTTCCAATAAATTAGGCCAAAGGGCTAGATGATTAGGGATACATTCAGTTAAGGTAGTAAAGACCATCTCCAGCTCCTTAAACAGATAAAGAACTTATAGGGAAGGGCTTTAAGCACCAAACAGAAGCCGGAGTTCAGGCTTGAAAAACGAAGAATTAACAGAGTAGCCCTGCAGGGTAATATCTTTGTCTATTTTCTGCGTCTGTAACAGCACACGGAAGGTTAGGTGATTTACTAAGAATCCACATTTGTTTGGCTCACGGCTCTGGGGGTGAAAAGTCTGGGGAGACAACAGCAATGCTGGCTTGGGTCACTGGTCCTTATAAAATTGCTAATGATGCTTGAAGTTTCAATACTGTGATGTTATCTACTCATAATTACTCCCACCCCACGAAGGCCCAACATTCAAATGCCATGAGGACTAACTTTACAATACATATAACTTTGGTGTGTGTGTGTGTCTGTGTGTGTCTGTGTGTCTGTGTGTGTGTGTGTGTGTGTGTGTGTGTGTGAAATGCATTAGCAGGCAGGATTGAGATGCCCTTGTTCTGCTGCACCAGGCATTTCCAGCTGCCTTGTATCACCTAGCTCCAAATCCTAGACACAAGTGGCTACTGCTCAAGTCTGGGTTCCTTGCTGCTGCTGCTGCTGCTCTGGCTTCAAGTCACAAAGAAGAAGGACTGAAGAGGCTGAAGAAACGGCTCAGTGGTTAAAATCACTGGCTGTTCATCCACAGATTCCAAGTTCAATTCCCAGTACCCACACAGTGGCTTACAACCATTTGTAACTCTAGTTTTAGGGCATCTGACAGCCTCATTCTGGGTACCAGGTGTGGAAGTGGTACACATACAGACATGCAGGCAAAACACCCATACACATAAAGTAAAAGGGGGCAGGGGATGGATTTATGTGGCTTCTACAGTGGGTGACAGTACTGCCATTATTTTGTTAGCTTGTAATATTGATGAGCAAGTTTACCCCACATCATCCCTCACATAATAATAGGTTTAGATGCTGGTTATTTTCTCAAAAAATATAGACAAATGCCTATTACTTAAGGGGGAACAGAGTGTAGATTTGAACTCGTAGCTTCTTGATTCTTAGACTGAAGGAAGAGATAATAGGTCTTCTCTGATCACAGCTGCCCACTTCAGCCTCCTATGGAATGCAAAGACAATAGTCAACCCCACTCATAATAACATATTATAGAATAACAAAGTATAATAATAAAAACACCAACAGCACCAGTTTGCGGTACCATTATGTGCCGGAACCTAGGTCTGTTATATGCTTTTCCTCACTTAATCCCCACAACAGTGTTGTGAGATACAAACGGATATAAATAAGGACCTCATCTTTCTCCTGTTACTTTCTAAATTCTTGAGCGCTGAGACACCCACTCTCAAGCACTGTATCAACCACACTAGCTACCAGGACCTTGTTTGTCCAAAGGTTCTCAATACAACGGCGATGAATTACTGCATTTCACTTAACTCATCCTTGTTCACTAAGCCAGTTTCCCTTCCTCAGTTTACTTAAAGAGTTTATTCTAAGCTGGTTACTCCCTGCTTGAGCATGGGTTTTATTTAAAGCTGGACAGCCAATTCTACCAGCTGTTTATCAAGGGACTGGGCATTTTTTTGTCTGTCTTTGTTTTTGAGAATTGCAATATGGCAGATGAGGATACTAAGAATTGTATGGGCAACAATTTATGATAGCAACTATACTAGATCAAGACTCTTAGTAGATACTTTCTTTTTTGAAAACAATATAATCGAAAAAAGACTAAAGAGAGAAATGTATGGGAATAGGTATTTCAAGCAAATAGAACTGGAAAGTAAGCAGGAGTATTATTGATATATGCTAATATCTAACAAAGTAGACTTCAAACTTACAAGAGAATACAGGTTAACTCCTGACAACACCCAGCTTACCTCAAGGAAGATAATGAGCATCAAAGAACCTTCTTATGAAGATGGCTTCAAATTTGGCAAACCAGCCACTGGGAATAATGGTCTCATGTCTGCCTAAAACAGGCAAGCTTGGATACAGGCAGAGTTGATGGCCAAACTCTGCCAAGGCAGGGTAAGCAAGTCCTCAATAGTTCCTGCCTCATAAATATGTCTGTCAGATATATTGGGCCAGAAAGCTGAAGATGATGCTCCAACGTTATAGAGAGTTTTGGGTGAACTGTTCAGGCAGCTAACTGTCTCTGACATTTTCTCATTTTGGAAGCTGCTAAACTGCACTTTCTGGTTTACTCAGATAATTAAGTTTTATTCCTTCTCAAGTCTCTGATGGGATTGAAGACCAGATAGTTTAGTCTTACTTAATTAAGCTTAGTTGTTTAGGGATTAATGTGTTTTTTAGGTCTAGAAAGATGTTTTAAGTTGATAGAGATAAGATAAGGTAGATATTGATTTTCATTCAGAATTTTACACTCATCAAGATAGGAAAGATGTTTTCTTCAAATTTGCCAAATACAAATAGCCAAAACAATATGAATGTAACATTTATATAATTGCTAATGGTTTCGTGGTTCTTCTTGCTGTATGTAGTTTATTTCATATATGTGTAACACATACAAATATATGTGTTTAAAAAAGAAGTAAATAATAAAAAGTAATTTAAAAAAGAATACCCTCCAAAAAAGAATAACCATTCTGCTCATATGCTCAAGTTTCTTTTGCTAAAAGAGATCACATTTTAGGATACAAAGCAAATCTTTAATGGTGGCACAAACACTGGAAGAATTTCTTGCATCCTATTTGATCACTGTGGGATAAAATTATAAATAAGTGTCGAGCAAAGCTATGGAACAGCTCACATAATTGTTTCAGGAGAAAAAGCTCAACATCCCTAGAACTGAATGAAAATTAAAACATAAAACATAACAATCTACAGAATACATTGTAAGCAGTTCTAAGAAAGAGATTTATAGCTACTAGTATACACATTGAAAACAAAACCAGAGAAATCTCAAGTAGATAATCTGGTGATGTTCCTCGTGGTCTTAGAGAAAGAAGAACAAGCCAACCACTGAATCCATAGATGGAAAGAAATAAAACACCAAGATATAAGTTAATGAGATGGAAATAAAAAGAATATTGCAACAATTCTTCAAAACAAAGAGCTGATTCTTTTGAAAAGATAATCAAGAATGACAAACCTTCAGCCAAAGTAGCTGAAAGGTAGGGGAAACACAAATTAATCAAATGAGAGGTGCGAACAAAGTCACCACAACAGCTTCCACCGTCACCCAGAAGGTCACTACCTCATGCTTTAAAAGCCCATGTTCAAATAATGTGGAAAATCTAAAGAAATGAATAAGCTTCTAGACACTTATGAACTATCAAAATTAAATCAAAAGGATCCAAACAACCCAAATATGTGTGCGAGCAAGGGAACTAACACAAAAATGAGAATCTCCCAACTAAAAATGCCCAGGCTTGGGTGGGTTCACTGCTGTTTTTTATTTTTAAAAATGTGGTTGAAAGTCATCCTCTGAATACAGCATGACTCTTCACATTGTATCCACACTACTACACAAGACCCTTACAAGATCAAGCCTGCAATGCCTTATGATAGAAGGGGAATTTTAATTTTCTACTTTTTATATTAAGAACCATATGTGATTGGGGGGGGGGGCGAGGGAATAGAGAAATGGCTCAGCAGTTAAGAGCACTGACTGCTCTTTTAGAGGACCCAGGTTCCAATTCCCAGCACCCACATGGCAGTTCACACCTGTCTGTAACTACAGTTCCAGGGAATTTGACACCCTCATATAGATAAATATGCAGGCAAAACACCAATGCACATATAATAAAAATAAATTACTTTTAACAAGGGATTTTATAGTTAGTCAATAGCGAATAATACCAGCCTGCCCTCATAGGATTGCTGTTAGGATTAATTTAGATAAAACATTAGTACTTAGTAAAGTACTTAGCTCTCAGGATATTAGTTAATATCACATTATCTTTTGGCGAGGATGATGTTATAACAGCTTTAAGGGTCTCTCTTTCTTGCTTCTTTGTCAGAGGCCAACATCAACACTTGGTTGGTCTAACTAAAGCAAGAGGAAACAAAATACAGTCAAAACGCTTGCCAGGCATTCAGTGGTCTTCCCATTTCACCCCACCTCCTTCGGTGGATTCCCCCATTAGCTTACCACATGCTGTGTTATCCAGTCAAAGCAAACTGTTCTTGATTCCCTCACATTCCTTTTCTGACCTACACATTTCTTTCCATCCTCCTCGATGTTGAGAAAACCTTCTCTCCCTCTACAAAGGCCAACTCACATGGCTTCCTCTTACTGAGGTCTTTGTCCATGTGTCTCTCCAGCTCTGAGTGTAACAAAGCATTGGTTATGCTCCTCATGTGCTTATCTTAAAGGATAGAAAGAAATCATTGTCTCTCCCATCCCATGCCCTTCTCAATTATCTTAAAGGAGATGAAGGTCTCCAGTAGTCTTTATTTTTTTCAAGTAGAGTGATAGGTGGGAATGTCAATTTATAAGCAGAGAGAAGGTAAAATTTTACTGCTCTTGGAAAATAGAAAGGAAACATAAGATGGGAAACTATGTCACACTAAAGAAGCAGGAGGCCAGGGAAGGAAAAGGATGACCATTCTAGGGCAAAGAGAGGTGATGGGGTACGGATAACATCAATTTGAGCATGGATAAACATTCACAAAGATCTAATTGCAATTGGCAGCCACAGGTGACTCTTGATAAGAAACCAAGATAGGCAATTTGGTTTTCATGAGGGTCCCCTAGCAATTAGAGCAGAGGCTGTCTCTGACATGGTCTCTGTCGCCTGCTTTGGATCACTTTCCCCTAGCTGGGCTGCCTTGTTGGGCCTCAGTGGAAAGAAGATGTGTTTAGTCCTCATGTGACTTGATGTGCTGGGGTGAGTTGGTGGGGGAGGCTCCCTTTTCTGAGGGGAAAGAGGTAAGAGGGTGAGAAGGAGGGGCTGCAAGGAGAGGATGGAGGAGGCTGTGAAAGGGATGTAAAGTGAATAAAAATAAAGAAACAAATAAAACAAAATAGTCAGGTCAGTGGAGGAGACTCGCTCTGGTGCCAACATGATAGACTAGACAAAGACACAGAGATTAGTTGAAGTCTGAGCGAACACAATGGTATTGGAAGTTGTTCTGTAGCCTGGTCTATCCCGGAGAGGGTGCATGCTGTATGAAGGCATAGGAGAGCCTGGAGAATGTGCCCTTACTTAAGGGGAACAAGAGATGGGAAAGGTAGCAAACCAAGGTCATAATTATACTTGCCCCAGTGGCATGATTAAGGGAGGGTGTGGAGGAGGTAATTTAGGTAGGCAGCATTCTCCAGGTGACACTGGAGCCAAGACCGAAATAAGCAAGAGAGTGAGTCACTCAGGGATCTGGAGAAGAAGCATCTGGGTGAAAGAACAGCCTGGCACTGTCCTTGAGGAAGGGCATGCCTACTGTGGTGGAAGAACATGAGAGGGACAGTAGCTGGTACAAAGCAGCAAGACAGAATGGTGGAAGCAGCTGAGACCAAAAAGGCTAATGTGCTAGATGACGTGGGATCTCTAGCCTATTGTGAAGACCTAGGATTTTATACCCAAGGTAACAGGAAGCCATTGCCACAGAGGAGAGATATGACTTATGTAATATGGAGATCTGGTCATCGTGTGAAAGACTGGAGAGGAAGGAGGCAAGAATGGAGACAAGAAGACCACCAAGCTCAGGCACTATCTATAGAAGTGATTTTTAAATGTTGGTACATTTTGGAGACAATAGATTAGCAATAGGTATAAAACACAAAGGAGTAATGGATACACTCGGGGATGCCAGAGGTTCGGGCCTGAGAATTTCTTTCACCTGCACTGTTGAATGTTCATAAGTATCAAAGCGAGACTGCACCATGGAAGTATTTTTTAATCTCTCTGTAATTCAGTGTCTTCTATAAGTTTGGGATTATTGATATTGATAGCATGAAATTAATAAACTGTTTACAATTCTTGCTCTCTTCACTGTACTGCGTATGTGGAAAGTGCACCTTGTCCCATCTATGCTGACTCTTACTTTGGACTTGGTCTAGGTGCTCCCTGATGGGTTTTGACCTGAATCGTCACTGGCTGGATCCCTCTCCATGGGCCCACCCCACCCTGCATGGAGTAAAACAGCTCATCATCAAGATGTACAATGACCCAGTGAGTAGCTGGACGCCCTCAGCAGCTGCTGGCTAATGGGCACATCTGGGAATGGAAGATTGCATGGGGGAAGTCCTCAGGCAGCTTTAATTGGGGTTGCATGAGCAAAATCAGGAATACGCTAAGCGTGTTCGTGTCTGAATTTTACAGACCCAGTGCTGTCTCTGACTCCTTTCTTCTCCCCACTAATCATAAATATTGGCTCGATTTTGGTAGTATCAGGAAGTAATGGGAATACAACGGAGCACATCTTATTTGTCAAGGCTGCTGGATGAAAAGTCAAAGAAATGAAGCTTGAATTAGCATAAAAATAGAGAATTTAATGGAATACCAGTGGTATATAATGCACGTGAAGAGTGTAGACTGGCCTGCTCCACAGAGAGGAAATATGGCTGCCATGTGTCGCACCTGGTGACTCCCACTTTTACCTTGACTTGCTCTCATTTTTCCATCCTAAGAACGAGGTAGCTGGCCTAGTGTGGAGTACACTTGCACATCTGGCCAGTGGGGTGGCCAAAGAAGCAAGAGTGTATCAAAATGGCACTGTCTTGTGGCCCATGTGGTGGGAGCTGGGTCTCTGGCGTTAGAGAAGAGGGCCCGCTGTTCTAGAAGAAAGAAGGGAAGCATCTTCTTTCTTCACAGATCCACACACTGTGTTTTCTCAGATGAGTAAGTTGTTGCTAGCGAAAGTCAGAGAAGATAGTGGGGGGCTTGTGTAGTAGTGTGGAGAAGGATACAGATGAGAGTCGTAGCAGACCTTTATGCTCAGGAGTGATGACATGCGCAGGCAGAGGTAGTGCCATAGGGAAATAGAACTGTGTAGCAAGTTATAGCTGCCTCAGGACAGAGTGTGTGACCTGGGAGCTTTCCCTTACTGAAAGTGCTCAATGGGAAGTGGAAACTGTACTATTAATAAACGGTGCGTAGAGGAGACACAATTGTTTGGATGACGTTCCAGTAAAATTATACCCAAGCCCTTCCCAACCATGATGGTTATGGTTTTGATGTCCCCTTAACTGCATATCAAGTGACAGGTGGTGACAGCTAAGGCAAGTATCCAGAGTTGGAGTACTTCAGAGATGCACCAGTGTGCCCTGTTCTCCTTAAACTGATGAAGGGGCCAATAAAAATGCATCTAATTAGAGTGACATGACTCTGAGCTTAAAGTCAAACACACACATTAGAGCAAAGATAAATGCAAAATTAGGTTTTCAGGTACAACATTGTTACCTTGATTTTAAAACTATCATTTTCTATATAAAAAATCATTCCTCTCTCTCTCCATCTCTCTCTCTTTCTCTCTCTCTCTCTCTCTCTCTCTCTCTCTCTCTCTCTCTCTCTCTCTCTCTCTCTCTCCCCGTGTGTGTATGTGTGTGTATGTGTGTGTCTGTGTGTCTGTGTGCATATACATTTGCCACAGCATGCACGTAGGGGTCAGGGGACAGTGTATGCAAGTCAGTCCTCTCCTTTCAGGATTTGGGTGCTGGATAACCCAATTCAGGCCATCAGGCTTAGGGACAAGCACTTTTACCCAGGGAGCTATCTCACTGGCTCAGAGACACTATTTTCTTGATTGTGGCTGTGACTTCTTTTTTCCTGGGTTCTTTGCTAGACAACTTTCTCTGCCAGGGCTTGCAATGACCAGAGCTTTAGTACATGGCTTCCTTCTCCAGCTCATTAGTGCCACAATTAGAAGCCAGCTGTGTGCATCCAACCCCTTATTATACTGAGTTCTCCAGGCTGTCCTGTATCCATACATTTCAGATAGGAGAGATGCATTGCATTTTCTCAGGAAGCACCTGTCGTCTGCAGAGTTCTCCCGCTGCCCCCAAGCTTCTGGACTGGTTCTTGCTTCCCCATTAATTTTATGCCTTTTCCTGCTGCTACCTCCTTCTCAAAGAGAATAACTGGGCAGTTAGTTTTCCCTGTCTGGCTGGTAAAAGATGCTCAGCAGCTACTTGTCGATTGGTTTTAGTTGAATATGACAACCCCATTGTGCCAAAAGTAATATTGTTTGTAGGTGCAAAACTGTCACCATAGAGAGGATGGCGCAATAAGGCTTAAGACTAGATTCTGGGCCAGGAGGTGCAGCCAAGTGGGATCAGTGAACAAAGAGGTGTTTTAGATGAATCCAAAGAAAAGAGATGGCAAGGAGGAAGTGGAAGGGACTGCTTTAGTCAATGCTCTACGGTTACGAAGAGACATCATGACCAGGGCAGTTCTTATAAAAGAAGGTGTTTAATTAGGCCTTGCTTACAGTTTCAGAGGTTTGGTCCATTTTTATCATGAAGGGAAGCACGGCATGGCAGGGCACAGGCAGACACGGTGCTGGAGATGGAGCTGAGAGTTCTACATCTGGATTTGCAGGTAGCAGGAAGAGAGAGCCACTGGGGCGGGCTTGGACTTCTGAAACTGCAAAGCCCACCCCTCAGTGGCACACTCCCTCCAACAAGGCCACACGTACTCCAGCAAGACCACACCTCCTAACAACGCCACTCTCTAAGCATTTAGATATATGAACCTATGGAGGCCATTCGTGTTTCTACAACCACAGGGGCCGAAGGAACCCCAGACTACTTAAGATGTAGAAACTGGAGCCTGCCACAGCCATCTTCAATTAGAAGCTCTTGATTTGCTCACTAATGACTAGATATTCGTTTGTGTTCCAATACATCGCTCAGGCAAAGCTGAACTACAGAGTTAGTAGGACATTGCTGATGGCACATGTCGACTTATCACTAGCTGTTTAGCTGTCAGTAAATATGCTTTGTTGCTAAGACAACAGTATAAGCTACCTTCTTCCCAGAAGCCTACACCTTTCTGCCCCTAACAGGACATTAATAAAGAGTGAACCACACTGTTCTCTTTGTTCCTTTGTCCTCACTGCTTTTTTTTTTTTTTTTTTTTTTTGGTGAGATGAACTGCTTACCATGGCATGCATTTATTTTCTCCGAGCCTCCATGAGCCTGAGATGCAGGAGACAAGCTCTACAGAAGATTGTTCTAAGTGTATTTTATGGAGGTAAATAGAATATATAAGAACCCAGGCTAGGAGGCAACACTGGGTTGATGTAAGAAGGATACACAGGGATTGGAGGGCTTTCTAAGTGGGAAATGCCAACGTCTGCAGACAAACTCAGAAGACTGAACTGGAGGTAGAAAGAAGAACAAAGAAACAGCTATATGACTCAGGAAGCAGCGTGGGCTTTATTTTCATGGAGGTTTAAGCAGGAGAGTGACAGAACCCATCTGTTTTAGAAGAACCCCTCTGGTGAGGAGCCTGCTAATGGTAGGCTGAGGAAAGAGAGGAGGGATAGATACACTATGGTAGGAAGGAAACATGAGGACCACTCGTGGTAACCAATGGGAGAGAAAGGAGTTTGCAGTTTGCCCATGGTTTGCTTTGGGCCACACTGTGGAATTTGCTAGCCTTCCTGGGAATTCCAGAAAAATTAGTATGTATAGGAAAGGTAACAGGTGACACAGGACGTTAGATGTGCTCTGTTTGAAGTCAAGTAGGAATAAAATGTGCGACCTGCAGCTTAAGTCCCTGGAAGGAGCCATTCCGTGTCCTTCTCAGTGAACAATGACAGCCTCCTGTCCTCCTGTTAGTGGTGGTATTTGCTTCAAAGGCAGCTTTCCTAGCCCCAGGCTCACTAAACCCTTCACCCCCAATGAGGACATTTGACATTAAATTATGCTCTTGCAATAGGTGTGTTTAACCCAGAGGACTCTATTCGAGCTGAGATACAAAATGTTTCATGTTCCACTTCCATGACAGCTCCCTCTGCACAGGGTGACTCTTGTTTACCGGCTCTGATCGATTGTTCCCCGAGGGCAGAGTCTCGCTAATTTCTCAGAGTCCCTGGTGTTCAGCAGAGCTCTGGCTGTGAGTAAGCAGGTGCTCAGCATAAATGTTGAGCAAGTGACAGAATGAGCCTAGGCCCTCTATTTCTTCTTAGATTTCTCTGAAGAAGAGCATTGGTATGCAACCCCCCCCATCCTACCTAAGCTACCCACTATCTCCATTACTGTGCACTCTGACTGAGAAGCTGATCCGCTGGTTCAGTCTCTCCTGAGTTCACCTACAACTGGCTGAGGTCATCCCAACCCCCAGGGGACAGAAGCATGGAAGATATCACTCAGTGCCTTTCCTAGAATACACAGACTTCACATAGTCTTCAGTGACTCACTCCACCCTTAGACTCTGCCTACTCCATCTTACATAACCACCATTGAGATTCATCGCCTCTGAACACCAGTGGCTCTGTTTGGCTCCACGTTCCTTGTCTCATCAGTCCCCAACTTGTCCCCACCAACTGATCCAACTTATTTGGGGGTACCACTTAGATATTTTGCTACCTTTAGTGCGGTGAAGACCACTGAAACCAATGTAGGTCTTTTCTTCCCATTCTGATTTTAAGTCTGTGAGCTTTGTCCCTTCCCTAAGTAATTGGCACTAGAAATCCCATCCCCTTCTGGGCAAGAACTCATCCCCTAACCAAGGGAGTGTCACTTTATTGCAGCATATACCATGCAGAATGGAGCATACAGAATATGGCAATACCTGTATGACATAAATAGCCACAGAGCCAGAGCCACTCTTACATAAAGCCTTCCTCTGATATCTACATCCAGTTATGACCTTAAGTTCAGGTGTAAGCCCATCTGTAGGAGATTACTCTAGAACCATCCACCTGCAGCCCTGCTAAGAGTTAGCATCTGCCTATGAGGTGCACCCTGAATAGCCAGAAAGGACAGATCCTTATGACATTTTAGACTAAGGCACTGAGGCGAGTATGTTATAACAAACACACCAAGCTGCTTTAGAAATATGGGACTGGGGACACTGTTCCAAGTGGGCCTGGAGGTGAATGGTATCAAGGGTACATCTAAGGAATGTACCTTTAGACTGGAGCTTTAAGAGTGGGTCATACTTCACGAGGTGCCTGTGAATTTGGAGAGGAGAGAGATTGAAGAAAAGAAGAGAAGGCATTCCAAGAGAGCAAAACAATGGAGTAAAGTGGGAGGCCTGGCTGTTGGGGCTAGCCTGTAGGATTTATCGTGAGCTTCTGTGCGAGGGCAGCTGAGTGATAGTCTGAGGATACTCGTGTGTGGGTTTGCACATCAGGCCAAAGAACTAGCATCTAAGCATCAGGCATTTTTTAAAATAGATTTTTAAACTCATTACATATTGTACATGTAAAAAAAAAAAGTTAAAAGCAATGGAATAAAACACAGCCGGTCAGGAATATTCCAGAATATTCCCCTTCTCAATTTTGAGAAGTAGAACAGTCAAGGGAGAGCCAAAAAAGCTGATAAAGCAACAGAGAAATCAATGAGTAAAATTTTGACCCATTCAGCTCCTCATATTCAGAGAAAGTACAGAGTCTCATTTTTAAGTTAAATCCAACCAGGTCTCCCTCCCTTGCCTTTCCATGACTCCTGATTACCTCCCTCAGAAAGACCATCGTCCCCTGGCCTGCTGTCCAAGGCCATACCTGCTCTGTTCATTTTCTGTGCCCCCAGGACCTAGCACAGAACCTGGCACTGCGGAGAGTGTTCTGTTGAATGATGAATGAACTGATGAATAAAGAATAGATGTTTCAGAAAACTACTGAGGCTGCAGTATGCAAAGTGGCGCAAAGGATCTCAGGCCACGAACAAAGAAGAAAGCACGGTTACAATAGTGTGGATGAAGGACACCCAGATCTGCTCACAGGGAGGCCAGGAAGGTGCTGGTCACTCCAGGATCTGGCTGAGGGAGGGGAACGGGTTGCCTCCAGCCCCTCTCCCTTGTCCCAAAGCTACTCCCAAACCTAAGTGCTGATTTTTTTTTTTTTATCCCTGTGGTTTCTACAATCCAAGAAGATTTTTCCTTTTCCTGAAAGAGAAAAGCCCCCTCAGCCACTGCTGGTGTTGCTATAACAACTTGGCTGCAGCTCTTTAGACAGATCCATTTCCTTAAATCATTTAAGGAAAATTAGCTGCCATAACAACATGGAGCGACTTTGAAAATAGACCAACAGAGGGCTGGGTGGCTCCTCCTCCATTCTGTGCCTCCTGGAGGTTTCCAGATAAGCTGCTCTCTTTCTGTCAAATGAATGAATAAATTATAAAACACTTACTTGACAAACAGAGAAGTTGGTGACATGGTCGAATAAGAAATAGAACCATCACCCATTCATACGTGCCCATAAAATACACAAAAATACAGATACAAATACCACAAAGAAGCATGTAGGAAAATGGATACATTCATATACATAAAATGGAAAATGCATACACAAAAATATATATAAGCATGGTAAATAAAAGCAGACGCGCAGGCAAATGTAGGGATGTGTGTGATTATACAAAGGATTGGAATGCAAACACAGGGTCAACCTCTGCTTCATCCTTCACTTAAAATGGAAAGACAAGCACATGGTTTGTGTGAACTGTTTGTAGGGTTCTGGGTCAGCAGACAAGAAGGCCCTGAGATGGCACCTCCTCCTGGGGAACCTGTGTGTTCATAGATGCCAGGCCTCTAGTGTCTGGTCAGGGAGGTGAGCCAACCTACCTTAGAGATGGGGGTGCTCCCACTCCTAAAGGTAAGAGACTAGGGGGAGGAGTGGCATTTTGAATAAAATGATTCTTTGCCCCACGTTGCAAGTTGTATCTTTCTGTGGCGAAAGGCAATATCACAGCCGTGAAAACCCGGATCACTGACACATTTGAGCCTCATGGGTATCTCCATGCCTTTGTGCCAGCTCCATGTCTATGATATTGCTATCCCAGAGTCCCTTGTAGAGCAGCTGAAACTCTGTGGATTTTTTAAATTGTGTAGCTACTCATTTATTAAGAGCTTTCAGGCAAGCGACCCCTCAAACCCAGGCTTTTAAATCCCCATCTAGATACTGTAAGGGGTCAAAGGATGATGTCCAACAGATCATTCCAGATACACAGCCAGTGTCAGTCTGGACTCATCTGTTGTCTACACTGCACAATCCACTCACTGAGACACAGAATTTCTATAAGCCACAAAAGTTCCAGCTGCCATCCATGATGGCCAGCCTGATACATGTCTACAAAAGTGTTTAGCACACGCTCTGTAGTTTCCTAGTGTGCCCCTCTGCTAGCAAGAAGGGACACCTCCTGGCCTGGCTGCCTCACCAGCAGTACAGGAGCATTTTCTAAAGGGAGATTATTGCCCTGGGCTAGGATGGAAAGGGATGTTCAGAATTTGGTCACCTGCTAGAGGTTTGTTTCATGAGGGAACAATTCAGTGTGCCCATAATAGTACCATAGGCCACACTTAGATATACTCAAGCTTTTTCCCACTCCTAAAATGGCCCAGAAAAAACAGTAAATAACCACAGAAAAGAAGGTTCAATATGGTAATAAAAACTTGAAATAGATAAAATGTTGTTCAGGGATTCTGAAAACAGAGGGCCATGATTCATGAAAATTTTATAGTTTTCCCAATGCTTTGAGATAGTTTATGAAAGTTTGAGGGATTTGAAAAGAAACTCCCATTTTTTTAAAAAGGTAACTTCTCCCACCCATGATAAAATATGGGTCTATTATTTGTTTTTAATAAAGTAGATTATAACTTTGGCTCTTTGGCAGAAAGCAAGGTAAAAAGATGCCTTTTGCTTCAGAATACCATTCCTGTGGAGCTAGTGGCCCTCTGCAACATCTTTCATCCTGAATGGCCCAAGGTACCTCTTATCAACTGACTGGATACAAATTGCTCAATTTCATGGGGGAACAACAGAGTTTCTTGAGGGTTCTTTTTAAGTCAAATCCCTTTAACTCCTTACACCTCAATTCTCTGGAAACAAAGAATCTCCAGCCATCTCCTCTGCTTCCTATAAGGACTAGATAGTATGCGTAAACTTTTATTAACAGCATACAGGAAATAGAGCCGTTATTTTATGACCTTGGCTAAGTACTTTTCATCCAGTCCTCACTCCTCTATCTCCCACATGCCACCATAAGTTATTACCTTTTTGAAGGCGTATAGTTTGCCTTAATCATTTCTATGTCCCCAACACTCAGAACAAAGTGAAGGCCCTCAATGAATGCTGAGAGAGGGGTAGCAGAAAGGCCAGCAGAGAAGAAGAAATCTTCTCATTAAAGCCTCGGTTGTAACAGGAATGGGATTCTCAAAGATGAATAGGGACCTAGGATTGTAGCTCAGTGGGTAAAATCATTTAGCACAAGCATGAGGACCTGAGTTCACACCTCCAGAATCCAAATAAAGCCAGGAGCAGTTGTATGGGTCTGTAGTTCTAATCCTCCTATGACAAAATAGAAGGCAGAGACAGAATGTGTGGAAGCACACACACACACACACACACACACACACACACACACACACAGAGAGAGAGAGAGAGAGAGAGAGAGAGAGAGAGAGAGAGAGAGAGATTTAGAAAGTAGATAGACCTTTGATTAGTAATGAGGAAAAATAATCTTCTACATAAGACTAGAGACATATCTAAGTGGTTAAGAGCACTGGCTGCTCTTCAAAAGAACCCAGGTTGTATTTCCAGCAGCCACATGGTAGCTCACAACCATCCATAACCTCAGTTTCAGGAGATCAAATACCCCCTCCTGGCCTCTGCAGCATGAGGCACACACATGATACACAGACAAAATGCAAGCAGTGAACCCATACACATCAAATGTGTCTTTTAAAAAATCTAAACAAGAGACATTCCCTAAACTCTCCAGAACCCACCTCCAAACCCATTTTTCCCAAGTTTTTTTTAACATCTTCTTTACACAGTAAGACCCCACACTTCACTTTTCTGTAAATATTAAAAACTCAACTTTTTTTAACCTGTTAATTTTTTTCTATAAACATTGATAGAGGATATTCCATGGGCATGATGCCTTAATCTTATCTTGTCCGCCCTAGAGGCTCCATGTTCTCCGCCACATTGCAAATCCCCCAGCACAGGACTTGCCTTGTCTCTGTTGCTTTGGACATGACCAGGTGGCATGCAGAACCACTTAAGAAGTCCTTCTCTCCAGAGGGGAGTTGTTTGAGTTCTACCCACTCCTGACAGAGCTGGCTACACCCTTGCTCAAACTACACGCCATGCGGAGCTTTAGTGACCGCTGTCTGCTTCCTTTTGACTGTGAGCCCTTTTAATCGTCTTTCTGTATCACCTGGCGCAGTTCACCCCTCGGTAGACTGCAAATGAAGGCTTGGGAAAAGAGATCTTGAGTAACTCTCCCTCATTTCATCCTTCAGTCCCCAGCATGACAGAGTAGAGATATCCCTGAAGAAACTGCACAGTATTTAGCCATCCACAGTCCCCTCTCACTGTGCTGTGTTTTCACTGACATTTTGTCTTCTTTCTTTTCTCTTTCTTGCTCCTGCTGATCCTCTGTTATAAAGAAAACTCCCGCATTTGGATGACGACATTTTTACTCAT
Organism: Acomys minous; assembly: GCF_964271855.1. Lineage (NCBI taxonomy): Eukaryota > Metazoa > Chordata > Mammalia > Rodentia > Muridae > Acomys > Acomys minous. The sequence goes on from NC_140487.1 coordinate 90,830,396, forward strand.
GTTTAAATTCTGGAAATTCTGGAGTGTTTGAATCCAGCCATATAGAACCCTATGCTGAACTCAGGAGTGCTAACGCTGTTCCCTTCCCTTCCTCCCCGTTACCGCGATCTATTCTTTCTATCTTGGCTTCTCAGTTAGACCAAGCTTTGGTCCCCATTCTCCCTATATCATGGCTAAACCATTATGAGCCAAAAGGAGGCTCTGAACATGCTCTGACACCTCAGTCTACCTCTGAGTCAACTCTTCTCATTAGCTGGTGTTGTCCGTTCTCCCCCCCACCCCCATACACACCCTCCTCCTTCTGTGCCCTTGTCTCAGCGGGATGGGATCTACTATACAGTCTGCTACCCTATTAGGCGCCATGCTGAGCAAGCCTATAACAGAGTACAGGTTTCGTTCTTGGATGTTTTTGTGTTTAACATGTGTGGAACTTCGGGGAGAGTTATTTTTGGTTGTTGCTGTTTGGAGGCTCTGGAGCCCAGGATGGATTCATGCTGGTACATCAAATAGCATATTGCATTTCAGAAACTGGCCTTAGCCATGGGAAATCAAGGAAGCCAGATGCCTAATTACTCCATTATTTACTGTGGTGGAGAGAGCTGAATTCTGATGAAAGGACCAGACTAATCACGGCTCCCAGCAAAAGCTGGACTGTTTAACCTTTTATCAGGAAACAAGCCCTACCCTCCTGAAGCACCAATGCCCATTTCCCCAGCCCCACAGCAGTCCCACGTGTCTGACCGTAAGGATGCTTATCAGCCTGAACACAGCCTCACCCTCTGGCCGATGAGCCTCCCTGCTCTCCCATTCCTTAAGTCATTGCAAGTTTGTGCTGTGTCACGTCATGACTGGTAAAGAGTGTAGATAGAAGAACATCTTTGTACTCTTCAAAGGCAAAGGGGAATTCATTCACCCTTTCGTCAAACATTTCCCAAGCCTAAGCACTGTACATTGCATCACAAAGGCCAACTGAACCCAGTATTTCCCTTACAGCATCTAGATGCAGGCGGGCAATGGTCCTCAAGCTGCTTACAGAAAATCTGCAAGGGATCTGAGAAACCCCTCATGCTTTATAACAGAGCAGACAAATCATGTGGTTAAGGCCTCAATCTTAGGCCTGGGGTCTAAACCTCAATTCAAAACTCAAGTGACTTAGCTATCCTGGACTGGACAGGCCCCTTAGCTGTTTTAAATTTTGGTGTCTTCATTTGTAGGAGGTTATTGTGAGGACTAAATTAGGAGATTCTTGTGACTATGCACATATCCTGAAAAAAGCATGCTCACTGGAAAGGCTATGGATACAGGAGTCTTTTGGGCAATGAAATGTGCCAACTTAGTAGCTCAGAGCACCAGACCAAGTCAACCTATGATTACACACATGTTGGCATATGTTATACTGGACAAGGTCTCTGAGGGCCAATGGCAACAAACCAGGGTTGAACCAGATTTAGGGTCAAACAAGCTCCCTCAGTGGGTTGAGTCTAAAGAAAATGGTCCAGTGCGAATAAGGATTTGTATTTTTAAAACCCCAGCAAGAGTTTTGAAGGATGAGTAGAAGTTGTTTAGTCAGCCTGGGAGGAGCATCACAGCAGAACTAGGACAGGGCTCTCAGGCAGGAGAACAGGGGTAATTGTAAATCCGGCTGCTGGGCTGGAGGAAGCACAGGAGGCAAGGCTGGCTTTCAGACAGCGACCTGTCAGTGGCTAAGAGCCCGTGAGCTACCTCAGTGTGTTTGTACTTGAGACTGAAAGTCACAGAAAACCACCAGTCAGTGAGAAAGGGGTCATAATTCAAAAGAAAGAGAAAAAAAATATTCCTCTGAACAGTTTGGCTTGAACTTTACTGTTGAGTTGGTAGCTTTACACCAGCCATTGTAATATTTTAGAAACAAGAAAATAATCTGAAGTCTGAAGAAGAGTCTATGCAAAAAAGAAAGAGGCCACCGAATTATTATTCGTAAATAGGAAAAAGAAAAACTGAGGAAAATATAAATGCCTAACAGTAGGAAACTGATTAAGTGAATCATAGTATGTTCATATAATGGATGTTTATGAGGAGATTATAATATTGAGAACAGCACATGCTGTAATTTTAAGTGAAAAAAAAAGCTGACTGAGTTGCACATATGTATTATGTTACGACAAACATAACAACTAGGTTTAAAACACACACAAATAGAGTAGCAAGCTAGATGTTAGCAGCAGTATTTCTAGGCACCAGAGGGGTCCCCCCTGGCTTCTTAATACTCTCAATAATTTTCTATAAGTACAGGTTATCTTTGCAACTAGAAAACACTGTAGAAGGAGAAAGAGGCCTGCTACATAGTTATGCTCCTCATTCAGTCATGTAGTTCTCCTCAGGGGAACCTGTCACAACCCACATTATGTAAGAGAACCTGGTTCAATACCTAGACTTCCTTCCACCCATCCATCCATCCACCCAATTGCTGTCCCTTTCTGTTCAAGAAGTCTAGCACATCTTACCCTTCTGCTCATCCCTCTCTGGAAGCACACTGTAGAATTCCCCCCTTCCTTTCCTGGAACACACATCCACATTGTGGTTTCTTCCTGTTTTGGCCCCTTCTTGATCTATTAAGTATTTCACCTTACAGCATTGTTCTATATTGGCCAGGAGAACTGGAGAAAGACTTTAATTTCCTATGGGTAAAGAGCATATACTCTTTAGTCAAAGCTTCCCTATAGCCTCTGATTCTGGCTCTACTCGGTTCTTTATCTCTCTGCATCTCAGTGACCTTATCTGTGCAATATGGCAGTACCATCTCTTCAGAGAACTGTTGTAAAGATAAAAAAGTCACCCTGGCCATTCCCAACCCCTATTCCTGACAATCTTTCTTTTGTAATTGGGGTATAGTTTACCCAGTCCCCCAAGTCTTTATCCCTTAGGGTTTTCTGCTTTTGTTCCATTTTCTTCTATGTGAATTCACAGTTTGTCCTGCAGAGGGCAAACACATTCTTTCATCCCTCCTTGGGAGGTATGTGTGCATGATGGAGCCACTTGTGGTCATCTCTAAAGGTTGGCAATGTCTTTAAATGAATATTAACCAGTGATTCTCAACCTGTGGTTCATGATCCCTTTTTGGGGTCAAATAGCCCATTTAGAAGGGCTGCCTAAGACCATCAAAAATACAGATATTTACATTATAATTCATCACAGTAGCAAAATAGCAGTTATGAAGTGGCAGCAAAAATTATTTTATGGTTGGGGGTCACTACAACATGAGGAACTGTATTAAAGGGTCGCAGCATTAGGAAGGTTGAGAACCCCTACAATAAATGTTATCCTCCAGATCCCCTAGGGGGCACGTAAGACAGTAGGTACAACTTGGCACTGGATTTCCCTCAAAGGCAACCTAGAAGTGAGCTCCCTAGGATGCTGGAAGGGGGGGGGTGCTGGAAGGCAGAATTCTAAGCTCAGAGGCAACTGAGGCTGCTGCAGGGCACAACAGTTTGTACACAGCAAGGCTGAAGCTTCCCTTTAAGCCCACCGTACCACCTGGGCAGACCCTGTGGTTAGAAGAGTAGACTGAGTCAGGCTCCCAGTATGGTGGACAATTTCCTTAGGTTAAGAGTTCAGCACCAGGCTGTATCCTTGACTTCCTCCAATTGCTGAGTCATGGGTTGTTTTTTATTGTTGTTTGATTGCTACACTGTCTTGCTGTATAGCCAAGGCTGGTATATAACTCCAAATATTGGGATGATAACAGGTATGTGCCATTAAACTCAGCCTACAACATTATATATGTGTATGCACATTCATTTATCTTGTGTGTGAAGGGCTGGTGTGTATGGAGGTCAGAGGAGTGTACTCTCTTGCAGGAATATGTTCTCTCCTTCCAACACGTGGGTTTCAGGAATCAAACTTGGATTGTTAGGCGTGTCAGCAAGCCTCTTACTCTTTAAGCTATCTTGGCATCCCTCCAGGCATGTGTGTTGTTCGTTTGTTTGCTTTTTAAACAAAGATCTTTGTTACTTGCCTGGACCTTCTGGTATAAGTGAGTAAATGTAAATAGTTCTTCATGACCATGAAGGGAAAAATGGTGAAAGTGCTGCTATTTATTTACTGAGAATTTATAGACTCCCAGACATTGTCTCCTCCAGTCTATAAATCAGCTATCAGAAATGGGCATGGCCATCTTGGCTTCTCATGTGAGGAAACTGGCCTACGAGAATGCCTCTCTCCAGCTGTGACCTCCAGAGATGCACACTTTCATCATTCCACAGCACACCAATCTGCTTGTGTGCTTGCTTAATCTATGTTGAACTTATTGGGGAACAAAAGTCTGCCACCCCTGAATTCTTCTGCAAACAACCAATTGTCTAATATCTTAGGACAATATCAGTAGATAATGCTGGCCATGTTGGCTCTCACCTGTAACTTCAGCACTTGAGAGGTGGAGGCAGAGAGTCGAGAGTTTAGGGATAGCCTACATGAGACCCCATCTGAAGAGCAACAAAAGCTACGGAGTCAGGAAAGTGCTTGCCATGGAAGCATGAGGGCCTAAGTTCCAAGCCTCAGCACCCATGAAAAACCAGGTGTGGGGGCTCACCTCTGTAGTACTTACACTTGGCAAGTGGATCCCCAAAGCTCATTGGCCGGCCAGCCTAGATGAAACAATTAGCTTTAGGTTAGTGAAAGTGTCTGTGTAGAAAAAAAAAAAAAGGTGTGGGACAATCTAGGAAGGCATCTGAACTTGATCTCTGGCCTGTACATGCACAGCATGCATATGCATATGTATCCTCCCTGTCATGTGCACATACCCCCATGAACACGTGCATGAGCCCAAGTGCAGACATACCTCACCAACAATAAACTATCAGCAAAAAGAAAAACAGCTGGAACCTGCAAGGTCACACAGGTGTTCGTTGCATAATTGGAATTGGACGCCAGATGGGCCAGACTCCAAGGCCCATTTACCCCAGTTCAGCCCAGGGTGTGCTTGCTTTCCAGGGACTTGATGTTTCTCATGTGTGCCTTGTTTTATCTTTCAAATATTTGCAAGCAGCCACTCCAGAAAGGAGAAATCTATCACTTTCACTTTTACTTGAGTATATTGCCATCTTTTTAAAGAGTAAAGTTCAGAATGAATCCATGATTTTTAGGTTAAATTTGTATTATAAATAGATATCAGGTTTATTCTATAACTTAGTACACCCTGCTTTCCCTCTACCCCATTATAAAAAGTATTTTAACTCAAAAAGTTCTTAAATGAATTCCATAAAATCAAACAATAGAATCTGGAGTTTTGTGGGAGGCTGACTAATACCAATACAGTCAAGAAGTTTGGGGCCAAGGATGTAGCATAGTTGACAAAATGCTTGCCTGGTATATACATGACTTTAGATTCAATCTCTGGTACTGAAAAAACAAGAAGAGGGTGCGGCAGAAAAGGAAGAGGAGGAGGAAAAGAAGGAGGAAGAGGAGGAGGAAGAAGACATTGTTTTGACCTTCAGAAAGCATTCTTTAAACCTTGATTGTGGTCATATCCTAAGAACCCACATCTCCTAAACTTTCTTGCTTTGGCTACTTCTGACCTTGAGTTAAGAACTTCACCCTGGCCTTCTTGGGTCTCAAAGCTTCATCACCCTATGTGGAGCCATAAAACCTCAGAGCATAACTGCTCCAAACCACCCCTTTATATAGAGGATGCTTCATGCCAGGGCAGGACATGGCTCATCCCTTGTCACGGGTACTTAGCTATGGAGCACTAGTATCATGACCTTGGAGCACACACATTCTAGGTCTGGAGATAAGTCACCAATACAAGGGATTATCACATGTATTTTCACTGATTTATATCAGAAATGTGTAATTTTCAGAGCAAAGTCACATTCAAGTAATCATTTGGCTCTAACAACATTGTGAAGTAGGAGTTATGTTATTAGTTCTCTCTCTCTCTCTCTCTCTCTCTCTCTCTCTCTCTCTCTCTCTCTCTCACACACACACACACACACACACACACACACACACACACACACACGGAGACATTAAAATCTAAAGTTATAACTTATTAAGTTGACTTTTCTAAGATCCGGAATCAGCACTCAGTCTTAGGTCTGACTCTAGGTGGCCTAGAGCTAAGTCCACAGGGGATGAATCTGGGATAGAAAGAAACAGGAAGACAAGAGAGATACTTATTACTATACCCTTTTCACCTTTAACCTTTCTAGCAAAGAAGCCTGACACAGGGTCTCCAAAGACCACCAAGGCTTTCTCAGAGTCTCGGGCGAAATAGTGGGACAGAGCAAAGTGCAAAGGAAAAAAAAAAGAGAGAGAACTCAGTGCCCATGATCAAGGCTCTTCAAAACCCAGGTAAACACTGTGTGGGCACGGCAGCCCATCTGTACATCAAACACTAGGAAGGCAGAGACAGGGAGTCCTCAGACATGCTTTATTGCCAAACTAGTCCTACTGGCCAAGCTCTGAGTTCAACTGAGAAACCTTGCCTCAATGAATAAGCTGTGGAACAACCCAGAAAAGTTTCCAAAGTCAACCTTGGGCTACCACAAGCACACACATGCATATACACATGTGCATAGGTATACACAACCTTATACATCTAGACTCATATAGAAGAATCTGTTTATACACATACACACTCCTCACATAGATAGGAGGATGCCTTTTTGGAGAGAGAGAGAGAGAGAGAGAGAGAGAGAGAGAGAGAGAGAGAGAGAGAGAGAAGAGACTGAAGGCCACAATAAAAACATATACAATGGGATAGAGGAAGTAGAGAAACACCCTGGGCATATGGTAAGATGCTGCCCTTGTTGAGACACGGGCTACAGCAAGAACAGTCATGTAGAGACAGGAGAAGAACAGAGAGAATGTGGGTCTAGCTAGTCTCTTAGGTGAGTCCTTTTGAGAGGAGAAATGGATTTTCAAAGAGAAAAGAGTGACCTAGTTCTAAAGGGCCTTGAAATGCAAGGCCAAAGGCAGCTATTGGAGGCCTCTGGGCAGAGAAAGGGCAGAGCAGCAAGCATCAGTTCTGATTACGCAATCAGCACCAGTGTTTAGACCTCAAAATGATTGACCCCCTTTAATCCGACAGTTGGCTGCACTACAATTTGTTAAAAATGACAAAATGTCTCATTTTGATGTAGCTCATTTTGGCCTTTCTTAATATTAGAAAGTTAATTTCAGAAGAGAAATAAATGTATTAGTGTTGTCATAGTCAAGAAAAGATGGATTTTGTACTGTCAAGCATTTACTGTGAATGAATCCATCATGCTATAAAATGGCTGCCATCTTCCCCACTCCTCTACTCCCTCCCCTTTCCTAGACCCCCTTTTCCCATCACTCACTTCTTACATCTGCCAGCAAATCTACTGGGCTGTGGTCTTGGGAACACAGACATAAAGGGCACAGTTGCTGCTCTTAGGCAGTGTTTTCCCCAGACAGGGAGGCAGAAATGGGACCCTGAACCAGTGGCAAAGACTGAGTGAGCTCAGAGAGGAAGTCCCCCATTCCACAGAGGGAAATGGTTCCTCAAAAATATACTTTTGCTAGTATATATTATTTTTGTGTGAGAATATAGGCATGTGTATGCTTACATGTATATTTGGGTGTACATGCATGTGTGAGGGTGAACATGGGCATATGTGTTTATGTGTGTATAGAGCAAGAAGTCAATGCAGGTGTCTTCCTCAGTCACTTACCACCTTATGTTTTTTAGAGGGGATCTCTCACTGAACACGGAACTCAGCAGTTGGCAACACTACTTAGCTAGCAGGTGACCCAACTAGTTCAACAGCCCTGGTATTATAGGATGTAACACGCAGCTATTTAAACACGCCAAGAAGCTGGCCCTGGAGGCAGAATCTCCTGCCCCATTTCATTTCAGACCCAAATATATTCTTCTCAAAGTGTCTCCCAAGTTCCCCTGCTTCTGTTACAGGGAGAAAGGAGAATAAATAGCAAAGCAGCCCTCAAACGAAAACATGGTATCTTTCAGAATAGCCAGAAGGTAAACTATTTGCAACAAAGGTTACTATAGTTAATCCCATAACATGAATGCCTGCTATAGGAAGTCATAATGTCTTCCAAGGAGAAGGGCTTCTTCCCAGAGCTCCCTCAATCAGGAAGACCCTTGCCTGCCTGCTTCATACCAGATTCTTTATCTTCAACAACTCACCCTCCCCTTTGATGGAGGAATTTCTCCTCCCTTCTCATGTGCAGCCCACAGAATTACAATAGCATTCATTTCTCCATGCCACTGCCCCCAGGAGCCTCTTTCAGCATCACAGCTGGAAATGAGTAGTAGGACTAAGGTCCTAAAAAATCACTTAAGGTAGACAGTATCCACATGCTACACACGACAGAGAGGCGTGGGGATTCCCACCTGGACATGAGAAGTTAGAAAGCCTTGATTTCTGCCAATGCCCTTTTACTATTTCCAAGTTTTGCATTTGCAGTGTCTCTCATGATATCATCATGGGCAATTTTTTTTGTTTTAGTGTTACAGAGTGAGAGAAGAAAACAATTCTTTCTAGGTTAGGAAGGTGAAGCAATTAGAACGATAAATTGGTCTGGATGATTTATAAAGTGGGGAGGAGGTGAGTCTGCTAAGGTAATGTGGGTTGGGGTGTGACGGGGAAGGGTATGTTCTCTCTGTCCTCTATGTGTAGCACTCTCAGTGTGTGTGCATGTGTGTGTGTGTGTGTGTGTGTGTGTGTGTGTGTGTGTGTGTGTGTGCACGCGCTACTGACAGTTAAACCTAGGATCTCATTCATGCTAAGCATGAGATCTACTACTGAGCTCCGTCCCCGGCACCTATGCCCTTCTGTTTTCAATGACAAACAACAAGTGAGCCCTTTAACGCATGCAAAGCATTGCCTAGATTATTTGACTGTTTAGGTCTTTGGGTAACAGTTTGATGGATTCCTATGATTAGCCTCAGTACCAGTGGGTCCAATTCAAGCCAGTTGGGATTAATGAGTTAGAGGCAATGAAATCACAGAGTGTCAGAACCAGAAGGTGTGTGAGAGAGATTCGTATTCAGTTTCATCAATTTGCAAGTGAGAAAGCTGGTGCAGGAAGGACAAGGACTTCCACAAGGTCACAGTGATTGGTGGAAGACATTGTACTGGTATTTATTATATCTTCTTTCCTTAGCATCTTCCACCTTACAATTAGGTTCTTTGAGGCAAGTATGTTTGACTGATGCCAAAAATCCTTCATGTAGCAGAAGCAAAAGAAAAAAAAAACCATAGTTGTCTGCCTCACCCATGGCCCTCTGGCAGCAAAGTGGGCTTCTTTAAATGAGAGGATGGCCTTGTCCATCTTAACCTTGGATATTTGATATTGCCTCTTCAACCTGACCCTTCCCAATGTTTTCTTCAGTTATTTCTTATATACTTAGTACCTAATAGACATAAATATGTATGTACTTAATAGTACTTAATAGTCATAAATATCCACTCATCTTGTGGCCTGAACTCAGTTATTGAACAACTAGAGGCAACTTTGGGAATCAGGAAAATGAAGCACACATATTTACAAAGAATTGTACTGTATTAGTTAGCTTTATGCTGTGGTAACAAATGAACCCGATAGCTTGCCAGGTTAGATGCTAAAACTCTATTTCATGCTTGTATTACAAGAGGGCTGTGTTAAGTCAGCCATAGGTCTGTAGCTTGGCTCAGCCCTGTGTGCCTTCTCATCTAGGTGCTAGAATGAAGGTTTTGCCCCTGATGATGATATGCTAGTTTTACAGCAGACTTTCACAGCAGAAGGTGGGAACCTAATTCCACAGAAAGCACCCACAGAAATACCAAGCGTCATGAGCACTCACATTCCATTGGCCAATGCTATCCCATTGCCAATGTCAAAGTCAATGAATTCTTTTTTTTTTTATTTTAATGTATATGAGTGATCTTTCTTCACACACACATACCAGAAGAGTGAATCAGATCCTATTACAGATGTTTGTGATCCACCATGTAATTGCTGGGAATTGAACTCATGACCTCTGGAAGAACAGCCAGCACTCTTAACCTCTGAGCCATCTCTCCAGCCCAGTGAGTTCTTAATAGACATAGTTATAATAGGAGATCCCTCATCCCAGAGAAAAGAGAATAGTCTGGAAAAGAGACCAGGTGAGCCAAAATTGCCTTGTTGCTGAATCTCAGTCTGGTATCAGGGAAGTTGCTTGCTTCTCTGAACCAGTTTCTTATCTTTGAAATAAGCCTGTTGGCTTTGGAAAGCAAATCAGATATGTTAAAGTTTTGAATCCCAGTTGTACCACAGACTGCCTGTGTGACCTTAGATAAGTTATTCAACCACCCCCTTCAAAAGTGTAATGACTCCAATCTCTCACTGTTTCTCAGAATCTCATTTTATTTTTAACCTTAGAAATATTTTTCAGGAAATAATGTGTCTTGTGAGGAAACATTATTTTAAAGATGTAATTCATTTAAGTTCTATTAAGCTTAGGAAAATTGAATTCAATACATTTCTGAAGAGCAGTATTAATAGTGCATAAAACATCATTGTTCAATCACTTCCCAGTTGGGGGGAGAGTGATGTGGCCTCGTCCCTCCCTGTTGAAGTGTTGGCTCCTAAAAGATTCTGAAGGAGGGAGAGTCAGCGACTTCAGCTGGGGGCCAGTGGTGAGCTACCAGGCTCCAGTGGCCACACAGATGGATTTAGTTAAACTCAGTGTGTCACAAAACAAAAAGACATAAATGTGGGGCATGGATTTATTAGAAGAAGGAGGAGGTTGACAGCAGTAAGAATAATTATAATGCATCTTGGTCATGTATGAAAATATCAAAGAACACTTCAGTTGGCTAATGATTATATGTAATAACATAAAATCACTGCTGCTTTGTCGTGTCTCTGGCTAGCCAGCTGTACCCAGATCTCTCTGTGTCTGCTGGGTATAGGCTTCCCAGTGGTTTGCTGACTTTGACCTGGGCTGGGTACCTGTGCAGACAGCATCCTGCTACCCTGCCTTCTTTCTCCTGATTGGGAGATCCTATCTGTCTGTACGGCACACATGGAAGCCTCTCTGCCCAACTATCCCTATGGCCTGGGCTCCCTTCCCCAAACTTCCCCATCCCTTACACATGTCTCTGTCACCTTCCCATGGGATTGCCGGATTCTAGCCCACACTGGACCTCAGGGTGTAAACGCTGTCATTTAAGAACTAGGACTGAGTCACAGCACCCAGCATGGAAGCTGACACATGGCAGGTGCTTTGTGGCTATTTGTTGAATGAATTAATACACTTAGTTCTATTCCACTTAATCAGGCAGTTGATCTGTATGAGGTATGGAGCCCAAGGCCAGCAGGCACCTCCTGGCTGCGAGCAGACCCAGTACTCACCCCTTAGCAGCCTTGGCACGTTTGATTGCCCCACACCACCAGGCCTCCCTTCTTGTCTGTCAAAACAGCTCCTAGACTCAAAACCTCCAGTTTATTTTCTCTTCCCTGTTGTGTAATGTTGCAGCATTTAACTTTAAGAATAAATGGATTGATTTCTGCCTCTCGAGTTTTTGTTTGTTTCTGACTAGGGAGTTTCTTTGTCTTTGTCTTTGTTTTAGACTTACTTCCCTGAAACCAGCAGAGATAGTCTCACATAGGCTTGAAGAAACACAGAAAATCTTCTTCTACTGTTTCAATTAGTGGTCAAAGATATGCAAATGGCTTTAAATCCCTTTCTGTCCTTTATTCTCCTGTGTGACCTTGGGCAAGTGAGGCAAAAGAAAGCGTCTCTTTAGAATAAAGATAATGCCCACAGCTCCAGTTTATGTGAAAATTCAGTGAGATGACATATGCCAAAGGGCTTGATGTTCTTGTACCACGGGAAAGATTGCTGGATTCATAGCAGCTAGCCATGGTGAACACTCGCCAGCACCAGCACTGGTAGGAAAAGCCCCTTAGTTGAATTAGCTCAATTAGACCTCACTGTCCTGAGGTAGTTCGTTATTATCATCCTCACTGTATGGACGAGGCAAAGAGAATGAGAGGAATTATCCTAGCAGCCCCACAGCAGTACAGCGCCCACACTGCAAGAGATTACTCTGCTGCCCCCAGGGCAGGATGGGCATGGCCTGGGTCCAGGCCTTACTTGTAACATCTTACAGTAACATCCTTACTTCTTCCTCCTGCTTTGCATATTCCATGCTCCCAGATCTGCAAGTCAGGCCATTTGACATGAGAACGCCCCTTTTCACCACCCTTCATGGCAGCCCTGAGCCTAAACCTCTGGCAGGGAGCACTGGACTGGATTTTCTGCCATTTATCAGGCTGCCAGAGGGCCGGATGGCCTGTCTGCTTTTCCCACACATAAATATCAGGTTAGCTGACAGAGCTGGGGAGCCTTGGACATTGGCTGTGAGCAGAATGTCAATGAGGGAGCTGGCCCAACTTGCAATGAAGTTCTCTGACCTAGGAGACTCCCTGGCAGTGAAGAAGGAAATGCTGATGGCTTGGGCCCAGCTGCCAAAGCCTGCTCTTCTCTGTCTGGGGATGAGTTCTTGGTCTTAGGTGTGTTGAGAGCTGTTCAGTTGCACTGGGTATGCGCCAGCTTCCAGGCTGTCTAGAGACCTGGAGGAAGTGGGTACTTCATCTTCAGGCTTCAGTCAGAGAGAGGGAGAGAGGGGGAAAAGGGGAGGAGGAGGGAGAGGAGGAGGGAGAGGGGCAGGGAGAGGGAGGGAGAGAGAGAGAGAGAGAGAGAGAGAGAGAGAGAGAGAGAGAGAGAGAGAGAGAGAGAGAGAGAGAGAGAGAGAGAGGGAGGAAAGGGAGAGAATTAAAAAGACTCACTGAATCCTCTGGAGAAATAAACGCTGGAGGGAAATGAAAGAAATTAAAAAGAATATCTTAGCCCCTCTAAGTCATGAAGAGTGCCAAGTCAGAACAGCAGAGGTCTGGGGATTTTGATGCCAAGGGCAAAGTTGCTCCCTCCAAAAGTTATTCCAGTAATGTTGTCCTTAAAATTCATACCAATTGTGTATCTTAGTCTGGAATAGTGGCTTAAGTCATTTGATTCTTCATTGCTACCTTCAGGGCTGCACCCCTATTGCTCCTCTCAGCTTCCTCCAGCCCCCCCTCCCACTTTGGTGGTGAATCCATGGGATTCTATAGGAGATGATTCTGGACCCTTGAAACCCAACCACTGTAAACAATGGAAGAGTGATCCATAGCAGCATTCAGCAAGCCAATCATTAGTCACAGAGCTCCCAGGGATACAGAAGTGGGTTGGACTAGGCCCTAAGTTTAAGCAGCTTACAGTACAATGTGAGAGACAGGCCTATCACTAGGTTATTATGGTATAGCAGCCATGCTACAGTGGTGATGCCAGCTTCAACATGATCACCAAATTCTACACAAGGATTAAAAAAAAAATTATATCTACTCAAACAAACAGTTTTAGGCAAATACTGTCAGGATTATTGTAGTATGAGGAAACCAAGGCTGAGAGAATGGATGGCTTGCCTGAGTCTTGCACCTGCAGGTGAAAGAATTAGAATTTTGATACATATCTTTCTTCAAAGTGTAGGACTCTCTTATTCCCATTCCATTGACTCCTATCATTCAGAGGACAATAAGCACAGCCTGGGAAAATGATCAAAGAAAGGTTTCAAAAAGGATGCAACAGCAGTGTTGAGTCCTTAAGGATAAGTAGGAGATGCCCAGACATCTACAGGTCAGAAATGGGTTTTCAGTGTGGGAAGAGCATGAATATAGCAAGGAGTGCGGAGAATAAGACTTTCCCAAGAACTGAACAAGATCCTCTGAATGGCATTATAGAACAGTGATAGGGCATAAGGGCAGAGAAGTGAATAGACCCAGATCATGAAGGCTTTCTATGTTAGGAAATTATCTTTTGGGACTTAGGGTAGTTTTGTTATTGGAGGAATGGCATGGTCAAATTTGTGCTTAGGGAAGCTATTGCCAGCCATGGGTAAAGGATAACATGAAGGAAGAGAGACTGAAGGGTCTCTCAAGACCCATCCATCCATCTTCATCTGTCTCCATCATTTATCTGTGTCATGGTGTCATCTGTCTTGTCCCTGTCCGCCTGCATCTGTCTAGTTATCCCCCTCCATCTGACCTGCCTATTTATCTGATCCGTTGGCTTCATTATATAACCCCAAGCAAGTCACTTCACTACTCTGAGCCAAGGGTCCCTCATCAATAAAATGTGGATCATAATGCCAGCCTCAACAGATTAGACTAGGGATTAAGTGTGATATTGCATGTGAAATCTTTTTATATATTACAAAGTACCATACAAATGTGAAGGATTATTATTATCTACCTTTGCTCTCTCAGATGTGTTTTTTTTTAACTACAACATTTATGATGATGGACTTAAGGCTAGATACCATCTATATATTTGGGATATATGAGAGAGAAGGTTTTTATAACAAACTGGAAAGAATATTAGCCTTTTAGTGAATCAAAGTAAAACTCCACTGCAAGCTAGAATAGAAGTCTTTGTTCAGTATTGTGGTATGCCTGTCTAGTTATCTATCTCTTAGTCTGTCCATCCATCCATCCATCCATCCATCCATCCATCCATCCATCTAACCTCCTGACTCTCTAGCTGTGCTATTTATATTCACAAATGGTCACTGACTTAAAACCACTCTAGTCCACATTATCCATTACGTCCCTCCCCTGACCCCTATAGCCCATGCCTAACCACCATGTAATTTCAAGAGCCCACGCCTTAAATAAAAAGAAAATACCACTGTTTTGGTTGATGTGAAGTTCTCAATCTCTCTTCTCTGTCTCTGTCTCTGTCTCTGTCTCTGTCTCTCTCTGTCTCTGACTCTGTCTCTCTCTGTCTCTGTCTCTGTCTCTGTCTCTCTCTCTCTCTCTCTCTCTCTCTCTCTCTCTCTCTCTCTCTCTCTCTCACACACACACACACACACACACACACACACACACATTTTTGCAATTTCTCAACTTCCCCCACCACTTTCCATATGGTTCTCAGGATTTTCCTTAAGACTCAAGCTGGTCACAAACAACTCTGACACTGCATTCCATGAGCCAAGAAAACTTTCAGCCCTAAAGTGGAGTCAATGCATCGAATTCTGTAGGTTCTGTGACTGAGCTGGGCCTGCTGGGGAAAACTCAGGCAGGTCCAAACCTCTCCATCTATAGCAAAGGTTCTCTAGTGTTTCACAGTGGGCAGAAGTCCTATGTTGCTTCCAAGCTTTGAGGCAATCAAGTTATCCAGCTACTGTGGTCCTCAGTGTTAGAATCAACAAGATGAAGGCAGTGCCTCCTATGAAGGTTGCATAAGGACTAAGTGATTGTAAGGTCTGGTGTGTACTGCTGTCACACTGTGTTTGGTGAATCGACCCAGTAAGGATTTTAGATTATTCTTCTGTAGAAACGAAGCATATGGCCACTGAGTACTCTGTCTTTATGGTTTGGTGCACATGTCTCTATGGGTGTCACAGGTGTGTTTTTGCAAATATGAGTATCTGCGGGCATCATATCTTTTAAATGTTGATTCACTGCTTATGACTGAAAAAACCCTGGGGGAGTGGCACACAGTAGAACTTCTGTAACAGGTTCATACCCATTAGTATTGCTCACTGCAATGTCTACTGAAACTTATATGTGGCTTTCATACAACCAAGGAACAGTAATTTTTAAGCATTGATTTCAATTAGTTTAAATTGTTTAAATTGTCACCAGTGACTACTGTACAGCCTTAGGATGTACTCCCCCACCCGCTTTTTAAAATTATTCCTGAAATAATTATGCTATGAAAAAAACATTCTGAACACCTGCTATTTTGGGGGCAGGGCACTTGGATATGCACTAAATCATTTAGTGCATGCCAGCCCCATGATGTGAGTGGTCTTACTGTCACCTTTGTTCTACTGATAAGGGAGTGAGGTTTGAGGCAATAGTGATTCCTCTGAAGTCCCAGAGTACTGCAAGGTTGGAGTCAAATCTCCAGTCCAAAGCCATTCCCTTTGCATGACCCATTTCACATTACCTTTTATAAATGTAGGTACAGTTTCCTGGGTGGGTGTAAATTCCCTCTCATTATAAATAGTAGCTTGAGCCGCATGATGAAGAGCGGATTTGATAGTAGGTAAGGGAAGGGGGCATTTTGGGTAGAAACAAGAGACAACTGGGAGACATCTGCAGGTGTTCTGAACCACAGTGGCAACGGCACTGGTAACCTCCCAGAGCTAGTGTCAGAGCCAGAGAGATCTGTGGAGATCACTGAGAACAAGCCCTTACTTGAAGAATGCTGGAACCGAGGCTCTTAGGCAAGGAGGCACTGCCCCAGGATTGTCCGAGGATCACTGGCAAAGGGCCACTGTCTGCTGCCGTGATCTCACTCCCGTCACACAAATCCATCATTTTTTCCCCATCACCAACCTCTTTGCCTCCACCCAAGGCTTCTTTTCCTGTTTAGACACTGCTTCCTCTGTGCTTAGATGTCACTGAGTCACCTAAAAGACAGAGATTTAATTTTTTTTTTTTTACAAACAAATCAATTTTTGCAAAGGATGAGCAAACCCACTGCCAGAAGTTTGAGCATTTTCTCCAGAGAATACAGAAACTCATACAAGGTGTCTTGAAAGCAGATGAGAAATGGCTTATTCCATTTTTATTTTTAGAGAAGAGATGGGGAAAACAAACATCTTTTGTGCTGCCTGGTGATAGTCCTCTCTCATCTCTCATTCCCCCACAACCATTTTGTCGTAAGGCCCTGGGAGCCTGTAGGAAGCTGCTGTGTGATTTTTATCTTCATGATTAACGTGTTACACTTTATTGAGTTCTTTACGTCGGCAGCAGAATCCGCAATGCAGGATTTTACATAACACCTCATTTTCTTCTTGCACCATTACTGTTATTAACCTGGTGGCAATAAACAGGAAATACAGCTTTGCTTGCACCGTGTTTTTTTCTTTTTGTCCCAATAGCAAGAAGAGATTTAAGGGGGAGGAGAGAGACCTAGAGTATTGGGAAAGGAAGGTTTATCCTTTTATCTCCCCTTCATGTCGGCTCTTCCCTCCCCCGCTTCCTGTGACAGCATTTTTGACAGACAAGCTAGGATAAACACCCATTCTGAACAGGTATCTTTTCCAGGCATGCCCTTATTAATTTGGAAAGGATTCTCTCAGCACTCACCCTGTCCCTGAAACTGTGCTAAATGCTGACCGGAAAAAAATTCTTGAGGGATGGTGGTTAATCCCCTGAAAGAAAGTGACACAGGAGGAAATAATAGTGAAATGGTGACCTGGGTATGGTAATGTTGGACGGTGAAGTAACAGTGGTATAAGATGCATGATCAGCCATACCCAGAAGTCATCTAGAGGGCAAGGTGGTCACCGTGGGCTTTGGAAGATTTTAGGTAAAGGCAAGGCATTTCTAGCAGCAACAAGAGCAAGGCCTTAGGGGACAAACAGATGCATGGATTACCGTGGATATTCTGTTTGCTTGTTAGCAAACAGCAAAAGATGAGCTTGCAGATAGTGGCAGGTCATCAAGGATATGGACTTCATATGGGAAATGCATGTCATATGTATTGATAATATCTCCTTCTCCCCTTAAGATCAGGTCAGAGGTTAGGTAATCAATACAGAAACATACAGCAGGGAGAACTTTTCTGTGGGGACAAGTTTTGTTTTTTTATTTTGTCATTGATACACTGTAACTTGGGGGCTTTTATTCATTTGTAAAACAGGTGTGGTAAGGTGGCTGTGAACATGGTATTTAGATTTTTGATACTATTTCATGTGTCAAAAGAGTTAAAGGCAAACCTTCTCTGACTTTGGTCAGCTCTTAGCAGTGTGCGTTGACTTCTTGCTACTTTTTTGCTGAGTAGAACAGTAAATACAAACTGAAAGTTTTTTCTGAGGAAGGAATGCTCACAGTCCCTAATCACAACATTCACCGCTAGTAGATGGCATGGATATTTGAGATTGTGTCTTTAGGTGTTTGTTTAAAATTTTTTTTTCTGTTTCTATATCCTAAGAAAGATGTGTTATGTTTCTGCTTAACTATATTGAGAAAGAGTTCTATTTTTATAAGAAACATATGACTATATGGGGAAAATGTGCCTTTCATTCAAATTGCCATATTTGGGAAAAATAAGCTTGTTTTTTTGGATCCAAACAACGTAATCCAAGACTGTAGAACATCTGATCACATCATGTCCTAACTAGGAACAAATCCGGCTTTGACTGGAATGTGTCCTTCTAAACCCAGGCTTTGGAAGCTCAGCCCCCAGTACCATAGTGTTAGGCCATTAGGATCTCTGAAGGGTATTTAAACAACGAGGGCTCTGCCCTCGAGTCGGTTAATGATTCTATAAAAATAGCTGGCAGAGTAGGTTTATCCTGCTCTCTTCTTCTGCCATGTGGAAGCAGAGTTTGTCCTTATTTGGGCCCTTGTGTTTTCTGACGTGAAGATGGAGCAAGAAGAGTCACCAGATGCTCCTCGACCTCTAGGATGATGAGAAACTAATTTCTGTTCTTTATCCACTGCCCAGCCTTTAAGTATTCTATTAGAGTGGCCCAACACAGACTAAGACAAGTGGTGAAGCTGTAAACAGCCAACTTTGACTTGTAAGATGGCGGTCCTCTGATCGCAGGGAGCGGTCTCTCCACCTGAGGTAAAAAGCTTGAGAGATAGTCAGGCAGTCTCTCTGTCCACAGAAGTAGCCTTGCCTTACCCCAACCTGGTGAACGCATTCTCCTCCAGTTGGATGTGGTTCAAGAGTTATTTCCTCTGTAAAGTCTTTTCAGGACGCTCACCCATCAGCCACCCCTCCTCCTGCTCCTGAGTCTTTGTGTCCTTCCCTCATAACAACACCTGAAAGGCTTGCATATACTCACCTGAGTCCCCAAATAGTACCACAGTAGGATTGAGAGGTGTGGGGGAGAGAGTATAGGAGGAGAGAAGAAATGAGAGGAGAGAAGAGAGAAGCGCAAGGAGCAAGAGAGAGAAAGAAGAGGAATAAAGAATAAAGGACAGACACTGGGTTCCTGCCTGTGCCCTTATGTTCCCTTCCTTCTCTTTTCCAGCTGACTCTGCATGAAACAAGTAGGTGCCATCTTAGTTTCCCCCAGGACAAAGCACATCATTTCAGGGGCTTGTGAGGCGGCTCAGAGATTAAGAGTGCTTACTGCTCTTGCAGAAGACCCAGGCTTGGCTCCCAGAACCCACAATGGTCACTCACAACCACCTGTAACTCCAGTTCCATAGAACTCGACTCCGCCTTCTGGCCTCTGAATGCACATGGCGCAATAAACTCATGTAGGGACCCACATACTGTGCGTAAAAATAATTAAATAAGTCCTTATAAAAATACAGCAGACTGTATTTTTGTATTTTATTTTGTATTTTATTAATTTATTCATAGCACATCTCAATGGTTATCCCATCCCTGTATCCTTCCATTCCTCCCTCCCTCCCATTTTCCTCTTACTCCCCTCCCCTATGACTGTGTCTGAGGGGGGACATCCTCCCCCTGTATATGCTCATAGGGTATCGAGTCTCTTCTTGGAAGCCTGCTATCCTGCCTCTGAGTGCCCCCAGGTCTCCCCATCCAGGGGATGTGGTCAAATATGGGGCACCAGAGTTCATGTGAGAGTCAGTCCCCACTCTCCTCTCAGCTGTGGAGAATGTCCTGTCCATTGGCTAGATCTGGGTAGGCAGATTGTATTTCTTTTAAAAAAAAAAAAGCACCCCAAATGCTGGCACCTTGAACACTTCTTTGAAAGGTGGTGTCGTGGTCTGAGCCAAATGGGAAGGCAGTAATAGTGTGAAAATGGCTAAACGGCCTTCCTACCCAGGCTTTTCCCACAGGCCATGCCAAGGAAATGAACTCTGCAGATATGTCTTGAAAGAGAGAATGTGAGGGAGTCGGGGAGGGCAGCACCACTTGTCCCCAGTTAAAAGTCCGAGGATGGAGGACGGCAACAAGGAAATCAAATATTTGAAGAATACCCAGCACCGGGAGAATGCTAGTAGAAGGTATCCCAGGCCTGTCAACAAAACGTTTGTCTCAATTGAAGTCTGAAATTGAAATCCAAAGAGGAAAGTTTCTCTGTGTTCTCAGTGCAGATTAGAAGGAAAGCCAAGATGAGTTTTCTGGCAAAAGGAGGAAAAAAAACCATCTCCCAAGAGCCTGCTGTATAACAGCACCCCCAATTCAGTAGTTTGACATCTATCCTTACCCCTCTGGATTAGCTGACAGCCTCCTGCAGTAGGTACCCCCAAGGATCAGGGCCACAGCTATTTATTGAGTGTCTAATATGTGCCCAAAGGTGCCCCCGTTTCATTACCCTTTGCTTTTTAATGAAGCAACATTAACTTTTAATTACCAAGTTAAAATGTCCCTTAGCTCTCATGGGTTTATATATTATGGCTCAGTCCTCTCTTCGCTGAGAGTTCCTTGATTATTTTGCTCCATCTTCCCACTCAAACTGCAGCTGCCCAAAGACAGTCCTGGCACTCTCTCTCTCTGCAGGAGCAAGCGTGTGGGGTGGTCCCCACGGGAGAGAGCCCAGCAGAGGCTCTGGATATAATGAGGTGTGAGTTAGAATCCCACTTCGGCCCTATGAGATCTTAGAGAACCACAGTCTCTGAGCTCTTACTGACACTGTGATCTAGTTCCTTCGTGGGTTGCTGAGAGTTGGATGAGCTAATTGTTGGGAGAATGGCCTATAAGCTATATAAATGGGCAGCAAGCTGGTTGTTGTCAATAGATTTTCTGTTGAAAAAGGAAGAGATTTCTACTTATCTAAGTTGGGTCCCCAAGCTCCTCTCAACTCTGTGCTGCTGTAGCTCTTGCCTCTCTCCTTCACTTCTCCAAACTGTCATTGTACATGCAACTTCAGTTAAAATGTCCATATTTCCTACAAGGTTTTAATCTCCAAGAAGGCCATATGCCTTGTGCCAAGCACAGCACCTGTGTGTACCATCACTGTGTAATTGAAAAGAACATATTGTGAGTCTATAAACTTCTAGACATTTGGTTAGGCATTAAGTCAGTTACTTCTTTTAACTTCACACAATCCTGTATGCTGGGAATTGTTATCTCCAATTTCCAGAGGGGACACAGAGAATCGGAAAAAGGAAACTGATTCTCCTGCTCATCAGGCTCACCCTTGCTGGAACGGACACTGAAGGTCAAGTCTATGAGGCCTGAATCACTCTGCTGCCATGGCTGCCCTTCTGTGATCATTGTCATTGTCATGGCAACAACTAGGGCCACCAGTCATTGATGTGGAAGAGGAAGCAGAAATGAAGTGGTCCTACTTAATTTTGATGGCCTGTTCCAAACCCACCCCTTCCTTGGGTGCCAAGCCTCCTGTCTGTGATTCTTTTTCCAGGCCTAGGGGTAAAGGAGGAAAATGGAGGCAGGGAAAGGCTCTTCCTTCCTGCTAGGACAGGCATGAGCCTCCCTAGGGCCTTAGCAGGAGGATGTAGCAACATCTGCAGTTACATGCAGATTGGACTTTTCACTTCCAAGTTAGACAGTGAGAGACAAGTTGGAAATAGAGAAGGGAGGGAGGGTGGCTTCTCATCTTGCTGTGGCTGAGGCATTTTTCCCTGCTTGAAAACATTGCACTCACAGGTTACCCTGATCCAGAGTTTATTCTTCTGATGCAAATGGAGTTCACAGGTGCAGAGGCCGGGCTGTCCTGCACAATTGGAGATTAAAATCTCGGACCCTGGTCAGAAAGACCTAGGGTATATATCTCAGCGTTGTCGATCGCAAGTTCCCCTTGCCTCAGATTTGTCTGGCAGCAGTGCTTGCCTCATACATTGTCAGAAGAGCGGCAAGAGGTCCAGTCCTAGGAAGTGCTCCATAAATGGCGGCAACGGCAGTGGTGTGAGGGTCAACAAAAGCATGGGCTATGGAGCCTGGCGGCTTGAGTTCTGCTGGTTACTGCTATGTGATGTGGGACTCTCTCTGCATGTGATTTAACCTCCGTTCCTGAGTCCCCTTATTTGTAAGTGGTGTTTCTATCTGGTAAGTCTCGGTGACGTTCGGTGAGGATCTGGCACCTGGTTACGTCTATGTCGTTATTATACTTTCAATAGCTCCCCAGTGACTCATCTTAGAACAGCCATACCTTGCCCAATAGCCTGCCACTCCCTTGCCTACCTGTCGATGTGGCTGTGATCCCCCACTGGGTGGCAGTCCATCTGTTTCACTTACCCCAGGGCCTTATGATGACACCCGGCACGTAGGGAATCCACAGTAAAAAGTTCTCAAGAACTAATTAATGAATGAATGAGGAGATGAATGAAAGGACTTCTGAAAAAAATCTATAAGAATTTGAAGAGAGCACAGGGAGTCTTATGGAAAGTGGACGGGGATAGAAGGGCAAGGAGGGGACGGGAGCTCCACAAGATGACCAACAGGGCCAGCAAATCTGGGCCCAGGGTGGCCCTGCAGAGATTGATGCACCAACCAAGGACCGTGCATGGCCCCCTGGTCAGAGTGGACAAGAGGAAGCTCAGGCTCCATGTGGGTCCCCTAGTAAGGACAGCAGGGGCTGTCTCTGCCTGCTCTTTGATCACTTCTCCCTAGTGGGGTGGCTTTGCCAGGACACAGAGGAAGAGGATGCAGGCAGTCCTGATGAGACTTGATAGGCTGGGGTCACTTGGTAGGGGAGGAGGCCTCCTCATTTCTCAGGACTAGGGGAGGGGAAGAAGAGGGAAAAGGGAGGGAGAACGGGACTGGGAGGAGATGAGAAAGGGGGCTATGATCAGAATGTAAAGTGAATAATTTTTTAAAAAATTAAATAGAAATGAATTCAGGGAAAGGTAACTGATAGCATTAAGGAGACTTGTATGTCAAGAGGCCATTTGAGATGAACATTAAATAATGAACAAAGTGTTTCCAGGTGGAAAAGCAAAGGAAGTCTGGTGTAGCGTGTGTGAGAGTGCCTAAGAAAGCACAGGAGGCGCTGCTAGCCTGCCAGGGATGCAGCAGAGAGGACAGAACAGGCCCAAGGCCTAGATCTTTGGTTCTCTAGGTGGCTGCCTGGATTTCTTAGGTGACTTTTCTCCTCCTTTGTGGCAGAAACTGTTCAGCCATGTTCAGAACATACCTGACATAGGAAAGAGATGTTGCCATGCCACTTCAGAAAGTTACACTACGCAAAATAGAAGACCTTGACACTGTTTTGCTTGTTTGACTGTCTTCTGAGACATGATCTTGCCACGCTGCTGAAGCAGGCGTCAGATCCGGTCTCAAGTGACCCTTACACCTTTGGGCTACAGCTGTGTGCCACTGTGTCCAGCTGCTTAGTTATTACACAGTCTTAAGTTTTCCAACTCTCGTAAATATTTCCATCTTTAAAATAACCAACCAAGAGATATGTCAACTTATTTTAAACAGTTTTTGTTTATTTGTTTGTTTGTTTACCTGAGTTCACAGGAAAAACATCTGGAAGGGAATCTTAGCTGGGATGGTGTCAGGCTGTTCTCGAACACTTCTCACTCCTCCCACGCCCACCCTCGCCTCAAAGCCCCCTTTGAGCATCTGAGGCCAGCAATGCCCAGATGTGGCGTTCCTCAGCTCAGAGGTGAAAGAACCTGCATGGCATGTGCTTGGCTATGATTAAGCTATTGCTTGCTAGATTGCAAGCTCCTGAGAGCAGAAAAACAGAGAGAGGAGCCTCGTGGCCAGCTGCCCTGGTTTCCATCTCACCCCTCAGTTCACTCATCTGCAAAACAGACACATTAACAGAATTCATTCTTCTCAGCCTACCATTGCCTAAGCCAAGCTTCCTCCTCATCTCCACTAAAGCCCCTCTGCCCTTCCGGGATGGAGTTTCCTGGATCTTCCTTCATTTCATCGAATGTGTATGACACGGAAGCACCCCCCAGTGTGAAAGATTCAACACCATTTCAGAGTACTAGGCTCAGGTTTCGGCTTCTGCAGAGGGAGATGAAGCAGCTCAGAATGTAGAATGAAAATCCAGCTCCTCCCTTGTGTCTAAAAGAAAGTGAACTGCGCACTAAATTATGTTGCAAATATGCCCCAAGGTAGTTTTAATTTTATTGGCACTGATTTTAATTTACTCTTTAGGCCCCTGATTGCAGGATGAGCTCTTGGCTGCTGGCGAGGGGACAGCCCTTCATCACTTGGTTTTAATTAAGGTTCTTAAGTTTGGAAGGAAAGAACAGAGATGTCCCTTCCCCCACTTCTGTTCTCATTTCCAAGTTATAATTAAGGACCGTGCATCTGTGACAGATTCCTTGTTCTATGTAGCATGGCCACAGAAAATAAGTTATTTGATTTCTAAAAAGGCAAACAAAACAAAACAAAACAAAACAAACCCCTAAAGGTGCATTTGATTATTCATCAATTCACTTGCCTGTTCATGAGTTTGTTTTCTCATTTCTTCATTCAACAAGCTTTAATAACAGGCTATGTAGCAGCTCTTGTCCTGGTCCTATGGATTTTTAAAAAATTGATAATGTATGATACCTGCCTTCAAAGAGTTCACATGCTAAAGAGAGTTACAAGGTCATGAAGGGGGCTAATCAGTTAGCCTGAGGCATAAAATAAGGCCTTTGAGGAGATGGTAAACTACTAGGGATTGAACCTAGGGCCTTGGGCATACTAGGTAACTGCTCTTCCACTAAGGTGCATCCCAATTCTCTCTCTCTCTCTCTCTCTCTCTCTCTCTCTCTCTCTCTCTCTCTCTCTCTCTTTCTCTGCGGGTTTCATTTTTAGACAGTATTTCCCTTAGCCACATGGGCTAACCTCTAATTTGTGATCATCCCAACTCAAGTTCTTAAGTATCTGGGATGATAGCAAAATAAAACATTCTAAACCATGATTTTGTACTAATCAAAATGAATAATACTAGCTTTTAAAACAATCTCAAAATCTCAATTGCTTTGATCCATTAAAGGTTTATTTGTGCCTCTCATCATAGCCAGATACAAGCCTTCTGCTCATCTTTCTGTAAGTATTGATTCAGGGACACGGGCAAATAAAAATAAGGACATGAGTGTTCCTGAGTATATTGTAGATATGAGCAGAAAAAATAGCAAGAGGCTTCTGGAAAAGTCCAGACTGAACTGGGCCATGAGAAGAGGAGCTGGGGAGAGTGAGGGAGGAAAAGAAGAGAAAGAGAATGGTAACTAAGAAAGCAGGTAGCCAAAATGGCTGAGTATATAGAAAAGAGGAGGTGGGGAAAAGGAAGCCCAGCCCCTGGCCTGGACAGATTTAGGATAAGAAGGCAGGATGAGAAGTACTGAGATGGATGAGCCCCAGGTACTGAGTAAGACTTGCCCCAGGTTTCTTCGGAACCTGACAGTAGGCTTCTTTTTTCATACGATATTATTTTTACAGATAGCTTCCATGAAGGACAAGAATGGTACTTGCTTGTATGTAAATTTTTATAACCATCCCCAATATGGCAGTGTCCATTGTTGTCCACATCCTATTTGATCAAAACTGAATAGCAAGAGAGAATAGCAACTGTCTTCCTTGTCGCAGGAAAAGAAAGAAAGCAGGACAGGCAAGCATCTTTTCAGTTTATGTCTTACATTCCAAAGCTGGGAAGAGTTAACTAGATAAAAGGGTAGAGACAGTATCCAGGCATTGTGTGTGGATTCAGAGATAAATGACGATGAACCCAGTGGTTCAAAGTTCTCCAGGTAGCTCCATGTGGCAGAAAATAATAAGAGCTGATTCTGAGGACAGGGACCATATCATGTAGGGGTTTTCAAGTATATTCAAGGGATTGGCCTCTATCCTATAAGCAATAAAAAACTGTATATCAGTCTGAACTAGAGCAGTGAAAGTGTTTGCATATGAGAAGGCCTCTTTAAAACAGCAAGGAAATCTATTAAGAAACTATTATAATAGTAGACTCACCAAGCAAGAGAAGATGAGAATTTGGATCAGATCTGTGTCTCTCCCCAAGGAACTCAGGAAATTCTGTCTGTCACCTAGATTGCACATACAGTGACAAGTGCTGGCATCAAGGCTCATGCAAAAAACTGTACAGAAAAATGAGTGAATTACAATGAGGAGGAGAAGAACTAATGAAAAGTTTAACAAAGACTCTTTCTGTCTCATCCATTTGCCAGTTATTTTTTATGTCTATAATATTTTATTAACAATTTCATGCATGCATACAATGTATTTTGACCACACTCACCCCCTGACTATTCCCCTAATGACTTCTCACATCTCCTCATTCTCTTTCTTTTTTTTTAATAACCCACTGAGTTTACTTTGTGCTACCCAGATTCTCATGGATGTAGGGCCATCCAGTGGAACATAAGTGACCTATACTATTAAAAAAAAATGACGCTTCCTCCCCCAGCAACCTTAAACTCTCAATAATGCCTCAGCTGAGTGTCCTGAGAACCCATGCCCCTGTCCACGCTAGGATGTTGACTGCCATGGTCTCATATGTTCTTGGGCAGGCAACCATGCTGCTGGGAGTTACTGGATGCATAAGATGCTGTTTTGCTTTACTCCTTCCAGGCTTCTGGCTCTTAACACTCCTCCTGGCCCCTCTTCTTCAATGGTTCCTGAGTATTGGGGATAGTGGGTAGTAGTGATATGGATGTCTTGGTTGTGGTTTAACATTCCACACATTTATTCTTTGCATTTGACCAACTGTGAGCTTCTCAATCGACAGCCATAAAGAAATTTCTCTAATGAGGTCTGAGGACTGCACTAATCTAGGGGTAGAGAGATATGAGTTCAGAGGGAAGTCTCAGACTATGAACAATTAAGAGAATAATTAATAGGTTCACCCTTGAGGACTGTGAACTCCTCAACCATGGGTTCTTGGACAAATTAACAGTGCCATGGATGCATTGCCTTATGTGAAATGGATGGTAAATCCAATCAGAAAGTGGTGGTTACCCCCATAACATTGCCATGTTGGTCATATTGTAGTTCACACTATTAATTCCTGGATAAGACTTTTTTCTTATGCAGCCTACACAGCACTTTCTGGTACTAGAAAAGCTAGCCAACAGGGACAAAGCTTCCAGTTTGATTTCTCCATGTTGTGTGTCCACATGTTTGGTGTCTTCAGCAATAGAGTTCTGATGGGCAGCCAGGATCAATACAATAGTCTGTATTATTTTGAGAGCCTTCAGGACATCCTCACCAACTTCAGGAGAGTATCTCAAGCCTAGAACTGGATAATTCCAATTAAACTTCTTTTTATGAAAACACACACACACACACACACACACACACACACACACACACACACACACACATGATGCCTAAGGAATAGACGTTTCTATATGGCTTTTTCAAACAGCCTTGGTGTTAATATCCCTTTCCTCGCTCCCTCCTCTTACATACCAACCCACTGGTAGAAACTCAAATCAAAAACTTAAAGGTAAACAAAGGAACAGGAAACAAAGGAAACAGTGAAAGAAGTCAAATCAGAAACTCCAAAAGAAATGGATGATAAATGTGATCACATTAAGGAAAAAAAAACTTTTAAAAGTTAGTTCATGGAGTGGTGTTCTAGTAAAAGTAATAAAAAGAAAAGGATGACAAAATATTTTATATGGCACATAAAGGTGAATTTATATGATATACAGCTTCTATGAATCAGTAAAATTAGAGAGAGAGACTAGTAACTCAATTCTAAAATGGGCAAAGAAAATGAACAGTCATTTCACAGAAAATGCAAATAGCTCTTACATGTATGAAAAGAAGTTTAACTAGATAATAAAAGATAATTGCACTAACAGAAATTCACATTAAAGCTCATCTTAGATATCATTTCCAACCCATCAAAAATAGTACATTTCAAAAAGTAAAATTGGACCATGTTGTCAAGGTGATGAGGTTCCGACACACTGTTAGGAGTATACTGGCCTTTCTAAGTGAGCCTGGTAGTATTTATCAGAATTGCAGATACACATAAAATCTTAGTGATTGAATCTCTATGAATCTAGCTTATAACTGCATCTGTATAAACTGCTGTGTATGCAAAGTTCATCACCACTGATAACAGAAAAAGGACTGAAACTGTCTTATATGTCCATCATGCAGGGAGTTTATTGGCTATCAAAAAGAATGAAACAAGTATTTGTTGAGAAAAAATTACCCGCTAGGCATAGAAGAAGAAGAAGAAGAAGAAGAAGAAGAAGAAGAAGAAGAAGAAGAAGAAGAAGAAGAAGGAGAAACAGACCTTAACAATAAGATTAGAGTGCTACTATTTTGGAGTGGGGACACTATTTCATTGTTCATACACAAACTGTTTCTGGAAGAGTGATGCCAACCTGATAGCAAAATTGTATGATTGCAGGATAGAGTGGGAAGATTCTTTTCCACTGTAAATTATTACATGCCTTTTAACTTTGACTCATGTGCGCCAATCAATTAAAATTCACCTGCTGGTAATTTAAAGTAAAGTCACATTAGCCACCCAGTGTGAGAATGCCAGATTTGAGGGACAACTGATGCCATATCCAAGTGGTTGTCAGTGGGGCCTGGCTTTAATTCTTGCTCAATCACCAGCTTGTCAGCCAAGCCTCTTCTCCACTCAGGGCTCTTTGGAGAAAGGTCAGAGGGACTGAATTCTAAGGCCTCCGTCTCTGCCAGTCAGAGGTATAAATTGTAGTTTTTCCTCACACATTTCTCAAGTCATCTGTCTACCTCTTCCTTTCCTCTGCAACTCATCAAAAGCTCAGAGGAAAAGACAGACAATTGAAGAAAATAAAATTGCAAAGATGACTTTTATGGGGCTCCTGTTGGATCAGTGTGTATTCCTCCTCCAAAGCCAAAAATGATGAGTTTAATATCACACAGAGAACTGCATCTTGTTGCTCTCAGAAGGCAGTGTATGCTACCCAGAGAGCCAGGAGCTCAGCAAGACATAATTCTTCCCTCCAACTCTGAGGCAAATGAAATGACAGTCATCAAGCCGATATTCTAGAAGCAACATGGATTTTATTTGGCAGTAACTTCATTTGAAAGTGTCCCAAGGAGAGTGAATCCTCCCGTATGTAGACATTCCTTCTTTTCCAGGGCTACAAACTAGAAAGAAGATGGATAAGTGACCAGGCTTGGCTAGTGTTGGTTACTGGTGACCAGTCAATTTGGGCATTTGTCCCAGTTATTATATCTTTGAGCAAATCTTTTTCACACTTGTGTCTTTGTTAATCTCAGGAGGACTGGTGTGTGTGTGTGTGTGTGTGTGTGTGTGTGTGTGTGTGTGTGTGTGTGTGAGAGAGAGAGAGAGAGAGAGAGAGAGAGAGAGAGAGAGAGAGAGAGAGAGAGAGAGTTGACATATAAAAAGAGGAGGATCATTGTATTTGAGAGACACTGAAGATCTAATGTCCTGAAAGTCCGCTCATTTCTGCCAATCTGTTGTGGTATCTGCTGTCATCTCCTAGTGTCTTTTGTACCATCATTCTGCTGACAGTCCTGAGCATCCTGTCACTACACCCTTATAGACGACTCCCCACTTTCAGGGAGTTTAATAAATAATATCATATCAAGCTAGAACATGTCTTAACTAGGCAAGCAGAGACAGTCTCAGTAATGTCATTTACAGATTACATAGCCTCCTCTATCATGAATGGTTCCTTTGTTATTGGGGAAAAATGAGACACCATGAGAAAAGGTTAAATGAAAGAGCCCATTAAGATTTCATGAGTAAAGCTTCTAGAATGGAGCCTAGCATGCTTTAGGTATGCTTGAGGTGATGGCAAGTATTATTACTATGTTCACTTCCCAGTAATTCTGAGATTAGAGTCAAAATACACATTTTTCAGATTAAAGATATCCCATCCCAAACTATCTAGAGCTAGTGAAGTTACTGTAGCTACCACTTCCAAGATACACTCTAAATAATTGTCCTCTATGCACAGAAAAATGTATCCCTTACCTGTCCCTCATCAAGGAAACTTCTCTTTACAACAGATGGAAACCATTATAGAAAACCACAATCAATCAAAATGCAGAGTTATGGAGTCCCATCTACAAAATATTCCAGCACCCAAGGCTTGGGGATCATTGTAGAAGACACGGCAGGAAGATTTTTAGGAACCAGAGGGTCAGGGAAATTGCTGTGAGATTGTGTCTCCTGGTACTGTCAGAAGCTCCATCCATAGAGTCTCACCATCAGCTGCCTACACATGAACTGCACGAGGACAACAGTAGACATGCCAAAGGGAACCAGGGCAAAGACCACAGGCTTCAATCCTATACAACGAACCATGGGAAACTATGGTATTCTCAGAGTGTGAGAAATAGCCGTCCCTGAGGAAGAACACACTAAAACACACATATTTGCATGTAACAACAGCTAATGAAAAAAAAGAACGTGAATTTGAAAGAGAGCAGGAAGAGCTATATGGGAGCGCTTTGAGGGAGGAAAGGGAATGGAGAAATGATGGAATCATAACCTCAAAAATGAAAGGAAACGGGTTTTTTTTTTTAATCCCGAGGCTCAAATTAGAAGCACAATTTACCCTAGGCTCCGCAGCTGAAAATGGAAGCTAAGACAAAATTGCATGAATTCCCAATGTAAATACAATTATTTCATGGGAGGTATCTCTTTTTAATCAGATAATAACTTCTTGTTATGTCTAATCATGTTCTATGTAAGTAACTTAGTTGAAAATACAACAAAACTTATTTCTTGGAGACGTCTAAAAGACAGATGCTAGCAGTAGCACTTCCCGACACAGAGGACACATTAGTTAAAACAGAAATCGATCCTTGTCTGTCTCCTGCCCTCCAGTCACATTGCAAATAGCTGCCAAGTCTATCGGTGGGGAGGGGGCGGGGGAGGGAAGAAGGGGGCTAACTCGAAAGGGTGTGCATAGTGTGGCCTTCTTTAATATTGCTCTGCAGCTCCAGCCTTCTCATTTGTTATCCTTTCTTTCACCAGAAAACAAGCCTGGAGTTCTATATCGACATCCACGCCCACTCCACCATGATGAACGGCTTCATGTACGGCAATATCTTTGAGGATGAGGAACGGTTCCAAAGGCAGTCCATTTTTCCAAAGCTCCTTTGCCAGAACGCCGAGGACTTCTCCTACGTAAGTCAAAAGTTCTCTGGCAGCCCGTCGCAGCTCTGGATGCCTCAGCATCTCTTCCTGTCACCCCTCGGTCTTCTTCTTCTTTGGGTTCACTTTCACTTGGCTTGACAGATTAGTGTTTGGGCCTAGCTAGTCACCGAGAGTTTGTTTAGTGAGTCTGACTCCAACATTAACAAAGCAAAGAAACTCATCTGGTGGTGTCCCTGTTTCATGCCTAGCCCACCCATGGTCTGCCTTCACTTGTCCCAGTTCTTCCAGAAGGAGAACAGCATGTCTTCTCAAGGGGTTATATACTCACCGTTCTCATCTTCCATGCCTTTCTTGGCCCCAATTTTTTTGTCAGTCATTGGTGAGTATATTTCTTTTTACCCTGCCAGCTCCACAGCTTCTTGGGCAGATGTATCCTGCAATAGATATGAAAGACCCTTGCAGGCAGAAAAGACCACAACAACCCCTAGAGAAGTGCAGGGTGGGTGGCATGGGCCAGGAGCGGGCAGTTAGAAATTGTGTAGCATAAAACAATGTCATAAAAGAGCAGGAAAGACAGACAATGGGAAGGGACATCAGCATGCACTATTAGGACAGGGGGATGTTTTTGCTCATTTTTCCTTTGTCTCGATACTAAATCTCTGGGCCTTCTGACTGCCATGTGGCCAGTTGGGAAGAGGCCCATAGAGGTCATGGCAAATTTTCAAGTTGATGAGGCTGAAAGTTCACCTGCTCATTGCTTCAGGCTGGACATTAGCGAGGATGATGAATTTCTCTGTGTGGTAAGATGCACTTTGAATTACAATCTTTGAGTGGCAGAGTAAGAAAGGAATTGGAGGTTGTTTAGCACAGACCTTTTTTAGAACCAGGAGAAACCTATGCAACAGAAAAGTTGAGAATCTACTCTCAAGTCATCTAGAGTTTAGAGGGTAGGATCAAACAGGTGCCTGCCCATTTGCAGCTATAAGACAAAAGCAACCATTCGTTTGTGTAAGAACCTTGTATAGTCTTTTCAACTGTACTGGCTTCAGAGTGAGCTGCTGCCTTCAGCTCAATAGAAGGTGTCCCATAGGTCTCAGAGGTGCTCACAGGAGTGACAGTTCCTGGATATACAGTCCAGACATCATCTGGGCCAGGTTTATGGTCCTGTGTTTCTGTATCTCAGCTTCCTCAGGAGCTCTGGGCTGCTATCAAGGTCAACTGTCCCATCCCTGTCTCAGATTCTCAAGACCTGGCTCCAAAATGGGAACGTTATATTTTTACTTACATAGGTTGCAAGTCCTTTGCCCTGGAGATCCTATGGGTTTTCATAATTTCCTCCACCTCTACTACACAAACAAGGAAACTGAGGTACACCCAAAGGGCAAGCTGATGGCTGTCAAACAGTGGAGAAGCAAAACATAAGTTTCTGAATAGAAGACCTAAGTTGTGCCTGCTTATTACTTGGCTTACTCTGATGGATGATGCTAACATGTTACAAAAGGAGCATCCATGATCTCCCTAACTCGTGTGGAACATGAGTTCAGTTCTTTCTAGTGAGGCCGAGAACACAGGGATACCTGGAGCCACGTAGTCCCGGCTCCACATCCGTACTCTAACTCACTTGTTGCACATCTGTGAGCCTAGGTTTCTTTATCCACAAAGAGATAAAATAGGAACCCCTCCTTCAATAGGCCCTTTTGAAGCTAGCACATGATACTACCTAGGGAACAATATCATCGAGCTGAATGTTTCATTCTGATTATGATCACGGTGTAGTTTCTTCTTGCCCCTGCCAGCCTCTCACTCCTCCACCCCCACCCAGAGTCTGACAGGTAGCTGGGCCCCAAGAGCCCTGCTGGATGCTTTCTTTCAATTACCTTTGTTGACTAATCAGTCTTCACAATAACTGAGATGGTGAAGTGGATCCCACTTGTCAGATGAGGAAACTGAGAACTGGAGGCACAAGATTTGCTCAATATCTAAATGTCGGTGTGGGCCACCAGCATCTGATTCTCTCTCTTCCCAACTTTGTCTTTCACAGACCAGCACATCCTTCAACCGGGATGCTGTCAAAGCAGGAACTGGCCGACGCTTCCTTGGTGGGCTCCTGGATCACACATCGTACTGCTATACCCTAGAGGTTTCCTTCTACAGCTACATCATTGGGGGCACTACAGCTGCTGTGCCCTACACCGAAGAAGCCTGTATCCTTGCCAGGTCCCTATTATCCCAAGACAAGCCTTCACCTAGTGAGCGGCATCAAACCTGGAAGGATTTTTCTAAGCAGGTCAGGAGTTTGGTCCCAACTAAGGAAAGAGGTAGACTCCAAAGTGAGCAGGCTCTACTGGAGGTGTCTCTGGATTGTTTGGTTTGTCTCTGACCTTCCCACACCCTTCATATGGGCACAGACATGGACAGACGTGGGGCCTGCTGCTTCCAGGCCCCATGTCTGGTGTCTGAATTGAACAAAGACCTTCAGATATAGGAGAGAAGTCTGAGTTCACAGGATGAGAGGAATTTGAACTTAAATAGTAGGTAATGAAGAACAACAGATGTTTTGTAAATAGGAGGACATCATCCTGGCTGTACCGAAAGCAGAGACGTACAGTAGGAGGTTGTCAGGACAGTCCACATGAAAGATGCTTCAGGCCAACGCTAGATGACAGCTGCAGCATATTTAAAGGCAGGACTGAAAGATAGGATGCAGGCATTAGTGTTCACAGGAGCTAGAGACTGGCAGGGTCAGTGGTGAGTGGTAAGGCCGTGCACCAGCTTCACAGCACCTGGAGCCACCCTGCTTGTCAGCTAGGGGAGAAGAGGAGCCTGGAAATACACCAGGGAAGCACAAGCTAATTTAGTACATTCAAGGGTGATTTCACCTGGTTCCTTTTTGATATACTTTCTTTCTTTCTTTTTTTTTTTTTTTTTTTTTAAGACTCATCTCATAACAGAGGGAGAGCAGGCAGACAGATTGTGATCTTTGTTGGCTGCTGGCTCTGTGTCCCAATCAGAAAAAGAAATTACATGGTCTGGTGGGAATGGCAATATGGTGAGGGCGGAAGTGTCCTCTAGACTGGGAATCAGGAGACCTGATTCTGACGACAGCACAGGCCTCATCCCAGACAGTGCCCTTCAGCGAGTCCTCTAGGCTCTCTGAGGTGACTTTATCTTTACAAAGAAACTGAGGACTTTTTGACTTTTCTATCCTGCTGTGGGAATCAGAAGCACCCACAAAGGATTAAGTGCTATGCAAAGAGCAGACTTTCTACTCACACACATCTGGGTTTGGATTATGCCTCAGCCACATAGTCACATAGTAGGTGGGCCACTTTGAGCAGGATGCATAACCTCACCGTGCCTTGGTTTCTTAATCTGTAACTGTGAGGTAGAATGGTATGATGTTATGAGGTATCTGGTTATGATGACATTAAGGGATATAATTATATGCATTTTCAAAGGTGTCCAACATGATCAGTGGCCTTTGGCACTCTGGCTGTCCATGTTGCAGCAAGAATACATGGCTCGTGTGAGAGAGTTCCATGAGAGAGTTCTGTTTTATATTCTGAGGGGCCTGGCCCAGTTTTATAACCATGCCAGACATTGCTTCACCTGCAAAGTGAGGAAAACAATGAGCTGCTTCTCCAGGTTGTAACGGGTACATGGGGTAGGCTATGTTGTCATGACCGGACGGATCAACGTGCCACATGCTCAGTGATATTAGATACCGTTCTCTCACCTTTCTTTCCTGTCATTTGCTGTTGTTATGGTTGTGAAATGATAGATTCTGGGTACTTTGGGGCCATTCCTCAATAAGTCTTATTTACATTTTATTGGCCTGACAACTAATAAACATGCTATGTTCAAATGATTTAGAGAGAGAGAGAGAGAAGGATAAACTAGAATCATAAAGTTAGCCAGTGCTTCTCTGGCCTGTTTTTATGGTCTGGTTACAAGCCAAGAGGAAACAGCTCTTTAACATAATGAATGAGAAAAAGTATTGGGAACAGTGAGCCCGGGTCCGGTCGCTGTGGCCGTGCTGAAGTCAGCTGATGCTGGCTCTAAAGAATGGTAGCTAGCCAAGGGAAGATACCAAGATCTGTCAGCTAATGGGCCTCAGTTCAGACCTCACTGCATCCCTTGCAGTAGGTCCTCTGAAATGTTCATCAAACTCTTTTTAAATTACTCAACTATGCATAGTTCCAGGAAGATAGTTTGAAGGAGAGAGAACAAGGGAAAGAGACAGCTGCATCACAGAGAATAAATGTCTTGGCAGAGGAAAGATCTACTGGCCTGAGGGGTGTCGGGGAGGGGGCAGCAGGGGAGGGAGGCAAGAACTTTCTAGAAGGAAACAGTACTCAGCCCTCCAGAGTGAATGGGTGCAGACTGAGAAAGAAGGGGTGGAGCCACCTTCCTGGCAGAGGGAGAAGTACAAGAGAGAGCCCAGATGCCCAGAAGAGGATGCTCTGTCCAAGCATTCCAGGGTAGCTGGGGCTCAGCCAGAAACAAGCCATGATCAATAAACATGGGAGAAAGACCTGTGAAAGAGGGCACCGGCGCATTGACTATGCAGCACTAACAAGTACAAAACAGCTTTATTGTTTGTTTCCACTGGCTGTGTAGATAAATGAATATAGATAACAGATCCATAGATATGAGAGCCCTGGCAGGCCCAGAGAGCACCCAGTCATTCTCAGGAAATTAAGAAGGTCCAATTAATTCTAGTCACAAAACAGTCTCAGTTGAGCAATTACTGTGTCTGGTCTGATGCAAAATATTAAACCTCTTTAAAAAAAACAAACAAACAAACAAACCACCTTCCCTGCCCTTCTGGGGCCTTTCTCAGACAAGCCAGTCATGGTGACCCCTGTTCACACTTCTGGAGGTAAGCAGAATGAGGGATGACTAGAAAGGATCAGGACGGGCCTCTGGTGCCCAGGGGATGGTAGGGACCATGCCACGTGAGCCTCTTAGACACCCAACTTTCCAGTGCCTGATGGTAGTAGGGAGCTGCTCAGAGGGTCCCTCAGCTGGGCGTCCTTCCTCAACCCCAAAGGATGTAGAAGTTCTCCCCACTAGGGGGCCCCTGCTTCTCTCAGGTGGTCCTCCCCTATGAAGGTGAACTCAAGGCTGCTAAATTGTTTCAGCTTTCTCTCTTTTAAGTCCTGCATGGTGGTTTCGTGCCAGTATTGAAATGTGTGTCTTGGGGATTTCAGCTGAAGCCGGCTTTCAGTGAGTTCCGTGTCACATGCTCCCGTAGGCGACAGGTAAGCCTGAGCGGGTTGCCGCTCGTTCAGATATAGGGCACAGGGACGCATCAAGGAAGGTACCCCGGATGTTGGTTTGAAGAACATGGTAGAGAGAAGGATCAGCCAATCTCTTACATGTGGACTACTGGGGGCTGTGGGGCATTTTAGGCTCCGTGTGTGAGGTATTGTACATAAAAGGCCCGGGGGACATGCAAACGGTGAATGTTAGCAGACATATGGTTCTATGGTCCAGAGGCTCTGGAGAAAGACCTCGGCTTCGGACAGGTTCATAGTAAATACGACGTACTATGAAATCACAATACAGTGGCTTTCTTGGTGTCACCTTCCACCTCCTGAGTTAGTGAAAACAATGTTGGACTAGGAGTCAGGATCTCAGCCCCATCGTGGCCTTCTGCTGTGTGACCTTGGCGAGTTCACTTGACCTCTCTAGTCAGCGTGAGGTCAGATAGGCCTCAGGAAGTGGAAATGAATGAGTGAATGAAGGAGAGAAAGGTCTGGCCTTTGTCTGTTAGACCACCTGGCTCGGTGAGGTGACGACAAGGTCTGTGGTCTGAGCTGCTCTGTGTGCTGCTCTGTGCTCCTGAGTGTGTGCTGGAATGCTGCCTGGGTTTCCGTTCTTGCTGGGAAGGTTATACTTTTTGGGTGGATGAAGAATAGGAAGAAGTTAGGTCTGACATGTTCGTTGGCATTTCTCTCAGATAAATCAGACACCTTAGAACTTTCCAGTTTCTTATTTGTCACACCCAGGGTCACAGTTTTGCAAAGATTAATAAGAAGAAAAAAATAAAAACCTTCAACTAGAGGCTCGGAGAGTAGAATAGTAAAGCTTACTCAAGTATGATCCTTATTTTTTTTTTTTTATTCTCACTAAAGATATAAACTGGGGTTTGCGCTTTAAATCGGAATGCTGACTAGACTAATGGGTGAAGGAATAGTAGCAGCATTAGTGATGGGAGCATCATAGCAGTGAGCTCTGCACCGGAGCAGCAGCTGTAGCTCTGGCTGCAACTTGCCATGCAGCTTTGGGGAGGCCAGTAAGCCTTTGCGTCCCAGTTTCCCCACCTCTATAGGTTGGAGGATGAGATAATAGTTCTGCAAGCTTCTTTCCAAATCAATAGGCAGATAGGTAGACATTCAGACAGATGGAGATAGTTACTTAACTTGAACCTTTGAGGCAGAAGTAGAGGAAGTGAAGCTCAGAAAAAAAATCAAATGACATTCCAGGCCTGCCCGTCTACCAAGTGTTAGAGTTGGGGGTTTAAATCCTGACCCGGTGCAGCTCAAAGTGCCGCCTTGGCAAGTCATCTTGCCTCCCTCCCCGCTCCCTTCCCATGGCTTTCTAGAGGACAGGAACTTTTTTTTATGAACTTCAGAGAGGCTGGGACTCACACAACTTCTACAGCTTCCCTACCTCCAGAAACCCCTCCCCGTAGGACCTGCCCCTGACACTAACCGGTCTGTCATTCCTGATGACCCAGACCCAGCTCTGCTGACCATTAGCAGCTTCTGCCTTACCTGTAGCCACCTTGGCCTTGGACCAATTGACTCCCACGGTCATGTCAAAGTGTGCCCTGGCTCCTGAATGCCCACTATTTAGCTGGAAAACCAAAATGCCATTACCTTTGTTCTCCATGCCTCCTTCATGCCCCCAAAAATGAGGTTTGCAAGGTTTTATCTGCTGTTGTCAAGTTTATAGCCATAATTCGAAATGCTGTTAATATTACTGTCAGCAGAGAACTACAAATTACAAAGTTGTAAAGTTACTTTATAGTGATAACTGTCAGCCTTCACTAGTGGTGCTGCAAGGCTCCATGGAAACCACACTGATGATAAAGAGCATTTATTGTTTCAGGATTGCAGCTGTGAGCTTGCAGACAGGAGGCCTCCTGGCTGATTCCCAAGTCACCTGAACCTGCTTTTCTGCGCTCATGTTCACTTGCACATCTATGCATACCAACCACTTGTCTCCCCACTTTCTTGTTGCACAAATGTGGGGAGGGCTCTTAAAGTCGAGGCTTTAACACAAATTCAGTTTCAACCAATTGCAGTTTTCTTTTTTAAGCTTAGTTTTGACCAATCCAGAAGACGGCAAGGACCACCAAAGGGTCACACCGTAACTGCTTTAAAAACTCAGTGTTTAATTGATGGAGGCTCTACGTAGACAATGTACGTCTACTAATTTTTTTGCCCTTAGACAAATAGAAAAGGCAACTCAGGAAAGTATATAGAGATCTGGGGAAAGGTTTAGGCACTCTAACTGACACTGTTAAATTCATTATTGATTAACAAGTAAAGGTGTCCCCCCCACCACCACCACTATACACTACTGCCAAAACTGAGGCCACTCTGGCTTGTGGGCAGAAGCTGTCAGCTGTTCTGAGAAACAAGGAAACGCTGGCCTTTCCCTGCTTTGCTGCTGTCATCAGCCCCTGAGGCTGTTTTCATTTCTGGCCTTCAGTTTAAATCAGATACCAATAAAATGATACATGAGGCCTGAAGGACCATAGTGGGGAGATGGGGGAAAGCACAAAATTGCAAAGAAGGGCTTATGGGAGAGGATGTAGGGAGCTTTCAGTCCTAAGATTGGCATTGTTGAGAAAACCAAAAACAACAAACAAACAAAACCTACCAGACTCTTTAGCTACTCCTTCCAAAGTTACGAGCTATGAAAACTAGCTAAATAAGGGAAGTTTTCCTTGGAATAGGGACCTTTAGGAGCTACGTATTTTCTTTGGCCAAATCTCTAGAGAGTAACCACATAGCCGAGTAACACACATGTTCCGGATGGCTCTAGAGTTCAAAACAAAGCCCAGCGTGAGGCAGCCCCGTTCTGAATCCGTGCATGAGGGGTGATGACAAGAGGGGTCTAGAACCAGGGGCTGTACTCAGCATGAACTGTTGCTGTCTGAGGGCACAGAGCAAGTCGTGGCCTCTGCCTGGAAATGGCGCCAGTACAGTGGAGATTGGCATAGGGTGACTTCAGTGTAGTGTGGTGACAGAGCGGAGAGCGGGGCAGATATAAAGAGTATTTAACTGGGTGTTGGGGACACAAGAGGTGAGAGTAGACGCATCAAGGAGATACTATCATATAGGCCTAGCGTAGAAGGAGAAGGGTGCAGGAGTCTCTGCAGACAGAAATCAGCCTAGACAGCAGCTAGAACCCTGAGAGAGCCACTTTCCTCTCTGGTCACGTGTAGGCCTTCAGTGACAGATGAGTACTGTGAGGTGACGAGGTGGGAGAGAGCTGTGGGAATCAGCTAGCACAGGGCTGGTGGTCCCAAGCAATGTGGTAGGGAAAATACCGTCCCTGGAAGGTATGAGAGGACGGATCACTGGGTCAGCTGAGCTAGGCAAGTGCACCATGATGCCATGCCTCCCTGCCAGCTCTTTTGTTTGTTGGTTTGTTTGTTTACTTTTTAAAAGGATGTTTTACTCAGGGAGATTGTCTCTGAAAGTAAGTCCACGGGTTGCCCGTTTCTCTTTAGGAAACAACCTGGAGTTTCTCAGATTACACCGCCTGGCCCAGGTTTGAGGATATTGCCTAGCAACGTTATCAGCTGCGGTACAGTGTTCTGCTGTGAGGTTCACAAAGCACATTCTTTATTAATCAGTCATCAGCCACTGATGTGCTATATGATTTTGAGCAAACTGCTTCCCTTCTGGGATCCTAACTATAAAAATGAAGGATCTGGACAAAGAGCCTCACCCACCAGACATCGTTCAAAGAGTTGAATTTAGATTCAACTCACATTTGTTGAGCATCCGCCAGGTGCTGAACACAGTCACTCTTAGGAATTTGTCAGAATCCTGAAGTACCAGCCATTCTCCACAGAACAACCTCAGAATCAACATCACGTCTCACTCCGGGCTGCACACCCGGCCGAGACACATCGCCTGGCTAGTGTTTCCTTCTGTCAATATTTTCCTCAAGATGATAAATGTGCTGCCAATAAGAGGAGGCAGCTGCCAGCTCTGCCTGAGACAAGGCCCTTTAGCTGGGGCTATGGCCGTGATTGGCTTGTTGATGTGTCTCTGAAGACAGGAGTCCTGACTGGGAGGGAACAGGAGGGAACTCTGAGGAGGCTGAGGACCAGAGCTCTCAGTCTACACAGATTTGCCTTGGGTTGCTAGGGCTTCTTTCTCTTATTCTAATCCTCTGACCACCCCTAAAACACACCGTCTTTGAAGAGATCAGCCATAAAGTCAAGAAGCTTAGGGCAGAATCTGTATGTCACCCATGGCATGTTAAAAAACAGGGTAAGGAAGAACCTGGCCTTCTCCACAAGGCTGATCTGGATGCAAAGCTCGGATCTGCTGTTTGCCAGTTGTGTGACTCTGAGCTAGGTAGTGATTTGATTGTCCTGATTCTCCATCTGCTCATCTGCCATGATGTTCATTATGATACTTACCTCACAGGGATGTTTTGAGTAGATGCAAACATTGGGAAATTTGCACCAGTGCCTGTTCAATTACCATGAACATAGTAGGCACTCAGTGAATTGTACCACTATTTTTACTCTTACTAGCCAAGTACTGAATTAGGTGAAATCAAGTTATACATTTCTGGGCCATCAGAATAGAGGCAATATGCTTACACTGTATGCGTCTTGGATTCTTAGGGTGGCTCTTGTGACTTTGAAATAACAGTGTGTTTTTCTTAACAAAGAGTTTGGAGTACTCAGATACTTCTTCGGGATTAGAGGTCCATCCATAACTGTTCTCATGAGCACAGTTTTTAAAAATGCCTTTAGCAGGGCAAAGTCAATTAGCTATCAGGATCAGAATTAAGCCAGTAGTGAAGCTTGGCCAAGGCCAGAGCTCAGAGTGGCCAAGATTTCACATTTGGTCTCAGTTATACACATGTGGAAAGCACTCCCTCTCTAATCTGGAATTGAGGAAACAAGGGTCGAGAGCTGATTTGCATAATAGAATTCAATAACTGGCAAGTACTCTGAGTTTGATTTTGTCATGTGATCACAGAGCACTCACCCTCCATTTTTATCTCTTGGTTTTCCATTCTCCTTTTGTATCTGTTCCATGAGATTGTGCAGATCACATGCATAGGTGAGAAGTGAGTCTGAAACCTATTCCCTTCTGCAATCACGAAAGGAGGACTTTTGGGGGGTGGTACAGGGAGAAGAGGGAGGCATGCCACCCTTTAGAACAGAAACCACGTTTGAAAGAGGTAGAGATAGGGACAGGCAGCCAGGCAGCCAGGAAGAACCCAGATAATTTCAGTGTCACACTCCTGTCCACAAAGTTCTGTTGTCATGGGGAAATGTGTTAGCCATAGGGCTGATAACCCAGAAAACTAATGGGGTGTCTGGCTTCTCACTCCTGGCTTGGCGCCTTTCCTCTGCTACCTCCTGATTCAGAGAAACACCTGGAGAGTCTGGCAACAGCTCCCTTGCAGTTCCCTGAGGTTGAGGCGCCCCCTCCTGCCCCCAGGGTGTATGGCTGCCAGAGAGAGCCAGTTCTTTCCCAGGAGAAGACTGAAGAAGGCCCCTTCCTTTGTCTAGGTTGAGGCCTGAGCTTTGAGCACCCCACTCCTTGCTCCTAGTTTTTTAGGGGGAGTGGCGAGAGAAAGAAGTGCACTTTCTGATTTCTCCCGGTCTCAGCAAACATGAACGTCTCTTCCTTACCTGCCATCCCTCTTTGCACTTTCTCTTCTCCACTTATATTTTTTTGTCTTTTCACCCATTTGGCTCTCTCTTAGACACACCCGTACTTTCACCTGTGGCTATCAACCCCCCCACACACACACACACCTTGTCCACTCCTTTGTCTTCACCCCCCCACTCAAACCCCTTTCCTGCTTCCCATAGCTTTAATTTGTTCCTCGTGTGTCCTTTTACTCTTATCTTGCAGAGAGTGGTTTGGTGCTCATATTGAATTTAAATCCAGTTTTCCATTGAGATGACTTCAAGTTAGTCGCTTAGCGCTTTGACTCTGTACTCGACTGGGGGTCAGAGGAGTGATGTGTCCAAGTATGACTCCACCTCCAGCTCCCACAGGGACTCAGCAGTCCTTTCTATTGCTCATCTCCCTTTCAGCCCCATCTACTGGCAGGTCTTTTCCTGTTGTTTTTCTCTTTTCAACCCTGCACATCCATGCCTTTTTCTCCTTCTTTCTTCTTTTCATTCTTGGTACTACAATTCAGAATCAAATTCAAATGCCATTTCTTAAGCCTTTCAGGAAACTGGAGACCTTACGTTTCCCTTGAAAGAACTTCCTTCCATAGTCTGGTCTCTCCTCGGCCTCCCCACGGAAAGACACAGGGCTTCTTGTCTAAGTGCCTGATAAAGGGCTCTGAGCTGGGCTGAAGGAGAGCCGGGGGACATCTCAAGTCAGGGCATCTTTGTTTATAGTGTACCTTACAAGGAAGCTTTATGGCAAGGAAGGAGTCATGTCCCAAGGCCCCACGAGACCACGAGACACCGTGGTCTGTGTGCCCAAGGCCAGTGACTTGAAATTACTTGCTAATTTACTTATGATTTGTGGCAAATTGCATGTAGTGCCATAAAGCAACCAAGGGGTGGTTTCCTAGCACCAAAACTCCTAAGAAGACATTGATTCAAGAGAATTATGATGTGAGTCCTGGAGAATAGCCCTGGCCTATGGCCTCATGAGCATTCCTTCAGCCTGAGCATCACAGGGCTGTCTTTCATAGTGTCCCTTCATGAGAGCCAACTGCACAATCTTGAAACAGAGTCTAAGCATACAGCTGTCTGTGGTCCAGCTAGACACCAGGGTAATCCGATGTATCTATACAGCATCCTTCTAGCTGTCCTCAAAGATGGTCATATATCTCATCCCAGATGCAAAGAAAGGCGGGGTCAGCAAGTGGTACAGGGCCAGGTCCTTAGGAATGCAAGCTGTGAAATTACATGGCTCTGTTTTCCTTTCTAAGCCTGTGTATCTTTGGGCAACTCACCTTGACCTCTCTAGGTTCTAAACATCTGGATAGAGATGATAGCACAAACCCCTCAGGGTCTTTGTGAGAAGGAAACGAGCTGGTATAAGTACCGGACACCCCGACCGGCTTCTCGTAGGGGTTGGTAGCTTTTCCCATGCTGCAGGATTCTGTGTGATGTCATACTGGGGCACAGTCAGAGAGCCACTGAAAGGCCATCTGCGTGCTGAGTGGAGACTTGCCTGCGATACCACAGTCAACCAGTTTTAAAGCAAAGGGGCTTCTTCTCTTGACTTTGCCCATATAAAAACTGACTGTCCTCTGAGTCTACTCGGTGCACTGAGGGTAGCCTGTGATTTCCCAGACTCTCTCTCCTTTGGCAAAGCATTTTAGGAAAAATTATACAATAGGCTGTCCCTGGGATTGTGGGAATGAAGCATGTTTAAGGCATAAGGAAGGTGCCTGGAAAGTTGTTTGTCAGCACAACCGACCTCAGTGCTAAGCGCTCCACCATCCATCTGAAGCAGTCACTATTTTCTTTCAGGAAAGGAAGCACTGACTCTTTGTGCTCGC
The DNA here is from genome assembly GCF_964271855.1 of Acomys minous. Classification (NCBI taxonomy): domain Eukaryota; kingdom Metazoa; phylum Chordata; class Mammalia; order Rodentia; family Muridae; genus Acomys; species Acomys minous. Next base: position 90,874,144 of record NC_140487.1, read on the forward strand.
TCACTTGGGCGTGGGGGCATCACACAACTTAAGCAGGGCCCAGACAGGCCTATGGCCCCACAGTGCCTGCTGTGTCTCCTGTGCTCCTCTACAGAGTACCCAAAGGACTCCTGCTGCCTGGTCCCACAGCTTCTCAGTCTGACGCTTCCATTGTCCCTGGGGAGTCAGTAGACCTCCCAGCTCTGGTCGAATAGACTCCTGCTTCCAGAGTCCTGTCTCCCCTTGTTTGTTTGTTTCTTTGTTTGTTTTTTTCCTAAGTAACTGAGAGCTTTTCACTAAACCATGGCTTCTCACGAGGAAGAGTTACTGAGGGGGAGTTAGTGGGCTCTGCAGAAGTTACTGGGTTCTGCCACAAGTCATAGATTGCGGAGTGGGACAAGAGGGACCAATGATTTCACATGTGCATGACTAATCCAAAGCACTTTAATCTTCAAAATGTCAGATTTTATGGTCAGTGGCTGTTTTGCAGTGGCACTGCGGCCAGCATGGAAGTGCCACCTGAAAACAAATGCATCATTGATTGTGTCAGGAAGCAAGGACCCAGGAAAAACCCATTATGTTCCTGGAGGGCAGAGAAGCCAGTCAGGGTACGACTCAGTAACTACATTTCTTCTTCAGGCTTTCATTTTCCCATCAGTAAAAGGATGAAAGGCAGAAAAATGTAAAATAGATATTTACCACTCTGTACACAGCTCTGTGCTGGGCACTGGGGATTAATGATGAACAGGACTGTTTGCTGGGGCAAGTTAAACTACAGTGTTTCTAACATCCTCCTCACAGATATGTCACAAATTCAAGGCACAATAAAGCATGGGTGGTGGGTCAAGTCCTGAGGGCCTGATGAGGGTGTCCTGGATCTTCTGTGGCCCAGGCAATATGGGTTCAATGTCAGACATACAAAAGTGAGTAGGAACAGGAAGAAAAGCCAGGGAGCACACAGAAATCCATATGCTTATTCATAACAAGCATAACGTACTTGATAAGAGATTTCTAGTCATTCCTCTGTCCTTGCCTCACGCTAGGGACTGAGAACCTGAAAATGGCCAGGCAAGGTCCCTGCATCCCTGAGTGTAGGGTCTGGAGGAGCTGACACACAAATATGGCTATGGATGAGGGTGTCCTTTGAGGACACCTAAGATAGAAGGGTACATGAGGAAAAAGGGGCATAACTTCAGCAGTGGGGAGGGATGGCTTCACAGAAGAGGAATCCTTGAGCAGAAACTCCAGGAATGAAATGACCATTCTAGGCCAGACTCAGAGAGGGAACATAGGGTTTGTAAGACCCAGGGGAGCCTGAGAGGCAAATAAGACCTCCCAGATGAGCCTCCCACTGAGTGTGCCTGTGGGAACTCAGCACTTCCATGTCCACACTGGGGAGGAGGAGGAAAGCTTTGCAGTATACCAGCCCAAGAAAAGGAAGGTGTTGCTTCTCTAGCAAAAGACCCAACATTCAGACTGGAGCATCCCAAGGCCAGGAGCAAACAATCTCCTCACTTCTGCCTTCACTGGGAAACACATCCCATTCTTTCCGAAAGTGGTAGCATGAGAGCTGAAGAGGCCTTGGCTTGGCACTATGTGGGTGGGGTCCACCCCTGTCTGCCCACTGAGCACTTGTCATCTGCCCTGACCTACCACCCCACCCCCACTCAAGGTCTATTTCCTTCAGGCCCAACCTTAATCACCCCTCTCTGGCTGCTTAGCTGGTAGCAGAGAGCAGAAAGTCACCTTTGATTCTGAAATATACTAGCTGAGGATATTTTATGACCTTGTCAGGACAAAAGACAATGGGATGCCTTCAAATTGAGGACCCAGCCTTTTGAGGGTCACAGCTTCAGCAGTCTCAAGCTCTGACTCTCAGTGAGACATCTCTACTGGGTGCCACCACACCTCTCCTACCATGGTTATGCAGTATGTTTAGGGGCTGAAAGGACAGAGTAAGGGGTCTAGTGTGGAGGTAGACTGCTCTCACACCCCAAGCATGTCAGAGGGTCAAGAAGGACAGAGCAACTGGAGACCACTCCCTGGAGAGGAAAGGCATAGTAATGTTTCCCACATAGACATGTGCACTAGTACAAGAGCACAATAATCTGTCACAATAACCCTGGAAAGGAGGAGCAGACACTCCAATTCATGGTTTAGAAAGCAAGGAGTTATGAGCACCTCTTAATGTGTAAAAGATACATAGTCACCAAGTGGCTACATTACAGTTCTTCATAAGAACATACATACATACACATACATACACACATACATACATGTGTATGTGTGTATATATTAGAGAGAGAGAGAGAGAGAGAGAGAGAGAGAGAGAGAGAGAGAGAGAGAGAGAGAGAGAGAGAGAGAGTTCTTGTCTTTAAAGATTCCTTTGTGACTCTAAAGGCCAGCATAATAAACTGGCATTCTGGAGACCAGGGAAGAACCATTCAAATCAAATGCTACAGGCTACAGAATTTCCTTTTTTTTTTTTCTTTCTTTCTTTTCTTCTTTTTTAAAGATGGGTCTTTATTTCTACTCAAGACTTCAACTGATTTCCCATCACACTATGTAAAAAAAAAAAATAACCTGTAGTACTCAAAGCCCATCAATGTACCTGTTAATCTCATCTGCAAACACTTCACAGAAACATCCAGAACGATGTTTGGCCCTGTATTGTAGTCCATCAAAGTTGACCCATGACCTATCATGGTAGTATAGAGTTTGACTACAGGTCTTTGGCTTCAAAGCCTAACTGCAATCACATCAGAGCACCCGAAGGATCCCTTCTGGGTCTGGACAGAGAGGAGATCTCAAGTGGTGCTATTTCATCCCAGGTTAACATCTAGGTATGGAGGTCACAATGGAGGCGCCATTGGGTCTAGTTTTGAAACACTGAGGTTGAAACAGTTTCTATCCTCACATTCTGCTGAAGGCACACAAAGTCTGGAGGTGAATGGGGAGAATACTCTAGAGTAGGCATCATCAAAATAAACCTGAAAGACTAAACAGAGCACATTAAAACTAACCTATGCTGGGTCATCGCACATATCTTTAATCCCAGCACTGCATGAAGCCTCTACATATACTGAAGCCACGCTGGTCTACATAGTGATTTTCAAGTCAGCCAGAACTACATAGAGGGGCTGGAAAAGGAAGAAGAGAAACTTGCTTTTCTGGAATGACAGGGTTATACAAAGGTGGCCTTTTGGTACCAGATCATAGATTCAAATGCCACGTGCCACTTTTATTTTGAGTTTCTAGTCAATAATGAACCAAGAGAAAGTTCTTGAGATAGAGTAGCATGAGATTATTATAGTAACATATATATAGTATATATATATATATATATACTATATATATAGTAACATATATATAGTATATATATGTGTGTGTGTGTATGTGTGTGTGTATGTCTGTGAGAGGAAACATTATGAAGTCCATATTTCATCTCTTTCATTAAGAAGGAAATAAATAGCAGTGACTAAGAAGTCTATCTTCTGGCCTCTAACTAAAGCTGCAAAGTTAAGAAGGGCCAATTTGTCATGTGGCAGATACCATTTCAGGCATTTCACCTTATTTAATCTCAAAATAACCATATACATTGATAGAATAGGGAGTCTTGTTCTCACATGATTGACAAAAACTCTAGAGTTTAGAGAGAAAGAGATGTTGCCCAAACCACACAGCTAGTGTTTTGGCTAGGGGCAGCATTCTCACAAGAGCTGCCAAATTCTGCAGCCTACACTTTCAGACACCAAACTCCAGTGGTAGCTTCGGCTGGAGAAAAATCTCCAAATGCTTAGTTATGAGGAATAGAAAGGAGTTGGTTAAATGAAGAGAAGTAAGTGTGTGTGTGTGTGTGTGTGTGTGTGTGTGTGTGTGTGTTGTAGTGGGATTGAGGTGCTGAGGGGATGCCTCAGTCTGTGAAGTGCTTGCCAGTTTAACCTGCAGTACTCACATAAATTCTGGTTTTGGTGGTGTCCATCTCTCACCCCAGCACTGAGGTGGGGCATGGAGAGGAGCAAGCATGCTTGGAACTTGCTGGCCAGCTAGCCTAGCTGGACCAGTAAGCCCAGGCTCCACAAAATGGAAAGTGACAGAAAAAGTCTTCTTATGCTGGCCTCTAGCCTCCAGACATGTGCATCCCCATATCTCCCTACATGAACATGTACACATGCATACACATACACAAAAGAGAAAAAGAGGATTTGAAACCAAATTCTCATTTTTCTCGACTAGAATGTCTGATTAGGAAGCAGGGAGATCTGATCTTACTTGGTAAAGATTGAGTGCCATGAGAAGAGACCTCAGAAGGGACCACAGCAGATGCAGACTAGCAGTCCGTCTTAATCTCCTGACCTGATCATTTTCAAGTTGGTGGTGGGATAGAGGTCAGGGTGTGAGGTCAGCACATACTGCTGGTGGGGTTTCTGCAGGTGCTGGCCACTACAGCCTCAGTCTCTCCAGAGTTCAACACACTTACAGTGAAACTGTCACATGAGCTCCCATGAGGGTTAGAGATGTCCTGACTGTGGCGGTTTGGATGAGATGTTCCTCATATTGTCTGTCATGTGAATACTTGGTCCCCAGTTGCTGGCCTTGTTTAGGTAGGGTAAGGCGATGTGGCCTCACTGGAGAAGGTATGTCCCTGGAGGCAGTCTCTGAGGCTTCAAAAGCCACATGCCATTCCCAGTTTGCTCTCTCTGCTTCCTGTTTGCTGTTCAAGGTGTGAGCTCTTGGGTCTCTTTGCCAACATGATACCCTGTTACGATGAGTTCTTACCTCTCTTGAGCCATAAACCCAAGTAAGCCCTTTCTTCTCTAAGTTGCCTTGTGCATGTTGTTTTACCACAGCATAGAAAAGTAACTAACCCAGTGTCCATCTGTGGCCATCACCTTACCTGGTGGGAGGCATCATCTGTTGTAATTAGCCTTCATTAAAACGCTGATTAGTAACATCTTGCCTGGACCAGGTGGATGATGGGATTGCTCTCGTCACTGTAAATGCTGTTGCTCTTTACAGCTTTTACACACCATGAACACTCCTGCATGGCCCCAAACTGAAGAAAATGTATAAACACTTCTGAAGATGGAACCAGGAACAAGGATATGTACTAAGATAAAGATGGATTCCCGAGGGCGGAGCTCAACATCATAGAGGAGGCATCTACTGAGAAGCCATAGTTGACACCTTCCTGCAGAGGCATTTGCCTGGTGCAGTGGCTAGTTGGTTATCTTTTGAGTTTGAGGTTCTTTTATGCATAGCATATACTATATAGCACATTATTACCACCCCATCTCCATAGAGATCTAGGAGATATTTTAGGGGGGACAAAGAGTGGGAGGGACCTGGAGAAAGAAAGACAGCTGGACACAGAGACCTGCCATGTCATCTAGCAGGGCTAAGGCATAAATATCAAGTGGGAGGAGAAGGGATGGGTCTGGAAGGGGCAGAAAGAGTCACAGCCTTGAGCGAGGCAGTGAATACCATGTTGGATATGCTCAGGTTCAATGCAGAGAATGAAGAATCATTATAGAGGTTTAAGTCAAGAAAAGCTGCCTTTCAGACGTGCATCCTGGCGAGTCAGTCTCGGCATGGGTTGGATAGCAGCAAGAAGAGACCAGAGCCATTGCAAAAGTGACCACAAAGCTGGAAGCAGGAAAGAAGCATATTAGTGTCAGTTCTGAGCTGGAGCTGGACTCAGGAGAGCCATTGGCTGTCCTGCTGAAGGGAGACAATAGATCCAGCCAATCACAGGCCTTAGCATTGGTTTCATAGGAAGTAGTGCACAGATGAGGGCGCTGACTGCCCAAAAAGAGAAATTAAGGCCGAAAAAGTCTCAGTTTCAGTGTAAAAGGCAAAGGACACATTCTGATTTTGGTCTCCTTGTATCTCTTTGACCTCTGTGGAACAGACAAACTTCATCAGACTTAATCTCCCACAGTCAAATTCAGTTGTACAGATCAGAACACCAGAGCATCCCAGTGATAGCTGATGTCTCATGTACCCATGGCTGGAAGCTTTTCATCCTATCTTTTCTGTGGGTTTTAAGAAATTTAATTCTGCCAGGTGCGGTGGCGCACGCCTTTAATCCCAGCACTCGGGAGGCAGAGGCACGCAGATCCCTGTGAGTTTGAGGCCAGCCTGGTCTACAAAGCTACTCCAGGACAGCCAAGGCTAACACAGAGAGACTCTGTCTCGAAAAACCAAAAGTATAAAATAAAATAAATGAATAAAACTAAAAATAAAAAAGAAATGTAATTCTTTTTCTAGGTACCTATCCAATGTAAGTGGTTTTTTGTTTTTGTTTTTTTTTTTTAATGTTACCTTTTTTGTTTTTTCTGTCTCTGAGTTGTTTTGTTGTGAGTATTCTTTATCTGCATCTGTTCCCCCTGTACTTCTCTTTTCCGAATTCTCTCTAGGTCCTGGTCTCTCACACACCTTAACTCCCTCCCTCTCTCTCATGTCTGTCTTTCTCTCTCCATCCATCCCCCTTCCCTCATTCTTTCCCTCTGTCCTTCCCACCCTTTTTTTTCCTTCTCTATCCTGTTCTGATTAGACAAATGACTGAGGGGCAAGACCAGTCTTTGCTCAGTGGTTAATTGATGGCTGGTGTAGAACTGCCTAAGTGAGGGACTCTTGTCATTAGCAAGAGATGGGTTGCCTTGGCCCACAACTAGGAAACCTTTGAAATCCTGCATCTAAATTACTATTCTTTTGACTGCTGCTAGTGATGCTAATTAGCCGTGTTAATTGGATGTTTTGATATTTGAAGAGCAAAGCAATCCAATTCCTTCCTCCAGAAAGCCAAAATTATTAATGAACTTGGCAGCAGCCTTGGCTTTCTTTCCACAGTGGGCACAGCCAGAGATTTCAGGGCAGGCAAAGGGGTTCTTCCCAGGAAGTAGCTTGCCTGCTCTTGGGGAGAGGAAGAGACCCAGAAGGTGGCTATGTGCTTCCTAGTGGTGAAATCCTCCAGTGAGCCTGAAGAGCCTTTGACTCAGAGACCAAACATAACATTGAATGGCATAAGGGAGGGCTGTGCCCTGCTGTCACCCTGCACAGCCACGCTGGATGCTTGGATCTCAGTGTTTTGTAGGACACCCGATACAGAGTCAGCACTTAAGATGTTTTACTGAGTAAACAGTCAAGAATGTGTCTGCTTTCTGAAGTCAAACTTGAGTTCAAATAAATCAAGACAATTTTTAGTTGGATGTGTTAAGTAAGTGTTACTTGGCCTCTCCGAGTTTCAGTTTTCCTCTAAAGCAAATATTGGCCAAGAGTTTTGATGACTATAATTCCTGCTGAGCTGTCACACTTTATGGATACTTTATCATCCCTAAACGGATACCTGGAAACTCACCAGTTCAGCCCGACTCTTTATTGGTCTTAAATTATAAAAGAAATGAAAAGTAAGGATCAGATATGTGTAGAATTAGGGGAGAATGTTGAGGAGTCTGGAAAGACTTCTTAAAGAGGACTGGTCCTCAGCTGGGTCTGATTACTCACTCCCAGGAAGAGAACTGCGAAGAGGAGGAAGAGAAAGGCACTGCACTAGGGATTCAGAGGCTAGGACTACCCCCTTGGTCTGAAGTGCAAAGCTCAAGATCTCTAAGGATTCGGACAGCTCCATATGCAGGATTCTCTGAATCTATTTCCATCAGATCCTTTTAAGATTAATTATTGTTATTTTTTATATCCTCATCACAGTTTCCCTTCCACATCCCCTTTGAGTTCTTACCCCCTCTGCTCACCCCCACCATTCACTCCTCCATTTCTAGTCAGAAAAGGGCAGGCCTCCCATGGGTATCAACCAAACATGGCATATAAAGTTACAATAACATTAGGTACTTCCTCTCATACTAAGGCAGGACCAGACAACCCAGTGTGAGGAAAAGGATCCCAAAGGCTGGCAAAAGAGTCAGAGACAGCTCCTGCTCCCACTGTTAGGAGTCCTACAAGAAGACCAAGCTGCACAGCTGTAACATTTATGCAGAGGGCCTAGATCAGTCCCATTCAGGCTCCCTGGTTGTTGGTTCAGTCTCTGTGAGCCCCTATGAGCCCAGGTTGATTGAAGTATTTTTCCCCAGAGAGAAAGACATAATGTAGAAAGAGTCAGAACTGCATGTTGTTGGTGAAAGAGACCTGACATCTCCCAATCGAAAGGAACAATCTGGAGAGGGACCTGGCTTACAATCTGGTGGCATTAGGCAGGAGTCTACAAAGCACCTCAGCCATCAGAAGACAAGGTGTGCAGATTTATTTATGTGCACATACCTATATCTATTTTGCCGTATTCCCTATTGTTATGCACACACATGTATAGATACCCATAATACAGATTGTGTATATACGATAAAGAGCTAACTTGTATGATTATGGAGGTTGTCAAATTCCAAGATGTACAGTCAACAAGTAAGAGTCTTAAGAGATAGTAAATAGCTACAATATCCATCTAAAGGCCCAAGAATGGGGAGAGCTGATAGTGTAAGCGCCAGTCCAAAAGCCAGAAGACGTGAAACCCAAGACAGATATTTTAGTTCTTGTCCCAAAGCCAAGAACGCTAATGTCTAGTTTAATCAGGCAGGCAGAAGGAGCTCCTCAGTTCTCAGACTCCTTTCTCTATGCATCTCTTTAGCTACATTGGATGAAACCCACCCACAGTAGAGACAGCAGCCTGCTTTGCTCAATCTCTCTGTTTAAATGTTCATCTGATCTACATATGCATGCCTGTCCTGTCTCTGACACTCTGTGCCCTAAGCATGTTGATACATAAGTTAGGTCGCACAGAGGGTGAGTGACTTATGGGACATTTTCAAACACAACGAGAGAAAGAAAGTACAGGTCAGATGGTGTGGCCCTCAGTTCCAGAAGTGCCATACAAACATTAATGTGATACTGTATAACTGATCACAGGGTTGATCAAGGGCTGGTAGGACTAATTTGATACATCCCTTGCTTTTATAAAAGAGGAGAGAATGAAGAACAAAGGAAGAATAACCAGATAGAGAATTTCAGAATGCTATTTTGTAAGATGGAACCACAAGATCATCATGGAGGAGAGACTGGACAGGGGTTCAGGGAGTGGACCACAAAAGGCTTTAATGATAATGCAGACCGAAGGGTGCTAGTATTACCAAAGGTCTCAGGGCAGGCAGCTATCTCCTGGGGTCAAGTTGCAACAACTGTGTGGAGCACTAGCTTCTAGCCTAGCACTTTTGTTATTTCTTTGGTTTGTTTTGATTTTGTGTTTGCTTTTCCGACGCAGACTAAAGCTGCCTTAGAGCTCCTTGTGTTTCCAAGGTTGACCTTGAACACTTGATCCTCTTTCTTCTACCTCTCAAGTGCTAAGAGCAGAGATGTGCCTATGTTTTCAAGGATAGAAAGTTTAAAGGATGACTGTAAGTGAAATCAAGACAGATAGGCTGGGGGCTGGAAGTGGAGCAAGCGTGGGAACAGAGACACAGGCTCCACCAGCAGGTACTCAATATATGCTCAACCACTGTTCTCCATGTATCAGGCAGTGTGAGGACAGCAGGGTATCAAGCTACCCTTTCAGAATTCACAAGCTAGCAGGAAAAGAAGTGAGGGGAAGTGTGTGTGTGTGTGTGTGTGTGTGTGTGTGTGTGTGTGTGTGCGCGCATGCGCGAGTGCGCGCTAGATGTCTGGTTAGGCTAGGCTGGATCAAGAACATTTAAGACTATGGATTTCAGATACCCTTGACCTTCATTCTCCACCAGCCACAAAAGATATTTAATATGAAAGGAAAGAAGCCTAGCACTTATAGGAGTCCTGCTGCAAAAATAAGTGCTTTCTATGCATTATCCTACTTAATATTCTACACCACTTTGAAGTAGGGCGACATGTCCTCGTTTTATAAATAAGAAAGCTAGGTTTAAGCTACTGGCTAGTGGTAGGATCTTTGTGATTCCAAAGTTTTTTATTCCACCTCCCGCAGGCCTCTACCCCTGCTCCAGCACACTCTTCTTTTATCCTTCCTTATGATCTCATTGGAATAATCCTCCTTTCACACACAAAACACACCATTTGTGCGCTCTCTCTCTCTCTCTCTCTCTCTCTCTCTCTCTCTCTCTCTCTCTCTCTCTGTGTGTGTGTGTGTGTGTGTGTGTGTGTGTGTGTGTGTGTGTGTACACAACATATACTTGTGCCTTACTCACATTTCTCTGCATGCAGGTACCAACTGTGAGCTAAGGGAGATTTGATTACTTCTGTCCAATTAATGCTCCGCTCATTCTCGCCGTCTCCTTGTGATTAGAATTAATTGCTGCTGATTACACTGTGTGGAAGGAAAGGGAAGGCGATCAGCAGTTCCACTTGGGGGACCAAAGCATTGTAATGCAAAACAAAACTGCTCCCAACAAGGACTTGAATTAGAAAACTCTCTCGGTTCGAGAAAGAGTTGGTATTTTGTGACCAAAATCAATATTCTATGATCCTACACAGGCAAAAGAATAACTCGCCCACATTCTGGCCAGCAGGAAGGATAAAATGAAATGAAGCAATATGCTCACTCAGAAAGCCGGGGCTGTGTGGGAAAACTGTTCTTGCAGTGTTGCAAAGCTCTTCCACACCCGTAAACTCCGGAGCTTTATGAGACAAACACTGAGGTCTTCTGTTATCCAAAATGGGGCAGCACATAATAGAAACCAGCTCACTCGACCAAAAGGAAAGAAACCAGCTCCTGGAGTTTTCAGTCCGAAGGAGCATAGGTTTTTGGGTGCTATTTGGGGACTCACCAGGTGAACTTGATGTGTCAGGTTCTTCATCCTCAGTGCCCTGTTGTTCCCAAATGTTGAACCCATTCTCCTACATGCCCTTCCCTGGTACATGCAATACAGCTGCAAATAGTGACTGGCAGATATCCCACCGCCTTAGAATTAAGAGCTGTGTGTGTGTGTGTGTGTGTCTGTATGTGTGTGTGTGTAACAAATAGATATCATACACATTTATAATATGTAAATATTGTGTATTTATTATTTGTAACACAAACATATATATTATCTCCAGAGATAATAAACCTATAAGGAGAAAAGCCTTATTTGGAATCATGGTTTAAAGATTCCAGTCCATGGTATACCTACTGTTTTGGAGGCTTTGGTGACAGTTATAGATGGCAATAGTGGGACAATAATGGGGAAGACATTGTGAAGTGATTTTGTTCACACCATGGCCAGGAAAATAAAAGACAGCAGAAAGAAGGAACTGTACTGTGCACCTTATGACCCAAGGCCCTCTAACCAGGCAGAGCCTCTTAAAAGGTCGTACAACTTCTCAATAACCCCACACTAGAGACCAAGTCTTCAACACAGGGTCCTTTAGAAGATATTGAAGATACAAGTTACAGCAACGGTGATTCTTGCCACAGGCTCAGAACGAAGTGTTCTTGACCACATGCTGTACCTAACAAATATCTATGGCAAGACACTGAGTGCATGATCAGCCAGGGCAGACTTGATTCTGTTCTAACCAAGAGTCAGCCCCTCATGAACTGTACAAGCTGAATTTAGAGATATATGAGGAAATGGAGCATCATGGGTAGGGACAACATTAAGAACAGGAAAATCAAGTAGAAAAAGGCTACCCTTGGGCACCCTCTTGCACAGATAGTTGATGATTCTCTAATCATTGGGGTACTGCTAAGTCTAGAAAAGAGCAAGATTGACAAAATTCAAGGAAGATAGAGTGTGTGGATCGAGATCTAAAAAAAATACAAGATTGACTTCTGAGCATCTGTTTTGGCTAAGCTCCGTGCTAGCTGCTTTTGCATTCATTAGACTGTTCACTCTCCATAAACTCTCATTAGTACTACTTTATTGCCATCTTTCACATGAGGAAATTGGGGAGTAGGGTACAGACCACCTGTCATCTGTCTGAAGTTTATTTATTCATTTACTTGTGATATGTTAGGCTTTGGGGAAGCCAGTATTATGAAAAGGCAGGCTCATCCCTCGAGGAAGTCAAGGAAGTCTAACGGGGAAGACTGATGGACGCAGAGCAGCAGAGATATGGTTCAAGGGGCCACATCCCAGTGGCTCCCAGGCACAGGCTTCAGGTTTTCTGCTCAACATAAATATAGAGCCTTGCGTGGACAGCTTGTGGTTCAAGAGGAGATTGTTGGACTCATAGTGTACCGATAGCTCGCTAATTGCCAAAGGAACATGACCATTGCACCCAGAGTTCACCTGCGTGATGTCAATCATCATCTCCTCCTCAGAACCCTTTTCATTTCTGCAGCCAAGTGAGAATCATGTCGCTGGCTCTTTTGATGCAGCTAGCAAGGCTTCCTTCTCTTTATTTCAGGATCTCTCACTTTGACAGAATAAGAGTAAAAGAGAAAGAGGTAGGTCACATCACCTTTGTAATGTTGGCCTATATACACAACCCTGTTCCCTACAGAACTTTTTTTTTCACAACTATATTATGCACTTACTACCAGGGGGGGTGAACTTCATTTCTTCTCTCTGTGAAGTCAGGAGATAGCATCAGTCCAGAGAGGAAGGGACCAACTTTCCTTCCAAATGCCAATCATCAGTAATGATCGTTGTTTTTTGATACTAATATTTAATTGAACACAAAATTTAACAGATACCAGATACCCTGATAGACACAAGGGAAGTACATGAAACAAAGAAGGCACAGGTTCTGTGGTCAGGAATCTTAATAGTCTAGGAGGATAGAAAAGTGTTTAAAGTGCACATTCAAATATAAAGTCATAGTCATTGAGGAGTTTGTGAAGAAACACTAAATAGCCAGGAGGTAGGAAAGGCTTGATTGAGGAACTGACCTCTGGGCCTGAGTTAGTATAAAGAGTTAGTAGTAGTTACCTAGAGGCACTGAGCCAGAGTCTGGCATAGCCTTTCAGGCAGGGGGAGCTTGAAGGGACAGAAGTAAAAATTTCCTGTTGCTAAGGAATGCAGGATAGGGTGAGATCTAACCTGATTTGTTTTCTTATTGTCAAAATAGAGTTAGGGACAAGAAACAGGCTTAGTTTAGATCCTAACATTGCATTTATCTTGGTTAGCACTTATCAGGGAGAGAGAGAGAGAGAGAGAGAGAGAGAGAGAGAGAGAGAGAGAGAGAGAGAGAGAGAGAGAGAGAGGACCCCTTCAACATTAAATTTCCTCTCTGAGTCTTGCTTGCTTACTTTCCTCTGCCATGGTAGCCATTGTCCTGTATTGCAGTTTTATCTGGCTGTCTCTAAGGATTGTTCAAGAGCAGGGCCTGAACTCGGCTCTGAATCCTCAGCACGCACTATGGCATATTTCACAGCGGATACTCAATGCATATCAAATAACTAATGACTTCACCTTTTAAAGTGAGCTGTGGCACAGTCATAAGATTATTAAGGGTATGGGCCGTGTAGCTGCTCAGACTGGTTGAAGTTGTAACGCTGCACCTGTTGGCTCAGTGGTAGCAAACAAGTAGCCTCTCTGAACCTGTCTTCCTCCACTGTAACATGGGGGTGACAATCTACTCCACTCATGTGTGACCAATACAGGAAGCCGGCCCGATAGTAGAAAAGAGTAACTGATTACAAATGTTAATTATATCTCCGAAATTTCAAGCTTAAGATAATAGCTAAAAAGAAAATAAAACAAGAAAGAAACTCATAAACTATCCGAGCCAGGAGGACCCTAAAAAAGAAAAAAGAAAAAAATCTTAATTTTCAGCCTAACATCCAACCCTTTCTAGGGATTAGATCATTGCTAACTTTTTTGGAGAGGATGCCCCGAAGCTGGATAGTAGACATTAGCTGGCCAATAATCAGCTCTTGTAACACCTTGGTGGTGAAAGCTGAAAATAATGCCAAGTCACCCTTGTTATATAAGTGGAGAAACAGAAACTCAGAATAGGGGTGTCAGTGGCCTATCCAATGTCCATGCAAGCTGAGACTCAAACACAGACCTTGACTCAGTAGTTTGGCTTTCCACAAATACCCTTGGGCTCTGCAGACTCATAGCCAGCCAGGAGTGAAGACACAGCAAAGAGAGTGAGTGTCTTTTAAAGATCCAGCACTCTCTAGCCCAGCCTCAAGCAAACCCTTCAGCAGACCTTAGGTTCTCAGTGCAAGGCTTGGTGCTTCCTCCAATCCTCAGTTATAGAATGGCTAGGACCCCAGTGGAATTTGCACCCAGTCAGAAGCCATCCTTGTAGCACTGCTCTGTGACTTCTAAACTCAGTTATCAGGCTCTTATTGAGGTCTAAGTAATGCAGATGTGCTTGAAACAGAGTCGGCCCATGGTTCCTCCAATACTACATTTAGCTTGACTTTACTTCCCTGTATTAGATCCATCCTAATCCCAGAAGAGGCAGAATCTGAGAGAGAAAAGGGTCAAAAATGCTAAGAAGGGCTAGAGAAATGGCTCCGCAGCTAAGAGCACTTGCTGTTCTTCCAGGGGACCTGACTTCAGTCCTCAGCATGCGCACTGGGTAGCCCAAGACCACCTGTAACTCCAGCTCCAGGGGATCCAGTCCACTGCCCTCTTCTGGCCTCCAGGGGCACTTACACAAAGTACACATACCCCCAACACAGACACATAGGAAGAAATCTATAAAAAGGAAGTGACAAGAAGGGGAATATTTTAGAAGGTGGTAACCTACTCAACAGTTTATATCCACAGGTCCAAAGAAGAGGTCCTTGGCATATGGAAGGATGCTAAAAACGGTAGGATATTGTGAATCCATTTCCTCAGAAAAGTCAAATATACACATATCATTTTTGTCTGCAGTATCGAAGGGTTCAGGACCCAGAGGCTTATAGCGAATCTGAGTTGAAAACCTTTGAAAATTGAGTATATCGGGCCCTCTTCTGATTTTACGTCTTGGGAAACTGACACAGATGGAAGAGGTCTGAGCCACACGAGGTTGTCGAGCTGCCAGGAAATGAAGCCGTCCAGGAGAGAAGCCTGGTTCCCTCCATGTTCCTCATGGATCTTGTCCCACTCTTCCCTGCCCATCTCCCTTCCTAAGACGCTACTGCATGGCCATTGACTTTTGTCGTTCAGTCTTGATTTAACTAGTCTCAGCTGAAACTTCTAAAAATACGTGTGAGATAAGGAAGGCCTGAGCATCTCACAGAGCAGCAGAGCCCTCGGGCTGAGTTGCCATCCTGGCCCCAGCCATCCCTGAACTGGGGCCCAGCTAGGCAGCCACAGTGGATTTAGGAAGCCAAATTTGCAGTCGATTTTCTGGTCAATTGAGGGAAAAGGAAACACTGCTGGGAAATGGCTGGTGCTTGGGGTGGAAGCAGAGGCGTGGCAGAATATCAGAACAGGAGGGAGTAGATAATGTCCCTCTGGGATGAGAACTGGGTCTCAAATAGACAGATGCCTGAAAAAGACTAGGAGCCTAGGGCAAATAGAGAAGAGACAGGCATCACAGAGAGAGAGCCATGCTGGAGATGGAGGGAGGCCCTTCTGCAAAGTCAAAGTGAGGAGGGGTGAGCTAGCCCTCCCACAAGGCTCTCTCCTGGTGGCATGTGGCATCGTCTGTGGCAGTCCATCCAGAGATTGCTTGTCTCAGCTAGAGAAGGTAAGGCTCTGCACAGCAAAGCTGCTGCTCACTGCTCTCCTTCCCCTGTAGCATGTCCACTCTGCCGCCTCTAGGCCAGTGATTCTTACCCAGGAGTTAGGTTACCCCCCACAATTCAGTGGGGAGTCCTGGGTAACGTTTGAGGGCCGCTTTGGTTTTCACAATGGGTGAGCACTGCTGCCCTCTAGTGGGAGAGGCCAGGGCTGCTGCTGAACACCCTAGTGTGCTCAGGACAGTCCCACAGCACAATAATGCCTGGATTAGAAACTGATCAACCTAGAACCCTCTCTGCTTTATTCACTCTATGTAAGCATAGACTGTTGTGTGTAACCAGCCTAGCAGGCAGGAAGTGCCTGATAGATGTCAGCTGAATGAACCAGTGAATCAAGACTAATGAATGATTCCAACGTGCCCAGTGTCTTCTGAAGTTCACAAGCCCCTGCAAAGCCACCCTACCTAGAACCAGGCATTGTCATTTCTGAGATCAGATACATACCTGTTCTAGTCCAGATAACATATAACCTGAATTTTCTTCTGACTTCCCTAACAGAGTGGCAGGAGCCACCTTCCTGCCTATTAAAATTGTCCTTATCTAGTTGGCCAGAAAGGACATCTCAGGTCTGAACAGAGCACAGAGAGAGGGAGCATTATTAGAACTGGGTCATCTGGTACAGCCTGAAGCCAGTTTTATAGGCACACAGGATGGAAACAACTTAGGAAGTCTTATCTTGGATATCCAGAGCAGAATCTCAAGAAGAATTTCTTCAACTCTTCTCCCCGTCTCTCCGGCCTTTTCTTTCTTCCTCTTCCCCTGGTGTTTTGTGTTTAACTCTTTCTTCCTGCTTCCGTTAATAATCCAGTCATGTGCTCATCATTTGTAGAGACCATTTTTGAACTTGACAAAGCTCTGTTCTTGAAGAGATCACACTTTGTTGGAAATTCAATTTCATAGACTGCAGTGACAATTTTAAAAGCTGCTGTGTGCCACATTCGGATATCTAATTTCTGTCCAACATGGTAATCCTGGGGTGTGGTCAGTATTTTCCACTTAACAGATGAGAAAGCCAAAGCTTGGAAAAGTAGATTGTCCATGGTCACACAGCTAAACATACAGAGGAAAGGCTTAACAGCCATGCTTTCTAAACCTACATTTTAAATAGACAATGTTGTCAAGAGACAAGAATTAGCCCATTTTAATGGAAGACCATGAAAGTCAGATGTGAGAGTGTGCATCTCATCCTGTAGATGTCAGGAAATTAGTATAGAGTTGAAGGTCAAGGAACCACAATATTAACAGTTGTGGTAACAATAGTCTCATCAAAGCTGGAAGAAACCGAAGACCCAGAGGTTATTCAGGAGTCTGAGACATGGGGACAAAAACATGGATGTTCATCCTGGCACTCCCCAGAGTCTTCATCCTTGGCAGATGAACTCGGGGTGAGTGAGTGGGATGAATAATGATGGCCAAAGACAAGTAGATCTCCACCCCTGAGACCTGTAAGTGTTACCTTTTCCACAGAAACAACCTGCAACATTGTTAGGGGTCTGCTTGTGTAGTGTTGAGTTTCTATTTAGATGCCTGGTGTGCCTTTTCTATGGTTTTCTAGCATTGATAAGTCAGTTTGAGCACGTGTGCTATGCTCAAGTGTAAGATAGCTGCTTTATCTGTAGGTCTCCTGAGAGTGGTGTTTCCGGTCCATGGGTTGGAGACAGCACATGTACCATCTGAGGTTAGTCCCCAAGTTTGTCAGCAGCCTGTGTACTCGAAGACTTTGGAAATGATCAATATTAAGGTCCCTCAAAATGTCATATCCACAGTGATTGTGCTATTTCTCTTTGCTGTGGGTATGGAGTAAAATATAGTTTCTTTCAACCAGTCTAAGCAATAGCTCAGAGGAAAAGCATCCCCCCAACCCAGGGCACTCCAGATGCAAAAAACCAACAATAATGACACCACCAAGGAAAGGAAGGAAGGAAGAAAGGAAGGAAGGAAGGAAGAGAGAAGAAAAGAATCAGAAATAGTAAACTGAAAACCAATTTACAACAACATACGTGGTACACAATTTCATCCTAGTATGTGGAAGAAAGAGACAAATAAATCTCTGTGATTTAGAGCCCAGCTTGATCTACATCATGGGATTGATGCTAGCCAGAGATGTACAGTGAGACCCTATTTCAAAAAAACAACAAACAAATAAGTATATCTGTGTTGTCAGATTCTCAGCCCTTGTAGTAACACTGAGATAGACCTTTGTGAAGCCTTTCTGCTTCTCTGTGGTGTTTCTTTTTCCTGTCACATCATTCTTGGAGGACAGTTTCTCCTTTGTTGGCCGGACTCCTCTTACCAGTGGAGTTGCATGGAGGATAATTCTATTCTGTTACCTAACTCTCATTAAGCACTGGTGGTGAACACCTTTAATCCCAGCACTTGAAAGACAGAGGTGGGCAGATCTCTGTGGATTCAAGGTCAAACTGGTCAACACAGAAAGTTCCAGGACAGCCAGTTATACATAGAAACACTGTCTTGAAAAACAAAACAAAGAAGAGGAGGAGGAGGAGGAGGAGGAGGAGGAAGCCTTGAGATAGGAGCATCTTATCTTGAGATGGGAACATAGTATCTTTTGCGGGGCACAGGGTTTCTCTGTGTAGCCTTGGCTGTCCTGGATTCACTTTGTAGACCAGGATGGCCTCAAAGTCATAAAGCTCCATCTGCCTCCGCCTCCCATGCTGAGATTAAAGGCATGTGCCACCACATCCTCCTGCCTGGGAGCATGGTATCTTAGCGAGCGGGTCTGGCATTGCTCTCATGGGTTCATATATAAGGAGGCAGAAATTCAATTGATATGTGTGAGCTAAGGAAGAGCCTATGGACTAAGGAGACAGAGCCTGCAGTGATATAGCCACAAACCATGGAATGCCAAAAGCCAGAGAAAAGAAGGATTTCTCCCCTGCAGCCTCCTGAAGAAGTGCAGCCCTTGCAATCCTCCCTCCCCCATTTTTTTTTTCAGCTCAGAAAACTATGGACTCTGGCCTCAGAGCTTTAAGGAAACGCATGAGTGGTATTTTAAGACGCTGCATTTAATATGGAACCTCATAGTTGTCCTGAATTCTAATTCATTGCTGGATGCTACAGGGACCTTCCCCCTAGTCACAGGCTAGCCACATCCTGGTGAGGGTAGAGATGTGACAACTGAACTTTTGAGGGACCAACTCCCTCTCGTCTGTCCACTGCCTTCTCCTGTTTCTCTTTTTCTCACCCTGCCTCTCTAGCTGCTTCCTGCTTCCTGCTTTCCTTCCCTGTCCCACCATCTACTTCCTTCTACCTGCTCCTCCCTACTCCCTATCGTCTGTCTGTCTATGTGGCTTTCCAAATCTATTCTCTATCTTCTTGCCACTTGCTTCCCGTTTTTCCATATCTCTGCCCAGACTCCCTTTTCCTTCCATTTTCAAGCCTAACTCTATTATCTTTCTCTCCTTATCTTCCAGTTTCACCCTGATGAGTTTCTCTGAGTAGCTTCTTGTCTGTTTTGCATCTTTCTCTTTTGTTTGCCCTCCCTGACTTCTCTTCCTCCCCGCCCCCCACCTCCTCAATTCTTAGACCTCTTCCTCTCAGGGATGTCCGGGAGACTTTCTTACAGTTGCGAAGGCCTCTATGATTGTATCTGCAGCCTGAACCCTCACTTCAGAGCAGGATTCATCTGGTCAGGCATGCTCCCAACCAACCTTGTAGGAGGACTGGCAAGGGAAGCAGAGACAAAAGATGTTTCATCCCCGCATTGTTCTTCAGGCTTTACCTAGAGGTCTCTAGATAACTGCTTCTTGATATTCTAGCAGTGCTGTCAGCCTTACCAGAGAGAAATGGCTGTCTTTGGCATACTCCTCTGCAGAGTTAATCTCCCGGTCTAATGATGATCATCCATAGTGGGCAGGGATAGCACTAAGAATAGAGGAAGACTTTTTTTTTTAAAGATGTGTTTATTTATTATGTATACAGTGTTCTACCTGCATGTACATCTTCAGATCAGAAGAGGGCACCAGATCTCATTATAGGCCGTTGTGAGCCACCATGTGGTTGCTGGGAATTGAACTCAGGACCTCTGGAGGAGCAGTCAGTGCTCTTAACCTCTGAGCCATCTCTCCAGCCCCAGAGGAAGACTTTTAAGTGAAGTTTTTTAGATAGAAGATATGTAGGTGCTGAGCTTTCTGATTTGGAGGCAATATGACAGCCAGGGGCGTGATACTCTTAGGACAGGGTCTGACATATGGTAACATTTAAGAAACATGCAAATGAAAGAGTGAGTGAATGACCTTCAGTCTTCCTTGGGGCCAATACTAGATGTGCCTCTTGGGACAAGTGACTTGTGATGACGCATCAGCAAAAGGAGGGACAGTAGTGGAGCTGCATGTGGCACTCACTGAGGGGAAGAGGAAACAAAATGAGCTGTGAGGACCTTAGCACATGGCACTGCCATTCAGGGCTGGCCACATGTTGAGTCGTAGTTTTGGTGGAGCCAAAGGGAGTGAACAGAATGCAACAGAGCTGTGGTGTAGCGAGGAATGGAGCAGAACAGTGCGAGGAGGCTCCAGACCCAGAGGGATGGTTGTAAGATTTGAGCTCTGAGGGTCGGAAACTGCCATGTATCAATATGTGCGTATGCGGAAGGACGCATCCCCAAGGTTCACTTTTGTCCCATTTGTGACCAGGTGGATGTGACAAGTCCAGCTCTTCCTCAGCTTGGCCAGCTTCTCAGTCTCCTCCAAGTGCATCGCAAGTCTATCTTTTTGTTGAAGTCCCCTCTACTGAAGACCTTGCTTAAATGCTGTGGTTGCCTTGCACTGCCTATCCCCTGGTCTTTATCTCAGTGCTGATCACCTTCTGGCATAGTCCGTAAGTTTACATTTGTTTCCCGTGGCTACAATGTAAGCCCCACAAAGATAGGGGTTGCTCATTACTTTTCACTGAGTAGCAGTGGTTCCTTAGTAATGTTTGTGGAATGGAAGGATGAGGAGATGGGATGTCTAAGCGCATTGTATTACATTTACTCACAGAGAATGTAGGCTCAGAAGAGTGAAATGGCCCAGGTCACAACCCTGTGGGCTCTGAATCCTAATACATGTGCTCATACAGTGCTCCAGATCTGAAGCCTGAGACAAGAGAACAGAGGCTTCTTCAGTCACTGTTAGTCTCCTTGAGCCCCTGAGAGCCCCTGAGAGCACCTGAGATTCCTACTATCTCCACAGCATCCAGGTCCCCACATCCACTCCCTGGACCATAATTATTCTCCTGCTTCCACACTTGTTTCTGATGTTTAACATGGCAGTGATCTCTTACAGAGATAAATTAGGCTGCGCCCTTTGCCTGCGTCAATCTGACCAGTGGCTCCCTCTCCCAGTTAGAAGGATCAGACTCTCTACAGTAGCCTGTAGTGAGACCTTCTGAGCTCTCCCCATTGCATGTCACTCTTCCTCAGCCACTTTCAAATTTTCTCTTCCCTCAGAGGACCTTTCCCCTGTACCTTCTCAATTCACAGGTGATGCTGCACACCTCCCCACTGTTGGTTCATATGTCTCCTTCTGAGAGAGGCCATTCATACCCCCATTATCCTCAGGTACTGACTACATTTTCTCATAGCACTGTTAGAATTACAGTTTCATACTTTACCAAGCTTTTTGTGCTTTGTGATACGCCTCCACTTCCAGCCATAAGGACCACTGTTTTGCTTTGCTTTGCTTTTAGCAATCGTGCCCCCAAATCTTCCACAAAAACTCTGAAAACAGTAGGCGATCAGTGAATATATGTTAATGAAAGAATGAATGATAGACTCACCCCCGGGGGGGTCTGGCCCCTGCTGTACCACAGCCTCACCCTTTGCTCTCTACACTTCAGCTGGGTGAGATTTCGGCCTCCTCTATTGTCTTTCATGTCATGTCATGATCCCTGGCCACACTAGTGTTTCGGCTGACATGTACCTCTACCACTCCCCCCCCCCTTTATTTTATTTTATTTTATTTTATTTATTTATTTATTTATTTATTTTGGCAGTACAGAGATTGAACACTGGGCCTTGCTACATGCTAGGCAAGTGGTCTGCCACTGGGCTGTATTCTCAGTCCCTTTCTCCCCTTTTGAGGGTGTCTTTATCTTTCAAACCTTACTTACACATCCACCCCACTAAAGCCTCTACAGTTTCTCCACTCGGAATTCAGTTTCCCTCTACATGGGAAGAGAGTTTTGTGTTTGGATTTATGATCACAGTCCAGAGAAGAGACAGCACACACAGGCTGGGGAGATCCTGGAGTTTGATGCTACCTCCATCAAAGAATGAGACTATGTGTTCATAATATAAACCCTGTTTTCTTATCTATGAAATGCATACAGACTCATGCTTTGGTCTTGCTGGATTGTGGTGAACGTTGGTGACAGTAACTGCATCGCACAGAGCACTTTGCAGAAAACAGTAGCCGCTTTTGTCGAGGTGGCAATGTAACTAACTAACCACCTACTTGTTGAAATAGTTAACTGGGGTACATTGGTTTACTCCTCTAGACTTGAAAATGAATTTCTCCAATTCATCTTGTTTTAACCCCACCCTCTGATATTCTTCACAGCAGTGTACCCATGGGAAGACCCCTAGAGATGTATGAACCAATGCATGGATGGATGGAAGGATGGATGGATGGAAAGATGGATGGATGGATGGGTGGATGGATGGATGGAAGGATGGATGGATGGAAGGATGGGCAGATGGATGGATGCATGAAGACCAAAGAACATGTCTAATCTCCCATCACTTGTTAAAGACCCCATGAGATAGGAGGCTGTGCTATGATAGTTCTGGGCAGAAGTCACTGGATTAGTTCAAATTTCTAAGCACCCCAGCTGACTGAATCCATTCTCCATCCTTCGCAATTTAGGTTCCCCGCCCCACCTGCCCTGATGGCTGACCATTTCCTGCCATCTGTGAGAAATAGACCAATGAATTGAACTTGAGGATGTAAAGATTTTCAACATATAGGCTATCCCGAGAGTTTTGCGGATAATGGATGGCTGTGAGCTTTCATCCCAGTTTTTCCCCCTCTTAATACTGTGATATATTGAAAATGGCCTAGCCAAGAAAACCATTGCGTCTCTTTACCTGGATCTTAAATCTTTCTTCTAGGACAGCTTGGTTTAATTGAAAATGTTCAATCAATCTCTACTCTCCTTCACCTTTGTTCTGCTCCTTCGCTCAATCAGGGCCAGTGAAGGGAATAATCCAGAGTGAATATGGCTTTGCAACTAGAGGGGAGAACGGAAAGCGGGCTGTCGCCCCAGACAAAATGAGACCCACCTTTAAAACTGCCTTTGCAACAGAGCCCATCCAGAATGATGAGCACCAGTTCTGTGGAACAGCCCAACTCCTTTATAGACACTCAAGTTGATGGTGAGCAAGGTAGCTTCCATGGTGCCGTGGGTCTGGCTCAGTATACACAGTAAGGTACAGATCACGCTTCTTTCTCTCATTCATTCATTCATTCATTCATTCATCCATCCATCCATTCATCCATCCATCCATCATTCAGTCAGCCCTGTGCTACATACAGCTTCACACAGCAGCCAAACAACCCTGTGAAACAGGCATTTCACAGACTAGGACGTACGCTCAGGGAGATGGAATGGCTTGTGCAATATATCACTCAGTATCTAGTTCTATATGTGTCAGGCACTCTTCCCCTAAGATTTGTGGCTTGAAACAAAGCTATCCTTTCGTGTCCTCTGTGGGTCAGATATTTGGGTGAGTCTCAGTGGGGAGGGTTCTTTGGTGGATGTCTGATTCAGGTGTAGGTAAACAGTGCCTGGGGCTGGGATGACAAGAGTGCTATCGACGTGAAGGCAGACCAAGAGTCTATTCTTGGTTTCTTTGCATGGTCCAGGACCTTCGGGTGGTCAGTCTGCTCACCTGTAAGATTGGGACCCTAGCTCAAGTATTCCATAATGGAAGATACAGTTACTTTGCCTTTTCTGACCTTGCCACATAGGTCTCACAATGTCACTTCTCCCACTTCTGTTAATATTTTGGTTAGAAGCCAGTGGAAAGTCTGTGAAGATTCAAGGAGAAAGAATATAAGACTCTGAAGGTCATATTAGAACAGCATGTGAGACCAGAGATAATGTTGCAGATGTCTTCGGAAATTAAAATCTGCTATCCATAGCATGTGGCAGAACCAGGATTTGGGTTAGACATGTCTCCTTCAAAAAGCGTTTGCTGCAACTTACCAGCTCAGTCCACAGGGACCTCTCATCTCTCCCTTGCCCTGCAGCTATTCTTTTCAACACACACATATCCATGATTTGGTGCCTTCAAGCCAACTAGAGACTGTCTGGGTTCAAGGAGCCAGCTTGTCTCTGCAGGCTCTGGCCGTGAGACAGCCTCTGGGGTCTGCTAGTCAGAGAGGCCATGCTCAGTGCCAGCTTGTGGACTTTTCAGAGAAGGGGACAGAGAAGGTCAGACACAGGCAGAGAAGGAAAGCAGGTGGCAGCCCCAGAGCACAGCAAGCCTGCAGTGCATCTCCCTGTCATAAATAACGGGCCTGGTGTTTTTCCTCCTCCCACCCCATTCTGACCTGGGATGACTCAAGCTTTGACAGAAAAGGTGCCTTCAAGTTGAGAAACAGCCCTGGGCAATGGAAACTCATAGTCTGGGATCAGACTTGCCTGGATTTGACTCATGACTCTACCTTTATCAGCTAAGTGGCACTGGAAAAGTCCCTTTGCTAGAGCCCAAGAAAGATAAAGAAAATGCTTGTTTAGATGCATGTGTGAATGGAAAACTACTTCTGCACTCTTGCTCATGGCCTTCTACAAGGCCTCCTCTGCTGCCCTGTCTTTCTAGTCCAGCTGAGAACAGTCCTTCTCCAGAGACTCACTTGGACCAGCCTAAGGCTGCTGCTTCTCCACATACAACCCGGCATACCTCAGCTCTATGTGTTGCTGTGTCAGGCTTGTGAATATTGTCCACAAGTAGATCTGGGCTCCAGATGGTTTATTAGGTAAGAGAAAGATGGATACAAACATGCAGGTCCCAGAGAAGCAAAGCCTAGGTTTACATCCTAAAGGCTGGAGCACTTATAAGGTATCTAGCCTTGGGGGAAGTCACTTATACTGTCCGAACAGTGGGAACAATAATAGACTTCTCTTATTGGGTTGTTATGAGATTGCCTAGCACATACTAAAATGCTGCTTAGCTTTTGGCTGTCATGATTGTGTGTGTGTGTGTGTGTGTGTGTGTGTGTGTGTGTGTGTGTGTGTGTGTTTTCATGTTACTTCCAGGCAAGCACATACGTATTTAGATGATTGAGTCAAGCCCAGATGGCCTCTGCCTCATTTTGTACAGGCTGAAGGAGCTATTGAGAAGAAAGACTGATTGAAATACCGTATTGCTGAATAATCTGATTGGAAGAGGGCTATAAAAAGATACCATGGGAAATCTAGGGAGCCCTTATCCCAGCAAAGGAGCCAAGGAGGATGTACCCATTGACATGATAACTGAACCAAGTCAATTGCCTCTGGAATGTGCTATCACCACTACCCTAACTCTGAAGGCTGAAAAGGAGGTGGCCCTCCCTATAAGGCATGCTGGCATGGTGGTCTGGTGGGATGTATGGTGAACAAAGACCTAGGAGCCACAGGATTTGAAGAGTGGGAACTGCAAAAGGCGGGGGTCGAGGGGAGTGGGAGGCAGCAAGAGGAGAGCTGAGAACATAACCAAGGGCCAAGCTGTAAACAGCCTTGTGAATTTCACCAGAAATTTGTACTTTTAAGGCAATTTGAAGACACTGAAGATTTTAGTCACTGAGTAACACCATCAGGTTTGCAATAGTGAATATATCCTCTGACTTCATTATCAAAAACATCCTAGAGGGGTCTATTCTGGGACAGGAGGCCCAGAGAACAGGAAGACAATTGTCCAGGGGAGAAGTGATGCCGACCTATTCTGAGGTGGGCATAATCAAGAGATGGGAAGTTTCATGGGGAAGGGTGACAGCTTGGGTGTTTGGAGCTGATGGAGGAACCGCCGTGAGTAAATAATTTTCACCCTGTTAGAAATGATATACGCTCTAAATGAGGTCAGTTCTAAAGCCATGGAGGTAGGAAGCAAGGACAACACTCGCAGCCCTGGAGTGACAGCAAGGAAGATCCTGGAAAATCTACTGAAGAGGGAAAAATCTAATTGGAGAATCCATGGCTGTATGGGTTTTATTTCTACTTCTATTTTTTTTTTTTTATGACTAGGCCTCTTTTCACCCTGTTTCAGTCTCTTTTCAAAGTTGCATCTTAACACACACCTGCAGATATGAAGCTCGGGAGGAACGTGGCAAGAACCTTTCTCGACTATTACCGCCTGAACCCCCTGGTTGAGAGAATGCCAATCCCCATGCCAAGACTTCGGTAAGTGGTAGAGTCAAGTAATCAGGCTTGGGCCCTGCTTCACTGGATCTAGTTTTCTCATGGTCCTCAGCTTCTAACCTATGTCACAGGAAGGGCAATCCCAGCTCTGCCACAAGAACCATTGTGGGTCCTAAACATAAGGCATCCATGAAGCTTCATTTCCAACAGCTTTAGGAAGGTCATCCCAGATCGCCAACCAGATTACCATGGTCCAGGGCAAGTAAGTCCCTTGACTCAGCAGGTTGGTCAGGCCAAATGATGCCTCAGGGTCCACTATCTATGATGCAATAAACTGCATCTCTGAGCTCCAATCCACAGATTGGAATATATTCAGTATCACAGTATAATCAAGTGATACACTGTCTCCATAGTGGATCATTTCATTTCAGGCCCACCATAGGAATCTCTAGGGTTGGGGTATTGCTTGGGAGCCAAGATCAGCCACTGATCTAAGTTAGTCTGGCTGTTCACATATTCCACCCTATGTGATAACTCATCCTCTAAGGTTTCTAAATAGACTCCAATTCTTCAGTCCCCTAATATATAAACCAAGCACCGTTGTACACATTTTCCCATTATTGTGAGGTCTATATTCAAACACTAGTGCTAGGTGTACAAGTGCCCCAACAGTCTGTGATAGCCCCCTTCCCTCAACACTTGAAGGTTTGGGCTACAGAGGACACACCCCTAAGAAGTTCCATCTCACTCCTCTGATGGACCCACTTGTAGATCCAAGGAGGAGAGAAGACTGGGATGGGAGAATCCATCTTGTCTGAGGGTTGAACAGCAGCTGGAAGTGCTGGGAGTTCCCATGTGTTCTGGTAGAGCACTCAATGAACATCTTGACAAGGACATCCAATGGCCTGTGGAATGTGCTAGCACCACTACCCTACCTCAGGGCCTCATCTCCTGTTCCTCTAGTGGTCCATGCTCCTGGAATGATATGGCAATGTCCAACTCTCTCCTCTTGCCAGACCATTCTTTCCACTGATGTTCACCATGTACTTTGATGCCTCGGGAGCTTAGCACATTGATTCTTCCTCCATCACCTATTATTATTAATAAAAATATAAGTCACTGTTACTTATTGTATGAAGCACTTTGTGTACACGACCTTACTTAGTTCATGTGTATCTTATCTTGCACTTTAAGAAAAGGAGGAAAGGAACAGAAGATTGCCTGAGGTCACGATGTCAATAGCACAAGGAGAGTTTCATGTTCCAAAGCCATGTGAACGCTCCTGCAGTGGACTCTCTTGTGCTCCTATGAGTGTGATGGGGTTTTAGGCAAATATTTTGACCTCTTAACGTCTCTCTACACCTGCCTCTTAAACATAAATAATAGCAACAACACAATATGGTTCTGAAAATTAGAAGCAAGCTTTGGGCAATTCCCAGTACACAGTAGATGCCCCCATATGTTTTCAATTTCTGCCAGCTTGTGATAGCCTGTGATAACTTCCTTGATTTACCTGGTTGGGCTGGCCCAGGCTCTATAATTCAGTGTGATGTTCCTCTCTAAGGCCTAATCCACACAGTCTTCAGGGCCATGTGCTACAATGACACCTGGTCTCAGATTCAGAGCAGATCATCTTTAGATTTTACTTCCATCACTCTGGGGTATTAAAAGGCCCTACAGGATGATTTTCTGATTCTTCTCCATCCCCTTGCAGTACCAGCCTGCCCTGCACAGACCTGCATGGATATGCCCATCACTCCTTCACTCATATACCTATGGAAGACAGCACATTGTACCCCACTCTGGTGGGAGGGAGGGACAGGATGAGTTGGTGGTTAAGGTATGACCCTGCCTTAGAGGAGCTCAACTCCAGAGGAAAGTGCTCAGTTCATTCTTAGAAGTCACTCTTGATTGGCTAAAGTTCTTAAACATTTAAAGCTTTGCAAAACTCAAAAGACTTCTTAGAATCTCATTTACAAGTTAATTTAGGGATTATCTCTTTTGGGTCCTCTGTCAGCCTGCATAAAAATTTTCTTCATCCTTCACCACTTTTTCCTGCTACGTGTAATGGTCACAGATCAGTGAAATATTGCTAACAGTTTGGGCAGGAGGCTTTGCGGAACATAACAGAGGCAAGGACCATGAGGCCCAGGGAGCAGAAGGGCTATCAAAGTCTAATAGTTAGAGTCCAGATGAGAGCCCAGGGCCTGACCCCTCTGTAGGGTACTTAGCCTCAGTCAAGAGGGGTTCTTCCAAATGGGGAGGGGGATTGAAACAGAGTCAGAGTGGTTGGTGGATGTTTTCCTCCCAAGAGCCTCTGCTTTCAAGTGCTTACAGCACCCACACTCTCATACCCTGAGCTTTGAGCTCTTCTTCTGCAAGACTCCTTTACTCACTAGGCCACAAGCTTAAAGACTTGAGGCAAATATACCCAACTCTTCAATTCGGAAAAGCAAATTAGCTCCCTACCTACTCTGTATCCCTGCTTCTGGGCCTGGGTCAGCCCCTATGAGGCCCACTCAACTCCAGATTGGTAAGCAATCCTTTTCAGATTGAAATCCCAAGATTATAGGCTCCTAGTTCTTCTTTGGGATTTGAATGCTTAGCCCTTTTGTATTATTTTCCACCCAAGCATCAAATTGCTTAAGTGAAAGAGCAGTTCTGATTGTAAAAGAAAATTACATGTTTTGGCTCAAAATTAATCTTTGTTTTCTCCCATATCAATGGATAATTGCCATATGACACTTTCTACCCATTTGCTGTTGGAAGCCTGTCAGCATTCTGGGGTGCTGGGCTACTCCTCAGAAAGGAGTCCTAGGGAGAGGCAGCAATGGGGGTATGAGAACTTGGCCTCAGCACTGATTAGTAAAATTAAGACCCTATATTTATATTTAACCACAGTGTCATAGCCATAAAGCTAAAACCAAAGGGAATAAAATTAGACAGAGAAAATGGATGGGCCAAGACTACTTCTGTGAGTGAACAGACCATGAACATGGAGGTAAGTGGCCTTGACCAAGGGTACCTCTGCAGGTCTGGCTTCTCTGTTAGACAGGGTCATTCCTGAATCCTTAGTGCCTGGTGTAGAACTTGCACATGTTAAGGCCTAAATAAGCTCTGAAGTCAACTGAGTATATAGTGGTAGAACTGGGGGAAGTCACAAATCTTCCTTAAATTCTTTGCCCTATGGAAGAGTCCCAACCAGATGTCACTACACCCACACACAACTCGGAAAGTACTTGACAGATGGCAGACACATCCCAAGAAGGCTTCTGGGAGAAGGTGAGATTTGGATATGAAGAGTTGAGATCGATGCAGTAGAAAGGAAATGATGGTATCCCAAGTTGGGAAGGCAACAAGAAATGGGACCCAACAAAGGCTACAGCAATAATAAGACCAAAGTGGTCAGAGAAGTGATGAAGAGATGGTAAACATCAGACCCAAAGCATATTTCTATTTACCACACATCCCAGAAGCACCAAGCCTGACTTGGGAATTAGTGAAAGTAAACACATCAAACTCCAAGTCCTATGACATATACAGATGTCCAGCCTCCCAGGAAATGATGTCTGGGGTGTAAAACAATGCCCAAAGAGCTGTAGAAGCCTTGAAAAGGTGGCTTCCAAAGCAGATGAGTCTAAAGAAATAGAGAAAGGAACATACATATGAGGTGTCTGCTATCTAGGGTCTCCTTTCCTTCTCTGTACCCCTGTCTTTGATTACAGTGGAACTTTGCCTTCCCAACCACCACAAGTCATTCTTTGCATTCTCACACTCCTTGCTAGCTACTGTACACACTATCACCATGTCACCATCTACCTAGAGCTGTTTCTGTAGCAAAAACTCAAGACTGTCTCTCTAGGGACCTTACATTTCCTTTGTCCTAAAAAAAAACCATACCTGTCTTGTGCCCTATTCTCCTTTGGAGTGTTAAGACTCATTCTCCTCCATGACCTATGGATGGATGCCATCATACAATATAATAACCTCTTCTCAAACTTTCGTCTCACCAAAATCTATGAAGCAGGAAAAGAAAACCATGTATACTCCTTTTTGGAAAAGGAAGAAATAGAGTTTTACGTCTAGGAAGGGACTCCTTTACATACTGTCTCTGAGCTGGGGACGTAGATATAGCACCTGACTAGCATGTGTGAGGAGGCCCTGACTTCCATTGTGAGTACTGCAAGCATAGCAACCTCTAGAAGATCGTGCTGTGTGTCTGTAGATGGCAGTCTAAGCAGGAGCTTTGCAAGACTAGAGTGCTAAGGGGCATGGGTTCTAGGCCCGACTCACCTGCACTAGAAAGTCTCCTAATGTTAGCCAGATCTTCAAGGAACCTATGTTTTCAAGCACTGAGGTTGGGGGAAGATATGCCAAGGCCAGACATCCCCTGTGAGTATGTGCTAACACCTACTCCATCTTCACTCGGTTTGTGGCTCATCAACCCTGAGTCAAGATAGCCATGCCAAGGTCAGGGCATATGGCCACAAGCCACATCTTCAGACCTAATTCAAAAGCCCACTCCGTTTCTATTTCTGTCATTCACCACTTCTGACTTCATGTTGTAATCTTCATTTTGAGTGGTTGCCTTGCACAGTATGGCCTCCACTAAGCCTAAAGAAGTTGAGGGCATTATCAATGCCTGTCTGTGTCTTTGACATGTCCAGAGGCTCTGAGGCCACAGTCAACAAATTACAGCAGGGAAGAGAAGACTCCTGGGGTGCCAGGTCATATTTTCCCACCTAACTTAACAACGCTGCTGGAAGACTGGGGCAGTGTATTCTCGTTGGACAAACAAAGCTGAGAGAAGTCCAGTTCCTTGCCCAAGGCCACACTTCTGAATTCAGCCAACGTGGGAATTCAGCACAGTTTCCAGTTCACAGTTCACAGTTCTTTTTATTTGTTTGTTTGTTCAGTTTGGTTTGTTTTTCAAGACATGGTTTCTCTGTTACACAGAGCCCTGGCTGACCTGGACTGTCACTTTGTAGACCAGGCTGGCCTCGAACTCACAGAGATCTGCCTGCCTCTGCTGGGATTAAAAGCATGTGCCACTATGCCTTGCCCTTCACACAGTGCTTTGGGGCTTAAAATTAAGCCCAGTTTTCCTACCGGGAATAAGTCTTAACCCAGTGACTACATTAATCAATTTGTCAGTCAAAAATAAAATAAATAAGGCACCAAATGAGGTAAAATACAATACAATGGTGAATAAAAATAAGTTCCTGCTCCCCAGGAGCTCATTATCTCCTATGTGAGCAAATGGTAAGATTACTGTGCTGGGTACTGGGTGCTGGGTGCTGGATGCTGGATGCTGGGTACTGACTGCTTGTCTATAGAGGTAAAACAGACACAATTTTGTTCTCTGAGATCTCCAAGCATACTAAAAAGATGACATTATAAGTTGCTGTGATTCAGCTATACTGGGTAATAAAACTGGGAATCTGAAGTTCTTGGTGACCATACAGGGAACGATGTCACAGCCCTCCCAAGTGTGTTCTCTCTCTCTCTCTCTCTCTCTCTCTCTCTCTCTCTCTCTCTCTCTCTCTTCACTCCCTTTCTTATTCAAATGGGTTTTCCAAGCCCATGGGATCCCAAGACAAGCAGCATAATCCTGTTGGTCTCCTTCCAAATTTCCAGCCTATAGCTGTTTGTGTTTCCACCCCTTTCCCATGTGTAATGTGTTGAACGAGTTGGAATTAAAGTGGCGAGATACCATATTGGAGCTGTAAGAGAGTTAAATTTTCTCCCAGCCTAGAACGAAGCGATGTATTCACCCATCCATCTAGGCGTTGGCTACCCTGTCATCCATCATCCAGACGTCCATTGAGCTACCATGACTACTTTAAACCAGGCCTGTGCAGGGTTCTTGGGACACAGAGCAGAAGATGGCAAGGCTGCTGTACCTAGGATGTACCTAGGAGGCCGCTGTCCAGTGAGGGAGATGGTCGTGCACACCAGTGAATTCATTACAGCATGCGTATGTGCTGTCTTCTCTTTCTGTTGTTTCTCCTTTGCAGGAAAGAAAAGGCCCCTCCTTGCAAGCACCCACCCCTGCGGGGCTCAGCCAGCAACATTCCCAATGGCAAAGGGGACAAGAAGAGCTCACTGAACCACAAAGACCCTTCAACCCCCTTTTAAAGACATGGTGCCAGGAGGCATCATGGGTGCAATACCATGGATTCGTTGGTGGGGCATGAAATTAAGTACCCTTTCCCCGTGTCTAAGACAGGGGTTTTCAGGATAATGCATAAGCTGGTGAAAGGAAGTAAGGGAAAGAGAGAAATTTCATCATTGATTTTTCCCGTTTACCAATGGGAAATCAATCGTGAGCCTTCAACTCAAGGCTGAGCAGAATGTGAGAGTGGAACCAGGACTGCACAGTCTTTATCTTTCATGGCACAGAGGAAATCCTACATAGCCCTTTTAGGAGGCCCCATACTGTGTCTGGTCAGCTCTCTGTAAGCCCCTCTTCACCTTTTAAAGCCAAACAATCATGCCCCTGGTGACTTCACTTAAAATATGTTACAGTTGTTTCTGGTTTAGGAATGCAGTCTCCGTATTTTCTGAGCCAAAGCAACAGCGTCATACATGCAAGCCAAAGGCAAGCAAGCTGTTGGGGACAATGGGGCAGAAAATTTGAAATCAGAGTGGTCTAAGAAATATGTTCACACTATCTATAAGGCACGTGCTCTCACACTCTCTCAAGCCCCAGCATGCAACTTAGAAAGCTGTTCTGAGAGCTATTTTTCAATTTCCTGGCTAGTTTAATTGAAATTCTAGCTCCCCAAACAAAAAAAAGCACTGCTCGTTCATTCCAAAGAACTACTGTAGTTAAGGTCTCCAATCCCCGGTGACAAGGATCAAAGGAGGTGAGCGCTGATAATCTGTAATGAGAACAAGGTGACTACCAGGTAAGGAGGCTACAAGAGACAAAGGAATGCACTCCAGGCAGGTAGGAGTGATAAAAGAAAATAACAGCAGAAGCAATTCCCAAGGGAAAGCAAGCCAAATATTGTGCATTTTCCTGAAGCTTAAAGTGCCTTTGTGTGATGAATGGGTCCAGTGGAGTCTACTCCCTTCCTGTCTGTGGAAGCAGCAGGCTGAGTCACCATGACAGCCTGCTAATTAAAATGACCTCCAGGAAATGAGGATTAGGAGATAGGGAGAGGGAGGGAGGCTCCAGGGAGTTAGGGCCTTCGGAACACAACTCCAGTTAAACATTCTTTGCGTTTGCGATGGAGATTTTCAAAGTTTGTTGCAAAAATCAAGAGCAAAGCTTTTTTTTTTTTATCATTCACATATTGGTTTTCAGAAATGGTAACAAAGAACCATATGTTAGTTTGCTATGAATGTTCCATTGTGTGTTATAGCAACCTTCCCAGGTTTGCATTGGCCAAATAAAGTGGTTTGCGCAGCACCTCTGTTCCCCTGAGTGTTCCTGGCACCGTTCCCTTTGCGTTCCCTACTCCCTGGAGGACAACCAGCCCACCCCAAATTAGAGTTAATCTCTTTGAGGTCAGGGGCTCTGTCAAGATGCAGAAAAATGGTGAGACTTGAACTCTCTGCAGTTCCTGTGTCAGAATGGTCAGGAGCTTACGAATTCACCTGGCGCAGCATCTACCAGGAGGCAGGTTTGGAGATGATAGCATCATTTTAGATAGCATTGAACAGGGGTGGATCATATAAAATGAGACTGTAGCTTAGATCTACTTTCTTACACATCCGTGTGTTATGACCATGCATGGGTACTGTATTTACCTACATGAGCCTGCTGACTAATTCGAACCCGGGATAAAACTTGTAGACAGGCAATCAGACTCTAATTCTGAACTCAAACCCTGGCTTTATGTTTTAACACTTGTCTAATACAGAACAGCTATTTTACCTCTAAGGATCTCAGGTAACTTTTTTGTAAAATGGGAATATTAATGCCTATCTCACTCCATGGTTATGAAGGTTTGATGAGCTCAGGTGTGGGAAACATCAGTCAGAAAGTTTATGTGCTCATCAAACCATAGCTATGATCACTTGAAATGTGCCCAATATGGAGAGATGTGTAGAAACCACTTCTCATTAGAAATGGACAAGAGGAATAGAGTTGTTTCTTTGTGAGATAAAGTGAGGGGCCAATGTGGGAAAGCAAGCTTACAGTCTTTACAATGTTTAAGGGACATCAATATAACATAAATTTATGTTATATTTATCAGAGTTAATTTAGTCAAATCCAGTGAATACTATTCAGTAAGACAAACTTCCACTTAGGGTGAGGAAAGCTTTCTATTAAAGAGAGAAGCCAACCAGGAGTCCCCTTGGAAGGGAGTGAGGGCCTCATTGTCAGAGGAATTCAGTCAGAGGATGGATGGATATCTACGCTAGAGAAAGAAGGGTTACCCCTCTGAAGTGCATGCTGTGTTTGATGCTGGGTGCTCTGCAGCATCACCCCTTGTCTTTGGCCCTGGAAAGAAATGACACAAGGCAACAGGTTACAGTCCTGTCAGATAATGGAATTCACAGTAAAATAGCATTTACATCAGACACAGGAACACAAAGTATCTGTGAATTATAACATATTGACCATGTTGATGTCTAGCATTCCTTAGATGGAAAAATGTTCTTATAAGGTAGACTATAGGCTTGCAATGGTCTGCACACAAAGCACACAAGAAAATCAAGTGGTTGTCCATGGCCCTTGTAGCGGTCTTGACAAGCTCAGTTCCAGTGCGGTGCTCTTGGATAAGGTTATATCTATGACATCAAGCTGGTTCCTTCAGCGTGGAGGAGAAAGATAACACCAAGCAAACAGGCAAATGAGGCTGAGACCAAGGCTACTGTTCCACCTTTCCCAAGGCTGTCTAGACTATCTTATCAAATGATATGCCTACTTCTTTCTTATACTAGAATCTCATGTGGGAGACATGACCACAATCCTGTGCATCTCTGATGAGGAGGGTGAGACAGCTATGCAAAAGAGAAAGGGGACAAACTCCTCTCTGGCTGATTCTGGTCATCCTGGGGCAATGGAAGTCTACTCTTTATTTTAAAGGGTGAGCTTATTCAGCAGTAAGCCTCCGAGATGACAATTAAATTTGGTGAATAAAATCTACAATTACCACCAAGATAGGAAAGATGCTTTCTTCAAGGCTGCCAAATACAAATAGGCAAAACACTAAGAACATTTATATAATTCCTGATTGTGTCATGGTTCTTCTTGCTGTAGGTAGTTTATTGTATATATGTGTAATAATATAAGTGTATATGTAAAAAGTAAAAAAAAAAAAACAATAAAAAAGTTACAATTAAAAAAAAATAAAGGAGCTGAAACAGTTGTGCATTTGCTCTCCAAAGTTACAGCCGGCCAGCAAGTTGCAAACTACCAGCTTCTGCTGCTGGGACCCTCAGCAGAAGAGAAATCAGCTGCCTTGAGGATGCTGCTTCCTCAAAGAGAAGACTGCTTTAGCTAGGAACATTCCCCGTCCTTTCCAACAGGGACAACAGAAAGGGCACATGACAAGCTTGTGTCTTGTCACTGTGCCTCAGTTACATGTGAGAGGCCTGCCTTGGAGAATCACAGCTCATTGTTCTAAACAGAAAGAGCAGAACAAAGCAGGGAGTGAGAGATGAACATTTGTTAGGCCCCGTGTCATACATTTACCAAGCGCTTCGTGAACACATGCAGGTGTTGTGCCTGATGCCTCCGAATCCGCTGCGTTCTTAAGGTAAGTCCCCTTGCTGCATTTCCCAAGCAAGCACTCTGAAAATGCTGAGAGGGAAAACTCCTTTCTTTGCATTCCTATGGATGTATGAACCTGGGCCCCACAACTCCATACTGGACCTTCTCCACTTAATCTCCAGGTAAAATCAGATCCCAACAGAAAACAGGTTAAAGCAGAGGAGCACCAATCATAGACCGTGTAGGTTGCCAGGCATAGAGGATCATAGGAAGATGCTAGACCTACCTAGCAGCTGCTGGAGGGGCTTCTTCCCATCTCTTACTCCCCCCATGCCTGTGCGGAATCTTCAACTCCAGCGTCCTTCAAAGCCGGGGCGTGGGCATGTGGTCCATTTAACATGCATCCCAAGGAAGTTCCCACCATGCAGCAATGTGGTCCCTCAGGACTTTTCTCAGAAGCCTCAAGGGTAGCTATTCTGACAGGTCCCTTATCAGTCCAGCCTTCTGGAGAGTAGGAGCTGAGCCTCCTGTGTCACAGTCCTTGCCCCCTGAGCCCTGGAAGGGCA
Organism: Acomys minous; assembly: GCF_964271855.1. NCBI lineage: Eukaryota > Metazoa > Chordata > Mammalia > Rodentia > Muridae > Acomys > Acomys minous. Next base: position 90,910,295 of record NC_140487.1, read on the forward strand.
TTAGCATCTGATGTCCTTCCCTGGAAGGCTGAGCCCAAACAATGAGGCTAAAGGATCAGAGAGAACAGAGGAGTCATAGCTTAACAGGAGCAGCCTGAGTTTAAATTGAAGCAATCTAAGTGTGAATCCCTGCTTGTCTCTGCTCATTGTGTGCCTTTGGGTGAGGGATTTGGCCCCTTTCAGTTTCTGGATCATTATCATCTGCAAAATAGGAGTGATTAATACCTATTTCCCAGCTATGTTGAGGATGAAGTGTAATAATGTCTATACAGTATCTGACACAGTGTAAAACCCCTTCCTTAACTGCTCCCCACCCGCAGTTGCGCCTCTTTCCCGCTTGCTAGAGCTAAAAATCCTTTTTCTTCAAGCCACAGAGCGGACAGAAGTATGAGACCTCCTGAAGAAAGAACAGGCGTAAGAGCGGCATCTGGAGGAAACAACAGGCGCACAGTAGGATGAGAGTAAGGACAAACGTCTCACCTGCCTTGTATCCACCCTGTGGCCTCAGCACTTAGCACCTCCCCATAGCAAAGCCTCACCCACTAAATGGAGGTGAAAAATGATGGAGTGGGATGGACTCTTAAAGAGGAGAGGAGAGACATTGTGAGATGGGGTAGAGAACTGACAACACTAAAAAAAAAGAAGCTACATTCCATCACACCCCATGTTTTATTAAAGTGGAGACAAGCAGGTCTTTCCTACCAAGGCATGCACTACCAGGCCCTTCCTGAGCTGTCTTCAGATGGTAAACAGCGTTTCAGGGATGCTATGAAGTAATCAGACTCACAGTGAAGATTTCCTTCACTGCTCTCGCCAAACTAAGAGTGTGTGGCTGTGAGGGAGGGTGAGCGTCCCACTCTGCAGATGGCAAGGCTCAGGGCAATGTGAATAGGATCCCTGCTCATGGTCTTTAGCCCTTAACTAACTAAGACAGGACCTGGCACACACTCAGCCCCATCACACCCCCATGGCCTCCCAGTTCAATCCAAGAGCCTCAGCACAAAGCCCGAATGACTCAGGAAGTCAGTCTTGTTCCTTGCTGCTTAAAATTCATTGGTCCCCAAAGAACTGAGATTTATTTTTGCCTGTCTTCATGTCAATCTTAAATACAGATAGACTGTTTACCCTGGTGACACCCGTGGGGCTTAATGCCCTCAATATCTACCTCGGTCTCCAGGCTGCAAAGTCTGCTGCTGTCTGAACATTCTCTCTTTCTTTCCATACAGATGACCAGTTTCCAAGGCCCATCACTTCTGCCTCTTGACGTGTCTGCCCTTAAATGATGTTGTGGACTGGTGTTCGAGTCAGAGAGGCCTGAGTTTTGCTCTCAACCCCAATATTTGTTCATTGGTTTATGCATCACTTAAAGCCATTTACCTTCCCAGCTCTAAAATGGGACAGTTAACATCCGGCAAGAGGACTGTCATTCATCCCCCCCCCCCCCGGCTTTTCTGTGTCCCCCTTGCCCTGTCTCCTCTCCACTCCAATCACCATCCTCAGATGGGCTACTGGAATGGCCTCCACTGACCTTCCCGCCTCTGAATGCTCTCCTGCTAACCTACTATCTTATTGGAAGCTTCCAGAATCACTATAAAATATGACTTCATATTTAGGATACCTCTTTCAGAGCAGTTTCTAGTCCAGGAGACTAGCTATCACTCTACTTCTGTCTTTCATATTCTGCTGAATTGCCAGGGCTTACTGATCCTGCCTGCTGCCCTCACCCACCAGCTTCACGCCTCTGAACTAAAGAACATTATGTTTCCATATGTGCATGTAACAAAAATTGGTGGACAAAGAGCAAGGAAGGATATATGAGAGGATACGGGAGAGGGAAATGACATAATTTTAATCTCAAACTAAATAAAAAACAAATAAAATGTGAAAAAAGGAAGATTTTTTTTTCACTATTTAAGACTTAGGTTGTGCTGGTCATGGTGTTACTAGTCTATGCCTGTAATTCCAGCAACTGGAAAAGCTGCGGCAGGGGGATCATGCGTTCCGAGCCAGCCTGGCCTACATAGCAAGACCTTGTTTCTGAACAAACACATCCAACCCATATATCCCGACTCCATGCCATCCTCCCAATCTTTGCTTTTGAATATATCCATTATTTCGCTTGGGTAATGACCACCTCATCCATGATTGTTTATTTGAAAGCAAAGTTTTTTCTCACCTGCATAAGTGTGGAGCACCTTAAAAGCGTTCTCCAGAAACAGAAGGTATCAACAAATGCAACCGAATCAAAAAAAAAAAAAAAAGAAGAAAACCGTTTTCAGTCTCCAGCTCCATCATGACCTTCCCCTGCCACTGGATCCTAAGTATGGATTCATCTTCCTGAGGTGGTGGCCCCCACTGACACACCTTGCTGCTCCTGGCCTCCAGACTTGAGTTCCAATGCAGAGGGCAAGGCAGCACAGCTTGGTAGGCTGCTTTTATTTTATTTTATTTTTAAATATTTATTTATTTATTATGTATACAGTGCTCTGCCTGCATGTACATCTGCAGGCCAGAGGAGGGCATCAGATCACATTATAGATGGTTGTGAGCCACCATGTGGTTGCTGGGAATTGAACTCATGACCTCTGGAAGAGCAGTCAGTGCTCTTAACCGCTGCGCCATCTCTCCAGCCCCTGGTAGGCTGCTGACTTGGAGTGAGGAGTCCTGCTTAGTCTCTAAGGCTGTGGGGAAGTGGAGGGGAGGGGTTTAACCTATCTCTCAGTGCTTCCCCATAAGCCACCTTTTCAGAGCCCCGTAGGCCACTTGTCCTTACCAATAGGAAAAACTACCCTTGCTGATATGCCTGTGTCTGCTGATGCTGTTGCTGCCAAGATGAACACTGCCAGCACTGTCATTACCACTACCACTGACAGTAACACTGCTGCTATTTCTCTCTGTCTCTGTTTCTCTCTCTCTCTCTCTCTCTCTCTCTCTCTCTCTCTCTCTCTCTCTCTCTCTGTGTGTGTGTGTGTGTGTGTGTGTGTGTGTGTGTCTATGTATTTTTGTATATACTTCTTTGTATATGTGCATGTTAGGTATGTGTGCTGGGTGCACATGTATATATATGCTCTCACATGTGGAGGTATCTTCTTAGACTACACATTATTTTCTAAGACGGGGTCTCTCACTGAACCTAGAGCTCTCTCTGATACATTGAGGCTAGCTGGTCAATGAGTCGGGATTCTTCTTGTCTTTACTTCAACAACACTGGGGCCATAGACACATTGCACCTGACTTTTACATGGGTCTGGGAGAGAGGGCGTGGGGGGTTGGGGGGTGGATATGAACTCAGGTCGCCATGCTTGTGCGACAGGTACTTTACTGATGGAGCCATATTATGATGGAGCATAACTCTGATGCTAACGATGCCAGCAATACTATTTCTAATGCTAATGCTGCTGCATCTGCACTCCTGCTGATCTTTACTGCAGATTGTCAGCCACCACAAGGCCAGGTCCATGACTACTGTCATTATTTACAGGAGGCGTTGAGGCCTCTGGGCTCACAGACAGGCACTGAGAGAACCTAGCATCTTAAGCATTTAGGGTTGTTCCTTCAAGGGAAGGAATACAAAAACATTTTCTTCCCAGAAGGCTAGAGCAGACATGCTTTCTAGCCTAGGGACGTTTTTGCAGTCTGTGAGGCTGGAAACTTTCTGGCACAGAACCCCTCTACCAGACCCTTTTTCTCAGCCAATTTATAGAACCTATCTTTATAGAGGATGTCACGTGTACTTTGCAAAGTGTTTCGATGTAGTCACATCTGATCTGTATTTAGCTTACTTTGTTCCTCAAAGAGATTTAGCTATGCTTTGTTGTGCATGTGGGATTGAGTTAACTATCATGAGAAGAGTTTTCACTAGATTGTGCTGGGCTTAAATATGTCTAAAATATACCACTCGGGGTCAAGTTCCCAAAGTCTGAACCAGCGCAGGCTACCGAGTTATATGGTGCCAAACTGCCTGTCTTCTGCAGCTCATTGCACCGCTTCCCTTGAAGGTTAAAGAGACTCCTACAGTTACTGTTGCTCTTCTGCTGGTCCAATGCCTTCCACTGCTGCCACCCGTGCTGCCTCTGCCTCGTCTCAACCCTAACTGGATGCCGCCCGGCCCCCGTGTGATCATCCACAATCTGTGCAATCGCCCTGTGAGATTGCTGCTGTGCTCTCTATTTCCCTGATAAGGAAAGAGGATCGTAGAAAGGCTAAGTAATCTGTCTCAAATCACACAGCTTGCAGAGAGGCGTCTGGATGCCATCAGACTCTGGCGTTCATGTTCTTTCCACTTTTCTCCTCCATCCTTTTGTATACAATCCCAAGACTGACAGTACAATAAATATTTAATGCTGGTTATAAAAAGCCTCAGCCTCGGGGAGCTCACTGGCTCATTTTCGTTTCTGTGCATGACCTCATTTTTGCCTTATTCCCTTGAGCCTGGCTTCAGGCATTCTCCTTTGCAGCTGGATGTCCTCTGTGCCCAAGTCTCTTCCTTTGAAACGGCAGCTGTGAAAAGACTGTCTTACCAGGAGAATTGGTGCCACCCTGGAGCTGTAGCAATGAGAGGAATGTCTGTGGTGCCCAAGAGACAGAACGGGGGAGTGTGGGGAGGTGTAGTCCTTTGTAGCTGCCCCCTTTCACTTATTCTATAAAGCAGACACAGCACTGTGAGTTTTCCCCACTAAATATCCTGAAGACTTCCTCTTCTACCCCAAGCGGCTCCCCAGAGCAAACCCCAACTATTCAAATTAGGAAACCAAACAGATTTAAAGATGTAAACATTAGGAGAATGGGATCTGCTTTCAGCGCTGATGTTGCTGGCTGTGTGACATGACACGTGGTGTTTTCCTGGTGCTTCAGCTGATTTCGGGTTTATTCTTTGATATGAGGACATGGTTCTCAGTCAGGAGTGTGGTGAGGATCAAATGAAAAGACAAAAGGGAGAGCATAGTATTTTGAATACTATCCTCTACCCACCTCACCCGCTTCTTCTGAGACCTCAGGAAAGTTGCTGCTGTATCCACACTTTGCTTTTAGCCCCAAGTTTCTTGCCTTTAAGACATTCAATGAAGTTCATGCGGCATCTGTGGTTTCCAGGTACCTTCTGGTTCTTCCCTGCTCCACTGATCACCACTTTTCCTCCCACAAGTCAGGAAGTCTCCCCTGATCTTTATAGATAGCCCCTCTACTGAGCTTCTAGACAGCATTGTGCAAACATTTCACCTAGCACCTTTGCAATGGCTATCTGTATAGCAGCTCTGTTTCCCAACTCAGCCTTGCGTTGTGCTTGGGTTAGGGCTGTTAGAAGTGAAGCAGGCCACAGTTCTGACCATCCCTGGTGCCTTACGTCTAACACAAGGCCAGAGAGTGTGGAGCCATTCACTGGTTCTTGCTGGCAATGAGGATGTCGATGAGATCGAAGTGGATGGGGAAGAAGAGGAAGGGAAAGGAGGAAGATGAAGATGAGGATGTGCTGGTTAAGGTATTTGTCAGTTGATCACACTGGCCTGTAGGCCAGTCTGTGGGGGCATTTTCTTGATCAATGATTGACATGAGAGCCCAGCTTATTGGAAGTTTTACCAATGTTATGATTAATAAGTAAGATATAAGGTATAAGATACCAGATATTATGTTGTAGAGGAGTTTATTAAATGAGCATGGGGAGAGAAGGAAGTGGGGAAGGGGTACAGGAGAGAGAGAAAGAGAAAGAGAGGCGAGAGGGAGAGAGAGAGAGAGAGAGAGAGAGAGAGAGACCACATGGAGGGTTTGTCTTTTTGTATGGCCCTGGGCAGGGTCACGCCGCAGTAGCAGGTAAGCAATGACATGACAGGTAGGCAGACTGAAGAAGACCTCTAACAGTAGGAGGTGCAGACTGAGCAGGCCATGGGGAGCACACCAGTAAGCAGCATTCCTCCATGGCCTCTGCTTCAGCTCCTCTTGAGTTCCTGCCCTGCTTCACTGTAACATGTGAGATGAAACAAACTCTTTCTTCCCCATGCTTTTGGTCACGGTGTTTATCACAACAATAGAAAGCAAACCAAGTCACAGGGTGAGGAGAATGATGATTAGGAGGGATGAAAAGGAGGAAGATGAGGAGGGAGAAGATAAAAATTGAGCATCAGGGACACTTAGGCTATTTCCATGTTCTGGCTATTATGAATAAGGCTGCTATGAACATGGCTGAGCAAATGTTCTTGTTGTGTGCTGGAGCATCTTCTGGGTATATTCCAAGGAGTGGAATAGCTGGGTCTTGAGGAAGCCCTATTCCCAGTTTCCTGAGATAGCACCAGATAGCTTTCCAAAGTGGCTGTACTAGTTTGCATTCCCACCAGCAATGAAGGAGTGTTCCTCTTTCTCCACATCCTTGCCAGCATGTGGTGTCGCTTGATCTTAGCCATTCTGATGGTGGCACTCAGAGGAAGGATAGCAGGCTACCAAGAAGAGACTTGATACCCTATGAGCATATACAGGGGGAAGAAGTCCCCCTCAGTCACAGTCATAGGGGAGGGGAGTAAGGGGAAAATGAGAGGGAGGGAGGGAGGGAGGAATGGGAGGATACAAGGGATGGGATAACAATTGAGATGTAATATGAATAAATAAAATAAATAAATAAATGAGCATCAGCAGAAAAGCTTCTTCCTGCAGCACATGGGAACAAACACAGAGACCTTCAGCCAGACATTGCGTGAGAGACTTGGGAACACTCAGTCCTACATGGGAGGTCTCTATCAAACCCCTCAGGGCTCAGAGGACTCTGTGCAAGAGGCAGCAGAAAAATCGTCAGAGCCAGAGAGGGTAGCGGACACCAAGGAAACAAGCCCCTCTACCCACAACAGGACTGAGGCCTCTGAATTCACAGAGACTCTGGCAGCACACACAGGGTCTCCACTGGTGTGTGCCTGATGGGGTCCTAGTGCTGGGAGGAGAAAGATGGTTACACACGAACTCCCATCCCTAAGCTGGAAGCTCCCTCTAAAAGGCATTTGCAAATGGAAGCTTAGTTTTCCCCAAGGGAGTCTCAGTTACAATGGCTAGCACAAAACAAACTCAATGGCACCCTTGGAGGTCCTTGTAAAGTCTTCTCAGGGCATTTTTTATTTTTCATACCTTACTGGCTCTTTGTGTGTATATTATGGCTACTGCTTTTGTGCCTGTTCTTTGGCTTCTTCTCTTCTGTCTGTTTTGTCCTACTCAGACTTATTTAGTTTTGTTTTATCTCATTTGGCTATTATTAATCTCGAGGTGCCTGTTTGTTTGTTTTCTGAGATGCAACACCCTTTTTTCCTCCAAAAGTTCCCAAGTGAAAGCAAACCTCAAATTCTAGGGGAAAAATGAAAGAAACCTAGCCTGCAGGCCCACATTGGAAACTGCTGGATTTTGAGAGTGCCCATGGAACTCCAGGAGAGGCGAATGGTGACCTCTGCAGGTTCCATGTGTGCTGTGGATGTGCCAGGGAATTTGCCTTGCTCATGCATTTATATCATCAGCTCCTTCGTGCTTGTGTGTAAAATGCATGGGTCTGTGCATTTGTGATTTTGTGTAACTTCATTACTGAGTATGAGGTGATGGATCATTATTGATTCTAAGCACAGTTTTGTATAACCTATAGTCAGAGGTCCTGGGTTAAGTTCCTGTTTGAAATTCTGTCTGCTTTCTTGACATATCATCCATATTAATGGATCACCTCCTCTGCCCAAGCCTCCTTGAGACTGCGCCCAGCAGGATGTCAGGGCCATCTTTCCTCCTTCCCAATGTCAGGGGAGGCTGATCTTGGCTGGCCCAGTCCCTGGAGTGTGGGGGGGTGGGGAGTGGACTCACCAAGGGCCCCATTTCCCAATTCTACTGTTGCCACTGGTTACTGTCTTGACTGGGTATTCCCAGGTTCTTGGAAACTTGTTCAAAGAATTAAAGAAGCACACAGATACTTTTAAAAAGCAGGAAAGGGTTTTATTCAGAAGCAGAACAAAAGTTCTGGTTAGTGATACTGCAAAAAGTGAGATCCCAAGAGCTCCTGGTTAATAGCCTGGGCTTTCCTTAGGAGGAGTCTGTTGCTAGGGGCAGGGTAGGGATGGCCTTCTCTTGCTAGGGGCAGGGTAGGGATGGCCTTCTGGTTTTGATTGACAGGTTTAGGTTATATAAGTCTTTATTCATTTCTCATATCCTTTCCCATGATGCGCTGTTTTAGTGCTAGTCATAAGAGGGTAAATAGAGTTTTTTTTTTTCAAAAGTTTACTCAGAGGACATAGTTTGCTTTATTGTGTATATACCCCAAGCCAGTTTTGGCTGGATCTACCCATGTCCCTTAATTTCAGGATATGGTTTAGGATGTTTTTGGTTACAAAGAAGAGTTACTAAGATGTTTATAGGGAGGAAGGACCCTGCACTGTGTGGAGCAGGGTGTGTTCCCAGCTCGGTGTGGATGGGGATCCTGGGTTCCTATGGCATTTAAAAAGGGTTTTAGTATTTTAAATATTTACTGACAATAATACAGGTTAACTCCTGGCAACCCCAGCCTACCTCAAAGAGGATGATGAGCATCAGAGAACCTCCTTATGGAGATGGCTTCAAATGTGGCAAACAAGCCACTGGGCAGCATGTCCTCATTTCTACCACAGACAGAATTCTACCTAAAAAAGGGCAAGCTTGGATGCAGGCAGAGTCAACCTCTGCCAAGTCAGGATAAGCAAGTCCTCAATAGTTCCTGCCTCACAAATATACTTGGCCAGAAGACTGAAGATGATGCTCCAATGTTATAAAGAGTTTAGGGGTGACTGACTACTCAGGTAGCAAACTGTCTCTGTCATCTTCTCATTTGGGAAGTTACTAACCTGCACTCCCTGTCCTTGGTAATCAATTTTATTCCTTCTCAAGTCTGTGATGGGGTTGAAGACCAGATAGTTTAATTTTACAATGAAGCTTAGTTGTTTAGGGGTTAAGATGTTTTTAGGTCTAGATAGCTGTTTTAAATTCATAATGAAGAGATATTATAGATACTGATTTACATTCAGAATTTTAGATGCACCAAGATAGGAAAGATGTTTTCTTCAAGGTGGGAAAATACAAATAGCCAAAACACTAAGAATGCAACATTTATATAATTCCTGATTGTTTCATGGTTCTTGCTGTAGATAGTTTATTGTATATATGTGTAATAATATAAATGTATATGTAAAAAAATAAATATTTAATAAAAAAGAAAAAGGTGTGTGTGTGTGTGTGTGTGTGTGTGTGTGTGTGTGTGTGTGTGTGTGTGTACTATGGTCTACATCACCATCTCTTTTTCCCCTAATTGGTAGCGGAGCAGAGCCAAGATTTCCATCTTCTCAGAGCTTCTTCCTGTGTGATCAGGGTATGGGGCTGAGTAAAACAGAAATAGTCTCTTATACGTTTCTCTAATGCTGTGCTGTTTCCCTGGGCCCCACTGATGGGCGTCCATAAAATTCCTCAGACAGAGTTAAACAGGTGTTCTTGTTCATCCTGGTGGCAACAGCTGTCCGTGTGCCATTTGTAATTGGACTAGTTGCATTCTGGAAGAAATAAACTATGTCAGTTGATTAAAAAGGAAGTTCAAAGGCAAAACCAACCAACAACCAAAACACCTCCCTCCGAAAACAAAAACAAACCCAAACCCAGGGAATATGATAGGTACCACCAAAGGGGTCGATAATCCGAGATCATTCATTTTGCCCAGTTTTAGAAGCACTCATCCAAAGCCTGCTCCAGACAACGCTAGCACTGTGCAAAGCGTGCACAACTGTGAAATAAGTACTTTGCTGTTCTGGCCCATGGAACAGCTCCTGGGGGTCTGAGTCTTCAGCTTCATTAAAAGGCACGTATGTGGGCAGGAACTCTACAAAGTTCAGTGTGTGTGTCCTAGCTAACCCAGGAGCATGAATTTAAACCGGATTTAGCTCCTACCGTCTCCCCTCTGAGCCTTGGTTTCCTCACTACAGAACTGAATTAGGGAAGATTGCTTTTCCTGAAACACAGGCTTAGGGAATTTTGGAAAAAGGTAAACATAAGAGGGGGAATAACTGTTGTTCTCTGAGTTCCTACTAGAACCAGGCACTGGTGTGTGTCCATGCTGTACAGCAAGCAGGGACACGAGGAACCCAGGAATAAACTATTAGAAAGAGACTCAACTTAGGACGAGGGGAAAGCTCAGCATTAGAGACCAGGCTCACACTAGTGGTTCCTAGGATTCACCCACAGCACCACAAAAAAGAGCTGAACTAGAAGGAAAACAATCTGGAATCTAATTCCAATCTGTTCCTAGCTTTTCTGTAGCTTTAAGAAAAATCCCCTCAGCCTCAGTCTTCAGCTTAGGAATTGATTCTTTCTGTCCTCTGACTCTCGATGCTGAACCAGACACCTCTGGAGGAGACCAGCCGCTGACCTGGCAAACTCTGCATATGAGAGGAGCAATGCCACAGACCTAATTAACATCACCCTGTTATGGGCACCATGGGGCACACGTGACCTGTCGGGATAAATAAAACAGTACCTGAATCTAAAGTGTCAGGAAATAAAGAGTAGAAGACTCGTGTACTGTGTGCAGATTTTTTGTGTACAGATGAGCAGTGGCTGCTTTAGACCCAGCAAGCTAGCGCATCACGATGTCAGTGGTATGTATTGGAAACTGCTTGCCAAGAAGTTGGAGACTGCGACCCTGAGTTGTAATGGATTCACACAGAGATGTGAACACAAGGGTATAGACACTGACAGACCTACTTGAGAGTTCTTTCTGTCATCTCGCGGGCTTGAGCTATCTGAATGGACCTTGATTCCCATATTTACATAATGGTATTGATTAATGCCTGTGTCAGCAGAAGGTGGCAAAGAGTAAACTAAATGATATGGATAAAGTTCCCAGTATGCAACATGTCTCACGGCTCTGAGTATTTCTATAGGGATCATCCAAATCCACACCTTGACACACACTTAGAAGCTGTGTTCCCTCATGGGTAACGAGGAATCTGTCTACATACAATGGTATTGTCTCTCTCTCTTTTTTTTTTATTATACTATGAATTGCATTCATATGTTCCTTAGTGATGTTTATCATAGTATCTTAATAAGTTCCCCTCCTCCTCCCAAAATCTAGACAGTAAGGCAAGAATCTGGGGCAAGCAATTTGTTTGTCGAATATTATCAGGAAACAGAAGAGCAGGGATGGGATCCAGCAAAGTGTGTAGCGCTGAGCTAATTACCACTCAGGAGAAAGGGGTCTCTAAGACCCTTTAGGGACGTTCTTGGAAACAATAGAGAAAAATGTTCCTTACACTTGAGGGCACCTCCTTAGTACAGACCCTTTCTCTGCAAAGCTGATCTCAGCTGTAAATGGTGATTCATTAGGTCAGCGGTACTGGGCAAGGACACGGATCTGTCCGTGATGATGTGCTGACGTCAGGCCGACTGAAATGTGGGGAGAGTCTGCTATTCTTGGGAACAGCAGGGTCAGTAAGCTTGAGTTTCTTGCTTTTGTTATCCCATGGCTGGGAAGTTTATAGGGTTAGTGACTGAGTCAACAGTGGACCCCACAAATCAAGCACAGCCCTTCAGAGTGTAAATATTTACTTAGTGAAAAAAGAATGGACGGGCAGGTGGACAGATACGAATGGACAGGCATATGGATGGATAGATAGGCTTTCTGCTTTATAGTGTTAAGAACGAAGTAGGTCTATAAATGGGGAGGTGATGCATGGGGGTTGCGTGCGTATGAGTTTTCACCTAGTGTAATCAATTTGGAGTAGGAGCAGGTAAGTCAAATAGTTCTCAGGAGAAATTAATCTACAGCTGGGTCAAAGGAACCATCAATACTGGACCCGTTGAAAAGTTGGCACATTCGGTGCTCCAGCTTGGAATCAATATCACGAATAGGACCCAGAAGAGCAGGAGAAGTGACACTGTGGAGAAAAATAGTCTGTGAGTGGAGTCAGAAAGGGGAGAGCCCAGAAGGACCGGGAACCAAGTAGGTAGGACTCAAAATAACTCAGACTTAGGCTCTCCTTAGGCCTCTGCGATGCATTGCCTTGCTGACAGCACTGATCTTTTTCAGGAAGCTTAACCTCCCTCCTAACAACAAAGAGCCTTTGATCAGGAAATAAGGAAATTAAAAACACAGCGCTTGAGATTTGGGGGTGCATTTTGTGTTTACCCATCATCTAAAAAGTTTGTGGTTGACCTCTGCCAGCCACCGTGCGTCCCAGTCAGTTGATTCTGTGGGACTCTACACACCTTAAGCCTTGCTCAGTGTGTACGCTCTAACGCATTCTTTAGTAAGTTCTCATGACGCGCCCCTGACCTCTCTGGTTACTTTCATCCTTCTTCCTTCTTCCCCGAAGGACTTTCTGATCTCTACCTAATAGTTGGCTGTGGCATTCTGTTTCTGCTCCCGTCAGCTGCTGGATGAAGTCTCTCTGGTCTCTTCGATGACAGTTCTGTTAGGCTCTGGTCCCTGAACTCTCTGCTTGCAGGACAAACTCTCTGTTGAAGGTTCTGTGGCTGGGTTTGTGTCCTAACCCCCTGGCCTTGAGGCCTTGTCTGGCTACAGAAGATGGCTGCTTGAGGCTCCGTGTGCTGCGCTGTTAGGAGCTGTTGCTAGAGTTGCTCTTGTAGATTGCTTGGAGTTTCCATCTCACTAGGTTTTTACCTCACTCCCAAAACGCTACCCAATTCCAGTTGATTCTCCCAGTACTTTTCTCTGCACCCCCTAACTCCCCAAACCCTCATTCCTCCACCACCCCCACCACCTGATCCCTCCTGTTCCCAACCCCACCTACTGACAGTTCACCCACAAAGTCTATTCTATTTCCCTTTCCGCTTGCAACCTCCCTTAAGCCCTCCTTGTTACTTAGCCTCTCTGGGTCTGTGGACTGTAGCATGATTGTCTCTTACTTTACAGCTAATGTTCAATTATAAGTGAGTACAAACTATGTTTGTCTTTCTGGGTCTGGGTTGGGGGAAGAGACGAGAGGAAACTGTGGTCAGGATGTAATATAGGAGAGAAGAATAAAAAATAAAAAATAAAAAAAACGAAAAAAGTAGTATCTTAATTGAGATGTGCTGTAAGTACACATTAGATTTCAAAGGGTTAGTGTGAAGGAGATAAAATTATTTGAAAATCTTGAACACTAACCTAATGTTAAATTTTTGTATTTTGATTATAGGTGACAAAATTAAGAGGGCACACTATTTAAATATAAATTAAGAGTCCATTTTGAGTGCACTTGCTCAGCTTCCTGTTGGCGTTCAGGGATGTGAGCTCTTACCTGCTGGGTTAGTCACCTACTGTCTGCTACCTCCATTCCATTGAAGATTCTAACCCTCCATAACCATGAACCTCGTATAAACTCTTCCTTTTGGGAAAAAAATTGTAGTTGAAAATTTAAAATAAATTTCTCTAAGTAACATTTCCTTTTTCATTAATAAGTTTAAAAAAACTTTGAAATTTGAGAATCAGATAAAAAGCATATATAACTTGCCACTATCAAGAGATAAATAATTTTTATGTATTTTTATGTTTTTAACAAGGCTAATTAATTTTGTGTTTTCACATTTACATGTCATTCTTCTGTGCTCCCTGGTTAGACTGCATAATGTAACTTCTAAGCTCATTTCTTCATGTCATGGAAATACCATTTGAAAACAGGCTTTGGAAATACAAGTTTTTATTCAAGGTGAAATAGTCTTTCATAGAGATAAATCCTAATTTATTTACTCATCCTTTTCTTGTTGTGTATTTAGATTGTATTTCACTACTATATATTGTAACAATATGAATAGAACTGTAATGCCCTTCATGAGTAGTATTTTCTTCTCATTTCCCTGCCAACCCGTGAGATGATTTCCTACACATACTCTCTTTTAACAGATGAAGAAACTAGACAAGAATTAAAAATATATATATCACTGTCCTAGTTTGGGTTTCCCAGAACCAGATCTTGGATGAGGATCCAAATTCAAGGCTTCACACGTTCTCAAGAATCACTCTGTAGGGGAAATGTAAACCTGAGATGAGGAAGGGCAGATAATGAACAAAATGTTGATTGTTGTTGATTGTCAAGCAAGTTGGTAGCCAGAGCTTAATCCTGCAAGGCAACTCTTAGGACCAGTGCAGAGTTTGTAGCTCAGAGTTAGCCAATTGAAGACCTGGGTCCTTTTCCACCAACCCTAGTCTCAATTGAGGTTGCTTCCAAAAAGTCTTAATTTCCATCATTTTTCTATTCTGTGGCACAGAGACAGATGTGGAAGATAGGGGGAAAAAATAGGCCCTGGTGGCCAGATCAGTGTAGGTTATCAAAAGTGGGGTAGCATTTCCTACAGTAGTGAGTTCAAGGTGAACTGAGAGACTGACAGAGAGATGTACACTGTTGATGTCACCCAGCTAGACACCCACCATCAACCTGAGATTTAAATGCAGAAGTATTTAACCGAGGAGACCAGGACTTCAGTGACATGTCTTTGCAAAGAGAAAACCTCCCTGTGACCTTGGTTAGTCACCTCATCTGTCAGAGCTCCAGGATTTGGTGAGGATAACACTTCAGGTAATATCTCACTGAAATTCTTGTCTGGGAGGCCACAGGGTGGGTCTGGGCATTTGGGTTAAGTGCAAGAACATCATCTGTTTAGCATTACTGACCATTCCACCAGGTGGGCAGGTGTCACATCTTGCAGATATTCAGTGCTTTCTTGGGAATAGCTAATTAAAAGAAATTAAATAGAAAATGGGCCTGTTCCTGAGTTTATGAGACGAGGAGCTTTCCAGATTAATTACACAATATACAAAACACACACGGCTCATTGAAATACAGCACAAGTCCTTGATGAATTTTGTAGAATTTCATATTTCTCTGGCAAGAGGGAGACCAATATACAGTTGAGTTGCTCATCTCTATGCACCGGCCGTCGTCAGGTCTGGAGTCCCCAAGGAAGGGGCTTAATTACTCCATAAGCTTCACATTCAAGGGCTCCTCAGTGCTAAGCTCCTGCTGAACTGCATGAAAGTAAAAATGACAGTGATAGCAAGTGACACATTTATCAAATATGCAGATTCTGAAGAAGTCATTACGGGTTGCTCATGCCAATGAGGCTCCAGATGGAACCCAGGTCTCCTGCGGCCCTCCTGCCCAATTTAAGGTCATAGGAAAGGGTGAGATCAAAGCAAACTGGGGATTCCAAACCCATGTGGCCTATCTACAAAATCCATGCTTATTCTCTGGGGTCACTTGTCTCTGTATCCTCTCCCCTGAATATGTTCTAAAATGTTATCAGCCACTGGTAAGCAAAGAAAAAAAAATTTTTTTTGAGACAGGTTCTCACTGTAGTTCAGACTGGCCTAGAACTCAGGATGTAGCCCAATCTGGCTTGCTTCATGCACAAGGCAATCCTCCCACCTATGTCTCCCAAAGGGTGAGATTACAAGCATGAACCACCATACTTAGTGGTGGAAAGCAAGCGTGATTGGATTGCACTCAGCCATTCTTAAGTGACAGCTCCCCAGAGAAAGCTTGCAACACCCAGCCCGACTCTGGACCATGCCTGCATACACATTTATTCATATTACATTCTTTTGTAATATGAAACATAAGTTAATATTGCAAAGATTTGGATTTATAGATTGACAGGCTTATTCTGAGATACTACAGCTTAACAAATGCCTAGTGGATTGGTGAAGCAGCACTCTCTAGGTGTGTCTTTGATGACATTTACAATGACAACGGATCCTGGAGGCTCTGGACCTAATGACTGGATTAGCCCTTTGATGGATTAGACCATGATGACATATGGGACATGCTGAAGGTCAAGAGGTGGGGCTGAACTGGAGGAAGTAGGTCACTGGAGCATGTCCTTACCTGACTAAGTTCCCCTGTCTCCGGCTATCAGCTCTCTATCCACCAAGAAGCAAAGAACAACCTCTACAGCAAGTTTCACCCCATTGCGCTCTGCCCAAGCTCATGGGCCAAGTGAACACACACACTGAACCATCTACAGCTATAGGTAAAGCTAATTCTTAAGTTATTATGTAAGTGTTTATGCTTTCTATTTTTATTAAAAATGTATTATAAAGAATTTGAAAAAAATCACCCACTGAAATTAACTAGACCCAAAGTCTATACATGTCAAGGAACACAGAGCAAGACATGTATTCCCAGTTTCTCTAAGCTCTATTCTAATAAAGGAGCCAGGTGGGCACTGTCACATTCACTGCCACACTATCCACAAGGGTCACCATGGATAGATGTCCTAAGTATCCAAGGAGGGGTGACTAGATACACACAATGTGGCCTGAATACCTCATGGAGTACTCATCAGGAAATTCTTCACACGCAGTAGCATGGACAAACCCTGATGACATCATGCTGAGGGCAGTACGTCACAGAAAGACTATATGAGTCCACAAACACAAGGTATTGGAGATGGTCAAATTCATAGGCTAAGAGGGGAATGGTAAGTATCAAGGTTTAGGGGGAGGAGGAAGAGACTAATTACTAATCGAAAGACATACCATTTCAGCTAAGATGCATTAGCTCTAGAGATTTGCCATTCAACATCATACCTATTGTTATTAATAACATAGACTTTAAACGTGTTAACAATGAATTGAGATATAGTTCAGTGGTAGAGTTCTTGTCCAGTGAACCCAAAGCCCCGGTTCAATAGTAACTTCTGCCCAGTACTATAAAAATAGTTGACAGGGTAGATAATTGTTCTTAATATAATTCATTTAAATTTAAAATTTACAATTTAAAGGTCTGAAAGTAAGTTAAGTGTTGGTAAAGATATGGTGAAATGGGAACCCTCTCTTGCTAAGTATATCAGAAAAAATTGCAGAACAATTTGGTATTAGCTAATACAGTTGAGGACACTGTGTTTGAGTGTGTGTGTATAGGTGTATTTGTGCATGTATACGTGTGTGTATGTGTGTATGTGTGTGCCTGTGCATGCACACACGTGTGTGTGTGTGTGTGTGTGTATGTGTGTGTATGTGTGTGTGTGTATGTATGTATGTGTGTGCCTGTGCATGCACACATGTGTGTGTGTGTGTGTGTGTGCGTGTGGGCATATGTGTGTGTGTGTGTGTGTGTGTGTGTGTGTGTGTGTGTGTGTGTGTTAAGGCCCAAAGCTGATCCTGGGTGTCTTCCTCTATTGTTGTCACCTTATGTTTCCAAAAGAAGTCTCTGAATTCAGAGCTCACTAAGTGGCTAGACCTGCTGGCCGATGAGCTCAGGAATTCACCTGTTATCTCCTCCCCAGCGTTCAGATTACAGGTGTGTGCAGCCACATTCAGCTTTTACGTGGGAGTTGAGGATTCCAATCTAGGGCCTTCTGCGTGGGCAGTGAGAGGCTAATTTCCTAAGAGTCAAGGCAGAAGTTACTTTCTCAGAAAGGAGAGAGCAGATGGGAGGATGGCAGTGTCAGAGTCACTGGGGATAGTGTTGGGAGAATCAGCGGTTTTCAGCCTTCGGGTCTCAATCCCCTTGGTGTGGTATGTCAGGCATCCTGCATATCAGATATTTACATTAGGATTCATATCAGTAGCAAAATCACATCAATGAAGTGACAAAAAATAATTTTATGCTCAGGGTCACCACAGCGTGAAGAACACAGTAGTAAAGCATCACAATATCAGGAAAGTTTGAGCACCACTGCTGTGGATGATCTATTTCTTTGTGAGGATTATGTCATACGTTAGCAACTACAAAGGCATTCAAAAATTGGCAGTGCTAATACTCTGACTGCAAACTCCAAGGCTGAAGCGGAGACTGCACCATTGGTGAACTTGGCTGGAGATTGAGCAGTTTTGCTCACTGCTAAATCCCTAGCCTTTTGCACCATGTTCAGCGAGTTTACTAATGAATGGCTCTTTTGAGATACTTCCTGTGTTGGGAGGGACCATCTGTGCTTCACTAGCCAGAGAAAAAACTGTTGAGAAAAGCTGAGAGAAGGTCTTGGGCTCCCTGCATCTTGGAGTCTCTCCAGATTTAGATCTGACTGGGAATTCAGTCAGCTGGTCAGTAGGGAACCCTACTAAGATAAATAAAAATCTTTTTGTTCTTACAAAAAAAAAAGTGTGTGTGTGGCGGGGTGGGGGGGGGTGGGGGGGTGGGGGGGGTGGGCATGCCATAGCATACAAGCAGAGGCCATGGTATAATTTACAAGAGTCGGTCTTCTCTCTCCACCATGTGTGTTCCAAGGATCAAACTCAGGTCATCAGAGTTGGTGTTAAGCACCTTTAAAACAAGCAAATAAAACCCAGCCCCCCCCCAAAAAAATCCATAAATATTTTAGGTCTTGGAAGCTCTAAGGTGTCTGTCCCATTGACCCAGCTTATCATTTGTAACACGAGAATTGTGATAGTTGCAATGTGAAATGCTCCCCACAAGCCTGGGGGTGCCCCTGGTGGGGGTATGATGTGGGGGAGGTTGTGGAACGACTTGTAGTATGTGGAACCTCACTGGAGGAAATGGAGGAGGTGGGCTTTGCAGTTTATACCCTGACCCTACTTTCTGCTCTGTCTTTCTGTCCTGGTTTATTGAAAAGTAAACCTTGGACGCCACAGGAACACAAACTATCCGGCCCTTTCCTGTCATAACAGACATACGCCCTTAAATTAAAACTATGAGTCAAAATAAGCCATCCTTCTCTTGAGTTCCTTTAGGGAGGTATTTAATCAATGACTAAAGAAGAATTAGAAATGACTATAGCTGAGCACTGAAACAATTTTGTTTATCCACACCGTGGCTCTGCCTACAGTTTTCTAAGCCCTGGCTCCTCACTCTTAGTACCCCCACACAAAAACAATCTGAACGATGATGCCCTCAGTGCTCTGAAGGGTGGCACAGATCCTAGGGCAGTGGTTCTCAGTGTGGCCTCCAGCCCTGCAACATCAGTGTCACCTGGCAGCTTGACAGCAGCACAGAGGCTCAAGACTCAGGAGCTCTGGGAGTGGGGCTCAGCCTGCTGTGTTCTGAGGACCCTTTCGTACATATTCAAGTTTGAGGAGCACTGTCTGGCAGGTTGGGGTGGCTAACTTTCATCCCTGTGAAAGATGACCATTTACAGTGTGTTTGGGCTGCATGCGGGCCACAGTTGGACACTTGTGGTACAGTAACCAAGAACGCTTCTTCCTACTTGCTACAACGGAATGGGATTTACAGATCACAAGGTTTGGTTTAGGAGTGACCCACTACAGGGTGGGTGTATTTGCTGGTCAGAATAGATACCAGCCCAGTGCCCGGAGGGGCCCTTCCTATGTTAGACAAGAATCCTTTCCATGCTAAGGGCTCTGGGAAAGGATCCTGACAGGCTACGACAAAGAGAAGTTCATCTGAGACACAAATAGCCACGGGGTAGAGAAGGAGCTATTTGCCAACTGTGTGTTTCACTGTTTCAACAACTGACTCTCGGCTGTGGCAGTTCATGCCAGCTGCAAAATTGCCCTAGTTCCAGCGGGCGAAAGCCTTAACATTTAGCTTCATTTGACTCTACTACCCCATGTGGAAACCATAAGACATCAACCTAAGGAGGCGGCAACCCTGAGAGGAGCACCAAGCTAAGGGAATCAGAAAGCACCACGGCATGGCGATGTTTCCTTGAATGGGCTCTCCCAAGATGCATCCTATTTCCAGGCAGACCATTTGTTTACATATCCCAGTGGCATGGTGAAGCTCTGTATCCAAAGAAAAAGAAGCCCAGGTAGGTATCGGAAGAAGATAAGTGTCTCCAAAAGCAATGACCAAATGTTCCCTCCTCCCGAAGTGAAAGTTCTGAATAGCCTACCCCTCTTCTCTGACCGTGTGCCAGGTGCAGATCAGCTCGGAACCCTGTGCCCCAGTTGTGTGTTGGGCAGGCTGCAATGCTTGTTTATTAGCGAAATGCATCTGATCAGAGAGGCCTGCCTGACAAGTTCATTACATATCAATTTAATTAGCTGATTTACATTTAATTTACATTTCAATTAATGTCTTTAGCAACAAAATGCTGCCTTAATAGGGTAATTGCCTGTTAGGCAATATGTAAAAGAATAAATAGTCGCATTCTGAGGAAGAATTCTTATTTTCAATTTTTTATTACCATAAATAACTGAAATAATTATTGCTCTTAAGGGCCACGTCCTCGTTTCCTTCTGGGCCTAATTATAAAGACTTAGTACCTCATTAAGCAAAATGGTTTTGGAGTCACAGAAAAACATTACTCTGATCGTGACTCATTAGTTTCAACAAAAAAAAAAAGGGAGGGGGGGGAACTGCGATGGTAGGCATATTTGTGGGGGGGCTGGGGCATGTGTCCTTCCTCAGCTGTCTCAACGTGATAGCACAGGTGTGCTTGCATTGCACACCTGTTGGGATGTTACTATGAAGGGCATTCAGAACAGTCTGCTCCAACCAAGTATTCCTCCTGAGGCGACACTAGGGACTGCTAGGGGTTTTGTTGTTCTTGTTTTTTGTTTTTGTTTTGTTTTGTTTTGTTTTGTTTTTAATGCTTCCTTACATAACATAAATCTGTCCCTCTCCTTAAGACAGTTGTAGCCAATTCCTATTAGAAAAGATGTTTTTCAGAGATACAATAGCAGTGTACTAAGAGATACCAGCCAGCAGCTATTTTTGAGAATGGCACAGGGACAGAAGAGATCTGGCATCTTCAAAAGGAAGGTCAAATTATCTAGAAGTGGGGAGACTGAAGGAGGCTTGGGAATTCAACAGGAAAAAGCTGGCAAACACCGGGGCTACAGTAGAGGAATTCCTGGGTAGATTTGGCAGTGTAGTCACAGGGCCACAGGGCAAATGGGGCGGGCTTTTATGCCTTGAGAATTCGATATGTATCTTCCAGGAAGCTGAATTCCCGAACACATGCATAAGAGCAAATACTGAAAACGTACGAGCCTCCGGGCGGGAGCTATTTAGACTCCTGCTGTCCTCTCTCAGTCTTGGCAAACCTCACTGGTCGCTCCCTAGCACTGTCACACAACCCGCTTTTCTCTTGTGTTCTGTCTGCTGTGTTGCCGTCCACAGTCCAGCACAGTGCCACCGCGTGGAATCAAGATTCAACTGCAGGAGAGGAACACCGACGTCCTTTTGTATTTGATTTAGTCAATCAATAAATGTAGTGCCCACTCAAGAAAAGAAAGAAAGAAAGAAAGAAAGAAAGGGGAAAAAGAAAAACAGTGGGATGCCAGAAAGTTGCAGCAATGAGGAGTAAGAAAAGGGTAACTTTGTTATTTAACTAAAACACAGGAACATATTTTTCTCGTAATATTGTGAAAGCATTAGAGTCAATTAAGTCTGAACCTCTAGCTTTCTTCTCTCTCTAATTTAGAACCAGCTAGTCTATGTCAGAGCTTAGGAAATAAAAGGGCATATAGTCCACAGCTCATATTCCTAAATCACATTTCTAAGACTTCTTTTCTCATTTTCCGTATTCTCCCAACCGATCCCCTTGGGATGAGACTTTCAGATCCAGGAACACCTTAGCCGCTCCTATCAGGCGCCACAATCTGAAGGAGGAACACTAGCAGGATGGCTGGACTCCCTGTCTCCAGCAGGGGGCGCCCGCAACTTCTGCTCTTGGTAACACATTTCTTCTGTAAATTTAGGGCAGGAACTCAGCTCTCCCAGACCTAACCTTTTTAATTCTAAAGGTATTTTGAACACTCTCTTCGACCTGAAGGTCACATAAAACACACACTCGCAGTCATATAAAACACACACTCGCTTGTATAATCAACTTTCAAAAACATATACTATATTTCAACTGTAATACACAGGAGAAATAAACTGTAACATGCATGTCTACCTCTAAATTGCATATCATGGCATAAAAAGGCAAAATAAAACCTGTAGTCTTATTGGGGCATGAGGATCTCTTGAGCCAGGATTTCTTGCCCAGCCTTTGCAGCTGAGCATACATGTATGAACATACACAGATATACTGGAAAAGGTTAAACAGTGGTAACAAGGTATATATATATCTTTTCCTCTGATTTTCTGATTGAGAACTGCAAATGTTACTAGCTCCATCAGGAAGGTTGAGTTGGTGATTCAAATATGACCATAGTTGCAAGTACTAAGCTTTTTAAACTCCAGAGCAATTCTTGTTAGAGTTCTGAGTGAGACAGTATCTTAGTTTTTATATTGAGAAGACATCTTAAAACATTCTTTCTCTTAATTTAAAAAGAAATAGCATAGCTGGAAAATTCTTTTATTAAGCATGGGAATAAGACTCTCTGTGTCTCTCTGTCTCTGTCTATCTGTCTGTCTCTCTCTTTCTGTCTCTGTCTCTCTCTCTCTCTGTGTGTGTGTGTGTGTGTGTGTGTGTGTGAGAGAGAGAGAGAGAGAGAGAGAGAGAGAGAGAGAGAGAGAGAGAGACAGAGAGAGAGAGACAGAGAGAGACAGAGAGAGACAGAGAGAGACAGAGAGAGATACAGACAGACAGACAGAGACAGAAAGACAGAGAGGCAAAGAGGCACACACTCAGAAGTCTCATAAACCAGTATTTCACCTAAAAGTGAAAAGGCAGGATTTGGGGGCAATGCATTATTCTTTACTGCATGGGCACACAGGACTACCTTGCTGACAAGGAGGTTTCAGAAGCATCATGTACTTGTTTTGTCCACTATTTCCAAATGCCGTCCCCACCCGATTCCTGAAAGGCTTACAAGGTGAACTTAGCCTCCTGGGATCCCCTCCTAGAGCAACATCAACTTGTATCTTTACTCGCCTCCCTTAGAATCCCAGTCCTAAGGATTTCTGTCCTGAACTTCAACTTCCTGCCACCTTGCTCATGCCAGTGTCTGCAGCCACTGGAGGATAGGTACTGTTGTACATTCCCAGAGTCCTGTTTGGACAGATTGTCTAGGTATTTGGACCATTTAGGGCATCCTCATTATCCAAAGATTGTGCTTCTGACTTTAAGGAATCAAGTTGGGGGCAGTAGCCTACTATATAACCCATGGGACTTGTGTCCCAGCCCTGTATCATGACATCATATCTGAGCTCACCAGCCAACCTTCTAATAGCCAGCACCCATGATTCTTTGCCTTCTGCACCTTAGAGAGCACATTGCCCAGATGGTGCTATGGGGGGAATCTATAGTTTCCTCTGGTCTCTACTCCACCAGCAACTTCTATTCTTATGCTCCCAGTAGAGAGGAATTCATCACAGCCATAGCCCAAGAAGCCAAGTGTGTCATTAGAGTAAGTACTGAACAGAACGGCCTCAGGAAAAGAGCCTCCAGGAATCGTGTGTGTATAAAGACCTGCAGATCTACCAGGGGAAAATAAAGAGGGAATTTGGGGACCTAGTGCTGATACCAAGGTCTCACAGGGTACTCTGAAGCAGGATCCGTGGTTTCAAGGAATGCCCATTGAAGGGAGAGGTCAATGACTCTGGGAAATGTTTGGGTTTGTAGATTGGCAGGGAGGCATTATGCTAGCCACTTGACAATGCATACTTTCAGTCATGTCTTTCAACTTGGCCATGGAGAATGTGAGTCACACTTAACAAGAGTAGGGGTGGGGGGAGACCTGGTGGCACTCAGAGGAAGGACAGCAGGTTACCAAGAAGAGACTTGATACCCTATGAGCATATACAGGGGGAGGTAATCCCCCTCAGGAACAGTCATAAGGGAGGGGAACAAGGGGAAAATGGGAGGGAGGGAAGAATGGGAGGATACAAGGGATGGGATAACCATTGAGATGTAACAAGAATAAATTAATAATAAAAAATAAAACAAAACAAAACAAACAAACAAAAAAACAAGAGTAGGGGATGGGAAGATGGGGGCTTGCACGTCAACACCCAGAAGCCACGTGGTATGTGCTTGTGATCTCAGTGCTGGCGGGGGGGGGGGGGGTGATGAGGTACAGGAGAATCCTTGAAGTTCATTGGCTGGACAGACATCCTAGACTTTGTAAGGATTTCCAGGCAGTGAGAGACCCTGCTTCAACCTCCCTGCCAAATAAAAGGTGGACAGTGTTTGAGGAACTACACCCAAAGCTGTCTGCTGGTCTATGCTTGAAAAAGTGTTCACTTTTGGTAATCTTTCTGTTGGTTGTCTATGTTCTGGAGGCTGGGTTCTACTATTTATCTAGCTCAGGCTGACCTTGAACTTGCAAGCTTCTTGCCACAGGTTTCCTCATGGGGATAGATGTAAGAGGATTACTCAGCATGCCTGGTAGCACCTTTGGTCCATGTCCCAGTAACTTTCAGTTGTCAGACTCTGCAGTCTTTCTAGGGAGATAGTTTGAAGAGATTCGGGACAGCAGGTGGGGCAGAGGAGGTGCAGTCTCTATTCTTTTGGCGTGAGAATAAGCAGAGGTTGACAAACAAGACCATCAGGAGGTGAGCTGAAGACCCACTGGTCTTGTGGCAGGATGGTTTCAGTGAGTCCCAAGGACACATGTACCCATCAAAACTCATAGGGCGGAGGGATAGGAGACCAGGCTCTGACATTCCAGGCTTGCCAAGTGGAGACTTGAGAATGAGGCTGCGGTTCTGAAACTATACACCCCCCACCCCCCCCAACCCCCCCCACCCCCCCACCCCCGCCGCCGCACCAGCAGCAGGGCTGGAGTATTGTAATCAGATAGAGCAAGGGTCACGCTTTGCTTCAGCAAGCACATTCCGAAGCTGCCCTGTGTCTGCGAAATAGACATGGGCTTTCTTCTCCTCTTTACAGTTTATTGGCAAAGTATCAAACATTTTATAGGGCAAGCGCTGCCACCCGTGCCCAGCTGTGCTCAGCGGTTCCTGCCAGCAAAGATGTTGCAGTTGGGACTCACACTAGGGTAACTTCAACTTTAAACGCTTGCCTTTTGAACGCTTCTCTTCATGCCCTTTAAATGTTGCAAATCAAAGAGGCACATGGGGGGGAGGGGGCTGGGTGATTGGCAACCTTCCCGCCCTGGTGATGAGAATATAGCCCTTTGTATGGCTAGAGCAGCTAGCAGTGAAGTGGGTGGGGGGGATGGGGGGGTGGGGGGGGAGAGGAATACAGGCGGCTTATCCAGAGGGGCCGAAGCACCAGCTACGAGTGGAACACATTGCCTGGCTGAGGTCAGGCAGGCACTGAGGGATGGTTCACCAACTGCCAACAGTACCCCGCGGCTTCTTTACAGGCACTGGTGTTATTGTTCAGCTCCCTCCCCTCCTTCTACCTCCCCTGCCCCCCGCCCCCCCCCGCCCCCCCCACCAGCTCTTCTATTTATCCACTCAGTTGCTGTTGGAGTTCCTGCTAAGTAGAGGTACCCACTACAGAGCAGATCAACAGCTTTACTGTAGATCCAAGGAGTCCCTGGCCCCTGACCTGCACTAGCCTTCTCCACAAGGTGTCCCCTGATCATGTTTGTTAAAACTGTAAAAGACAGAGCTAGAATGGCAGTCCTCTACAGAACCTTGCCTAGCTGACTTCCCTTCAGCCTCTTTCTCATATGGTGACAACGGAGTGGCCCTGAACTCTCTTGGGATCCAGCAGCGGGGAAGTTGAATTGAAGATAGGGTGTAATGTACTATGCTCGTGTGATTTCTAGTCACTTGCCGTGTACAACTCAGCCATTGCAAGCCATCTTGAACATAGAAATGGCTTCCACAATAATTCTACCAGCAGTGTGACCCACGTATAGGGAAACCTTTACAGCGAAGACACAGGGAAGCCAATGGCTTAGGTAGTGCAGTCAATTTAGACTGTGTAAGATTTGCTCTGCACTTGGATAGCAGAATGCCTTGAAATTTTATAATAAGCAAAACTTGATAGAGGTTGGAAAAGACAACAGTATGAAAGCCATGGTGCATGACCAATAAGGAGTTGTGAAGCTAAAATAGACTTTTCTGAATGCTACAGAATAAAACCTCAGTCTTGATCTTCATACTAAAAGAAAGGCTGAGCCAGGTGTAGTGGCAGGCTTTGAATTCCAGACCTTGGTGAGGCAGGAGAATCACAAGTTCAAAGCCAGCATGGACTCCATCAGAAAATCCGCTCCCTGCCACCCAGGCTCCCTGCCGCAACAGAAACAAAGCAAAAGGAAACAAAGACAGAGCTCTAGAAAACGAAAATGCTCTTGCAAAAATTGTCGAATAGAGATACGATCAAAGAATAAATCTAAGAACTATAAGAAGAAATGTCTTAGACTGATACCTCATAAAATTAATACATTTTCCCCTGGATTTATCTGCATTTTGTTTCCTTGTTATAAATACACATTCACAATTAGAGTCAGTTTTCTATTAATATGCTTTTTATTGTTCTCTAAAGGGACCTCCTAAGGCTGGGGAGACAGCACAGCCTGAAAACTGTTTGCTGCACAAGCTTGAGAACCAAGTTGAATTTCTAGTGCTTAAAAAGCTGAGCTTGGCAGTGCACATTTGTAATCCCAGTGCTGGGAGATGGAAACAACAGGACCCTTAGGGCTTCTTAGCCAGATATCTAGCCAGTTGGCCAACTTCAGGATCAGTGAGAGACCCTAACTCAAAAAATAAGACCTTTGGTCTCTACACACATGTTCACATATATGTATATGCATATCCTCACATGATTGCGCGCACACACACACATACTACACACACACACACATGAAGCTATCTAAGTTAAATGAGTTTCAAATTCCTGTTGGCATTATCAAAAAAAAAACCTTTGTATTCAAATGTTATTTGCTTGCCCCTCCAAGATCCTTCCTGCTTTATGATCAAATCCTTACCTATCAGGAGGACATTGTATAACTTTGCCTCCCAACTTATCCCTGATTGGACAATAAAATGGCTGAAAGCCTATAGCCGGGCAGAGGGAGAGAGAGAGGAAAGGAGGGACTTCCTGAGAGACAGAGAACTCTGGGAAGGAGAAAGAGAAAGGCCTTTTGCTAGGAGACACAAGAAGAGACAGACATGACTATGGGCCTGGAAGCTAAAGCTGGCCACGTGGCTGGATGGGGCTAAGTGGTCAGGTTAACTTAGGTGACCTCGTTGATAGTCTTCCTGGCTAAGGCATAAGCTTTGAAATATTAAAAGATGGTCTTGGTGTCTTTATTTTTATGAATGAAGAGAATCTAGGGTTAATACAACAAATTCCATCAGAACTGAAACTCTTCAACAACAGAATAACAGTACAAGGAAAAGAGGTTCAACAATCTCAGAGGCCACCAGGCTAGCTAAAACATAAGCTAACAATTACACAGTGTCATCAGGAGGTACAGGGCTTTGATCTCCTTATTTCTTATTCAGATATGACTTTCTCCTAACAGTGCATCCATACCTCCATCCTGTCTCACATGGGAACTGTGGTGGTTTGAATGAGAATGGCCCTCATAGGCTCACGTATTCGAATGCTTGGTTGTTAGTTGGTGGAACTGTTTGGGAAGGATTAGAAGGTGTGGCCTTGTTGGAGTATGTTTCAAAGCTCAAGTCATTCCTAATTAGTCTTTTCCTCCTCCTCCTCCTCCTCCTCCTTCTTCTCTTCTTTTCTCTCTCTCTCTCTCTCTCTCTCTCTCTCTCTCTCTCTCTCTCTCTCTCTCTCCTTCCCTCCCACTCTTCCCCCTCCCTACCTACCTCATGGTTGTTGTCTTAACATATAAGCTCTCAGATACTGTTCCAGAGCCACTCCTGCGTGCCTGTTGCCATGCTTCCTGCCACAATGGTCATGGATTCTACTCTCCTTTGGGCCTGTAAGCCTTAAATTATATGCTTTTAAAAACAAGTTGCTGTGGTCATGGTGTTTTGTCACAGCAATTAAATAAAAAAGTAACCAAGACAGAGTCCTCTCAAGCACATACCTCCCTACACCCAAACCTGTGAATTTATCTCTTTCTTCATTAAAACATCTCTACCCTTGTTCTGCTTTCATTTTCACATGGGTGTGTGTGTGTGTGTGTGTGTGTGTGTGTGTGTGTGTGTGTGTGTGTGTGTGTGCCCCTGTGTGAGGATGTGTATGCATGTGCACATGTACTCAAGTGTGCATATAGAGGCCAGTAGCCAGTTTCAGGCATCTTCCTTTATTGCTCTCCACCTTACATTTTGAAATTGGGTCTCTTACTGATCCAAGATTTCACTGCTTTGACAAGACTAGCCTTCCATCGGCCCCCTGCCCTGCCCTGCACCTCCCATCTCTGGGTTACAGTTGCAATACCATGGCCATCTTTTATGTCTGTTCTGGGTATCCAAGCGCATCCTCATGTTTGCACAGCAAGTGGATGACCACTCCTCAGCCCTTCCCCAGTCCTCTTTCTGCCTGCATCAGGTCATCCTACTTTTATCCCCTGGGTTTTCTTGTTCATATCCATATGGATGTTGTAAAATTATTTGTCCAAGACAACATAGTTCCTTCCAAAATAGGGATTAATCTATCTGCTTCGGCCTAATTATTCCTCTAACTTGGTCTATACTCCTGTTCTCTGCCCTCATTCCTCAACTAAGATGTGCTTGTCTGTACAGCTTGGACAAGATGATTAGGGAGTGAAGCACACATATTACATTTTAAAAGAAATAGACTTTCAAGGTCCCCATCAGAGAGTGCTCCCCAACTCTGCCTGGTGCATGGTCCTGGTCTGGGTTCCACTGAAGGGGGGTGGGGAGAAGGAGAGACCAGAAAAGTTCCCAGTCTTCTCTGCCACACTGAACAAAGGCTTTATTTTGTTTTCTGAATCCACCACGTTCGGTGGCATGAGGTCAACAAACATTTACACAGGGAGAGACAAGATAGGAAGAGAGACATGTGAGCACTGATTACTTCAGCCAAAAGAACTCTTTCAGCTTATGTGTGTTTTCATTCATTGTAGTCTCCTGCTTTACAAATGTGTATTAGTTCTTCCCTCCAGCTTTGAGGAACGTGCCTGTCTGGTCATTCAAAGCCAACTTCTTTCCCCTTGCCCTTGGTCTCAGACTGTCCCAAATCCTCCAGAATATGGTTTCAATAATCACCCTTTAGATTCCTGGTTGTAGATTCTGTCTCTCTACTGCATGAATTTGCTCAGCCCATAGTCTACTGAAGTCTCTCTCTCTCTGTCTCTTCTGTCTCTTTGTCACTGTCTCTGTCTCTCTCTGTTTCTCTGTCTCTCTCTGTCTCTCTCTCACACACACATTCATATTCACACACTCATAGCCAGACTCACACACGGACACTTACACACACACACACACACACACACACACACACACACACACACACACAAACTCGCACATCTAGGAGCTTGCCTTTTTGCTAAACTTGCTTGTGCAATTTCAACTACCTTATTTGGCATTTGTTTATATTCAACCATTATTTGAAATTTCCAAATGTATTAGGTACTTAGGTGGTTTTCCAATCAAACTCCTGATAGCTGAAGTCACTGAGGGGCATCAGTTCATTTCTGAGTCTCTTCCTCTAGTGGCTTGAGTGACATTGAACTCTGTGGATACTTCTTCTGCCTGCTTATACCTTTCTCATGGCAAGGTGATTTTGTGTCACCACCCCTCCAATGGAGTCTGTGTGACAAACGTTACTACAGAAGCTGAGGCAACAACCCCTACCCAAGGGAGAGCCTCCTGGAAAGGGGTCTGATGTCCCTGCCAGAAGTAACTGATTATAGCTCTTCTTTCTTCTCATTATTTTGGAACATTCTGACTGTTTTCTCTTTCTGCCTTTGTTTTTACTTTCTTATCAAGAACTTTTCAGATGTAACTGTGTTGCTAGGAGGCCCTTGAATTGAAACTGCAGCCAACGGTCATTTAGACAAGTTTACCACCAAGTTCCTTTCCATTTGTTAATAAAACATGGCTAAAGATTAGTCACCAGTGTATAGTTTATATTATGACTTACAAATAAAGTATTTAAGTAAGCTCCAGATAGTGGTGGAAGAACTAAGAAAAAAAAACTGTCTTGACTCACAGATGTTTGACATAATGAGAGAACATTGATCTTTGATAAAGAGGGCACATGCTCTAATACCAATGTAATGACTTATGAATGATTATTCAAGATTGATGACAACATTACTACTCTGCATCCTGTATTTTAAATTGTATGAAAAATATGTAACAACAAAAACAAAAGCAAAAAAAAAAAAAAACCCGACCTCCCTCCCATTTCAAAAATGTATAAAAACCTGGCTTGCTACTTTACAAAATACACTCAGATACAAACACTACCCCTGGTTCATCTCTGTTTGTCACTTGCCTATCTTCTGCCCACTGACACTTCGAGAACTCCCAAACCCAAGGACCTAAACCTGACTAAGATGGTCTGTGACAATTTTGTAATCAGAAGCTTTTATTTCTTATGAAAACAAGCCACCCTGTGTCTAAGCAGGCTGTCCCTGTTATGCTGTTCAAGCCTCATAATGGTGATCCTGCTTCAGAGGGTCATTGATCACGTAGAACATGAGGAAAGTGGCTAAGAAGTAGCCGAGTTTACTGAACCACGCTGAAGAAACCAAGACTAAAAAACATGGGGAAACATTGGGCCTGAAGAGAAAGGAGCAAAGGGGTTCCAAGTGACTCCAAACCATTGCAGTATTTGCCTGGTCCTGGAAGAAAGCATTGTAATGGCCACAGCAATATTAGAGCAGAGAGGGAGCCTCATACTGCCAGGACCCCAGAAGCCTCTGTGGCATCATCAGGTGAATCTAGAAAAGGTACTTCTTCCTCTAGCAAGTCAAAACATTATGTAGCTAGTGCCCAGGCTTTGTGCGCTTAGCACCTTAAGCAGGTGGGTGGCTGCACTGTCATACACTGGAGCTATCCAGTGGGTAATAGGTTGTCACTGGGAACATTCAGCTAATGGCATAGTAATACGTATCCCTGTATCCCTGAGGTCAGATATTAGGGGAGGAGGGATCCCTTTTCTGAGGACAAGGGGAGGGAGGGAGAGGGTAGGAAGAAGGGAGGGTGGGATCAAGAAGTGATGAGAGGGGGGCTACAATCAGGATGTAAAATGAATAAATTTTAAAAATGTAAAAAGAATACTTCCATGTGCAGGTCGAGAGTGGCATATGTGCACGTGTGTGACAGTGCCCATGCCTATGTGAACACAGAGGCCAGGAGAAGGCATCAGGCATCCTGTTCTACCATTCTCTGCCTCATTCTCTTGAGATAGGGTCTCTCATTGACCCTAGAACTCAACTCCAGAAATCTGTCTTCCTCTGTTTCTCACAGCACAGGAATTACAAGTGTGCAGCTTTTTAGGTGCATGCTGGGATCTGAACCCAGATCCTCATGGTTGTGTAGCAGCCACACTTACCCACTGAGCCATCTTTCCAGATCTGAGATAATACCTCTAGTCTTGTTTATGATCTGACTCTGAAGATGGGCTAGACTAAAGGAGCAGGAGAAAAATGGTAGAAACTTGGAGTGAGATAACTACCCATTACTGTTCCTGCCTTGCTTTCTACTTTAATCTCAATTTTGTTCCAGGTGACCAAACTTGATATACTTTGGTGGTTCTCAACCTGTACACACACACACACACACACACACGCACACACACACACACACACACACACACTCTGAAAATGTTGAGTATGAAGCCTAGGAAGATATATCTATACATATATATATCTTCCTGTTAGGATTGAAAGCCACCAGTTTGAGTCAGCCCTAGATACTGCCTCTTTAGCCTTCCCTAAACATACAGAATGGTGTGTGAACTGCAGAAGTCTGGATACATAGACATGGCTTTTCACCTTACTGTTAATATCCTTTCTCCTTTATCCTGGTGTGAATATAAATACACAGACTAAAGATGACCAGCATAATTCCACCACTAAAGAATAGACATGAACCCCCCCCAAAAAAATGCGCTCCAAATGCATAAACAGTTCTTTAAAGCATGTGCTATCCTTAACATATGTAGAAACTACACTGACAACAGGGAGGCTTGGATGGAGGAGAGATTCAGAGGCCTTGCCCTCAGTGATGAACGGCTTCCTACTGTTTGGTTCAGGGAGTGGGAGAGCCATTGTCTTCAGCTCTGTATCCACTATTGACTCCATCAGGCTCCTCTGGCTGGTCTCAATCCAGTGGCCAGGCAGATAGCCCTGGTTAAGTTAAACTGGTGGGAAAATAAAGCTGGAAGTAAAATATATGAGAGGGGGAAAAACATGGGGAAGAAGGGATCGATCAGGTGTGGAAGATGAGTGAGTATAGGGGCATGCATAACCACAATGAATAATATACAAGTATGAAATTATCAAAGAACTAACTTAATAAAAGAAGTGCTACAGTTTATAAAATGGAAAGATGGAAAAAGCCCAAACTTCCAAACATAATAAGCTTCTGCAATAGCTTACTACCAACTAACTTTAGGTTTGTTTATGAGAAAATGGAATCCTTATTTTGTAAGCAAAAAGTAATTGAATTTTCTATTTGCAAGTAAGAGCATTCTACCTGAGTTTTGGTATTTTGTTGTACTCCATGCCATTATGATTTTTTAAAAATCCCTGTGGTATCTTGAGAAGTGTGGCCCATGGAGATGTTTGGAGTTTAGAAGATGAGTTATTTTAGGATAAAAATACTCTCTGGGCATTTTTTAAAAGTTAATTTGTACTAGGTTTCCAGGATCGCCATCCAAAGTACTGTAGACTGGGTGGCTTAACAGAGGTCTGGGTTCAAAGAATCAAGTTGTTTACTTCTGATGCTAGATTTTGGTTAGTATTCTGCCAACTTGACACAAGCCAGGGTCAACTGGGGAGAAGGACCCTCAATGGAGAAAACATCTCCATCAGATTTGCCTGTGCACAAGTCTGTCAAGCTGCTTTCTTGATTAATTACTGATGTGGGAGGGTCCAGTCATTATGGGAGGAACCACTCCTGGACATGTGGTTCTGGGTTGTATAAAAAAACAGTCTGGGTAGAAACTTAGGGTTGAACCCAAACCCTCCAGATTTAAAGTCTTGTGACTTCCCAACTTAGCCATCTGGAGACCTTAAGACCCAGCTATACCACTCCTGGCCATATACCCAAAAGATGTTCCACTCTACAGCAAGGACATTTGCTCAACTATATTCATAGCAGCTTTATTCATAATAGCCAGAATCTGGAAACAATCCAGATGTCCCTCAACCAAAGAATGGATGAAGAAACTGTGATACATACACACAATGAAATAGTATTCAGCTATTAAAAACAAGGAAACATTGAAATTTGCAGGCAAATGGATGGATCTAGAAAAGATCATCCTGAGTAAGGTAACCCATACCCAGAGATCCACGCATGTTATAGTCTCACTTATAAGTGTATATTAGCCCAACATAGATGTCCTCTGAGAGACACCACCAAGCGGGGGATCAGGACAGATGCTCTGATTTACAGTGGGACTCTGGGCAGAACGCTGAGAGCTGTATGGAAGAGTAAGGCGAAGGAAGGACCCGGAGGGGTCAGGAGCTCCACAGGGAGACCATCAAGGCCAGTAGATCTGGATATAGGGGGCTTGCCCAGACTGATGCGCCATCCAAGGACAGTGCCTGCAGAGAACATAGACCCCCTGTTCCGATGTAGCTGAAAGACAGCTAATTCTCCATGTGGAGTGGGGGGACCACCACCGATCCTCTGACATGCACTCTGGTACCCACATTGGATCACTTACCCTTGGCAAAACAACCTTGTGGGCACACAGAGGAAGGGCATGCGGGCTATCCTGGTGATACCTGACAGGCTGTGGCCAGACAATGGAGGGGGAGCCCCACCCCTCCCAGCCCCCATCAGAGTCCTAGGGGAAGGGAAAAGGGCAGATGGGGAGGGAGGGTGGCAACAGGAAGAGTGAAGGAAGGTTCCTGAGATTTTGCCTTGACTTCTATTCATAATAGACTGAAGTCTGTAAATTGAACTGAATCCTCTTATTCCCAAGCTGCTTTGGTCATGCTATTTAACCACACAATATAAAGCAAGCTAATACAGATATTTGTACCGGGGGCCAGGTTTGTGGAAATATTGCTGTGACAGTCACGTGTTGTTTGTAGGAGGATTGTGGAAGGGCTTTGGAATTTAGAGATGGAAAGACCCTTAAGTGCTTACAGCTTACTAGGGTGCTCTGTAGAAGCACTCTAGAGATAGAGAGAGATGCAAACAACTGAGGCCTGGCTTGTGAAGTTTCAGAGCGAGGTAAAGAGTCTCTTAGGCGGCTTGCATGTTGTTTTGAGCTGAGAACTTCCGGCTTCTGCCCAGCTGGGGCTGAAGACTCAGCTGTAGCGAACAAGAGACCAACACCTCGCAAGAGAAGCCTTTGCCTTACTGATACAACCTATGCTGGCTAGCTAGAGCCAAGAGCTCAGCGGTGATGAATAAGAAGCCAGCAGCCCTGAGTTGACATTTTCCGAAAGTATTTCTTCAGGCTCAGCGCATAGAAGCTGGGGTCCGGAGTGGAGCAAGGCGGCTTCTCCAGGTCACAGCTGAACCTTGTAATATGTAAGAGTCTCTGAGATTAGCAGGAGGTGGCTGAAAGCTGCAGAATTAAGCCAGTTGTGGAGAGCAGCGCCTGTGAGAAGCCAAGAGAGGCCCCTGGGAAAAATGTAACCTAAGTTGTAGTAGAGGCCCCTGGGTTTGGAGAGAGCCTGGGGAGAAGCTGAGGCTAGGCCTTATGAGGCAGTGTTGAATTAGCCCTGGAGAGGCTATTAATAATAATAATAATAATAATAATAATAATAATAACAACAACAACAACAACAACAACAACAATAATAATAATAATAATAATAATAAACACTACTTGGTTCCAGTAGAGATGTCAGAATGCTGGAGATGCAGGGCTGAGAGAGAGAGAGATGACCACTGGGACATCAGCGGGTGTGGAGTGGAGCCAGCCAGAGCTTACTAAACAAGCTATGTGCACCAGAAGCTGAGCTTCCCAAACACTTTGTAGCCTAGAGGATCATGAGACAGTCCCAGATGAGGGCCAGTGAGCTATTTATATAGTTAGGATTCAGTTTTGTTTTGATTTAATTATGGTTGTATCTTGGTTCTTCCTTCATGAGTGAGAAGTTTGTAACTTTTTTTAAATTTTATTTTATAGACGCTAACTGTTGAGAGATTTTGCACTTTTAAAGAGACATTGAATCTTTTAAAGAATTCAAACCTTTAAAGTATTTGTATCTCTTAAAGAATGTGGATTATTAAAGCTTATACTGTGGTTTTTTTCCCCTCAAACTTTATTTTATAAGCACATAACAGTACTAACTACAGTAGCCACTCCAAAGGTTGCAACCAGGAATTCTGGGTGCCCCACTTATCTCAGCACACCAGAGCGATTGCTTCTAGAATGGGGGAAGAGTCTGCTAGGGAGCAAACTCCAGCTGCCATCTCCAAAGGCAGACACCTTCTAAGACTCTCCAAACAGTAATCATTTTCATTGCCAACAACTTTAAAGTTCAGATTTTATCCACGCCATAGGAAAATACCCCTGATGGTTTCGTGGCCATTATTTGTCCTATTAAAAAAAAAAAAAAAAGAGGATGGGTGGGTGGAAATAAGAGTTTGTTTTTGTTTGAATTCCCTGTGATGGCACCCAGATATCTGTTGCCGATTTATGTCATTCACCTCACCTCTGCGTCTTTGTCATCTGTTCCAACTATGTGCACAGTTCCCAGATCCACCACCTATGCGGTCACGTCAGCCTCATGCTAAACACAGGTCATCTGACCATAAAACTACAGGAAAGCCAGAGCCCTACTGTGATTTTTTTTTATTGTGATATTAATGTTGAGGCAGGATCTGTCTGGTGTTTTGTATTTGATGGCTAATTATTTCCTCCCCTCCCCCCCCATGTCTACTTGCTGTCTTTTATGGTCAGACACTCACGTACCTCAAAATGATGTTTATAACCTTGCCTAAGAAATTATTCCTGATTGGCTCATTAAAAGGCCTAAACCTGGGCAGGGCAGAATGGGGTAGGAGTGGTCAAAGTTTGAGGGTTCTGGGAAGAGAAGGATCTTGGGAAGAAGAAGTAGGAGGAGGCAGGTATCAAGAGAGGAAGGGAGCAGATCCCAGAGCCACCATGATGGTTTAGCATGGAGGGGATACATGGCTAGATCGGCAGGGATGGAGGGGAGCAGCCAAGAATAAGCAAGTATTTAAGGAATTTTGGATGGGAGGTAGCCCAGACAGAAATGATGAAAGCAGATGGCATGGGATAGAGGATGGGAGACAGTGGAAGATAACTTAGAAGGTAAAATAAGGCTATTCTAAAATCTATCAGGTGTTGATGTCTTTATTAATTGTGAAAGTGGGTTGGATAAAACTGCCATAATAATTATAAGCCTTATAATAAAGTTTATTAGTCTATACTTTTAAATTAACAGCAACGTATTAACATGACATATTGGGGAGAAACAAGAAAGGAAAGGTTCTGATTTAACAGTAGTGTATTTATGTGTCAAGTTGACAAAGGATCAATTACGCTGACTAGGCTTTTTGGTTTGCTTGTTTTTGTTTTTGTCTATTTGACCCAAGCTACAGTCATTTGGGAAGAGAGAACCTCAGCTGAGAAAATCAGATTGGCCTGTGAGCAAGTCTGTCGGGGTATTTTCATGATTAATGATTAATGTGAGTCCGTCCTGACCACTGTGGGAGGTGCCATCCCTGGACAGGTAGTCCTGGCTTGTATAAGAAAACAGATTGACATATTTGGTTGATGTACCTGGAAGGCCTGCCTTTTCCTGAGGGGAGCAGAAGTGTGGGGGGTTGATCTAGGGGGAAGGGGAGGCCAGAAGGGAAAACTGAGGCAAGGGGAGGGAGGAGAAACTGCAGTCAGGATATGCTACATGAGAGAAGAAGAAAGAAAAGAAAGAAAAGAGGCTAAGCAAGTCGTGGGAAACAAGCCAATCAGCAGCATTCTTCTATGGTCTCTGCTTCAGTTCCTGCCTCCAGCTTCTGCCTCGACTTCCCTTGACGGTGGACTGTAGCCAGCAAACCAAATTAAACTCTTTCCTCCCAAGTCATTTTGGTCCGTGTTTTACCACAGCTACAGGAAGCAACTAGAACAGCCCTCTTTCATTAGTGTGTAGATGGCTGTTTGCCCGTGGTGCATGCACTGGGCTGTATGTCAAAATCCTAACCTCCTTTCCAAGACAAGATGGATTCACACTGAGTGGTTGCAGTGATTAAACGTAGACCCCTTTGGCAGCTCTGTGAGAACTGCGCCGACAGGCTCTTTGTTTTGTAGTGGAGAAAGTAGTAGTACTGTGCCTGAAGAGGTCAGAAGGCATGCCCACTTCTAAAAAGTGGCTTGTAACCAGGACTCAAATTCTATCCTGTGTTCTTCCCCCCGCCGCCCCTTCCACTCGCATGTTAGTCCATCGCTCACGTCTGTTTACCCTGAGCTTGCTATAAAAAAAAGTGGACGTGATCCTTCACTAGTTTGTTACTTGCTAAAGCTCATCTAGAAGAACGGCAATCTAATTCTTATTGACTGTGATGGCGTCTTATTTAGGGAGACAATACAAATAAAACAAAACGTTATCCTGGGTATCTATTATGGCATGTAACAGCCCAAATGTATCTTCCCAAAGGGTACAATTCATACTCCTCAGTGGGTTCCTTTCTCCAGGAGGCTGGCCTGAAACGCTGGTCACAGAGTTTTCTTCAGCCTTCTGGAGGCTAGCTAACGAAATCTCTGTCAGGTGAACCAGTCAGGAGGAAGGCCTCCTCAGCATTGAGGGAACTTTCCGGTCAGACCGCCGCCTCGCCCGCCCCTACCCCCCCCCCCCACCTCCCTCGCACCCCCCTCCCCCAGTGGCAGCTTGAGGGAGCTCAGGTTGGCTATGGGTTGAGACAATGGGAGTGAGTCGGTGCCCCTCCCAGCTGGGGAAGGGAGCCTCAGACTTGGAAAAGGGCAGGTAAACGACTGCACTTGGTGAAAATAAAGACAGTCAAGAGTCGAAGAGCTAGATTTTAATTCACTAAGCTTAGTGAAGATAAAGATAAAGACAGGGAGCTATAGAGGAAGAAACGGGGAGTCAACACTCCTACCCCAGACCTCTGGGATTTTAAACCAAGGGTATCTGAATTACAGGAGCCACATCCAGGACACCTCCCATAGTTTTGCTATGTGTTTATTCAAATAGCCAGCTTTTGACACGTCTTGGCCTAAAGTCTGTTTGGTTTGCTTTGGAAGTGTCCCTGCAAGGAACTAGCCTTTTAACACATTTTGGTCTTGTGGACTGTTGGCAGCAAAGGGAACAGCTGCTTATTTCTGAGCTGAAGCTTACCGGGAGGGGACATCTTCTCCACATTCAGATAAAGGCCCAGGCTCCTCTATACAAAAAAAAAAAAAAAAAAAAAAAAAAAAAAAATCTGTACAACATGGTGATTTCTGCTTTAGTGTGTTTACATGTGTCTGGATATGTTAGTATGCGTGGGGATGCACACATGCTTGTGTGTGTGCCGTGTGTGTGGAGCCCAGTGGTCAGCAGTAGTGTCTGTATCACTCTCTAACTTGGTTTTTTGAGGCAGGGTCTCTCACTGAACCTGTAGCTCACTGGTTAGGAGAGGCTAGCTCCTTGGAGTCCTGCTTTGGTGTTCTCAGTAGTGGGGTTACAGGTGCCCCACTTCACTCAGCTCTTTGTGGAAGTGGTAGGAACCAAACTCAGGCCCCCGTGCTTACATGGCAAGCACTTTACTGACTGAGCCATCTCCCTAGACTCTGTTTTATCTTTTCATCGCAAACTATATCAGAGACTTAAAAAAAATTCATTTCTGTTTCAACCTTTCATAGTGTTCTTAGTGATAAGTAAGCATAGTGTTAAAGGTTTAGTAATATTTCTGCTCTACTGTGCACAGAATTATCAACTCAGATGATAGGTACATGCTTTTAACAATAATTCTATTCAAGTGCAAGATCATAAAATTATTTATGTAACAGCTGTTCTGTGATGAATACAATAATGACCACAATAATCATGAGTATTTGATGTATTTTGCCTCACTGAATTGGCATATTTGTTACTGATAATACTAAAATACACAATACTGAATCGCCATTCTTTAGCAAAAAGAGAGCTGCCTTTGAACTATGACAGTTGTAACTTTAAATTTCTGCTTTGCCTGGTGCTGTCATTATTCTTGGGTAAACTAATTTATTCCAAGTTGGCTTCCTGTTTTTTAAATAGGAATACTGAAACCTTGCAGAATCATGCTAATGATATCATTATGTTCCTAAAATAATCATATGCAATGCCTGATACACTGGATGCCACTGGATAGTGATGGTGGCTATTGTTATTAATGTCCTCTTTACTAACCAGGGCAGTGAGTGTTAAGGATCAGTTTCCTTATGGACACTGAGTTCGAATAAATGTTAGTCATCAAGAGAAATATTTAAAAATGCCTCTGATCATCTGGCTGAGTTACCGTCCTCACTCAAATAAATGCAAAATAGATGGTATAAGAGAAAAAGTTCTCAGCTAGGGCGGTGACATATGCCTGTAATCCTAGCACTCGGGGAGGCAGAGGCAGGCATATCTCTGTGAATTTGAGGCCAGCCTGGTCTACAAAGCGAGTTCAGGACAGGCAAGGCTACACAGAGAAACCCTGTCTCACAAAACAAAACAACATCAACAAAAGGAAATAAAAAAGAAAAAGTTCTCTCCAGGTGATCATTAAATGAGCTAGCAGATTAGGATTCACACTTTCCACTGGACTTGCTTCCTAGAAAGCAAGGATAAAAAGCGGGGGGGAGGGGGGGTCAGAAGCTGTGCCATTTCTGTTCTAGTTCTCCCCACACTAAATCTTCCCAAGATATCACCCCCTAGAGGTGCTGCCACTCACATTGAGAATTTCCCCCCAAATTCTACGCCTAGGGCTTCGGGAAGCAGCAGCTCACTTTAAGGCTGTGGCTAGAGGAACACGTGGGAGTCAGTCCCAGCATGGAGAGAAGAGGGAACACAAAGACAGGTCTGTGCTGAGGCAGGGACACTCCCATTCATGGCTGAAGGCTGGCTCAAAGAATTCACACCGAATCTAATGGCCTTTAGACTTCTGCCTTGGCTGGTACTGATCTGAGAGTAGGAAAGAGGGAACTCAACCCTGTGGTCTGGAGGTCACTGTGTCCTGCTGTCATGGGCTTAGTAGTTTTAATTTTGTAGAAGTATGTGAGGCAGACTGAATATATACAAGAAAGGTGAGGCCAGGTCACAGGGTTGGCAGGTGGCAAAGGTAGCAGCATCCTCATGTTAGTTTGAATTTAAAGGCTAAAATTTCAGAGATCCTTGGGAACAAAAGGCTCCCCTCCTCCCCAGGATGTCTGCAATTTAACTCAACACACTTGTAATTAAGGACATTTTGCATGCAAACTTTTTTAATACAAAGACAGCTAAGTTGCTACTGCTACCCAATGGGCATTTACAATCTTGGGAAAAGATCTAGGCCAAGTTAACCTGATCTCTAAGTCCTGTTCCCCTTGCTCTCACCTGCAGTGTGAGATAATTAGAATCTTTTGAGACATTTTATCAAGAAGAAAATTTTCCAGTGGATATTTTAGAAAGACTATAATGTAAATAAAACCCTATAAAATAATACGATAAAGCATTTAACTCACACCTCGGTCCATGGGCAAGTTCTTTTACTGTTTGGTACTTGATTTAACCCTTCATAAACCCTAGGAGGTAGGGAGTATTATGGTACCCATTTCACAGTTGAGGAAACTGAGGGCTAAGGGGTGAAGTGACCCAATTAAAGTGGACTTAGCGCCAATAGAGTATCTGAGTAGGGATAGAAAACCAGGTCTCCAGAGAGCCAGCCCACATCTTGCTTCTTATGTACTGTTCTAGCTTCGCTTCCGATGCCAGGATAAAACATCCTGGAAAACAACTTAGGAGAGCAAGGCTTTGTTTTAGCTCACAAATCTGGCTTACAGTCCACCATTGCAGGGAAGTCAAGAAGGCAGGAACTTTAAGCAGGAGGGAGAGAGAGGGGGGGGAGGGAGAGGGGAAGAGGGAGAGGGGGAGAGGGAGAGGGAGAGAGAGGGAGGGAGGGAGGGAGGGAGGGAGGGGGGGGAGGGGAAGAGGGAGAGGGAGAGGAAATGCATGCATGTCTGCAGCTCTGCTCTTTTTTTATCTGCTCTCAATATGAGTCAAGATCCATGTCCCAGGGGATGGCTCTGCTCTCTTTTAGGCTGGTCTACCCACATCAGCTGACATGGTCAAGACACGGGCCCACAGACATGCCAACAGGCCAACGTGATCCAGAGAGTCACTCACCGGAGACTCTCCCCAGGAGATTCCAAACTGTGTCAAGTAACCATCACAAACACACAAAGTCAGTTCTGGGTTCTCAGGCCCAGCCTCACCATACACAGAGCAGGGATTTAATCTTTTAAAAATCTCTGTTTGACAGGGCCTCACTCTGCAGCTCAGTGAGGCCTTGCATTCAGGGTCCTCTTGTTTCCTCCTCTTAAATGCAGGGATTAAAGGCCTACACCATCATGCTTGGCAAAGGGATATTCATGATCTTTAGAAATAATTTGATTTCTTTTATTATATGGCTCAACTTAAATGAAACCTATTATGGATTTTCATAATCTTCAGAACTAGGTGCTCAAGTTACAAAAAGAGGTTAGAAAGGGTTAAAAAAAAAAGAGGTGTTTAACACCTCTTTGGATTCTTATTTTGTTTGATAGCATGTATTATCCAAGACAGTGTTTAACTCAAACACTGATTTTTAAACTTCCTTCTGAAGCAGGCCGCTCATTTAATCTTTACAAGTTAGTGGTAAACATGTACTTAAGCTAAAAATATCTTTAATATTAAAAAGCAACGGTGTGGTCTTCTGGTTCAGCTTCTTAGACTGGAATAGCTGGGTTGACATCAGCTCTCCTGATTTAAATAAGTGTAGACTTAGAAGAAACCCACAAAGAGACTGGTTTCAAACACTGGATGACGGGTGGTATGAGTCGGGTCACAGGGTGAGT
Organism: Acomys minous; assembly: GCF_964271855.1. Taxonomy (NCBI): domain Eukaryota; kingdom Metazoa; phylum Chordata; class Mammalia; order Rodentia; family Muridae; genus Acomys; species Acomys minous. The sequence continues at coordinate 90,952,145 of NC_140487.1, forward strand.
CCCGGGCTCTGCATGGGGAGAGTTTCAAGCTGAAGTATGTATAGACAGAGGGCTGGTACTCAAGCAATGGACCCGTTGGACTGAGGAGGCTAGGACAGGTTGGTAGCTGGGGCTACTGTTATCTTTAGTTCAAGGAATCTGGGGACAATGGGCTGTGCAGCAAGAACCACAGGAAGCTATGAGGAGTTTCCTCAACACTTCAAGGCAGGGAAATAAGTTTGATTTGCATGGAGGCTTGTCAGGTGGCAGCTACGGGTGAGACAGCACAGAAATACACAGGATCAGCTATGCTAGCAAGCAGTGCAACTCCGAGCCTTCCCAAACAGACAGACTCTCCCCCACAATAGTTTGTAAATGCAGAAGTTCCTAGATTGACACAAATTCAACCTTTCCAATGAGACAGAACATTCATAGAAGACGCCAGGCAAGGCAAGCATGTTACTTGTAAACGGGCAGGAAGTATAAGCAGTAATCTATGATTTGTGTTAAGTTTGTCCTCCCAGACCCAGCAAAGCTGCAACAGAGAGGATGGGGTCTTGTGTACACACTACAGCTATGGGGCCCACAGAGCACTCAGCTCTGTGTGTATCAATCCTGGGAGTCACTGGCCTCCCTGTATTCTAGGAGGAAGGAGGAAGGAAGACATGGCCCGAGTTATAAGGAGAACACTTTCTTCTTGTCCAGCACATTGCTTAATCTTCTGTCTAGGGGTTACAAGGAAGCCATCTATGGAGACCTTCTGACTAAGTCAAGAAAGGTGGCTTCAGCAATGGGAACCATGCCCCAAGGTATGGACTCAACTCAGCAAAGCCTATAAACCAGCCTGACAAAACCCAGAGGCAAACATGACTCAGAAACTAAGTTAAATTTATCAGTTAGTGGGGCTTTAGAAACACCATAGGCTCTTCACTAATAAGATATGCCATTAGGCCTATTTAGCTTTAAAGTATGAAGCCAGTTAAGTAAATGAATCAACACTTTTTAAAAAAGCAGTATTCAATGTTACACAGTGTATTATTAAAATATTCAGGAGCCAGGAAGATGGCTAAGCTGATAAAGGCACATACTATGCAAGCCTCATGATCCATGTTTGATCTCTGGAATCCACGGTAATGGATATGGCCTAGTTGTCCTCTGAGCATCATATGCACCTCAACACGTAAACATGAGTACATGAGTTCAGATTTCCAGAACCCACATAAAGGCTAGGTGTGACTGTGTATATCTGTAACTTCTCCACAGAGGGATGGAATAGGAGGGAAGAGGCAGGTGGATCCTACGAGTTCACTAGCCAGGTGGGGTTGCTAAACAGAGGCCTCCATATTAAGAGAGAGGCCTTGTCTCAAGAAACAAGGTGGAGAATCAGTTGGCCTCCACACATACCTGCATGGTTGGAGCATCAACATACACACATGCATAACACACACACACACACACACACACACACACACACACACACACACACACACACACACCCTTTAAAGCTGCAGATACTGCAATCATGTTTGAGAAAAAAGTGTTTTTGAGACAAGGTTTCACTATGTAGCCCTGACTGACCTGTAACTTGCTACTTACACTAAGCTGGCTTGGAACTCACAGAGATCCACCTGCCTCTGTCTCCTGAGTTCTAGGATTAACAGTGTATACCACCATGACTGACATATTTGACAAATTGAGAGAAAATATGTTCAAAATGTAAAGGAAAAAGTGGTCATAGGGAATAAAAGGGTATAGGATCTTAATAGATGTGTAGAAGCTGACAAATGGACATTCTAGAACTGAGTAACATATTAGCTGAAATGGAAACTAACTAAATGGACTTAATAGTAGATTGAAGACATTAGAAGATACAGATACCCAAACAAAAGATGAATAGAATTTATACAATCTGTAGAGTAAAAGGAAAAAAGTTAAAGAATGAAAGAATTTTTGCTTCAGGGATCCGTGGGTAAAGGCACATGGTTTCTTCTTTAATTAGTAATGTAGGTATAATCCAGAGTCTATAGGCAGGAAAGAGACACAAAAGGAGCATATAGGTCCATTTTCTTAATATACATCTGTAAAATCCTAAATTCAACATTGGCCAATATACATAGCATGAAACCAGTTCATAATATAAAATGGTGTGTGTATAGGGGGTATAAGAAATGTATACCATTGGGGAAATCTATTAATGTAATTTACTTCGTAAATGGCAACAACTTATTATACAATCAGGTCAATAATTAGTACATAAACGGCCCTTGAATCTCTTCAGCATCGTGTGTGTGTGTGTGTGTGTGTGTGTGTGATATATATATATATATATATATATATATATATATATATATATATATATATAGAGAGAGAGAGAGAGAGAGAGAGAGAGAGAGTCCATGCATGGACTGGACCTAGTCATCATGTATTTAGATAACACCTGTCTTTATACCTTTCCATCAGCTGCCATTTACCACTTTACTGGAGTATTTTATTTAATTTGTTTCATATATATATATATATATATATATATATATTGTTAGAGAACTTGATATATGCATATATGGGGTTTGTTCACACACCACTCCCAACTCTCTCTTCTCCAATTCTTCTCCTATCTGTCATAGGAGAATATTTACTCATAACTACCTCAAAATATGTCACTCCTAAATAAGGACTATTTAAAAATACTTTATCTTTATTTTTATTTTTAATTATGTCTATATGAGCATCTGCACATTGGTATGTTTATATGAGTGCAAGCATCTGCAGAAGCCAGAACAGGGCATCAGATCCACTGGTGCTGACGTTACAGGCAGTTTTGAGCTACCCCGCATGAGGGCTGGGAAATGGTCTTGTAGAAGAGAAGCGAGCATTTATAACTGATGAGCCATCTCTTCATCCATAGCTAAACAAGACCTGTAGCCATACTTTTAAAATCTATTATATTTTTGTTCCTTATCTCTCTTTCTCCCTTCTCCACTTGAATCCCTGCCAACATCCCAACACTAGGTAGGAGAAAAACAGTAGTGGGGAGAAGGGGCGTGGCTAATCTTTGGCTACTTCCTGCTGTTTAGGGTAGTTTGGTTCTTTGGGGCTATACCAATCTTCGTTGTCTGGATATTCGGAGGCCTTCTCTTCCTCCCCCAACAGCTTCCTCCAAGAATTCTTCTAATAGCCCTGGTTCCTGTAACAATAGAAACCAGAGTAACAAGTCACTACAGATCTTTGAAGAACAATCAGCATGACACTGGAACAGAATACAAAGAGCAATGGGCCACCGAGTGTTTACTAGACCGAGTTGGGAAATGTCATTTAGTCTGGTCAGGGGAGAAACTGAATCTTGGCTTATCTGAACATCATGCACAAGGAACCAGTCTTCATTTATTCAGAAACAAAACACGAAAGTAAATCTATAATGTGCACGGGGAAAACATGTTACCAGAAGGGAAACAAAAACTATGACTGTAGTTTTCTCAAAATGTGAGAAACTCAAACACAGACTGTGGTGGTTTGAAAGAAAAACCCCATGGTCACCAGTTAGTGGAAGTGTTTGGGAAAAAATTAGAAGTGTCTGTAGTGGATGTAAATGTGTTTTTGTTTTGATCCCAAATGTGGGCTGTGACACAGACTTATATAAGGGTGTGCAGTGTTTTTCTGTTGAGAACAGAATTGTGAGAGAACAGGTGATATTTGTCCACTGGAAGAGGAACCGCCTCTTGTGGGGCATGGCCTTTGCCAACTGATAAACTTCCTAGTATAGACTCTAAAAGGATATGTGTATATATATATACATACATACATCTCCAAATCAAGAGGTGGGGCTTTTTTGGTCTTGGCTGTTCATCACTGTACTTCAAGATGGTGTTCCAGCGAAGGCTTCAAGGCTGAGGGTTCTAGCTGCTGCTCTGGGCTCCAGCTGTTGCTGCGGAATCCAGCAGCTGCAGTTACAGTTGCCTTCGCAGAATCGCTGGTTTGCTGTTTAAGGGGTCTATTGGAACCCTGCCGACTACGCCAGTGGAATTGCTCCAAGAAACTGAGTGTAAAAAGGTCTATCTCTCCTGTTCCCATTAACCTCTCCTGTCTCCTATCTAGGGCAAGTGCATTGGAAGGCAGGTGTAATCGTTAAAGGAACCCAAACAAAGAAGGTACTGATCACTAGTAACCTGACAAAATCAAAAGCAAGATGGTACTTTCCATGTTGAGGCAACCACGAGAGCTCAATAGTGCCCTGTTGGGAGGAATAGTACGGGGCTGTGGCCTTCAGATGTCAGCTGAATGATTTGTTCACACTTCAAGACTTAGCCACTTCTCTGCTCATCACACACATATACACATAATTTGCGCATGAGAAATCAGAAATCAAGTACAAAGAAGGAATTATATTTGCAACGCACAGAATAGACAAAAGAAAAACAGCGAGGGAAACAACTGAATGAAAAGCGGTTCTTGGGGCTACCAGGCAGTTTGTAGAGAGTGGACTGCTAATGAAGTCATGCACAGGCGTGCAACCTCAGCAGTAGTCAGAGACGCAAAACTAAACCATAACGAACACCAAAACCACAAAGAGTAAAAACAAACACCGATGGTGGCAAGAGTGAAAAACAGCACTCATATTTTTCTTGATGAAGCAGGAGTTGGTGTAGCTTTGGAAGATGTAGTAGTGTATTACCTTAAAAATAGCACATATGCAAAAGCTGCACAGTGTCCGTTCCTATTTACCACACATTAATAGACATTCTAAAGGTTTATAAATTGTGTGTGTGTGTGTGTGTGTGTGTGTGTGTGTGTGTGTGTGTGTGTACATGTATACACATAACTGTACCAGGATGACAGAAGAGCATGCTGGGTCTCCTGCAGCTGGAATTACAGGCAGTTGTGAGCTGCCCAAAGAGGGTACTGGGAATTGAAGTCTAGTCCTCTGGAAGAGCAAGTGCTCTTAGCTGCCGAACCATTTCTCAAGTGGTAACATATTCCAGACTGTTCATAACAGTATTGCTAATGAGAGCTAAAATATGAACAATATAAGTGATCATCAATAGGACTAGAATAAAAAATGTACATTTATAAATCAATATACATTTCTGTTTGGGGATGTTGTCTAATAATGGGAGAAACTTCAAATACTTGGCATCAATATTGGATGGCTCCTACAATATAAGGAGATAAGCAAACCACAGAAGGCTATATGAGTATTAAATATATTTAATGTAAAACAAGAAAATTGAACAGTAATGTAGTTTGGAAATGGATACATGAAGAGAAGACTTACTGTAATGAAAGTCATTGCAGGGTTTACTCCCAGGGAAAAGCTGGTAAGGCACTGCTGAGGGCCTTTTTTTTTTTTTTTTTGGGCTCAATAACATCCTGTTTCTTAACTGAATGATAAAAACACAGGCACTTTCCCCTCCATTGTTAGGATGTGTTCTATACCCTTCAGTAAAGTTAATGTATTTTGTAGTGAAATAACTTTAACACGGACTTTAACTGGACAGCTTTTTAGGCTCTTTTTATCTTTGAAGATCTGTGGGCGCGTTATATTGAGTTCAGACTGAGCAACAGGCACTGAGATTCACATAGTGGGGAATTGGACAGGAAATCTTGAAGGGAAATAGGTCCACGCTGAAAGAGAATCACAGAACAGGTGACTAAGAAGATGACTATGATAGTGATGCTGGGAGACATCTGGAATTTTACTTGAGAGATCCTGGGTTCCAGTCATATTTTTGCCTTTGTCTTCGGGGATAATTTCCTGTATCTTATATTGTTTTTGTAAACTGTATCATAAAGTTCAAACTTAAGGAAGATTACTAATTATAGTATAGTTGGGGATATTGAGGCCGTAGGTTGACGCCACATGCCCATAATGCCATCACTGCTTTGGAACTCAGGGATTTCCAGTTCTGAGCACAGGTCCATCTCACAGCAGTTCCCTTTCCTACTTGTTAAGAGTTCACAGCTTGACATCACAGACGAGCTGCCCCGCCCCCGTCATAAGCCCCGCCCCACCAGAATCAGAACCACGCCTACTGCCTCTCGCTCTGGCGTGTCCCTCCGCGGAGCGGCTCTTCCGGCCCCGCCCCTCTAGGCTGCCATGACAACGAGTCCGCGCCCCGCGCTCAGCTGCTGCTCCGGCGGGACCCAGGCTGGACCGCGGGCCCCGGCCTGGGGGCCAAAGCTGCCACCGCCGCCGCCACCTCATCTCCTCCCCGTCCCTGTCCCGCCCCGCGTCTTCCCGCTGCACTCGGGCCGGAGGCCGGGGTCCCTCCCCGCCGCCCCATCCTGCGCGGATGCCGAAGGTAAAGGCGCTGCAATGCGCCTTGGCGCTGGAGATTCGCTCTGTGAGTACCGGCCCCGTCCCGCCCCAGCTTCCATGTCCGCCTCCCGCCCTGGCCCTGGGGACCCCTTGAAATCTCGAGTGCCCTCCCACTCCAGTTTCTAAGGGGGCCTCAACCCAACTTCCTGGAGCGCTTTCGTATCTAGTCCATACCACTTCAGAGTTCCGGTCCCACGGACAGTAGTTTGAATTCCGCTTTACTCCTGTTCTAGTAAGGGACTCTTGGACCCTTGCTCCAATCTGTGGGTGTGTGGCGTTCCCGCCAAATCGCTGCAGGCTTTCAGATTCTTCCCAAACTTCCAGTTAGCGTAGTAACCCCTTTTCAATCGAGGTGGAGTTCCTAACAAAAACAACTTATTTGTGACATCATTGCACAAAGTTTCTTGCCTCCTCCCAGGACAAACCCAACTCCTCAGAAGCCACTTCAGCCCTTCCCTCCAGTCCCCAAGCCCTCCTGACTTTGGGAGGGGTCCCTTTGCATCCTTCTTCCAATCGCCCCCCCCCCCCCCCCCCGCGAAAGACTGGGTCAGCTTTTCCGGACAGCAGCTACTTCAAGCTTGTAACTCCACTCAGTTACTCCGCACCTTAAGGGGATTCTGTCCAGTCTCTTTCAGTAAATCCAACCAAGACTAGGAGCCCCACCTGACCTCCAGTGAGGGTCTCAGGCCTTTCAAGGTGTTTAGAGGCCCTCATTTCCCTTGATAACAGCAGTTTTCTGAGATTTTCCAGGTTCTGAGATTTTCAGCGTCATTTCAGAGAAATTTATCTCCACTTAGAACTCCTGTACTTTTTCGCGCCTTCATCCTTGAAGTGCCCGCATTAAGACTCAGTCTTCTTGTTGGTATCCCAGAATAAGTAGGGATGATGGTACACAGTCTCTGCCATTTTCTGTGCCTGTCCCAAGGAGCTCTCTTGCATTTTCTTCCCTTTGGCCTCCAAACTAGGCTCGTCTCTGCACTTACCCGATGCTTGCCGCACCCACTTTTTCTAGGGCCTTCCTTCCTCTCTTTGAGGCTGCAGCAGCACAGGAACTTAAACCAGCCTAGAGGTCACAAAATTCTTTCAGGGCTTTAGTTCAGCCTTAAGGAGAAGCTTGGGTCGGGCAGAGTACTACTGCAGGAGTGGAGGGTTGGTGAGTTTCTAGGCCTCAAACTAATGTTCAAGACGCAGAGGTTTTTAATTCAGAAACTATACTGTCCTTGTCCGTCTGTGTTTGCATCACAAGCTGACTTTCTGGGAACATTTTTTTTTTCCTTCAAAGTAAGAATAGTTTACGAAAACAATGCAAAAACCGATTTCTAAATGCGCTAGAGCAGGTAATAAAACTCCGAACTCCACTCTGTAACTTCGTTGTCTGCTGCTGCTTCCTCTCTTTCTAACCAATGGTTTAGCGGCTTGAAGGAGTGCAGCTGCCTGGCAGGCTGGCTGCCCTGGTTACCAATCCTCTGCCAAGAGGAAGTACTCTGTTGTGACTGCAGCCCGAGGGAGACAGAGACATTTTATCCCACTATGCTGTTTTCTTAGTATACGGTTCACTGAAGAAAATGGATAGCTATATCGCCGAAGCATGCTGGTGCAAATTTATGTTTATAAACACTCGAGTTACAATATTTTATAGTTCCCCAAATCTTCCAAGGCATTGCATTTCATCTCTTTAACTACTCTGTGTGCTGTAGATACTGTATTTTCCAGCCAGCAGGAGCCCTTTAAATGACTCATGTTCAGAAGGAGCAAAAGTGACCATTACTAATCATAGAAGTTAAGGGAGATTAATTTGGCTTTAATTGGATAGAGGAATCACAGGGCCACATATATTTTAAATATCTTTTCAATTGTAATTTTATGTTTAAACTTTTTACACATTTAACATGATATAGAGGTCAGAGCTGTGCTATGAGAAGCCCTATGTAAGACAGGTTTTTGACATTACTCATAACTACAGGTAACCACTGCCATTGTCATGATATAAACAGATACATACTTATACATATATTTATTTATTTTCTTACACATTAGGCAGCATATTACATAAACTGTACCTTATGTAATATGTCCTGGAGATCACTCTGTGTCTGTGAAGAGTGCCATCTTGTTTTCTCCCTGGCTGTTTAAATTTAAAATGGCAACCCAACAGAGTAATTAAATGAGTATTTTAAAGAATAATTCTTGGTTATGACTTGTGTACATTAATTTGATTCATCTGTGTAGAGGTGCATGTACTATGCAAAAGGTTTTTTTGGTGAAAAATTGAAAGCAAATTGCTGATACTACTAGGTACTGCGTCACAAATACTCTAATATGAGGGTATGTACGTAAACCCAATTTTGAGATCATAATTGGGGTAATTAATGACAGTATCTTAATACTGTGTACATATTTAGTTATCACAAAGATAATTTTTTAGCTTACTTTTAAACCAAGATCCATTTGATTCTTAGTCTTGAAGTCTGTATTATTATAGAGAATTCTTTATTTCTGTGTTATTTTTTTCTACCAGTGGATTTTGTTAAGTTCACACATTGATCGTTACCCAGATCAATAGTTAGAAATGCACATCACTCTATGGAGTTCCCCCATTCCCCACACTGGAAAGAAGCTGCTGTTCTGATTTCTCAGCTTAGGTTAGTGTGTCAACACTGGAAGCTCGTATTGGGACATACTGTAATATTTTATGTCAGGTGACTTCTGCTGATCATGACTTTGAGATTCAGTAATGTCATCTGTTTCAGGGAGTTGTCCTCTAAATCATGGGTAATGCTCTCTTGTATATGTATGACAACATTCTCTTGTTTTAAAATGACAAATAAAAACATACTGTCTTCACAGTGTGCAAAGTGGCTGTATTTTCTTTATCTTTTTGCTGTGACTTGACAGAAGTAATTAAGAGGGCAGAGGGGGTATATTTGTTACTTTTTTGTTGTTGTTGCTGTGATAAAATACCATGCTCAAAACCAACCCAAGGACAGAGTTTATTTTAAATTCTGGGTTGACAGGGATGGAATCTATTCTGGCTGGGTTGGCATGGCATCAGCCAGGGATAGGTAGCACGGTGGTAGGAGCAGGGAAACAGCCGATCACATTTTTATCTATGACTACGAAGCAGAGGGAGAAGAGGAAATGGGGTGAAACTACAAACCCCCAACGCCTGGCCCACTGATGCACTGCTTCTAGCAAGGCTCCAGCTTAGCTTTATCAAGGTTCCAGTCACTCATCTACCTCGGCATTGCCACAACGGGAGACCAAGTTATAAGGGATGCTTTTCTTTCAAACCCCCACAAGAGGTTTTACTTTGGTTTACAGTATGAGGGACAGTAAGGCGTGGATGTAGGGGTGGCTTTGCCCCCTGAGGGCAGTTCACACTTGGCAGATTAGGAAGCAGACAGGGTCAGAAGCAGGGACAGATTGTAACCTAATGGCCGGCATCTGTTAGCCAAATCGTGCTCCTAGAGGTTCCACAGCCTTCACAAATAGGATCATATAATGAGGACCAAGTGCTGAGACTCACGAGTTAGTGGGGGACAGTTTATATTTAAGCCATAGCAGTGATGTTTTGATGCATGTACGCACTATGAAGTGATTAGACCAAACAATTTACACACCTTATCACCTCACATAATTTTGTATTGAGAACATTTAAGATATGTTGTTTTAGGAAGTTTCATGTTTATAATAGTTTTTTTTTTTTAACCATAACCACCATGCCATGTATCCGTAGAACTTACTCATCCTGTCTGAAACTTGGTTCCCTTTCACCAACATCTCTATATTCCCCTCAATTGCCTCCAGGTTCCTGGCAGCCAGAATTGTACTTTATGCTTCTGTGAGTTTGACTTTTTAAAAATATTTTATTTACAAGTAAGATCACACTTTGTCATTCTGTGCCTGGTTTATGTATGTATTGAAAATGCTAGGATTTCCTTTATGTCAACCATGTCTCAAATGTTTAGTCCATTTAAAAAACTATGTTCATCCAATGATGGACACTAAGGTTGATTGCTTGTGAACGCGGGTGTTGCAGATGTCTCTTCTGTATACGGGTTTCATTACCTTTGGGTATATATCTGGAAGTGAGGTTGCAAGGTAGCTATATTTTTAGTTATTTGAGGATTCTTCATGCTGTTTTTATAATGGCAATGCTAATTTGTGTTCCCACCATCCGCATCCAAAGGCTCCCATTTATCCAGATGGCTGTCTATAGAAAATATCCTTCTCTATTCTAATTCAACTCATGTGAGGTAGTATTTCAATTTTTGATTGGCATTTCCTGATGAGCAGAGGTGGATGCACCTTTCCATGTATATGTTAGCTATTTGTATGTCGTCTTTAGCGAACTATCAATTCAAGACCTTTGCCCATTTTAAAATGAGTGATTTGGTTTTTTTTTTTTTTGTCTTTTTGTTTTTGAGTTCTTTTAATATGTTGATACCATTATTAACTATATGGTTTATCCATATTTTTCCATTCTATTAGTTGTCTTTTACACTGTTAATTGTTTCCTTTGATTTGAAGAGGCTTTGTGCGTTGATGCTGTCTATTCTCTTTTTATAGGTATTGTATCCTGTTTGTGACAATTATGGTAATGCTCTGAAGAGTCATTCTTACAAAATCTCTCATGGACATTACCTTTAGAAGAGAACAGGCTCAAGTAGAGAATATCCCATGATGTATTGTTGCCTATTTTTTCTCTTCTGCTGAAATTTAATATTTTTCCCAATATTACTTTTCTTCTAAGCTAGGAGTCTCTGCTTGTGTGTTGCAAATGCAGCATCACACTCTCTCCCCTCCCTCTCATGCCTGTTTGCTTCACTCTGGTACTTGGGGTGACGTTGGAGGTGTGACCTGTAGTGCTGTATAAGATGAGAGCAAAGAACAGCAGACAGGAAAGGTTGGGCCAGATCACACACCATTTTGTGTTGTCCAACAAAGCCATATAACTTGCGAGAAAATATATTGCTGGGAGAAAAGTGTGACTTTCTCAAGGAATCTTTCAGGAATGACATGGTATACCAAGTCACATGTTTTTACAAAGCATCTAGAGAATTACACTTCCCAAGGGTTTTATATGTTTAGTATTGGACACTTATCTTTAACAGAAAAGGGGTACGTCTGCTGCTTCAACTTTGTACTTTTTATTATTGAGTATTTCAGTGTTCACATTTTTTTTAATAGAAGAAAGTACTGTAGAGCTTAATTAGATCAGCAAGGAGACTGAGGAGGTTTCTTTAAGACTTGTTTGGGTTATTTGATATAATTCTGAGTTTTTCACCTCCATATTTACTTCACTTTATTACCTAACTGGAACTAATGACGGCATGCAGCAAACAGAGCTGAGTTTTTCCAGGCTCTACCCATTTGGACACTTCATACATGAGATCCTTATCAAATCAGGGACTGTCATGCTACCATTAAAGCCTTTTAATTACATAATATTTGAGAATGACAGAAAAAAATACAAGTGGGAGACAACATGACTCCTTCTGTTTAACAACAGAAAAAATATAGGTGATAGATACTATGACCTCCCCATTCAGCAATTGATGCATTTTAGGTTTGCTTCATTTAAAGAAATCAAATGCCACATATGTAGTTCAGGCCTCTCCGTGTTTCCTTTGATCCTATTTTTCTATCTTCTGCCTGTGAGTTAAGGCAACAAATGCCCACAGATGCTGTATACAGGTGCAACATACCGTCCAGTTTAGCCCTGGCCAAATAATTAATATGTAAAAATGCCTTTGTTGTGTGATTTATTTATTTTTCTCTTTTGTTAGGATGCTTGGTTTATGTGTTATATGTGTAGATCAGTTGCACAATGCTTGCTTTAAGAAGAAAGCTTTGGATACAAGGGATGGGATAACAATTGAGATGTTATATGAATAAATTAATAAAATATATTAAAAAAGAAGAAAGCTTTGGAATGTTTAGTTTTGTTTACTTGTTATTGTTATTACTATTATTATTATTATTTGTTGTCATTGTTTTGTTCTTTTGTTGTTGTACTGAGGGTCATGAGCATCTCAGGGAAGTGCTCTGACACTGAACTGTGACCTCAGTGCTTCTGGGTCATGTAGAGTGGAGGCCCTGCAAGTACTAACCAGCGAGTACATTTACAACAGGAACTTTGAGCCTTTAGGTATCATTCATATTAGTTTCCCAGGACTGCCATGAAAAACATACCTTAAAATAGTTTTTTTTCCTCACATTTCTGGAGGCCAAAACCATAAAAGTGACACCAATCTGATGGCTCTAGGAGTGTTTTGGACTGCACTAAGTAACTGGGGTCCTCTGATCCTAGCAGTTTACTTTTCTGTGACTGGCCCTGTTCAGTCTTCTGCCCCAAGGAATGAATATAAGGTTTTATTATTTTTTTCCTGTTAAACATATTTTGAATACTTAAACATCTATTGATGACAAGTAATATACTTTTCAGTGATCTCGTAGGAAAAGCTTTTTTCCCCATTTCTCTTCAGTAATATTTTCTTTCTATTTTCTATTTTTTTTTTTTTTTGCTGGTAAAGAATGTTGTGGACTTAAATGTTTACTGTGATGAATAAACGTTTCACATATTTTTCACGTACTATTGATTTTTAAAATCAGTGTATGAAGTATAGCATATATTCAGAATGTGTGCAATCCCAAGTGTAATCAGCAGCAGTGAGGGGGCTACCACCCCATCTGCTGGCCTGTTCCCCTCCCTTCCCATCCCTTCCCGTCCTATTAACAATGTATTTGGAACTTTTGCTCTGTCTATACATGAATAACTCATCACATATAACTTTGTGAAAGGGAGCTCCACAATCCTGTAAGCCGTGGCTCTGGCTCCCTTATGTGAACCTACCACTTTTTATTTGTCCATCCTGTGGCTGATGAACATTTCCAACGAGAGCTTCCACAAGCAACACTGCTATGAAATCCTGTATACCTCTTTGTGAACTTTCAGGATTTTCATTTTGGGTTCAGCAGCATTGCTGATGTCTCTTATCAATTCTAATGGTTTTTATGTGGAAGGCCATTTTATTTGCAAATAAAGATAGCCTTGCTTACTCCTGACTGATCCTTTGTTGTTTTTTTCCACTTGTCCTTATGTTATTGCCTAGAATCTTCTCTGTAATGTTGCATGTAAAAGTACAGATATCTATCTAGACTTTCTGAGTTTAAGAAGTTATGATTCTGAATTTTTACCCATGAGAGTAGACTGATTCTTATGAGATGGCTAATAATACTCTTTGTTTAATGACATCTTCCAAATGAAATTTCATGCATAGGCAACCCAATATAAGATCAACTGTAAGGCTTTCATTTGTTGAATTACTGTAGTATGCTTTTATTTTTAACTTTAAAATTATTCTAGTTGAATTATTTTTAATGATTTTCAAATTTAAGGGAACTATATATTGTTCCCATAGTTGTAAAACTAGACACAAAAGTATTTTATTTTATCCATTTATCTTTTTAATCACATGGACTTGTGCATATCTCCTTGTGTGATTATGTGTATTTAAATGCAGGTGCCTGCAGAGGCCACAAGAGGGTGTCAGATCCCCTTGAACTAGAGTATGAATCATCTGACAGGAGTGTGGTTTCTCCACAGGAACATTAAGTGCTCTAACCGCTGAGCTGCCTCTCCAGCCCAGCATGTGTGTTTTTGACATGGAGCTCTTGCTCCTTTGATAAATTATTTTTAGTTTAGTATATAATGCTTTCACTCTGCTTTGCTGGCTTGGACTGGGAAAATTTTAAGTTTAGTATCATTTGTTGTTTAGTTGGGAGCTTTAGTGTTTTGAGTTACATGCATATTTATTTTTACTCTTAAAACTTTGTTTGAAACGTTTTTAGATATACAAAATTTTACAAACTATAACATAATGAAAATTACCTGCTCCCAGTTTAAGAAGTAAATATTACAAATAAGAGTGCAGCTTCTAGTATTTACCTCTTTAAGTAAATACCTGATTCACTTCTTTGGGCTAACCACCTAAATCTTTCACACTTCTCTGCATTTCTCAGTATTTTTCTCATCATAATATCTGCATAAGGCACTTGATTTGTGTCCAAGTGAGGCCTGCCTACCATCTCAAAAATATGTTAGTATCATTTTTTAATTATATGACTTCAAATAGTTTATAATTCTTATTTTGTTTCCCACTATAGCTTATGATCTGTTTACACATTTAGTTTCCAATTTCATGGGATTTATATGTGTATGTTCTAGTCACACCTTCCTGCTCTACTTTTCACATACTGTAACTACATATGTGTACTTACATGTACACACATACATGTTAGTTAGGTTTTTTTTTTTTTTTTGAGACAAGGTTTCACTGTGTAGCTCTTGCAACCTGAGCTCACTCTGAAGATAAGATTAGTTGTGAGCTCACAGACTAACCTCTTGCTGTCCTGAATTTACTCTGTAGCCCAGGCTAGTCACAAGCTCACAGATTAGCTCTTAATCACCTAAACTCATTGTGTAGACCAGGCTAGCCAGGACCTCACAGATATTTTACTGCTTCTGTCTTCCATGAGCTGGGCTTAGAGTGGGAAGACACTTGCGCATTTGATGGAATTCAGTAAAACACCTAGAAATTAAATAGTTGCAGACAAGAATGTGTGGTTGTTAGCGGCATTGAAAAGAAGCAGTGCACTTAGACACATGGGAAACATGTTTTGAGGACATCTCAGGAATTGGCCAGATAATTTGCCTTGGCAAACCCCTAACTCTCAACTTGCTCCTTTTGGGCCAGTCTGGAAACTTCTCAAACCCTTGTCCTTTGTTTTGTGCTCCCAGTTCTAACAGTAAATCTAGCAGACAGCAACCAGCAGTAACCATGCCTCATCTTGAGTACTTGGTGGCTAGAGACTTCGTTTGCCAAATAAATGTTGACTTTGAACTTGACCTGCTACAAAAAATTTAAGATACAATAAAATGTTTTCTCTGCCCAAATATAAAATGTCCTCCAGTCCAATTTCCAGTCAGGCCTTTGTTCCCATCTGAAGCCTCATGAGTTCTGGCTGTCGCTGCTTTCCTGACCCATGTTTTAGTCTTCTGAATTCCCCCCAGAACCCCCTGTTAAGCTTTGCTTACAGCGATTAAACCCTTTTCTAGCCTACTTCCCCAAACTTCCAAATTCCTCCGACAGACTTCAGTCTACAAAGTTGGACTTAGTTATAGAGATGGCCCTACTTCTCCCTCCATATGCTTGCATCTCTCTGACCAAACAGCCGATGGAAACTGGAAACAACTAAAAGGAGAAATCTTTATTGTGGCTCCCAGGTTCAAAAGATGTAGTCCATGGTCACTTAGCACTCTGCTTCTAGACTTGATGTTGTGTAGACTATCGTCGTGGTGGAAGTGTGACATGGAGGTGCTTTCTTCATAGCTTGGATGAAGTTCACGGAGAACATTGGCACTAGCCTGGCTCTCACATTCCAATCTTTTATTATGTCTGTGCCCACAGTACATAGGAATGGTGTTGCCCATCGTCAGTGTGGTCTTCTCTCCATAGCAATCAGTCCGCTCTAGAAGTTCCCCCATACTGTTGCAGGCATTCCCCACTAGCCGCCTCCTAGCTGACTATAAATCCAGTCAAGCTGACAAAGAAGATGGACTGTCTCAGGTAGCTTATGTTTTTTTTGAAGCTATTATAAGTGATATTTAAAAAAACTCTTTTAAATGTCATTTTTCAATGTGGAAATACAATTGATTTATATATAATGGCCTTTGGCTTCATTTAACTTAATTCAAGAAGCTTACTTGTAATTGAGCACAAGTAATAATGTTGTCTTTAGTATATTATTTTACTTCTTTGAACTTCATTATTTTCTTTCATTTAAATTTTTTTTCTTTTCGTAGTACACTGGCTGGAACCAAGAGAGAACCTTGTAGTATTTAGTGTCAAATTTTATTGATATCAGGGGCAAGCATTTACTCTTTAAGTATGGTGTTTGGTGTTAGATTTAGGGTTTCTCCTAGATATTTTTTTTTATTAGTAAAGAACTTTCCTTCAGTTCCTAGTTTCTTGAGAGCTTTTACAGGAGGGGCCTTACATTTTGTGAAGAAACCCCTGGATGGTAGAAAAAGAACTGAAGGGAAATTCCTAATATTTAATGTTACAACGTGTCTTTTATGCATGGAGTGGTGTCCTAATTAGGCTTCTGTTGCTGTGGAAAACACCATGACCAAAAGCAACGTGGGGAGCATAGGGTTGATGGTAATGAGGCAAATATTATTTTCATACTCTAACTTTATAAATTCCTGTTTTCTCTTTGAAGTGGAATAGAATCCAGTATGAATCAGGTGTGAAATAAATGTGAAATGTTCTTCCCTTCTCAGAGAGCTGACCACTGTCACATCTGTTATCTGTTCTTCTAGCTTGTCACGAGGGATAATTTTATGTCTAAGGATTTGACTACTGTGTACAAATTATAAAAGGAATTACATAATCATTTGTCATTTTGCTTGATGTAGTTAAGATTTATCCCTGGGATGCCATGGATGTGGTACTTTAATCATTTTTGCAGTCAAATAATAATCTGTTCTATAGGTATACTACATTATCCATTTATTGGTTGAACAATACTTAAATTGTACCCACTATTTGGATATTATGAATAATATTTCTATACCGATTTATACACTTTTATGTAGGATTAAGCTTTCAGTGGTCACAAGAATCCAGGAGTTTGATTGCTGGACTTCACGGTTAGCTTCTGAGAAACTTTCAAATATTTTCCATAGTAGGTTTATGATTTTTATGTGTATTGCTTACATATTAAAGTTACAATTTCTTGTTGTTGTCCATACTTTATTATAGCCATCCTAATAACTGGTGGAGATAATTACATTGTGGCTTATTTGCATTTTCCTAATCTTAACCAATGTTGAACATATTTTCAGATTTATTTAACTACTTTGGAGAGATGTTCATTTGGTTCATGTATTTAGTATGCTAATACTCTTCATGTGTTTATGGTTCTGTAAATTCTATTTGATTATAATTGCTATGTCATCTTGATATATTTCTTAATATATTTCCAATTGTTATATGATAATTAACTGCCTTTCTTTGTTTCTAGTAACACTTTTTGTTTCATTGCATATTTGTTTATTAATGTAGTCAGTATGTTTTGGTTGCTGCTTGATTACAATGTTTTCCACCTTTTTATGGTCAGTTATGTCTTTGATTTCAAATGTCTCACAGATATTTATATAATTTATATAACCAGTGGTAGTAGCTTCTGTTTTTTATAAGCTTTACTATAAAATAAACTTTCAAAGAAATAAAAATATCACACACCAAAATTCACTAGCCCCCAAATCTATGCAAATAATAAACTTATATACAGTTAGAATGGACATTCAGCATAGATGCTGTGAAGCTTCATATTAAATTTTAAACTTTTAGTATTAAATATATTTTATGTTCTTATCTACCACCCAACCCCCCAAAAATCTGTCACAGAATTTGAACTAGAAAAACAATTAGCTTTAATCCTCTTTCATAATTCATCTCTACTACTTGCATTCACATAATCTCAGAAATGAATAAACCACATTCTCTAATATGCAGAATTTAGCTAATTATATATGTAAACAACTGTACATGTGGGTACAGGATAACAAAGAAATGAGATCAAGAAATCTCATGAGATCAAGAGATATTTATAAGGGAACGAGGAAGGACTAAATGCAGATAATTTCATCTAAAGTCATAAATTTTCTTAATGTATAAAGGAGGAATGTACCAAAGGGTTGTGAGTACTTATAGCTTAACATAATTCAGAAATTTATATGCTCCATTTTACCACAGGGAAGAGTCGGGGAAACAGTTTAAAAATTTTATGAGAACTCAGTTGGCTTGGAGACTATACAAAGTCCTTGTGAGAATTCTGTTTGGCTCCCCGAACAGATGGATTGTAAATAAGACTTTCTGGTATTTACATTAGTTACTTTTGTGTTGCTGTGACCAAAAATGCCTGGCAGGAATAGCTAAGTGAGAAAAGATTTATTTGGCTCACAGTTTTAGTTCATCATGGCAGGAAGGAAGGGCATTGGCAGTGTTCATGGCAGTGGGAACGAGGTGGTTCTGCATGTGATGGTACAGAAGGAAGTGGCAGCTGGATGGGAGCTTGAGGTGTGAACGTCCTCCAAAGCCCTGCCTCACCGGCCTGTACCTGAGGTTAGCAGCATCTTCCCAACCATCACAAGTGCTCAGTGGGAAATGAAATGCTCATAACTGGGAGCTGAAGGGGGATAGTCTAGCTATGCATCGTGACACTTCACCTAAAGGTCATAGATACACTCGGTCAGAATTTAAGTGCCACCATAGTCTTAACATGGTTCAGACTCAAGGAATTCCAGCTTGTTTGTTTTTGTTGTTGTTGTGATAAAAAATATGATAAAAAGCAACTAGGGAAGGAAACAACTTATTTCATCTTACACTTCCAGATCAAAGTCCCTTTCTGAGGGAAGTGAGGCAGGAACTCAAGTCAGGAACCTGAAGGTAGGAACTACTGAGGAACGCTGCTTACTGCATCTTTCTCTTTGGCTTCCTCACTCCATTTCATATACAGTCCAGGCCCACTGGCCTAGGATAGCACCACGTGCAGTAGGCTAAGTCTTTCTAAATCAATTAGCAATCAAAAAATGTTCCACAAATATGTCTGCTGGCCAATCTGATTGAGGCAGTTCTCCAACTGGAACTACCTCAGATAAAAAGTTGACACTTGAAATTATCTAGGAAATTCCATTCCTTGTCAACTTGGCATACCAGTATGTCACCTTAAAGCATAACTTTTCCTTTTTTTGTCTTCCCTAAGATCTCAGGCTAATATTATATAATATAGAATACAGTATAACTTTAAAGTCCCACTGTCTTTAAAAAATTCTATTGATTTAAACACCTATGCTATTCTAACTCCGGGCTTCTGTAAAGCTAAAAAAGAACACAAGCAAGCCAAACCGTGCACCTCCCCCAAGTTATATACATTCTTATTCCAAGAGGAAAGAACCATGGCAGTTACAGTAAGAACAGAGAAAAAGCATAGTCTAAGTCGCTCAGTGTTTGAGGTCTTGAGGTTTTGGACTCACTCATGATCCTCTGGGCTTTAAAGGGCTAGGGTCAGTGCACTTCATTGTCTTAGCACACACAGCTTGTCTCATAGGCTCAAGTCAGCTCTTCTCCACAATGGCCTCTGAACTTGTGGATGTCCTGTGGCTTTAGCTTCCGCAATACCTTGATGAAGTCAACCTTCCATTAATCACAACTAATTTTTCATCCCCATATGATCAGTATTTATTGTCCCACGGAAGCTTAGAGAATTTTACTTCTAGATTCTTACTTCAAATATATGAATCACCTTGACAGAGTTTTTGAGGGACTCTCATAAACTTCCCTCTGAAACTTCACTGCTGGTATCCATTTCTTTTGTGGTTTACCTTTTTATTGCTGTGATAAACAACATGACCAAAAGGAATTTCGAGGGGAAAAAGGCTGACTTCATATTAAACTTCCAGACCAAAGTCCATCTTTGAGGAAATTCAGGCAGGAGCTTGGAGGTAGGAACCATGGAGGGATGCTGCTTACTGCCTGTCTTTCTCTGGCATGCTCATTTAGCTTTCTTAGGCAGTACCCACAGTGGAATGGGCTCTCTATCAATTAGCAATCAAGAAAATCCCTACAAATATGCTCATTGGCCAGTCTGATGGACTGGCCCCTCAGACAACTCAGCGTTGGGTCAAGTTGACAGCTGAAGCTATCTAAAATGCAAGTAGTTTTTGTTTTCTTTTTATCAGAAGCCCATATAGAATCAAAAGCAAGCTACACAATGCTAATATATGTGACCATTCCCCTTCTCCAAAAGAGGAAAAGTAAGATGGTAGGAGTCAATGACACCAAATGAAGACCATAACCCAGCAGGGCAGACGGTAAAAGCCATGGCTCCATTTCCAGCACCGGGGCATGTGCTAGCACCACTGGACTCCTGCTGGCTTGGGTTTCTTGATCCCTATGGTGCTACTTTTGACCACACATGTCGCTTATCTCTTAGACCATCACCATTCAGTTTGTAGCCTTCTTCAGCACATAGTCCATGTTTCCGGCATCTTCAGCCTCTTATGTCACCTCCAATGTTTATGCGATCTGAGGAACTCTGTGCATGGAATCAGACCCTGCTATGCATTGTCTTCCCTCTTAAACCTTGGCCTCCAGTGACCCCTCCCC
Source organism: Acomys minous (assembly GCF_964271855.1). Taxonomy (NCBI): domain Eukaryota; kingdom Metazoa; phylum Chordata; class Mammalia; order Rodentia; family Muridae; genus Acomys; species Acomys minous. The sequence goes on from NC_140487.1 coordinate 90,972,674, forward strand.
CTCAGTCTTACATTCTGAATTTCTGCAAAACCAGTACAGTGCGGATGATGGCAGATACTGCTGCCAGATCCAGATAGTGCTGCACCTTCTGGGAACATGGCTGCAGTGACTGACCTCTGTGTTCAGCATGGGAGACCCTTCCCTGTGTGACACTGTTGTGGGGAACAGCTCCAGTTTCCTCTGATCTTGACATGAGAGACAGTATATGTTCTTAGTGCCTGAAAGAGAAGAATTCTGATGGGACACAGTAGTAGATGAAGCAGCCAAGAATTTAATTAGAGCAAGCAAAGAAGCAAGAGTGTGCTCTTTAGAAAAGGAGCAAAGCCTAGGCAAGCAGCAATGCTTGTGATCCTAGCGGGCATGGGGCCTTTCTTTTCTGTTATTCCCTCTTATGCACCATTCCCAAGGGTGGCATTTCCAGGAAATGGGTGTGCCATTTTTTCCCAGAAAGTTCATTTTACCCATAACTCATTCTATTTTGAATAAAGAAAAAGGAAGTATGAATTTAAGTTATTCCTAAAGTCAAAAAATTCTCTAAGGTAAAGGGTAATAGCACTTGGTGCATGCATCCCATGAGGACCACGAGCAAGTTGGTTTTAACTGACCCATCCAGAGACTGCTGCCACTAATTGGACTTTACATCCTGTTTTGGGAGCCCTGAGCTTGTCCATCTGGACGGACCTCCATGGATGGTTTTCACATCTCGTTTCAGGTGACCATCCTGTGCTATCTTTATGGCCAAGATGGAGTAACTTCCTGTTGTTGGCACTATTCCTCTGGGAGACATGAACAAACACCTATCCCTTTCTTACATGATTCAGTGACAAACCAAAGCATAACTCCATCAGAGTCCAATTTGGGAAACCATTGAGTTTCCTCGGTAGGTGACCCCAAAGCAGCCTCACCACCAGAAAGTCTTAACCCACTGTGGATGTTGTGTTCGCATAGCTACATACCTGGCCTCCCTTCAGCTAACTCCCAACAGTTTATATACTCTACCACCTCCCAGGACCACAAGGCTACACACAGTTAGGGCAGAAGTACTTGCAGCTGGCCAGGTGTAGACTTGAGCATCTGGAATCTTACAAGTTCAGTGACTCACCCCATCACTTCCTTCTATGAGGGAACTTAACACTAAGCAAGCCTACTATTGAGGTTCTCTTGAAGTAATCAGAGGTCTTCTGAGCTCAGAGGATAATGCTGTACAACCACTGCTGCCTGCTGTCTTTTATGTCATATCTGCGGCAGGGGGTCTCAGGTCAGTCCCTCTTACAACTAACCTCTTGCCTGACAGCACTGTTGTTCTATAGAGGTGTTAGCTTTCCAAATGAGTTTTTTCAAATGGGTTTCAGTTTTAGAGTCTGGGGCTTTAAGATGAAGTGTCTTATCCTCAGGCACCTTTCCTATTAGTGTGAGCTACCTACATTTTCTATTTAATGGTGCTAACTTCTTTAACAGTTACAAAATCTGCATCTACACAGTCTACACCATTAAATGCAATGCTTCCGAATTGTATTTATTTTATATACTTTTGCTCTTGTTTTGGCTCTGAGTTGTCACTATAAACCTGGTTAAAGCAGCCAGTAATAGCCATGCTCAAGCCTGGAAGCCATGCTGTCTGGAAATTTCTTCCACAAAATAAATTACTCTGGTGCTTTTGAGTTTAGATTAACCTAAAACTCTAGGAAGTGGGCAGAATGAAGCAGATTTCTTGCTCTGTTCTCTATAGAGTCCTTGTGCCCAGCTGATACCTGTAGGTACTGATATCTATCTATCTATCTATCTATCTATCTATCTATCTATCTATCTATCTATCTATCTATCTATCTATCTTAACTCTTCCTGCTCCAGTTTGTACCTCTAAATTTTTCCATAGTCCTTTCCCAATCTGTACCCAGAGCCTAAAAACCGTAAGTCAGATTTAGTAGTAGCAGTCATACCAATGTCATATTTTAGTCACCAAAATGCATGGCTGAAACATTGTGAGGGGCATTTTGGCTCATGGCTTCTGAAGGACATCAATTCACCATGACAGGGATGGGCACGTGATAGATTCCACACACAGTGGCAGGCCATAAGCTAGATCAGAACCAGTGGCCACTATACTTTTCAAAGGTTTGCTCCTAGAAGTCTCTACCCACCAGTCAGGCCCCATATCTCCATACTTTCACAACCTCTCAAAGTACTGCCACCAGCTAGAGACCTGGTACTCAAAATATGAGCTCATGGGGCACATCCTAGATTGAAATCATAACAGGACAGAATAAAAGCCTGTCCAGTGTGTCAGACTACATTCTTTCCTGCTGTGATAGGAGATTAGATTATAGAAACTCAGGAGGGGGCTACAGGTAGTGCTTCTCCTTGGTGTCTTTCAACTTCAGGTAGATTAGAGAGGTCTGTTAAAGGCATCTGTATCCTTCCAGAGTTGGACGGAAAGGAAAACCATGAAACCCGACTCTGAAGTAAGCTGTAGGGCTTTTAATTTTCTTTAGATTAAAATGCTCCATAGGTCACACTATATCTTGCAGTACAAAATGCTCTTGTAATTACATTTATCTGAACCGAGCAGTAGTTGTTATGTCTTGGTTCTCTCAACCCAGTTCTTTTGAAATCCATCCACGTTCTGCATTTGTATCACTTCTTCCTTACTGCTGAAACATAAGTCCCAGAATAGAAGCTAATATGTATGACTTTGGGTGTCTAGCTTTTCCTCTCTGTCCCATACATACAATCAGCAGAAATAGAATTGAGCTAACAAAGTGGAACGGAGGCCATATATGTTGGATCTTGACATAAGCCCAAAATAACTAATTCTGGCCTGCCCCCAACCTGTTCTCTTGGAATCTTTTATTTTTAAATGTGTGTGTGTGTGTGTGTGTGTGTGTGTGTGTGTGTGTGTGTGTGTGTGTGTACACTGCACGTGTCTGGGTGCCTGTGAAGGCCAGAAGAAGGCTCCGATCTCCTGGAGCTGGAGTTAGAGATGGTTGTGAGCCACCTGAGGTGGTTGCTGGGAATGGAAGTGGAAGAACAGTGGATGCTCTTCACCACAGAGCATCTCTCCAGGAGGACTAACTGGAGTTGGGATGAGCTTTCACTTGGTGCGAGGCCACCAGGGGATGGTGTGTGCTCTCAGGGGTCTGGGTGATACAACTTGCCTCCATCCCCAGGAGTTTCTGTGGAGCTTCTGAATATGCCCGTGTTTACTTCCCTTAGTTTTACTCCGTGCGTCTTAAACTGCTGTAGTCCTGGGCTTGCATTCATCCATGAGGCTGTTTCTCTAAGTCTGGACCTGGCTGTGGGTTCTTATCTAGCAGATGCTCACATCTTCCATGTTTCACAGTGAACAGAGTGAATTTTCCCTGCAGATTTTCAGCACTTACTGTTGGGAAGGGCTTTGCAGCCTGACGTCTTTTGGTCCAGCTGCTCTCCTTTACTCTGCACGTACTCACCTCTAGCAATGTGAACTGCTAGAGCTGATTCTGCCTATACCTTTTGATAGGTGTGCTTAGTGGATTTTCCCTTAATATAACTGTAGGAAAGATAGATTTACTGCTGTCATTTTGCTATTTGTAGTCTGTGTCTTAGGACTTTGCTTATTTCCATTATTGTCTCTGGTAGCTGAGAGGTGTACATCTGAGTCTGGCAGGCGGCAGGAGGAGAGAGAGCCACTGGGCCTTGAGCTTGAGCTTTGATACCTCAGAGCCCATCTCTAGCGAAACGCTTCCTCCAACAAGGCCTTAATTGCATCCTACTTCTTTCCAATAGTGCCACTCCCTGTGAGCCTCGGGGGCTGTTTCATTCAAACCACCACGGCCTCCTCCTTTTGTTCTAACTTTTTTTTTATTGTTTTATTTTAGTTTTTTTCATGATTGATTGGATATGAGGTTCACAATAACATTTAAAAAATTCTTACCGAAACCGTTTCATATAATATATTCTGATCACTTTTCCCTCCCTGGTTCCTCCCAGATCCTCCCCACATCTCCATCCACCCCACTCCATGCCCTTTCTTTCTCTCTGTTAGGAAACAAACAGGCAAACAAACACCCCTCCCCCCCAAGACTCCACTAGAAATATACACAAAACAAAACCCCCACAAAACACTAAATCGGAAACTATAATATATAAGCAAAAGAACAATAAGATAAAAAAAAACTGTCCAAAGAAAGCAATGTGGGACAAAAGTCTCCAAACCTACCATTGAGTTAGTTTTGTGTTGACGTCTACTGCTAGGCACAGGCCTTCCCTCAGATGTGCTTTGTGTGTACACTGTATACTCAGTCAGACTCTATTGGAGAAAACTAATTTTTTCTTCACAAGTTGGTGTCAGTTGCAATTTGCTAATTACTTTTCATTTTAGTTTCTTTTTGCTAATTTTTTTTCAAGACAGGGTTTCTCTGTGTAGCCTTGGCTGTCCTGGACTTGCTTTGTAGACCAGGCTGGCCTTGAACTCAGAGATCTGCCACCTGCCTCTGCCTCCTTGAGAACTGGGACTACAGATGTGTGCCCCTGTGCCCAGCTTACATTTAACATCTTCATTTTTATTAATCCAATATGGATTAGTGCCAGTTTCATTTTAGTAACGCTAAAATTTTTGTTCCTATTTTGTTCTGCTTTCTACCTTTATTATAGTACTGTTATCAAAAGATTACATCCTTGCACATATAAAAATTACTTGTGACTTTCATATCTGTATATAGTGTATTTTGGTCATATTTCCCATTTCCCCTAGCTCCTCACCTTCCTGACGCCTCTTAACTTTAGTGTCCTTTTTTTTTCTTTAAGTGACCCAGAGAACTTGATTTGTAGCAGTTTAGTAGCTGTTATTCCATGTGAATATCTCTTTGTCTTTCCATAGGTACTGGGGATTGAAATTAGGGCCTCATGCACTGTAGGCAATTGCTGTGTCACTGAGCTTCTGTCCCAGCCTTGCCATTGCCTTTTACATAGATAGGATTCAATAGGGAAGAAAAATATATAACACACAGCTGGGCTCTACTGCTCTTTCTTTATGTGGACATGAGTTCCTGGATATTCCCTCTCACGTCTACTTGAAAGACTTTACTGCTTTTGTACCAGAGTTGTGCTAGTATTTCCCCTGTTTTTAATCTGATAGCCTCTTAGTTCCTTTCCTTTGTGATGAACATTTTTTTTATTAAATTATTTTTTGAAAATTTTCTTTTTTCAGCTGAGCCATTCCACCTTTTTTTTTTCTGGGTTCATGTTATATTTCTCTCCTTTTGCTTTTAAGATTTGTCTTCTTGAATGTCTATTGATTTTTAAATTCAGGTCACCAGGTTTCTTTACCCATGAGCCTTCTTGTTGGCCGTCACTTTTGTATATTTTACAAATTGGAAAGGGACTCCAATGAGGACAGTATGACAAATTTAGTTTTTATTAGAGTGGGAAATAAAGCTAACAGAATGAAGTTTGCTGAGAAACTTGGTTTTCATGATCAGTTGTAAATTATTAGGGGAAAAGTAAAAAATGGAATAGTAGAGAAGAAAATGGAGCCAAAATATCTGGCATAAAAGTATTCTTGACTTCTAGCTGTACACAGTGGTGTACACCTTTAATCCCAGCACTCAGGGAGGTAGAGGCAGGTGGATCTCTGTGAGTTTGAGGCCAGCCTGGTCTACAAAGCGAGTCCAGGACAGCCAAGGCAACAACAGAGAAACCCTGTCTTGAAAATACCCCCTTCCCCAAAATATTCTTGACTTATTTGTACCAAGGGACATGCAGTGTCTATCCTCTGTGTAATGTAGCGAGTGTTAACATGGCAAACCATGAGAATTTCATTGTTTTAAGAACAGTATTGGTGACTACATGGATGAACTGTCAGGCACTGTCCCAAGTGCTCTACATGTACTGACTTAATTGTATCAATCATTTGCCTTGTGGCACTATTGGTAACCACCTTAGCTTTCTTAGGTCCTGATGTTCTTATGTATGAAATATCTATTGCTGTACTAAATAGTATCTAAAGTTTTTAATTCTGAAAGTTCATATTTTTGGTATAAATGATGAAGAAAAGAAAACCTCTTTCCTCAGGGAATGTATAACCAGATTAAAGAGATGAGACATCTGTGTCACTTTCTTAGATGCATACAGATTGTGATTTAACTGTAAGAGAACTATATAGTGTTGTTAGAATTTCAGTCATATGTGTGTAGTATTAAGGTAGCATCAAATGTTTGAATGAAATTGAATTATCATAGCTGGTGAGTCGACATGGTTTGGGTGGAAATGACAGTGACCTGTGGCTCGGTGGATGGCAGAAGTACATGCAGAGGAAATGGGATGGGAGAGTAAGGAGCACAGTCCCTGCTTCTTACTTTCTATCACGTTTTTATTTTGTAGGCAATGGAAGAACGTTGGGTAAGAAATTGATTATATGTTTAGAAAAAAGTGAAAATACTATTCTTTCTTGAGTCAGACTTTCATTATGTAGCCCAGGATATCCTTGAACTTATGATCCTCCTGCCTCAGTGCCTTGAGCATTAGGCTTACTAAAAATGGTTCCTTATATTTTGAATACACTGTTAGGGAGTAGGGTATTATGTAATATTATTATGTTGGATTCAAGTCTTAAAAGAATTTTAATATCCTGTTAATGATATGGCTGAACACTGATGCTGGAATGTGTCAGGGATTGAAGAGACTGCTGTGTGCTGTTTGGGAACTCAACGTTTCCTCTACACACTTTCTGGAAATCATAAAGAGTGTGGTGGTTTGAGTGAGAATGGTCTCCCCAGGCTCTTATGTTTGAGTACTTCATCCCAAGGTAGTGGAACTGTTTGGGAGGGATTAGGAGGCGTGACCTTGTTGGAGCAGGTGTTTAAGGGGGCTGGGCATTGAGGTTTCAAAAGCCCAAGCCATTCCCAGTAGCTTTTTTTGCCTTGTGCTTGTGGATCGAGATGTAAGCTCCCAGCTACTGTAGCTCCAGTGCCATGCCTGCCTGCCTACTGCCATACTCTCTACCATGGACTCTAACCCTCTGAAACTCTAAGCCCCCAATAAACTTTTTTCTATAAGTTGTTTAATTTATAATGCCTTATCACATCAATAGAAAAGTAACTAAAACAACGAGGACAGGTAAATGCTATTTATTATTTAAAATATACTTGATTAGTCTAGAAAATGATTTTTCGGGCTTTGAAAATTTATCCTATCAGTTCTGATGACAGGATGTGTGGACTACTCTTCATGGTAATAGGGAATAGATCCATGCAATTTGCGGTTTTGTTCCTGTCCTTGAGTATAATGGCTTATTTCTGCTGAGTGCTACTCCTTCATGAATAAGCGATATTGAATAACTTTATGTATGCATTCAGCAGAAGTGAGAGACAAAGGCTGACTGTTTAAAATTACTAAATTATTAGGGCATGTCCCCCAAACAAGTATATATGGTTTTAGATGTGGCACAAATTACCAGATAGAAAGTGCTAGGTTTCTAAGAGGGAAGGCATCTCACAGAACTTAGTGAATTGTCTGGGTGAGGAGTAGCTGTTTGCCGCATGCTAGTGGGTTAACTCAGTGAATTACAATGCAGTTACAGCCACTTATCTAATTGCTTTCAGGTAACTTGTCCAGGAGTGGTGCTGAAAGACAAGGAGGACATCTATCTTAGTATCTGTGTGTTTGGCCAATACAAAAAGACACAATGTGTCCCAGCCACTTTTCCGTTGGTCTTCAATGCCAGAATGGTGTTTGAAAAGGTGAGTTCAAAAGTCAGATCAAGTATTAGCCAACAAAAATCAAAGTGCTGACTATGTGCTTTGGTTTAATTCAAAAGACAAGTTGTAACATATTTAGACTTTTGAAAATATTCCTTATTTTATGCACTGAGTCTGTTGACTTTTCTAAAGCCTGTTTCTAAAACATCTTATTACGCTTAATGGAAAGCATGGCATCCTGACTGCCGAATAGTAACTTTGTACAAAATAAGGCACAAATAGATGAGCATATTTTGAGTTTTACTTAGGAATACCTTGTGCTTTTCTGTTTCTCTCTTCATTTTCCTTAAAAGAACAGGTATTGGTAATTATTTTCAGTTGTATTCCCTTTCCTGCTAGTGTCTTGTCCTCCAGTCTTTCCTCCGTCCAACTCCCCTTCTCCCCACTCTGTTCCCTTTCTCCCTCTTTGCTTTCTTTTTTTTCTCTTTGCTCACTCTCTTCTCTGTTCTATGGACTGTTGTAGATACTGATGACACATGATAAATAAGGTACAACTATGTCTTCCTGAAGCTCAAAATAAATACAATACATGAAGGATGAGAGAATATGAGAGAAATATATATTTAAATTGTTAAAAAAGGCTATGGTATTTTGAGCTTGAATCACACTAGCAGTTATCTGGAGGTCTGGTGGGAGAGAATTGTAAGTAGAGAGCTAACAAACAATGGTTTCCTGTGAGGAGTTATTTTGCTGAGAGACAGATCCAGTGAGAAAACATATTTATGAAATCATGGGGAGCTGAGAGAAACTGGCAGTTCTCATTATTGTTGAAGATTTGTTTGGAGGGTTGCCGTGATGATTTATTCCTGTAACCCCAGGATTTGAGTGGCTTCGGCAGAAGGATTGAGAGTTCAAGACCAGCCTGGGCTACATAATGAATTTTTCTTTCAAAAACCAAAACTAAACCAAACAAACCGAAACCCACAAACAAACCAAGACTTTTCTTTGGTTGTGCAAGGAGAGACATTTTGGGAATATGAATGGGAAAAACAGTCAGTTACTGATGTCTTCCTCTTCTCACCCCGGCCTTGCTGTGCCCTCGCCTCCCACCCTCTCATTGCAGGTGTTCCCTGAAGCAGTAGACCCTGGAGATGTGGTTGCACAACTTGAGTGTAAGTTTTTAATTTTACTTACTGACTGAAAATATTTCAGAGTATCATCCTTATGCTGTTTTATTTGCAGTTAAATAAAAGTTTAAAAGGTCTAGTAGGGTTTCAAAAGTGTTGAACTGAGACATTTTCATAATTTTTAGAATTTCAAAGTCCACTTGAAACAGTAAAGCATTTATCTTTTTGTTGTGAATGAACTGAGACTTTTGATCAAGATGGTTTGGAGTGTTCTGATGGAGGTCACGGTAGGTGGAGCTTTGCCCTGCAGACAGTGTAAGAGTCACAGGAGTCAAAAGCCTCAGGGAAGCGCAAGGTGGCCTGGCTGAACACATCAGGGCCCTTACGTTAGGTGGCATCAGTTGTTCTTCAAGGCTCGGGTTGACAGTGCATTCTTCGTATCACCTTAGGGCTCAGCTGGAAAAGCTACACCCACATCAGTGTTAGGTGTGTACCCTTGGGAAAAGCCCACTCAGGCTCTAGTTGTAAAATGTTTAGAAGTTGAAAGGGTCTGAGATTCCCGACTGGTCTTTGCATCTCGGAAGGCCAGCGGTGGCACTGGTGCTGGCCATCACTCCTGCGGCCCTCAGGCTCCCCCTCACTCCCCACCCCCATGGCACCTGGCGCTGGGCTTAAAGCTTAGGAGAGAGAGTGCAAATAAGCCCACCTGCTTGTTTTCATGGGAATTATGGCTTAGTGACTTATCCAGATATTCCTTTGTACCAGGTGCCAGTATCTTGTTATTTCATTTCTGTTCTAGGACCTGACATTGTATTTTCCACTGTGGTAAAGAAGCTCAGTGATAATTGTTGCCTGTAGCTCTATGCATTTAGTATTTGCTGAACATTTTGTTTAGTACCTGGGAAACTATATATTAGAACCATTGGAGCAACCATTTCTCTCATTTGAAATATTTTTCCATTGAATGAAACTTAACGTTTTCCCTGCTATTTGGTTAGAAATTTTAGGGTATCAGATTACTAGTTACTGGTGATTATTACTTGAAAAAAAATTATGTGGGCAGCTCTGGGCCTAGGGGTTCTGCTTGATCTATGGCACCAACCAAGGACAATATGTGCAGTCATCATCAAACCCCTACCTAGACCTAGCCAAGGGACAGAATATTCTCCACAGTTAAGTGGAGACTGGGGACTGACTTTCACACGAACTCTGGTGCCCCTTATTTGGCCATGTCCCCTTGATGGGAAGGCCCGATGGCACTCAGAGGAAGGATAGCAGACTACCAAGAAGAAACTTGATACCCTAGCATCATATTCAAGGGGAGGAGGACCCCCTCAGTCACAGTCATAGGGAATGGGAATGGGGTGAAAGCGGGAGGGAGGAAGGAATGGGAGGATGCACGGGATGGGATAGCAATTGAGATATAATATGAATGATTTTATTTTTCAATTAAAAAAAAAGAAAAAGAAAGAGAAAAAAAATCATGATTTCCCTGGTTCAGTTTTTTTTCTTGATCCTCTACTCATGAAGTAAAGTGCTGCTTTTTAATGCCGGTTAAGATTTCCCCTGTCCCATACCTTCACGTGTTGGTGTTCCATTGTTCACGTCTCTGAACTTCACTTTGCTCTGTCCTCATGGCATCTAGTTTGGCCTTGTGTGCCCCTTCTCAGATGACTTCCACAGCATCTTCACCTACAAAATCTTTTTTCTTCTTTTAGTCGTTTTCATTTTTGTACAGTCTTCTTTGTTCTCTAATGATTTCTAATATGGCAAATGAAGAATACACTTAGTGGAGAGACCACTCTGCTCAGTGGAGTGATGCCCGTGTGCCTATCACCTGGCTTCAGTCGTTTTTGAGATTTCATTAATCTTGTACCGTGTTTCTGCCAGCCACTTATAATATAGATGGGCTGTTTAAATGCATATTTTATACATTGTGTTATTGTACTACAGGTGTGTAACAGATGCAGGCTCTTTAAAAGAAGAGCCACCATGTTGTTTCCCCTCTTAACAAAACCAACAGTTCTTCAATAAAGCCATTTAGTTATTGTCCTATTTCCTCATCTGTCCCTCAAATGTCTTTTTAAACTTAGTTTCTTAAAATGAGGATCTTCACAGGCTTTAGTGCTGACAGTATGTGGCTATTTATTTCTTAGTTTCTTTGTCTGTAATGGTGTTCCACATTTTTCTGTTTGTTTTTAATTCTGGGAGTGAGAAAACTAGGTCCTTCAGAATGTCCTATCTCTTATATTAGCTAATTGCTTCCTTACCAATGCTCTGTTGGGCTTGTTTATTGCTTATATTATATAAGCTGCTGATTAGAACTGGAGGTGTTTGGATTCAGGATTATTGCATTTTGTTTTGTTATTTGGCAAGAGTCCTTGGTAGTTGCTGTTGTGTGCTTACTGTGTCATGTCAAGTGACATGAATATCTTGTCCTCAGTAATGCAGAGATTGGTCATGTCTGTTCTGGGCAGCATTTTCCTGAAACCTTTATGGTAACTTTCTAGTCAGCTTTTGATCTACTAGCCTTGGCATCTGCTGAGAACCATCTTTTTCACTCAGGTTGGCAAAGTGTTATTTTTATAATACACCATTCTTTTCTGTTTACTAACAAAATTCTCTCTCTCTCTCTCTCTCTCTCTCTCTCTCTCTCTCTCTCTCTCTCTCTCTCTCTCTCTCTCTCTCTGTGTGTGTGTGTAGGTCAAAAGTAGATGATGTGTGATGTCACCCTGGACTACTCTTCACCTTATATATTAAGACAGGATCCCTTACTCCTCTGAACTAGGAGCTTGTACTTTATTGCTCTGGGGATCCCCTGTCTCTGCCTCCTGCCTGCTGGGCTTATAGGTGAGCACCACTATTCCCACAGGCATTTTTCTTTGGTTCCCAGGGAACTGAACTCTGGTATTTAGCTTGTATGGGAACTGCTTTGCCTGGTGAACCATCTCGATAGACTATAATTTTTCTTTCTTTCTTTTTCTAATTGAAAATAAATTTTTATATAATATGTTCTGATCATAATTTCCCCTCCTCCAGCTCCTTCCAGATCTTCTTTACCTCCTCACCCATCTAAGCATCTAAACAAGTAGGCACCCCTTAGAAAACCAATAAAAACAAAAATAAAGGAAGCAGGAGAAATACACACACACCTACGGTACCTAGAAACAGTCTCTACCTGAGACTGCTGTTATGTTTTTGTTATCAGCACTCCAGCTCTTCTGAGATACGGTCCTAGAGGCAGGGAACGTCTACAATATCTCTGTTCTTTCTTGTAAAATAGCTTCAGCCAAACTCACATGTCATAAATCCATCCCTTGCGGTTGTAGTTCAGAAAATTTCAGAACACTTACGCAAGTGTGAGACATCACCACTACCCAGTTTAGTATATTTCTGTCACCCTCAAACAGTCTCTGAGTTTATTTATAGTCAACCCCTGTGTCTGCCTCCACTTCCTGGCAACCCCTTTTCTGTTTTTCTCTATAGACTTGCCTCATTTCCCCCTGAAACTTCTTAATTTAGAGTAATGTTTTTGAGAGTCATTCAGTTTTTCTACATACATTATTCTATTTGATGAACATTTGGACTGTTTAGCTACAGTAAATAGATAATGAATCTATAAGTATCTATTGGTTTGTAGGCTAAGCATTGTGTTTAAAATTTAAATATGTAGTCAACATCTCAAAAAAGCCATTACACCATTTTACATTTATGAAGGTTTGCTTTTCTATATTGTCTCCAAGACTTGATATTGTTGGTGTTTTGCGGTATAGCTACTTTGGTGGTGTATACCCATATCCCATTGTATTTCAAATTTGCACTTCAACACTAATGATTTTGAACATTCTACATGCTTATTAGCCATTCATATTTTGTTATAAAATGCTTATTCAAATATTTTGCCTGTTTTTGAATGGTGTTTGCTTTCATGTTAAATTATATGGATGTTAATTTTTAATACTCCAAATGTAACCCCTGTACCAAGGGAGAAAATTTTAAATCTCTTTCTAGTCTGTGAATTTTTCTATTGTCGTAATTATGCCTTTTGAGAAATGTATTTAGTCTATTGTGTCAGTTTTTTTTTCTTTTATGACTTCTGCATTTGGTATTGTGTCTGTGAAACTTTGGTCAAGTGAGGGTCACACAATTTTTTTCCTGTTCTTTTAAAACTGTGTAGTTTTAAGTTCTGGATTTTAGAGGTATGATACATTCTGAGTTAGTTTTTAGATATGGCCTGATGATGCCAGAGTACAGCCTTTCCTCCTCCTTTCTTCCTATGGTTGAATGTGCAGTTGTCACACTGTTGCTGGATTATCCTTTTCCAAATCAAATTGCCTTTTGTACCTTACTTAAAAGCCAGCTGACTGTGGATATGAAGGTTCCTTTGGATTCTCTGGTCTGTTACATTCATCTACATATTTATCCTTAAGTGATTCTGGCTTGCTCAGTTTAGCCTTACAGAAACTTTGAAGCTAGGCTGTGTAAGTCAAGTCTTTCAACTTCATTCTATTTCTGTGTTTTTTGCATATTATGTTTGTATATTAGTGTCACTTTTACAAAGCTGAAAATGGCACTAATCTAGACATAAACATAAATTTTTAAAAGGTCGTTTGATGGACACAATGCATCAACTTGTTAAATTCTTTCATAACATTCTATTCTTCATCTTTCTGAAGTGTACATATTCATCTCTCTGTCTCTCCGTCTCTCTTCCTCTCTATCTCTCTGTCTCTGTCTCTCTCTCACACATACACACACATACATACATGCATGCACACACACACACACACACACACACACACACACACACACACACACAAACCTACAGAGGCCCATGGGCATATAGGCACAAGCACACAGACACAGACACACAGGCACATGGCTATGACAGTAAATTGCTGAAAATTGCTCCCTCACTGCTTTCTGGTCACTGCTCAAATCTGTCATCATAATCAGACAGGTCTTCTTTCCCAGCCTATATTAGGAACTCCCCACACTTGTTAGTAGTGAAGTCTTTGCTCTGTGACCGTTTGTGCTGGCTAATTTAGTGTCAACACAGGCCAGGGTCACTGCAGACTGGGTGAGAATCTCAATTGTGAAAATGCCTCTATAATCTGGCTGTAACCAAACCTGTAAGGTATTTTCTCATTTAGTGATTAATGAAGGAGGGCCAAGCCATTCCTGAGCTGGTGGTACTGGGTTTTATGAGAAAGCAGGCTGAGCAAGCCATGTAAGCAGCACCCCTCCATGGCCTCTGCATCAGCTCCTGCCTCAGGTTCCTGGCATGCTTGAGTTTCCATTTTGACTTCCTTTAATGATCCACAGTAATGTGTGAGTATTGGCCAAATAAGCCCTTTTCGCCCAAAGTTGCTTGATTGTGGTGTTTTATCGGAGTAATAGAAACCCTAACTAGGACATCTTTGGAGCCAATTTTTCTATACTAAGATATTTTAAGAGTGAAAGGTTATGGAAATAGTTCATACCCTTAATACAATACACCATGTGCCTCCCAGGTCTATGTTAAAGGCTCAATTGCTGCTGTAGCACTATTGACAGGTGTGCAACATTTAGAAGGAGGAGCCTATGAGAAGTCCTTGGGTCATTAGGGGTGTGGCCTGCAATTGTAGGAAGTTGGTCTCTTTCCTTTATCTTCTGCTTCTCGGCTCCTGAGGCCATGGTTTTTGCTCTGCCATGATGCCTTTCCTTCTCCAGATGTCCAAACTGATAAGGCTGCTGATCTTGGGCTGGAACCTCCAGAGTTAAGAACTCAGATACAACATTTTAAAAAAGTATATCTATCTATCTATCTATCTATCTATCTATCTATCTATCTATCTAATCTTTGTAAGTTAATTGCCTCAGTTATTTTGTTACATTAATGGGAAACTAACACAAATTTGTTAATATTAATGCCAAAGAAAAAGATGCAAAAAGGACACTACTGTACAAACAAAAACAACGAACAGTTTCTAGCACCAATATTTAGTTTTACTTCTTTTTATAGGATGATAGTCACTTTTCCTCTTTTATTTACTCTGTGATTCTAGTGAATATAACTATATTGAAAGCATACTATATATTTGATACTCAAGATATTAAATATAATATAAACATTGCATCCCTCTTTCTTACTACTTTATGACTCCTGGAACTATCCTATTCACCTGTTTGTGGTGCTGTGATACTTTCCTCAGGAGCATGTTTGTGTTTGAGGATTTAAAATGGACGATCTGTTTGTTTCAGTCCCTCCAATATTCAATAAAGAAAAGACATGATTTATATTTATTTTTCAGTAGACTACCAGGACTCACTGAGTTATGTTGCCTGCTGAAAAAAAAAAGTAGCATGCTCATTAGATCTGGTACTTCTCAGTTTATAGGAACTAAGCTGGTGTCTGATCTTGAAAGTGATTTCAGGCGAGCATTTAAGGTCAGAGAATAAATCCTTCAGTGTCTGTAAATGGGGTGTCCTGGCGTAAATCCCCAGGAGGCTTGTGGGAATTAAGCTTTATTTTAAGTGCACAAGTACATTCTAAAATTTAAAGCCTGTAAGTGGACATTTAGAGCAAATTATCATAGCAGTCTGTGTCCCGGAACCAAAGCTAACAGCATTCTGACACTTCTGCTTGATATAGCTACTGCAGGTTTTTGATTAACTGCTTGTGACTAGAATTTCTGGAATATTGTAATGCATTTAATTTGTAACTCACACCAGCAATATACAAGTAAATGAGAATTTTTACAGAGGTTGTAGGAACATAGTTCTTAGTTATACAATAATGGGAGGCCATAAAATGAGACTAATTATTCTGCATGTTGCAGCAGGTATGTTTACATCAACTTACTGTTGGGCTTCCAGCTGATCAGTTCTATATAAAGCTTTCCTTTAATAATTTAATATCATTCTCCCACAAGTATTTTTAATTGTAGTAAAATATACATAACATGAAATTTACCACCTTAATCATTTCAAGTGTACAGTTTAGTGGTATTAAATGCATTTATAATTTTGTATGACAATTACCCCCATGTATTTTTTCTAACTCCCCAATTTATCTTTCAAAACTTAAGCATTAAACAATAACTTTATTCTCCACCCATTCTGCTTTGTTTCTATGATCATGGAAATGTCATTTATCAATGGAAATTGGTATTTGTACCTTTTTGGGGACTGACTTTTTCTCATATGGAATACATTCAAGGTTCTTGTCATGGAATGTCAGAAGTCTCTTCCTTTTTGAGGATAAGTGATATTCTGTTGTATGTATATCTGTTTTTCTATTGATGGGTACTTGAGTTGTTTCTACCTTTAAGTATTGTGAATAATGTTGCTATGAATGTTAATATGCAAATATCTGAGTACTTTCAGTTGTTTTGTGTGTTTTTTTAAATTTTTTTAATCATTTTTGGAGGAATCAGTATTTCCAAAGCAGCTATACCATTTTACATCCCCATTTACTGCACAAGCCTCATAAAGAGTGTGAAATGATTTTACTTTTGATTTAGTTTTTCCTAAGTGTCAGTGATGTGGTAAAAAAGTTATGTGTATCAGAGATGCATGTATCTCTTCTGGAGCAATGTCTCTTCAAGTTTTAGGATCATTTAAAGTTATTTACCACCTATTATTTTGTCTGTGGGTGATTTGCCTGTGGGTATGTCCGTGAACGTGTTCAGTGCCTGGGGAGGCCAGCTGAGGGCATCGGATCTCCTGGAACCTGAGTTACTGAGGAATGAGCTGCCAGGTGGGGGCTGGGAATTAAACAAAGGTTCTCAGGAAGGAGCAGCCAGTGCTGGGAACCACTGAGCCATCTCTCTAGCCCCTTGGCCATGTTTTAATTGGGTTGTTTGCTTTTAATTTTTCAATTGTAGATTTCTATTTATCCTGGATATCAAACTATTTTTAAATATTTATTTTGCCAATATTGCATTTTCTGTCGATATTGTGTTTAGACATACAAAAAAAATTAAGGTTTTCTACTTTTTGTTATTGTCACCTTTGTGTGTGGTGGCTTATCAAAGAAAATCTCCAAACCCAATGTTGTAAAGCTTTTCTCCTACATTTTCCTCTATGAGTTTTAAAGTTTTGATGCTTAGATTTAGTTCTTGGTCATTTTGAGTTGATTTTATAATTTGTATATTTTTGGGGTGGGGGTTGAGACAGGGTTTCTCTTTGTAACAGCTCTGACTGTCCTGGAACACGCTCTGTAGTCCAGGCTGGCCTTGAACTCATGGAGAGCCACCTGCCTCTGCCTCCCAAGTGCTTGGATTAGAGGCATGTGCTACCACCTCCTGTCATGTGTAGCCCAGCCTGGCCTCGAATTCGTGATCCTCCTGCCTCTGCCTCCTTCAGCAAATCCTACTGGCATGCGCCACCACAACCGACAATTTGTATCATAGGTGGAGGTGTAAAGTCAGTCTCTTGCATATGTGCACACTGTGTTTTCCTTACCACTTGTTGAAAAGGTGCTCCTTTCCCTCACTGGATGGTATGGGCACTTTATCAAAAGCACCTATTTGTAAGATTTTACTTCTGAGTTCTTCTCTATTCTAGCTCACTGGTATATATGCCTGCTTTAAAGCTAATCTCATGCTGTGTGTGAGCACAGCTAATCATGTTTTCCAATTTGAATGCCTTTTGTATATTTTTATTGCCTCTTTGCTCTAAGTAGGACTCTAGTTGAATAGATGGGATAAGCATCATTGCATTGTTCTTGGTCTTAGAGGAGAAGTGTAGTCTTTCAACATTGAGCACAGTCTATTACTGTTTTCCATATGTGCTTTTCATCAGAGTGAGTTAGTTTACTCGTATTCCTAGTTCTTTCAGTTTTATAAAATATTGATAAATTTTATTATGACTTATTTTTCAAGTGAGATGATAATTTTTTCTTTTTGTTTCTTTTTTTGGGGGGAAGTTTTCGAGACAGGGTTTCTCTGTGTAGCCTTGGCTGTCCTGGACTTGCTCTGTAGACCAGGCTGGCCTCGAACTCACAGCGATCCGCCTGCCTCTGTCTCCTGAGTGCTGGGATTAAAGGTGTGCGCCACCATGCCCAGCTTCTTTTATTTTCTTAGTGAAGTATATTGTAGCAATCAGATTTCATATATTGAACCACCCTTGCATTTCAGGGATATATTCCGTTTTGTTAATGTATTAGTTGCTTTTCTGTTGCTATGATAGAATACCCAGACAAAATGTAATTTATGAGACAAAGGGTTTGATTTGGACTGCACTGCTAGAGCGAATACAGTCCTCCATGGCAGGGAAGGCCAGGCTTCCCGTCAGGAGGAAGACAAGTAGGTCAGAAGTGGGGCCAAGTCATGCATCACCAATCCTATCCCCAGTGATGCATTTCCTCCAGCAAGGACATAGCTCCTGTAGGTTCCATGGTCTTTCCCAAGAAGGACCAAGTGCTCAAACATGAACTTATGGAAGACATTTCTCATTCAAACCACAATGTTCACAATATAAAATACTTTTAATATGTTGCTGAATTCTGCTTACTACGATTTACTGAGAATTTTAGCATAAGGGCTTTTTTCTATAGCTTTCTTGTAAAAAACCAAGGGTACACATCCATGAGGTCCAGGGGTGGCTGAGGTGGGACAGCAGAGTCCGTGAGACAGAGCCTAGGAGCTGGTTGCTTCTAGCGTTTCTCGCTGTACTTTAACTTTCAAACTTTCAGGTTATTTGGGGCCACTGGTCCCAAAACTCTGAACTCTCTTAACTCTTAACTGTCAGGCTGATGCTCTGGCTGCTGTAGTTTAAGTCTTTGAAAAAATTAATTAATTTATTCACTTTACATCCTGGTCATAGCCCCCTCCCTCCTCTCCGCTCATCCCCTTCCTCCCTCTTCTCCCCTTTCCTTTCCCTGTTCCTCAGAAAAGAGCTGGGGTGGCTGGAAAGGGGAGGCTCATCAAGTCACATCAGAACTAAGGGAGTCCTCTTCTCCTGTGGCCTGGCAAGGCACTTTCAGGGGGTAGCCTCGCTATTTGGGGCCCCTGGTCAGGCCAGAAACTCTCTCATATTTATACTTTAACTTTTAAAATCTTAGGCTGGTATTTGGGGCCACTGGTTACAGCAAAAAGAAAGAGAGAAAGAAAGAAAGAAAGAAAAGAAAGAAAAAAAGAGAGTAAGAGAAAGAGAGAAAGAGAAAACCATATATTCACACAAACATAGGGAGCTCCCACAGATTATTCATAAGCATACATAAAGACATAGACGATCAGACAGACAGACACATATTTATTTCTGTCCTGGGTTTTTATATCATCTATGAAAAACCTCATTGAAAAATAGATGCAATTGTTACATAAAAAGGGAGTTGCTCCACCATACAACAAGGACATTTGATCAACTAAGTTCATAGCAGCTTTATTCATAATAGCTAGAATCTGGAAACAACCTAGATGTCCCTCAACCAAAAAATGGCTAGAGAAACTGTGGTACATTTACACAATGGAATACTACTCAGCTATTAAAAACAAGGAAGTCTTTAAATTTGCAGGCAAATGGATGGAAGTAGAGAAGATCATCCTGAGTGAGGTAAAAGGCATGCATGATACATACTCACTTACAAGCAGATGTTAGCCACATAATATAGGATATGCACACTGCAACACATAGATCTAAAGAAACGAAATAACAAGAAGGACCATAGGGAGGATGCTTAATTCTCATTCGGAAGGGCAAACAGAATAGACACTTAACACAGAGGTCCTCTGAAATACTCCATCCAACAGGAGATCCAAGCAGATGCTGAGACACACAGCCAAACTGGGGTGGAGCAGAGGAAGTCTTACGGAGGAGGTGGGGAACAGAGGGACCTGGAGGGGTCAGGAGCTCCACAAGGAGACCAATGGAGCCAACAAATCTGGGCAGAGGTACAAGGTGCTGCAGAGACTGATGCATGAACCAAGGACCATGCATGGTGTGGACCTGGTCCCTCTGCTCAGATGTAGTAGATAGGCAGCACAGCTCCTTTTGGGTCCCATAATAGGGGGAGTAGAGGCTACTTCTGACATGGACTCTGGCCCCCACACATTGATCACTTCCCTATTGTTGGGTGGCCTTACCAGGCCATAGAGGAAGAGGATACAGCCTGTCCAGATGAGGCTGGGGTCAGATTTTAGGGGAGGAAGACTCCCCTTTCTGAGGACTAGGGATGAGAGGAAGGGTGGGATTAGGAGGCAACGAGGGAGGGATGTAAAGTGAACAAATTAAAAATTTTAAAAATGGAGTTACAGTAGGACTATTGATTCTAAGTTATTTCTTTAAAACTATCTAACTAGATATTTTTGTTTATTATACGTTTAAAACAATGGTTTTATCTATATGCTCATTATGAGTTCAAAGCAGTTTTATCTTTTTCTTATTTCAAATGTATGTTATATGTTCAAAGCAAGAGTTTTTTAGGCAAGGTTTTTCTGAGAAATAGCTGTGTCTGTCTTGTATAGCTGACTATTTATTCTTTGTTCCTATATTCATATGGCCTGTCTTATCGTGCTGTACACCTGGGCGTCATCCTTGGACTAAACCTAGAATGAATGTATTTCCTTGATTATTAATTTGTTTCTAACTTGTTTTCCTCCTTGGTGTAACTCACATGTAGGTTCATAGAGCTTCTAACAGTTTTTGCTATATTGTAGGAGGGTTTAAAGTTAATGGAATCAATTAGGAACCATTATCAGGAACTATAAAATCATCTGTAGGAAATGTGCCCAACAGAGAGAGTGGCACCTATGGAGGACTATTATTTTGCTATAGGCAGTGAGGGTCTCTGCCATGCCCAATCAGATACTTCAGACAAGCATGGAAAGGCAGTACAGCAGCACTAAGCAGTCCTGAGGCAACATCCTTGGAGCGTTGCCTAAACCAGGGCTACATCCATACCTCAGCTGTGTAAAAACGAGTGGGCTGCCTCCAGGAAGCTCACTTGCTTCTGCCAATCCAGCATGCAATTGCTCCCAGCACTTTCTTATGCATTTGACTCTAGTTTTAGAGATATACATCCCTTATGTAATGAGATACAAAATATCACCTCTTCTTCAACCTATCCTGACAAATTTGAGAAAGATAATTCTTCAGTATTCATTTGTGAATATCAGGTCCAACACTTTATTTCCTGAGGGATTTCTGACTGCTGTGAAATCTCATTACTAGTCAGAACATATTTCCTGCTTTAAAAAATTAGTTTTTAGTTGTCTGTTTTTCAGTTTCATCTAGGTAATGCTATTTGTGAACAAATATTCATAACTTAAAAAAACCAGTAATAACAAACATCTTTATTTATGAAAATATCTGACAATTTTGTTGATATTTAGAAAAGCAAATTTTGATTCTATTGATATCTATTATTTTTCTGTTTTACTTATATTTGTACTAATATTTAATCTTATTTTCTCTGGGTTTGGGTTTAACTTACTCCTAATTTTCTGGGTTTTAAAGCTGTAAAGCAGTTCATTTGAGATTACTTATTTTTATTTTTATTTATCTTTTGTTTTTTTGAGACAGATTTTCTCTGTGTAGCCTTGGCTGTCCTAGACTCACCTTGTAGAGCAGGCTGGCCTTGAACTCACAGAGATCCATCCTCTTGCCTCTGCCTCTGCTAGGATTAAAGGCATGTACTACCATGCTCAGCCTAGATAATTTTTATTTTTTAATTTAATCATTCATAATTAGAAGTTTCTCCTTAACATTGTTTTCTCTGTCTCATAAGTTTTGATACATACTCTATTTTTTCCATTTATCTCAATGTATCTTTAAACTTCCTTAATGATATCTTATTTAACTGATTGATTGTCCAACAATAGGCTTTTCCAGGTTAACTTTTGTTAACTGCATATGTCCTTCTAAATCTACTGAGGCTTAATTTGTAGCCTAATATATGATCTAGTCAGGAAAATGTCTTGTGTGTGCTTAGGAAAAACATATGCCCTGTTGTAGAGTGTTATGTGGCTGTTTGACAGCTTGGTCTTCCACCATCTTTTGGTTTTGTTGAGACAAGACTCTTATCTACTCTATAGCCCAGGCTACTTTGGAACACAGGCTGGCCTTGAACTTGTGACTCTCCAACTCAGCCTCTGAGTGATATTAGGAGTGTGCCACCACGCATAGCCAGTAGAGTGTTTCATATATGTCTGTTAAATCTCATGTTTATGGTGTTTTAATTTTAAGAATTTTCATCTTTTATCTCGTTGTTTTACCAACTATTGAGAGCAGGTTATTTAGTCAATTATCTTGTTGTATGTTTATTTCCCCTTCTACTGATGGTTTTTGTTTCATGTAGTTTCTTGGTCAGCCATTGGATTTCTAAATGTTTATAACTGTTCCTTTTCCTTGTTGCAAACCTTTAATTCATGTATTCCCTGCTTTGCTTAAGATTTTTTTTTTTAATTTAAAGAATTTTGTCTGAGGTTAGCATAGATGCTTGTAAATGTTCATTGCATGGGATGTTTAGTGCTAACAAAAATCCCTCATCTTTTGTTTATCTGGGGACATGTTTATTAATTAATGTATTCTTTGATAGTTTCTCACGTGTACACAATGTGTATCGGCCACTTTCAATCCTACACACTCCCATTTCTCTACCACACAGTCTAGTGTGTTCCTTTGTTCTCTACAGCTGTCCTTTTTACATTCATGATCGTGTGCCTGTGATATGTTAATTTCTCCAGCACTGTTGAAAGACATTTAAAGAAAACTGGATATTCTTAACTGCATGTTTCTTTTAGCATTTTGCAAGTGTCAGCTTATGGCTGCTTGGCCTCCAGACTTTCTTGTGGCCCTTTCTGATGCAAGGATGTTTAAAAGATGCTTTCAAAATGCTAAGTTTCTTCTCTCAGGCTGCTTTGAAGACTTTTTCTTCTAGTTCATTGAGCTTCTTGGGTGTTTATATTAATGTCACTCATGAAACTTGGGAACCTGTAATATTCTCGCTGCCCCACCCCTTTTCTTATCTTGTAGCAGTTATTGTCTTTGGCAAATGTCTTTATGTTTTTACTTGCCTCACTAAACTGCCAGTAACTCTAGTAATCCATCCTGCCCCAGCCCTTCCTTCCTTGTAAGGATCGGGGTCTCGTCTACCTTTTCCTCTTCAGGTGATCTTATTATTATACATTACATATTTTGTAGTTGTCCCACAATTCTTAGGTATTCTTTGCTTTGCATTTTTCCTTTCAGTGATTTGGAATTCTTTAACTGACAAATCCTTAAAGCTTTGAGATTTCTTCAAGCCATATGACACCTGCCACTAACCCTACCACACTCATTCTTTATTTCAGTTGTAGTGGTTTTGCTCTATAGCATTTCATTATGTTTCTTTTTTTCATTTTTTTCTTTCTTAGAATTTCTATCTCTGATTACATGCCTATATAACCTTTTTATTTTTGCAAACTGTTTACTTATTCTACTAGATCTCTTTGAATTTTATAGTTGTTTAAAATTGTGGAGATATTTTTGGTAGTGGAATAAATTCCAGGGTTTTATACATGTTCAGCAAACTCTCTACATTATAGCCCCAGCTGTTTTTTTTTCTTGATTCTATAACTTTAGTGTCCCCATTTGTGTGACCAAGATCCTCATGCCATACTCTTATTCGTTCATGTTTAGTTTGCCATGCACCTTGTTGAAAGCCAGTCATGGGGTACTGAGGAAAAAACTGTTAGTTGTCCACTGTCATGTATTGGTAAGGTCTGAGGAGAAATCATTTCATGTTCTATAAGTGGAGCTACCCTTTGATGAGCCCACACTCCTGTTTTGGAACTCTACCAGTGTTTCCAGACCCTATTTCTCCCTAGGACAGAAGTGTTTGATAGTTCATTATCTCATTTCTCCCACCTACAAAAAAGGTGGTATTGTACTTGAATATTCCGTCTATTCCTGGTAGATGCTTGGAGTTGGCTACATTTGGGACTGCACTTGTATCAAGTCGATTAGGCTTTTTGGTTAAGAATCTGGTGGATAGTAGGCATTAGGTTATTATGTAGTTTGAATTCTGACATCCTGTCTAAATATTGTATAAACACTGCTCCCCAATTGTTCCTTGATATGCCAGTAAAGCAGCTTACAGCTAACTGAAGAGCAGGGGAGAGAGTAGGACTGGACTTCCTGCCAGCCTGTGGAGGAGGAGTTAAAGAGGAAGCAGGGGATTCAGCCAGTGGTGTAGGTCCAAGAAAGAGCCAGAGCCTAGGACAGCTACAAAGTGCAACTGTTGCTGCCATGTTTGCTGGGGGTAAGACAGAATAACACAGAGAGTTAAGAACAGACTTAAACTACGCAGGTTGTGTTGGGAAGCCTTGTATTATAAAAGAGCCTCAACTATTAGTGTGATAGCTGAGTTAAGAAATAAGCTAAAGGAAACAAACATCATTTTGTAAAAATAAGTTCAACAATGGATAGAACCTGAGGAAAATATTTTTTTCCAGAGAGCAGGCCTGTTACGAATGCTGTGGCATACTCCCAAATGTTTCCTTTCCCCTGGGAGTTAGAACTTTCCCCAACATTCACAGGGAGGATCCTGACGCACAACTAAAATCTCTTTCCCTGAAGCTGCCAGAGAGGCCTCTGTGTCTGTATTTCTACTCTGTTATGATTCTTCCCCTTCCCCTTCCTTTGTCCTGAGGCCACCTCAGAAGGGTCGCTCATCTCTGAGTCTTAGGCTGGAGTCAAGCCTTCCAAGCAGCTTACATCGTAGACTCTAAGTCCTATAGCACATTTTAAGCAACTCTCTTAAAGGACACTAAATTCCTGTCATAAGTGGCATAGGTGTTACATTCTGAGTATATAGAAGACTTAGTTTCTGGATCTTCTATTTTATTTCCTTAGTTTTTAATCTTAATATTTAATTATTGTGTGGGGGGCACTTGTTCCTGTATTATTGCACATATGGAGGTCAGAGGTATAACTTGGGAAGTTGCTTCAATTATATGGGTCTCAGGGATCAAACTCGGGTCCTCAGGCATGGTGACAAATGCTCATATACACTGATCCACCATCCATATACTGGATTATTTTGGGAAACATAAGTGAAGAATATAAGAAGGAGCCGTATTTATTTCATCATTGTAGCCTCAAGTTGTGACATGAGTGGAGAAATTAATATTTCTTCATAGCAGACTACATGGATAGAAGGGTGAATGAGACTTTCATTCATGGAAAACAGTAAAAGTTAAAGGAAGGAAGGAAGCATTTATGCCTTTATAATGAAATAGATTAAAACAAGTTGTCATTATTGACTTTTTGACTTAAGGAAATTTTCCTTCAAACTTTCAGATGATACTGCAGTGTTCGAGTTGATACAGCTAGTTCCACCAGGTATTGTATTGCTTACTGAAAGGATGACTCTTAATGGAGCTCATCCTGGTGAAATGTTTCTAAATATCTCTTCTCCCTGCTTCTTACCAAGTTATTTTTTAGACCACTGATTTGCTATTATGTAAAAAAAAAAAAAGGTATATACAGAAAGGTGAACATAAATGGCAATTTAATGCATTGTTATGAAATTAAGTATGTTAAGATAATTTTCAAATATTTGATGTTGATTTTTTTCAATTTTTGAGATTTTTAAAAATACATATTTTTGATAATTAAGTAGGGTTTTTGTTTGCTTTTGCATGTTGACTGTTATTGGGAATGAAGAGGGTTGTAGCCCTACTTACAAGGCAAATACTGGTTCCTGAGGAGAGAAATTATCTATTAAAGAAAGTATAGAGACTTTATTGTGGATATTAATTTTTATGATTATCAAAGAAATCTTAGTTATATCTTTGTTTCTGCAACAGATAACTATGTTTTATTAAATACAAGTAATCTCAGAATTTTCAGTATTACACATATACTTAATTCACTAGCTACAAAGTCTACAAAGTGTATTGTCCTACTCCATGACTGCAGACAGAAAAGACAGAAGACAGGAGAGAGGCTAAAGATGGTTATAAGGTTGGGATGTATAAGTTTCATGCAACTTTGTTTTTAAAGAACTTCATTTTCTAAGATTCCCTAACTTCTCACTGAGTATACATGAATATCCCTGATCTCCAAAGGTGTGAGGCAGAGAACTGCTAATTAATAGTGTATTTCTGAAAATGAAAAAAAATGTCTTAAATTACTTAATGTATCTTTATTTTACTTTTCCTTTTATAGAAGATAAACACTGCCTTGAAGCAGGCATACAATAAGGCATCAGGCATTATATATATATTATACTTGATGATTTTGTTTCTAAATAGAATGTTTTGTTATAATTTGAATCATAGGATATCTTTCTTATAGTGGGAGAAACACTGTCTACCTATGATGAAAATACACGAGATTTCATGTTCCCGGGTCCAAACCAAATTTCTGGACACCATGATTCAAACCGCCAGGTTACCATGAGAAGGATTTCTGGCCTAAGAGTAAGTGATTCTGCTTTCCCAAATCAGCTCTTGATGCAGGCTCATGGGTGAAAACCACCATGTAGGTCTCAGTACCTTGTATGTGTAAAACTAATTCAAATTTAATTTGGTTTTAAACTTGTTTCATATAATTGTTTTATTTTAAGCATCATGAATGTAATGAAAATAGCAAAAATTAAAGCATTTATCATCAAATTTATTATTTTCTCACATATCACTGAAAGTCAGCAGGGGCGGGGATGCACAGGGTGGCTTCTATAAGGAACTGAGGAACCCAGAAGACATGGAACAGGATATAAACTGAACATCAAAATTGAGTTATAAATCCAGCCATATACAAAATACAATAATTGTATTTGCATATAAGTAAACATAAGTGCTCTAGTCAGTGGTTTGTGCTCCTGGCAAACAACAATGACTCTTTAGAGTTCTTGTGATTGTGAACTACTATCTTTGAGTCCCACTACTATGACAAGGATTCAAACCATTATCTGAAATTAAGTCATGTCACTTAAAGTTTTGCTTAGTAAGCTTGGAAAAAGCCCAGTGACCTACCTGTAGATAGCTTGGGTTCATGGGTCGATTGATTTAACAGCAAGATGATCATATGTTTTAACTGTGGTTGCCATGGTGGTAGTGGCCATGGTTATTTTCTCCGTACACTCTTGAGTTCCACAGCATTCTCATCTTTGAACTATACTCATATTCAGTATCTTATGAAGTAGCATTTAACGGATGCCTCTTGATTGAACTCAGTGAATGAATAACTTCTTATAATTGACTGTGGAGAAACTTACATCTGACATGGTGTGATTTCATTTTGTGAGTTTGGCTAGGCTCTAGTGCCCATGCAGTAATAGGGATGTTACTGTAAGGGAATTTGATGATGATGTGAAGATTCATGAACAATTGACTTCACATAAAGATTGCTACTTGACAATGCAAGTGGCCTTCATCTCATCAAGTTGGAAAGATTGCAATAGCAAACTCTGAGGTTTTCTGAAGGAGGAAGAATTCTCCCTCATGGAAGTAATAGAAATCCTAACGATTTCTTATATTCCAGCCAGAACCATAGACCGTCACACCCCAAATAGTCTGTCAGATTAGTCTTTAGTCTCCACTTTTCTAACTTCAGGAATTAATGGCCTAAGAGAAATCTGTGTATATAAATTGTCCTGTTGTATACTAGACCACAAAGGGTTGGGAAAAATACTGGGTTAAATATTGAGAACTCATAGCATGGAAATGGAAAGTGGAAAGCAACAGGCCAGGTGGTGATAGTAGGCAGTCTTGGCATTTTTATTACAGTTGGACTGTTCTTACAGTGGTGGCTAATGGCACATGTTTAGTTGCACAACAAGCCATACTAACCAGATTTCTGGAAGTAAACATGATGATGGATTGCCTAATGACATATTTTTCAGTCTGAATCTTCATCATTAAGTGATACATGATGGCATTTCCAGAAATTCTTTAATATGCCCCTCTCTCTGGGTTTCAGTATTGTTAGGCACCAGTGGTTCTTGTCTCCATTTTGTCTCCTTTTGAACAGGAATATCCACAGGACTGGCCTGTGCTTGCTGCTCATGTGTGCGGTAGGCTTTTGCCATATAGACAGCTTGTCTCCTTAGTTCACAGGTCTGAAGAACTGTATCCTAGGAGCTATAATGAGCTGAAACCAAAGAACATTACTTATTTAAGGATTCATTTTACATGCTAACACTGGGCTTTAAACTGAGTTTGTAAAGTTGGAAAAGGTTAAGACTTCTTGTTTTTATTTTCTTTAGGGAGTATGAGTGTATTTTGCATGTAAGAGGAATACAGTTTATAGTCAAAAGGGAGACTGCATATAAATGTGTATATGTATATATATATGTACATATATATGTGCATTGATATATATATCCATTGAAGAAGTAGCCTAGCTCTGAGTGTTTGAATATGAATGACACCAAGCTTTAGACAAATCTATTGTGTATAGTAGTAGATACTCAACACTTGAATATAGTAGATATCATTGATATTGATTCTTAGGCAACTCAGAGTTACCCTTTGTAAAGGATGTGTTTTAAGTTCTAAACTTAGGTGGTCACTGACAGGGCTGGCAGAGGGCTTGGTCTTCTGTTGCGTCACAGAGAAGCTACTGTAGGGATAGGCGACATGGCTAACAGTGCATGTATAACGGCTTCCAGTGGTTTCCTTGGGTGCTTTGTAACTGGTGGTCCTTTGAACTGTCTTCTTTTCTCCACTTACCTCAAAACTGTTTAAGCTAACATTGGAATGTTGATAGAAATAGAATACATATTAATATCTGTACCTGAATATAAAGCATATTATAGGAAAAAAGCTTTGGAAAAATTTCAGAGACCTCCTCCATCTGAAAATTGCACATCTAGGAAGCATTCAGACTATTCCATTAAAAGTATTAATATAATGGGGTGGTTTAGAAGGTACTGGAGGGACAAAACAGAAGGGGAAAGTAATGGAATTCTGTTTTAATTAAAATATATTAAAATATAATAAAATAAAAAGTTAATGGACAGTTAAATATTGTATATGTAAAAGATAATGGTGTTTTGATGTATGTAGAATTTCTGGAATAGCTAAATAAAGCTAATAATTATTTCTTGATTATATAGTTAAATGTCTTAAATTATAAATATAAAGAGAGTTGAAATCACTTAAATACACTCACATATTTATGACTAATATGTCATAATTTAAAATCTTCAAATACTTTGACAGAGAGACACTTGAAAATGAAAACAATTAATTATTCCATAAAAGCAATATAATTGTTCCTAACTAAATCATTAGCAATGAAACTGCTAATTAGTAACATTTATCATTACTATGTTCTTTACAGTAATAAATAGATCAAACTAACAAATGCAGTGTTCACTCTTGACAAGTCTTTGTTATTGTAGATCCTGTTTTCACTACTATCTCTTCATGGAAATGTATTTGTTAATTTCACAGGGAATTGCTCCAAAGCTGGAATTTTCTACAACTTCAGTGATCACAGAATGTCTGATAAGCTCAAGGAAGTGCCGCACTCAGGTTAAAATAATTAACTGCTTAATGTTCAGTTGATTCATGTTGATGGTGCCTGTATCTCCTTTCATCATTTCCCCCCACAATCCTTGGTTTGAGTAAAGCAGTTAGCAAAGTGCTCAGCAGCTTGATTGCATCTTAGAATATAGGGAAGGCTAAGCTTAGCCCCATGGCAGAGGGCACCATGTTGCTTGTTTGGTTATTTATTTTGTCATGGACTCTTTTAAAATTTATTTTTAGTTTATATATTCACCTTGTATCCAAATCGTCACCCCCCCTCTCTTCCTGGTCCCTCCCTCCCACCCTCGTCCCCTCTTCCACCTTCCCCTTCCCTTCACTGGCCCGTCACATCACATCAAGTTGCATCCTCATCTACCGAGGCCAGGCAAGGCAGCTCAGTTAGGGCAAAGTGATCCAATCAGGCACAAAGCCATTGTTATAGACAGCACCCACTCAGCTAACTAGGGGACCCACATGAAGATGAAACTGCCCATCAGTTACATGGGTGTAGGGGGCCTGAGTACAATCCACGCATGCTCTTTGGTTGGTGCCTCCATCTCTGTGAGCCCCCATCAGTCTAGGTTAGTTGAGTCTTGGTCTTCGTGCAGCATTCTTGTCCCCTCCATGTCCTATCCTTCCCTCCTGCGCTCCCACAGGACTCCACCTAATGCTTGGCTGTGAGTCTCAGCATCTGATTCAGTCAGCTGCTGGGTGGGGCCTCTCAGAGGACTGTTAAGTTAGGCTCCTTTCTGTAAACATAGCAGAGTATCATGGCAAGGGTTGGCTGTCTCCCATGGGGTGAGTCTCAGGTTGGGCCAGGCATTGGTTGGTCATTCCCTTAGATTCTGCTCTCTCTTTATCTCCCCGGAGGAGAAACTACCATGGGTGTAGATAAGGAAAGGAAATTATGGAAGTCATTTTGGTAACAGCACACACAGCTAGTATCTCAAGTTTTTGTAGGCAAAACTAGGGACATTAAGGACTGGCTGTTTGTGGGCACCATGCATTTG
The DNA here is from genome assembly GCF_964271855.1 of Acomys minous. Taxonomy (NCBI): domain Eukaryota; kingdom Metazoa; phylum Chordata; class Mammalia; order Rodentia; family Muridae; genus Acomys; species Acomys minous. Next base: position 91,002,931 of record NC_140487.1, read on the forward strand.
TAATGGATGCTGTGAAGTTTGTAACTTCATTAATGTTCATCAGTCAAAAACTTTGCTGAAGAGAAGGGGTGGAGTTGGTATCCTAAGATTTGGTATAATCAGAGGTGGGTGGGTAAAAAGCAACTTAAGCACTGCTTTAGGAAGCCAACCGTGTATAAAGAACTGGGAGGTAGAAGGTCAGGGACTGATGGGACAAATGGGGTTAATATTAGACACAGAGTAGAAATAGGTTGAGTAAAAGATTTTTTTCAGCAAGAGATTCACACACTGTAGCTACAGTGGATCTGTATAGAGGTGAAATCTAAGATGTGGTTAACAGGGTTAACTAAAGATGAGCCAAATTCCAGGTGTTAGATTTACTGCTTGAATGTTTTATGAAGCCTCAAAGAGTCTTTGTAGTTCTAGAATGTCTTAATTAATGAGAATCAGTGTGATGCCATAGAGGTGGATAAAGGGAGAGAACGGTTCTTCCATACCCACTGGAGTCATTGAACACCATGGGGCATGCCAAGAAGCACACGAGAAAGAAAACGACGTGATGTACTGGCCTGATTAGAACTCAGAGACTGTTCTCATTAGAGACATTCTTATTTCTTCCTTGTATCTCTGACATGGAAAAACTGACTCTTATTTTGATTCATATTTATATTTTAATCACTTAGTCCTTGCACTTAAGGTAGTTGAGAAAATAGAGAAAATTGGGTTGGTAGTTTTTCAAGGGATTGAAGTCTGGAGGACAAAGATCTTTAGCTTTTAATTTTAACTAAAACCCATATGACTCTAGAGAGTGTGTGAAGAAATAGATTTACTTCCAATCTATTAAGGAATTTGTAGCCAGGCATGGTGGCGAACACCTTCAATCCCAGCACTTTGGAGGCAGAAGCAGGCAGATCACTGTGAGTTTGAGGCCAGCCAAGGGTACACAGAGAAACCTTGTCTTGAAAAACAAAAGCAACAACAACAACAAAAGGAATTTGTAAAGCAGAGTGTAGCAGAATGAAGGATTATCCAAATAGCAGCAAAGTTGGAGCCATCAGAGTTGCTTTCATTTTTATCACATCTTATTTTGGACAAGGCCTCACTTATTTTGCCCAGCCTGACTTAAAACTGAGGATCTGGAAGCTTTCTTGCCTCACCCTCCCACATAGTTAGATATGTAGTCATATGCCACTGAGCCTGGCTCAGATTTATTTTTTTATCTTAAAAATTTCAGACTAATACAAGATTTATAATAAGATAGAAATATTAATTATTAAAGTTTGTAATCTCTTTATATATATATATATATATATTATTTTATAAAAATATGAGTCCAGAAATAAAGTGGTATTTTTATCTGTCATGGAATTGTCATCACTTGGATCTTATACTCCTATATAGTGTTTGTAATTCAAGTAAAACACCTCAGTAAAATATAAACTGTTATAGATTATTGTGTATACATGATTTATAGTAAAATGGATTAGACTTTTTTTTGTAGTTTTCTTTATGACTTTACAACTGGCTACACAAGTGTATTTTAGACAAGATTGTTGCCCAAGCGCATACTGCCTCAGTATCCTAGCCAGGATCAGACATGTGTGGCCTCACCATACTAAGCATGGGCATTTAAAAATTAAATGTAGTTCTTTTAAATTTTATAGCCCATTTCTTGAATATGTAAATATAAATAATAAATGTTTGTACATTATTTTTTACTTTACTGAAAAAATTAAATCTTTGACTTGTTTTTATAATATGTTTATTCCTTCAAATTTTTCAAGTGATTAAGCATTGACCTTAATTTTTATTAAGCCCATGTTTAGACTTAAGAAGGAAGTTTGATATAATAAACTTTATTAACTAGGAGAATATGGATTTGATTCCTGGGCCAGTACATGTAATGATCGATCAAGTTGGCTTTGGTAGCTTTTGTTTTTAAACCTTGTGTGTATTACTCTTAAATATTTTTTGGTTTTTAAAAAATCTTTATCATATGTATACAGTTTCAAAAAGTGCCTTCTGCCCACATGAACATTTATTTCTTATGTTTAGGATAAATTTACTTACCATTCAGCTCCAGTTGAAAAATGCCACGGCAGACTGCCATGCAGAACATCAAGATCACAGAAGAAAAAGTCCAAGTCACCCGAGAGAAGTAAATACTGCATAAACACCAAGAACTATGAACAGCCTACGATTTCTTCAAAGTCGCATTCTCCATCTCCCTACACTAAGAGACGGATGTGTGAGCTCTCTGAAGACACCAGGCGGCGGCTGGCCCATTTAAATCTGGGACCCTACGAATTCAAAAAGGAAACAGATAAGCCTCCATTTGTGATTAGACATGTATGTGCTCATAAGCATTTCCATTTGAAGCTTATCAAATCTACTCAGCCACTAGAATATTATGCTGAAACAGATTTCAATAAGCAGCTCACATAAATATTTTTTTCTTGAAATCTTAGCCAGCAGCTAAAGGTTGAAAGCTAACATAAAACTGTGTGTTCCCCCTTTATGCCTTTAATGCTGACAGATCATGTTCCGTTATGCATGCCTTAATGACTCGTCCAAGTACCCACTCCCTCTCACCTTACACAGTGGGCAGTGCTATAACGGTACAATTGAACTTGGATGTAACTGATATTGATACTAAAATGTTAAAGTAGGACTTTAAAAGAGAAAACAATGTTTCCTATACAAAGAAAGCTCCTTCCAGCCTTTTAAAGAGTGACAGTAGAAGTAGATGTCCTTTGGGAAACCTCCGGATCCTGAATCTCTGAATCCAGCCATTCTTTGATGGGCGTGCGTAGCAGGGCCTTAGGAGCTGTGGGTGAGTTAGTTCTAACCTTTCTATGCACAGCCGTGTGTTATGGAGGAAGTTAGAGCTTTGTGTCCAGGATGGTCAGACGTTGACTAAGCTGGAGTGCCTATGGTCAGAACACTGCATCACAGGCTCTCTCAGCTCCTCCAAGTTTTGTAAAGTGCTTTTACCTTGAAAGCCACTCTACCAAAATTTTCCTTATTTAATAAAAACACTATATACTTGCATATATGCTAATAATAAACTTCTAGGTTTAAATGCCTGTAGAAGCAAGTAGTTACTTTTTCTAAATTCTAAACTACTTACCTATTTTAGAACTATTATTTGGGATAGACCCTTTTGGAAGTTCTTGAGTTTTCTCTGTGACACCCTTTAAATTTAAACAATTTAATAATTTTAACAATTTGAATTTATGTGGCATTTCTTGCCATCTTTATGTTTTGTCTATGAATCAATCCTTTTTCTCTCAAGCTAAGTTAAGATTTTTAAATTAACATCTACAAACTACATTTTATTTATAAAAGTTAGTGTAATAATAATACATCTCTATGGTAACATCTTTTAAAGATATAAGTATGTATACATTTATTTTATGTGCATTGGTGTTTTTTCTGCATGTTTTCCGTGTGAGGGTGTTGGATCTTCTGGAACTGGAGTTACAGTCAGTTGTGAGCTGCCATTAGGGTGCTGGGAATTGAGCCTGGTCCTCTGGAAGAGGAGCTGGTGCACTTATCCGCTGGCCATCTCTTTAGCCTTAGAGATATTCTTATTTCTCTAGTTGGTTCACACATTTGGTCCTGTTGTACATTATTCAGACATTAATTTGTTTGTATTTATGATGGGAATTTAAGAATGCCTTTATCTTTGATACTATCCTGAATTAAAAATTAAATGGAAAAAAGTATATACTATCTTCTAATTTTAAAGAATAATTTTAAGGAATTGCATTTTAATTGAAATGCCTGTATATGAAAGCTAAGAAGGAGTATGGGTGTTATACACAAAAACGTTGAGACACAACTGCTCTTGAAGTGTTTATTAATATTTTCCATGGCAGTGTTTGAAAATATACTTTATAAATGTTTTTGTTTTTTGATAAAATCTGTTTTCTAAGTTACATTTTAAATTTAAAAAATTTTTTTGAGTATTTCATACATGAATACTGTATTTACATCACCAACTTCTCTCCCTATCTCTCTAGCTTCTTGACATCCTTCAAATACATAACTTCGTCAATAATTACTGTTATATATGCTTATTTATATAAAATATATTTAATACTATATAGTATATGTAATATATGTATATTATATAATATATAACATTATACACACACACACACACACACACACACACACATACACACACACACTCACAACCCATCAGAAGGCTTGTCTTTGGAAAAAATCAGTTCTCCTTCTCGGAAGCCTCAAGCTGTCTGTAGCTCTTGAGTTAAGGCATGATAGGGATCTTGTGCAATTATCTCTATCCATGTTAGCATTTTACTACCATGATTATCCAGGTACTTTTTAGGTAATGATGCTGTTGAGATATTAAGTGCTGGGTGTGGTGGTACATACATTTTATCCTAGTACTCAAGAAGCAGAGATAAGTGTATCTCCAAGTACAAAAGCAGCTTGGTCTACAGAGCAAGTTCTAAGACAGCCAGGAGTACTAGTAAGATCCTTTCTCAAAAACAAAGAGACAAAAGCAAACAAAAGATTTTATGACTTTTATTTTAGAGCTTTTCTGTGAAAATAAATGTATACTTCTAAGTATACATGTTCAAATTGTCTATAGTTTGAGTAGGCATTGGATTTAGAAGAAATTTAGGGACCCAACAACCATTTATTGTTTAAGAAGTGCTTAGAAAACTGGTAGCAAAGGATGTTTAATATTATGCACCTGTGTGCAACAAATAGTCCATGGTCAAAAAGACAATCCTAAGTCAGAAGCGACTTTCAGAATCAGTTAATAAGCTTGAAATACATTGTTGCAGTTTTCCTAGACGAGTCAGCCATCTCTTCACTTATGGCTAATAGAATCTTTTGAGGTTTTACACACACACACACACACGCACACACACACACATACACACACACACACACACTTACCACTCTGTTATAAAGTGTACAATTCAGTGGTACCAAGGGAATTTCATGTCGTGCCTTAGGACCTTCCCCATCTGGTACCATGTGCTCATGAAGTGCTGCTCATTCTACCTGATCCCCACCACCCGCAAAGCCCCTAACCCTGTCTCTATAAGGCTGCCTGCTCTGCCTTTTCACCTAACTAGAGTTGTATGACTTATCGTAGCACAGCTCATTGACGTTGCAGGCGTTTGCACCTGATCTTTTTATTACTGGATATTACATTGTATAGATAAATGTCTCTTTGTTTATATGTCTGTTGATGTTTGTGTTGCTTACACCTTAGCTACTATAAGCAATACCTTAATGAACGATATGTGTACAAGTATTTGAATAATGCTGTTTTCAAATCTTCTGGGTAAAGACCAAGGAATAGACCTGTGTTATCATGTGGCAATTGTATGTTTAACCTGAAGACTTGTCAAACTGTTCCTCAGAGTGGCCGCACAGTTTGCATTCCCATCAGCTATGTAAGAGAGTTGCAGTTTCTTTACATTCTCCCAGCATCTTCTCTTTTTTGTTTTTTATTTTTTGTTTTGTTTTGCCAGGTTTTTCTGTGGTAGTGAGGAACTAAAGCGAGGGCCATTGGATACAGGCAAGCACTAGCCCAAGCCTGCTTAATTTTCCTGGTCCTTAGTGAGTGTGTCATCTCATTATGGTTTGGTTAGTGTTTCTCTAGTGAATGATGGTGTTAATTATCTTTTCCTGTGTTAGTGAATATCATTATTTATTTATCTATTTATTCATTCATTCATTAATTTTTTTTTGATACAGGGTTTCTCTGTGTAGCCTTGGCTGTCCTAGATTCACTTTGTAGACCACAAAGTGGTCCACCTGCCTCTGCCTCCCGAGTGCTGGGATTAAAGGTGCATGCCACCACATAAGTATCCTTTTAAACACTTACTCAGGCCTTTTGCTCATCTTATAATCATTTCCTTTTTGCTACTGTTGACTTGTAGGAAGTCTTCATATGACTTAGGTAATGATCTTATCAGATACATGATCAACATTTTTGCTGTCCTGAGTTCACTTTTTACTCATTTTATTGTTCTTTGATTCATAAAAGAATTTAGTTTTTTCAGTAGGCCTATCTTTTTGATGTATTTATATCACCGTGACATATTTATTTTTAGTTAGAAGATACAGTTGACCTTATTTGTCAACTGGTAAACTGCTCAGCAAAGCTAAGACACTATTTGAATTCCATGTGCTTGCTAAGACAGGTGGGAAACTGGTAAACTTTGTAAGTAAGGCAGAAGAGGCCACTCTAGGATATTTTTATTTTTGTAACTTTGTTATCAAAAACAAAAGGTGAAATGGGGTACCTAGTACTTAACTGCAAACTTGTTCTTTTTTGGTAGCATTTAATTTCAGCTTTGTTGCAAATACATTGTTCATGTGTGATTCAACCCTGAGTTTGGAACACGGCAGCACTGTGGATTCGCCTGCTGTGTGGCATATGCTCGGATCCTTTAGCAGTGCTGTAAGATTGAGAGTGGGAAGGGAAGGTTGAAGCACTGTTTCACATTGCAAGTTCTCTTTCCTCTAGGTTGATCCCCCCAGTCCCAGGGCTGATACTTTATATGGATCACCTGGCAGAGACTGTGAACGAGATGGATGGGCCAGGATGCACAGCGGTAAGGGCAAGCTGTCTCTCTCCATTCTAGCTGCTTAAGATGTCAAGCCTTACCTGGCACTGATGAATGAAAACACAATTTTTGGTGAATTATATTATATATTATAATATTATATATATTCAATGATATAACGTATATTACATTCCCTGCCACTTTCTTTCATATATATAGCATTCTTGAAAAGTAACATTAACTCTCTCATTAATTAGTTTGTCAATAAGGATTGGAGATAACATGGGTAATGTTACCCAGAAAAGTAGGTGAGCACATGCACTTAGCAAATAATAGCTAAGATGATGGATTCTTTGGGTTTAATTTATAAGAATTTATTTTAATGATTAGCCTTGTCTCTGTGACAAAGTAAATTTCTTATGTTCGGCATAATGTTTTTTGTTTGTTTGATTTTTGTTTTACTTTTTGAAGATGCTTAGATGACATTGTACAGTGAAGTATATTTGAATATTAATATCATTAGATAGTGGCCAGCAGCTTAGTAAGTATTTACTGGCAACCTTTAATGTTAATTTATTACACACTGAGAAAGTCATAGTGGAAGGAAATTATATGAGGAAGAAAAATTGAATCATATCGTGTAGTAAGCTTGGATACCTTCTGTTTCTAGCTACAGTGTATACCTTCTTTTTAAATGAGAAAATGATAGGCTCTTTTTTTTTTTTTACAGAGGATTTTTTGTTTGTTTAAGCACCAATAAAGAAAATTAATTTTGGTTAAATTTGAATATCTTTATTTTCCATCAGAATATTTGATGGAAGACTTAGTATATTTATAGTTTCTTGAAAAAATTTCCCTTTTTCTTTTCCTTACTGCCCCCACCATCTCTATTTCTTTAGACAGGGTCTCTATAAATAGCTCTGGCTATCCTAGAACCTGCTCTGTATACCAAGCTGATCTCAAACTCACAGTTTCTCCTGCCTCTGCCTCTCAAGTGCTGTGATGTATGCCACGATGCTCAGCTTGAATTTTTATAAGGTATTTTTCCTTATATATAGAATAGTAGATTATGTGATAATAAAATACAACTGTTGCACTTTGTTTCCCTATGTGACATAGAAAATGGGCTGTATGACTGAGGTAAACAGAAGTAACTTCTAGGTAGATGTGTTGGGTAGATTTACTTGCAATGCTACATGCCTGGTCACTTGACAGTGGCCAGCAAAATGGTTATTGTCCCTAATGGCCCGACTGAAGCTGTCAGCTTCCAGTGTGGAAATACTTTGAGGACGTCAATAGGAATCACATTTTTCCTTGTAGATTTTTGTATTTTGATGTCTTTACATACAAAAGTAGGAACAGTACAGAGTTCCTATATCCCTAAAAGTTTAAGGAGATTGATTTTGGGACCATAGAGTCAGTGTTGGAGCCTGAGGTGTTAAGTGACGGCCACTCCCTACCAAAATGTGCAGGCTCCCTACACCCTACCACAGATATCATATGATAAACTGGGTTAGTGACTGAAATCACGTATTTTTTTCAGACTCTAATGGTTTACCAAACAAATTATTCTTATTTCTCTGCATGATGATACTTCCTACTGTAATGGAGATAGCAATTGTGAAATCACAGAGCTGTTGAAGAACTGACAAAATTTAACTTGTTAGGTTGCCATTTTAGCACTGTAACTCTGCTGAAGGATTTTAAAGTGTTTTTGATATCCTGCTGAATGACTTGGGATTGAGAAATGCTGATGATAGTAAAAATCAAAGGTGAAACCAATTCCTTGCCTATCTGATGTTACATATTGATCCTTTGTTCTGTACGATCTTTTTCAGATCATCATCACGTTGACTGCTGCAGATCCAAGGATTACAAGGTATGGTAAACCAATTCTGTTATAGCAACTTACTTGGTTTTCAACCAGCATAAGTATATTTCTGCTGGGCTGGAGAGATAGCTCAGAGGTTAAGAGCACTGACTACTCTTCCAGAGGTCCTGAGTTCAATTCCCAGCAACCACATGGTGACTCACAACAATCTATAATGTGATCTAATGCCCTCTTCTGGCATGTAGAAGTACATGTAGGCACAGCACTATATAAATAATAAATAAATATTTAAAAAATATATTTCTGCTATATAAATTCGGACAAATTATCATTTTCATTTTTTAAAATAATGTGAAAGCAGTAGTTGTCACAGCATGGAATGTCATGGTTTTGGTAGCTGCCAAGGATACAATAGACCTTCATGAATGTCTTCCTACAGATATGCTGTAGGCTTCATTATCCATTTGGAAAAAGTGTTGATTTTAAATGTATTAGTGTGTGTGTATGTGATGCATCTGGGGTACCAACACAAACACTGATTTGTGTAATATGAATGTGTGTTTAATGCATATATGTAATGCATTAAATACATTTGTCCATAATATGAGTGTTTTAATGTATTATATGTGATAAATTATATATATGTACACATACACATATGTGTGTCTACACATACTTACATGTACACACAGGTGAGATAATATCATATCTAATATCCTACATGAAATAGGGAGGCTTCCTTGGTTATTCTAAAGGCAAATTTTCTTCATTAATTTCCTTTAAATATGTTCCATAGTTTGATTATATGTGTTTCATCTGTCATCTTTTACTAATCAATAACTCTCAGGCTGTTGAGTATGTTATTGATTTTGCTTCTTAATAATTGCTACTGCCTAGTATATTGATATATAACATATATGCATAATATATAATATACGAAATTGTGTTAATAGATTGTTAAAACATCCAAATATGGAAAAAAAGGATAAAATTTGCATGCCACTATCTGGCTGTAAGTTGACATACATAGGTGTGAAGACTCTCTTCTCAGAGTGTTCTACTAAGAACTATGCTTTAAAGCATCTTTAACCTCCTGCCCTTTGTTAGATTCTTTATGTTAGGGCTTTCCTTGGAGATGGTGAGTGGTGAGTAAATTCACAGATTATTTCTGAATCCAGGATGAATTTTTTCATGGAAATGCACCTATCACATCAACTATGGAAATAGTAAAAGATTATTTTTTATGGGCAAATAGTAGTTTGTGGATAAATACTCAGGTAGTAGAAAAATGAAGTATTCAACAAGAAAAAACTCTGAAGCTTGGGGTGTTCCAGAAAGTTTATAGAAAAGGAGCGAACTGTCTCTATCATTTTTCATTTTGGAAGCTGCTAACCTGCACTTCTGGTTTACTCAAGTAATTGAGTTTTATTCCTTCTCAAGTCTCTGATGGGGATGAAGGCCAGATAGTTTAGTGCTACAATTAAGCTTAGTTGTTTAGGAGTTGATACATTTAGGTCTAGATAGATGTTTTAAGTTGATAAAGATAAGATACGATGTTGATTTACATTCAGAATTTTAAGCTCACCAAGATAGGAAAGCTGTTTTCTCCAAGGTTGCCAAATTCAAATGGCCAAAACATGAATGTAACGTTTTTATAATTCCTGATTGTTTTCATGGTTCATCTTGCTGTATGTAGTTTATTGTATTTATGGGTAATAATATAAATGTATATTTTGAAAAAGGAAAATAATAAAAAAGGAAAACAAAACAAAGAAAAGAAAAGGGCACTTTCTTGAGGCTCCAGATACGTATAGGAAGAGAGAGATGAGAGTCTGCAGCAGCAGAGCAACACGAGGGGATGCTGGAGTAGGTACAGTGTTCATGCAAAAAAGAGAAATTATTGATGAATTTGAATGTGGTGTGTGCTAAAGGATATACCTTTTTATCCCTGAGACTGCCCCTGACCTGGTATGCCTTCTGTCTCCTTTTGGACAGTTTCTAGAATTTCAGTCTTGATCTACTCTTTTGAACAAATTCGATTTTCTTTAATGTTGATGCATAATAATCAGCTTTTTCATCCTTATTCACTTATTCTAATTTATGTTTTACTGTTTACTCCATCCTGAGCCAGTGTCTTCTTTCTTCTCATGTGCAGTTGCACATGTCTTGTGTGTAGTAGGTACTCATTTAATACATTGGTTCTCATGGGGGATGGCATCTTCAAGGGACATTGTATTTACTGTGATATTATTACAGGTATGTAGGGAACTGGCTTGGCATATGCTGAGCTGACACATGTTCTGTAAAGACTAGGATAATTTGAAACAGTAAAGATTGATTTCATATCACACATGGCTTTCAGGAACCTCAAAGAATATTAAAAAGGTGACAGCATATAGTTAATTAATTGTCAGGACCTAGAGTCTGGCATTTACACAAAACCCAGTGAGTTTTTTAAAACATTATTTTAAAGTGTACTGAATCATAGGTATACATGTATACAATTTGTTTCTTTAAAACCATATACCATGATTTTTATTGTTTTTTTTCTTTTATTTTTTTGAGGCAGGGTTTCTCAGTATAGCCTTGGCTGCTGTAGACCAGGCTGACCTCGAAGTCACAGAGATCCCTTTGCCTCTGTCTCCGAAGTGCTGGGATTGCAGGTGTGCACCACCACCCGCTGGGCATATTTTACTTTGTAAACTAGTGGTAGTGTAATAATGTTTTTTTTTCCCTAAAACATGTGTTAAATATCTTGTAATTAAGCTGTCTTGTTTGATTCTTCCAAGTTTCAAAACACATGTGTGCACATTCATGTACACATGTATACACACACACACACAGACACCCCCCCCAAACATTCCACCATGTCATCTCTTCTTCCTTTTACTGTTTGACTCAAGTGAATGCTGCCTCTCATCCTTACCATTATTCTGGAAGTATTTGGGGTAAATGACTTCTGAGAGTTTCAGAACTAAGGAGTTATTATATCTCTTTATATAAAGTAAATAGGAAGTCATTAATCTGACATTGAGAAGCATTTCAATTAAAAAAAGAAAGAAAGAAAGAAAAATGTCCTGACTCAACATTATGAGAGAAAGAACCTCCAAAGTTATCACTGAGTTTGCTTTGCATTGGCCATCTACTGGATATGCAACTGACCCATAAGAGTGGTTTGTTTCTCCCTTGGAGAAAACTAAACTTTTGTTTGTCAGTGGTTATCAATTGGAGATAGCATCAGGGTTAGGGATGGGGACATGTATCCACTTGTCCTTTTCATCCTGTAGCTCCCTCTGGTGCAGCCTCATACAGGCCCTCTGCATGCTGCCCCAGTCTCTGTGACTTCATGTGTGCTCCAGCTCTGCTGCGTCTAAAAGACCTTGATTTCTTGGTGTCCTCTATCACTTCTTGCTCCTAGACTTTCTCCTCTTCTTCTGCAGAGTTCCATGAGCCCTGAGGAGAGAGATTTGATGGAGACATCCCATTTAGTGCTGAATGTTCCAAGGTCCTCTTACTTTCTGCATAATGTCTGGCTGTGAATTGTTGTGTCTGTTCTCACCTGCTGCAGGAGGAAGCTTTTCTGATGATGGCTGACCAAGGCACTGCTCTATGAGGACAACAGAATGTCATTAGGAATCATTTTATTGCTACATTCCTTGGCTGAACAGTATTATCTGTTTTTCCCCCAGTACTTGACTTATCTAGACTCAGATACTTGGCTACCCATGTGTTATTGTGTATGAGATCCATCTCTTGGAGTGGGCTATAATTGAAATCAGTTATTGGATACTCTGACAAGCTCTGTGCCGCTGTTGCACCAGATTATCTTGCTACAGGTCACCATTGTAGATTGAAGGGATTCTGGCTGAGTTGGTCTTTGCCTTTCTCTTCTGGTAGCATAATAAGTACCTTTTTTAACCATGAACCTAGTCCATAGGGGTGAATACTCCAGGTAGGCAACAACTTGACCTCTCTGCACTGTATAGATAGTTTTCAGATATATAGCCTTACTGTCAGTTTGTGAAGAGCAACAAATAGCCTTGTCAATGGCTTGGATTGTTTGAGGGTTCCCATAGGACCTCTTTGGCCAAAAATCAATTAGATGTAACCTATTCCCAGTACTGGAGGCTTCTTTTGGTTATGAGAGGTGTCCACTTGGGGCTCTATATTCCCTGGTGTTTGTGGTTTCATTTAGATCACCTTAATGCATGTATATATTTTACTTTTACTTTATTGTTTCCATATGACCTCTTAAAGTGACCCTTAATTTTAGTGATTTCTGTCTATATTCCCTTTCTCGTGCCTTTTTTTCCATCCCACTCCTTCCCATTTGATCCTCCAATTCTAAGCTCCACCCCCTGGCCATCTATAACTATTTATTCCGGTGGTTCTCAACCTGTGGGCCTTTTACCTCCTTTGGAGTTACATTCAGATAGCCTGCATATCAGATATTTACATTACAGTTCCTAACAGGAGCAAAATTAGTCTTATAATGTAGCAACCAAATAGTTTTATGGTTGGGAGTCACTACAATATAAGAAACTGTATTAAAGGCTCATAGTATTAGGAGGTTAGGAACAGCTGATCTTATCTCTTTCCCTCTCTTAGGAGGATCCATTTCACTCTATATGTGTCCTCTATGGGTATAATAGAGTATATGTTGCTTACCAATGACTTAACAGCTAACATCCACATACAAGTGAATACATACCATAATTGTCTTTCTGAGTTACCTCATCCAGGGCGATTTTTTCTAGTTCCACCCATTTACCTACAAATTTTACGATTTTCTATTTTAATGGCTGATGAGTATTTTGTTGTGTAAGTGTACCATGATTTCTTTTTAAAATTTTTTTGTTTTATTGATTTATTCAGATTACAACTCAATTGTTGTCCTGTCCCTTATATCCTCCCATGTACCATGATTTCTTTATCCACTCATCCTTTGACAAGTGTTTGGCGGTTTTCAGTTTCTGGTTATCATGAATGGAGTAGCAGTGGACTTGGTTGAGCAAGAGTCTCTGTGGTAGAGTGAAGTGTCTTTTCGGTCTATGCCCAGGAGAAGTAAAGCTGGATCTTGAGGTGGATCAGTTCCCGTCTAACTGTAGAACTTGCTCACTGATTTTAATAGCGGCTGCCCAAGTTTGCCGTTCTACATTCCTTACTCTACATTCTCACCAGCATGAGCTGTCATTTGTCTTATTGATTTGCTCATCCTGGCTAGTATAAGGTGAAATCTCAAAGTAGTTTTGATTTGCATTTTCCTGATGACTAAGGATGTTAACCCTTTCTCTAAGTGCTTTTTAACCATTTGTGTTTCCTCTTTGGAGAATTCTGTTTAGATGTCTTCCTCATTTTATTTTATTTTTTTTGTTTTTGTTTTTTGTTTTTTTGTTTTTTTTGGTTTTTCGAGACAGGGTCTCTCTGTAGCCTTGGCTGTCCTGGACTCACTTTGTCGACCAGGCTGGCGTCTTCCTCATTTTAATTAATTAATTTATTTTTGGTTTTTTATTTTTAAAATTAATTTATTCAGATTACAACTCAATTGTCCTCCCATCACTCATCTTCTTCTGTTCCTCCTACTCTCACACCCCCACCCTGTTACCCTCCCTTAGGTCCATGTCCGAGGGAGATCTCCTCCCCCACTCTACGGTCGCAGGCTAACAAGTCTCATCTTGGTAGTCTGCCTATTCCTTTGAGTGGCACCAGGGCTCCCCTCCAAGGGGAGGTCGTCAAATATGGGGCACCAGAGCTCATGTCAGAATTAGTCCCTGCTCTCCACATAACTGTGGAGGATGTCCTGTCCGTTGGCTAGATCAGAGTAGGGGTTTGGTGTTTACTACTTGTATTGTCCTTGGTTAGTGCAATAGTTTCTTCCCCATTTTTAATTGGGTTGTTTCCTCATGTTTAGCTATTTCTTTTTAGTTCATTATCTATATTCAATATTATCACTCTTTCAGATGTGTAGCTATTAAAAATCCCCTTTTAACTATTCTGTAGTCACCCTTTCCAAATGACAGTGTCCTTTGCCATACAGACGCTTTTCCTTTTCACGAGGTCCCATTTATGAGTCTTCTGAGTGCCAGTGTTACCTTTAGAAGGTCTTTTCCTGTAGAGCAACCTCTTAATCTGGCCTTTCTTTTAGTTCCTCTGGTTAAGAAAAGCCTTAATGTTTTGTTTTCGTTTTAATGCTTAAAGGATTTTTTTTGTCTTAACCTTATACCATTTGTGGTTTTTTTCATTTTTATGCCTGTCTTTTAATTTCTGTTCTTAAAATAATTTTTCCTGAGAACATCACTTTCTCCCCATCACCCCTAGGTTTATAAGATATAAACGACAAAGTTTATATATTTTCTGTATGGAACTTGATGCTTTACATATATATATGTACATTGTTCTTGATAATGTTTAATGTCTTAGCACTTTTCACATATTATGTACATATATTTAACTGTAGTCACAGTGCTGTGCAATAGATCTCTGTATTTCTTTCATCTTCTCTACTTGGAACTCTGTCCCTTTTGACCAAAGGTTTCCCCACTGTGACCCTTAACAGTCTCCACTTACATTCTCTTTCTGAGTTTCTCAGATTCTTCAGGTAAGTGGGGTCCTAGTCAGTCGTCTTTCTGAGTCTGGCTTACTTAGTACAATGACTTTGGAATCATGCATTTTACTGCAAATAGCAGGATTTCCTTTTTAAAGGTCACATAATATTCCATTATATTTATCAAATTTTCCCAATTTTCCCCTGTTGATGGACACAAATTGATTGCATATATGCTCATTACTTTTTGAGAGACTCTGCTAAATGCAGATAAAAGCCAGCCCAACTCATATTTCTTTCCCCGCTGTTTCCTTAGAGAATAAGCTTAGAAGTTATTTGGTCTATTTTTCAACCTATTGCAGGCAAGAGTTTTATTAATTCTATTGCTGCCGTTTATATGAATCTTAACTTTTCTAACCCCAAATATCTGTTCCCTTGCTGCCTGCTCCCAAGGAATACATAAATGAATATTTAGCTTTATGTTAAGGCCAGTATATTAAAATATCAACTTCTGGGTTGCTCAGGGTAATGCTATTTGTTATACAAATAAGGTTCTAACTTCAGAAGCTAAATATAGTAGAGATTTAAAATGTAATCAGTTAACAAATAGGAAATGCTTCTGAACTTCTGTCCCATTCTATTCATCAGTCCATTTGTGGCACTCCTTACTCTGCAGCTTCACAGGCCTTTTGCGGCTGTGGAGCAGGCTCCGTTTCCTACGAGCCTGCTCTTGGAATGGGCACTTGTCTATGTTTGGTTGCCAAGAACTGACCACAGTTTGTCCCTTGATGCAAAGATTGCTTCTTAGCACCATCTCTACTCTGGAGCAGGACAAGATGAGTTGTGATAGGTGCCTAGTGGCTTCTATCGTATTCTAGATGTGAATTTCTCTCCTGCTCTTTGACAAGGCTTTTGTGACTGAAATTACCACGATGGAAATAAAAATGTAACGAAAGTAGAAGTCGCCTCCACTCTTGTTGGTATTTCATAGTAATGTGCATATTCACAGATTCCGTGTGTATTCGGACCATAATAAATATCAAGGATTCTGCTCACCACCTTTCCATTTGTATAAACATTTTTTAGATTTTATTTTATTTGATGTGTTTTACCTGCATGTATATCATTTGTATGCTTTGTGCTCATGAAGGTCAGAAGAGGGCATAAGATAGCATGTAATTTGAATTAAGGATTTTTGTAAACCACCATGCGGGTGCTAGGAACCAAAGTTGAGTCCTCTGTAAGAACAACAGGTGCTGTAACATCTGAACCCTCTCTCAAAGCTCCATCTTTGATTATGGTAACAGAGACCTGAGGTAATTACTTATTTTTATAAAAGGTTCTGACTCAGAGTTTTAGCTCTAGTTTACAGTTCATTGGCCCTGTGCTTTGATGAGGGGCCATATCATGGTGAAAGCATGTGGCAAAGCAAACCAACTTCCCTCAGGAGCCGGGGTGCATGAGAGAGGTGCACTGGATTCTACAGTCTCCTAAAACCACCTAGTAGATGCCGCCCTTAATGGTTCTACCAACTTCTGGTGAAGCCTTTCTGAGGATTAATCCTTTATTACATGGGCATTTACACAGCATGTAAGAGAATATAACAGTTAAAAGCTAAAGGATTTGACATGATCAAGAGTTGGTACAGCATCTTGAAGACCTTGGGGTCTGTGAGTCTAATGAATCATTGGTGAAATTATATCATTTAAAATGAGCAGACAATTTGGAGATTATTGTTAAGTAAATAGCCCACAGCATGAACACCTTATTACATATGAAGCATTTAAATCTGGTTGGAAGGAGCGTGTACCAAACTGAAACAAGTGCAGGAAAGTTTATCAGTGTTGACTAACTATTTGGGGATTCATTCAGATTATTGGTTTTTCAAACTTAGGACTTGAATCTATGATTCTAAAAGGTCAGAGGTGAACTATTCAGGAGGCAGGTCACCTCTGAAGCAAGCAAGCTAACAAACAGCAGATTCCAAAACACAAACCTAGAAGCCATAATCTGAGAAGTATCCTAAGGCGCTACTGCAAAGAGAGCAACCAAAGCTCTAATTCCTTGGGCCTGGCTCAAAGGTGAATTTAGCAATTTATAGTTGTTCACTTAGATGAAACGCTCCAAAAACTTAGATGAAAATACCAGATAGATACAGTGTAGAACTATTAGCAATTCCTTACCACAGTTTTCAAGTCTAATGAACACATGAAAATATCACTAAGAGGGTCTAGTATCCTAGAAAACTGAACTTAGCTTTGAACTTAGTTTAACAAACCCACTACAAGAGTTATTTCACCATAACAGCTAGAGAGACTCCTGAGAAGGGAGGCTGAAGGGATCTTAGAGTATCTTAGAGGGAAGGGCTGTTACTGCATTGAGAGTTTTCTCTGGATCTAAGATCTTTGCATTGTAGACTTTAGTGTGCCAGGGTTGTCAATAGCTAATTCACCAGCTGTCTGTCCCAGTCTATATGCTCTATTGATCTCAAGAGAAACTTTTTAGGGTATAATGCAGAAAGAGAGGCCACCACCTTGGCCATAGTGTCTCTGAAATCAAAGGTTATGAGTTGATATTTGTAGGGTTTGGAGTCATGAACATTTTAATGGAAGACTTTCAATATGCAAATCTAACTGGTAAAGTTTGTATATAAAAGCTTAGGGTTAATAAACACTGAGGCTAGCCACTTAGCAAGTCATAAGAGGTGAATAGTAGGGTTTGGAGAGATGGCTCAGCAGTTAAGAGTAATGACTGTTCTTCCAAAGGTCATGAGTTCAATCCCCAGCAACCACATGGTGGCTCACAACCATATATAATGAGATCTGATGCCCTCTTATGGTATGCAGGTGTACATGTAGGCAGAATACCCTATACATAATAAATACATAAATAAATATTTTTAAAAGGTGAACAGTGAAGGAAAGGGATCATCTGTTTTGAGAAAGGAATTGCATGCTCACACAAAGAGAAGAATCCGTATTATTTTGAGAAGGGTACCCAATTGCTGACTGAGCCTTATTATGGTGAATTCTGTGATAAGTACTGAAGGCGTTTACCACTTTACAGCCTTGTTTTACTGGCTAAAAGTTCCTTGAAAAAATCAGGAGACGGTCATGTGGCATGAAAGTGGGCCTTAGTTCTTCACAAAATTAACCCAAATGGATGCAAGTATTCTGGGTCCTCCTATTTCACTTAGGTATATGTTTTTCCCTTAATGTGTTACACATTATTAGATTTGTTGAATTCAACAAACTCACGTTGCATCCGCTTATCTTCAAATGATGTACTTTTGTGTTCTTATGTCTTAATAAAACTCTTATGTTTATATACCACATTGTCTTTATTCAGCATCCAACCGTTAGTGGACACTTGGGCAGCTTCCCTGACATGGCCATTATATCGTCAGATCCTTATCTTAATGTTCTCCTTATTGTGAAGTCCCTTCTGACCGCTCCTTTTAAAATAATTCCTTTCCATCTGCTTCCTATGGCAGCATTTCTTGTTCTACTTCCTCTGATGGAATGCTTCTTATTTTACTTATGTATTATGTTATCTGTTTAATGTCTTAAAGCTATTTCTGCTTAGTAGAATTCTGCTACTAGAAGACAAGTTCCACAATAGCTATACTAAGCAATCAGTGGGTTAGTCATATGTGTTCTTTATTTTATATACACCAATATAGATACTTGTCCCAGCCCTACTAAAAATGTTCTGAGTTAATGAAATTGTATCATGTTGTGACTACCTAAACATGTCCTGTACAAGGACAACAATAGATATGCTTATGTGGATTGGGGGAAAGCAGGAGACCTCAACCATACACAGAACTATAGGCAACCAAATAATGCTCAGAGTAGGAGAAATAGTTTTACCAAGGAAAAACACACAAGTTGGTTAGCCAGTGGTCAACAGCCTAGACTGAGCAAGGTGTTTTCATGTATTTAGAAATATACATGTAGCAATTGATGAAAATGAGGCCATATATTTGAAGGCAATCAAGGTAGATGGTTTATAGAACATTTGGTGGGAGGAAATAGGTAGAAAGATGATATAATTACAATTTCCAAAAATAAAAGAAATAAGTAAAAATACATTATACACATTTTATATAGTATGTATATGTGTATATGTATGTATGTACGTATGTATGTATACAGATGGATTCACACATTTTTTTTAAATAAACAGGTTATCAGGTCACCACATGGGAGAGACTTCGAGGATCCCTTTGAGAGGTGTGAAGAATATTTGAGCCCAAGGACATGTAACAAACCCCAGCATTCTGCAAGGACCTTACTCGTCCATTCAGCACCCTCAACAGTACCAAAGCATTGTCCAAGCCCTGTGCTAAATAGAGCCTCTCTCAGGGAAAGGTAAGTGTAGTTTCTGTTTTTCCTCATCTTTTGTTTTTGATCAGGAAGATCATGAGTTCAAGGCCAGCCTAGGTTATACCTTTCCTACTTTGAATACTCAGAACTAGAAGCAGAAAACAGTACATTCATATGAATTGATTATTTATAAAATTAAAATTTGGTTTTAATGCTTAAATTGTTTGTTAGGAAAATATTATATATTGTGTTGATATTTCTCCCTGGCACAATTTACTGGAAGTGAGTTTATTAAGCATATATGGTTCTCTGTTCCTAATTAATGTCATTTCTTAAAGATGAGAATCTGACTGAGTGTGTGATAGGTTGTTTTAGTAGGCCCATGTGGTTTACTATAATTGGTTTACCATACGTATATAGATAGTCTACGCTGAATTAGTCTCAATGGTGAAGCATGCATTGTGGGGTGGCATCTGGCCTCATTTATCTCCTGCAGGCAACCCAGGGGAATCTAAATCACAGGAGGGGTTAAGCTCTCACTCTAGGAATGCTTATATCCCCGGTCAGAGGGCTGGTTATATGTGGGCATGGGAAAATCCACCATTTTATATAAAACTATTCTTATCCCATTAAATAATCCAGGTTATTTCAAAAACTTTCACAGAGAGGTTGAAACTGGAGAAATATTCTTGTAATGCCTTGTCTCTCACATTCCATTTTTACAAGTGGCATAAAAAAGTAGCCACTGAATTCTTAAGGCATGTTAAGTTCATTCACCAGACGTAATTAACAAAGGCTTAATTAGCTGTAGAGACTCTAGCAATAGTCCAGCTGAAAGTAGCTACTTTGAGCAAGCTTATGGCTGCTGTATTAAAACGTCCTGTTCTGAGCAGATAGGCTTATCTGTTTCGTCATAAGCTTTGTATGCATTTAGACTGAGGGAGGGGGTAGGGAGAGAATGTGAGTGTGCTTGTGATGCTGGCTACTTGATGCTGAGATACAGAATACTGTTAATTTAATTTAAAATTGGTTTTTGAAAATTTTATGCTTAGTGCTATATTTACATCATTCCCCTCTCCTCCCTCCCTACAACTGCTCTCCTGCTCTTAAATTATCACCTCTTCTATAATCATTATTGTTATACACTTATGAATGTATATATATATGTACATATATATATATCCCTACTACATGCATTTTGTGTTGGTTGTATATACATGTGCTTAGGGATGACCACTTGGGATTGTGTGACCTATCAGGGTATCATCCCTGGAGAAATCTGATTCTTCCTCCTGCTAGTGGCCATGGACTTCCTGTAGCTCTTCTTCTAGGGATTGGAGCCTTGGGAAAGTCTTCCCATCCATTTCAGCATGTCACTCAGAACTGTAATTGTAGAAGTCTTATTTGGGGAACCATGTTGTTGAGATTAAATGAGCGCATCATCCCTTTCATTGCTGGATACACTATCTTGTAGTAGGTGTACTTGCCCTCTGACTTTAATACCTTTTCACTCGCTCTTCCGTCATAGTTCCTGAGTCTTAAGTGTAAGGTTATGTTGTAGATGTACCAATTGGAGCTGGGCACCTTGCCATCACCTGTCTTCTGCACTTTGACCATTTGTGGAGTGAGATACAAAATTTTGTTTGATACCATTTCTAGTTCATTAGAATCATGCATTGTGTTAAAGGAGAGCTCCCATGTGGTACGTGCATACACACACACACACACACACACATATGTTACACACACACACACACACACACCTTCACTTTAGAAGTTTCTTAGAAGCTCTTGAAAGGGGGGTTTCTGAAGAAGTCTGATAACTTGAATCTCACTATCAGGGGCTTTATTTCTGCATTTGCTCAGATATTTAAACACAGTGAATGTATCTGCTAAACCTTCTGTTTAGTTATGTTATTGTGGTTTTGTTCTGATACTTGTCATGTATATATATATATATATATATACATTTTCAAGAATGCCTTTGTGAATATTGTTTTGTGTCCTTTTAATTTTTTAAATATATTTTGTAACATTCTCCAATTCTAAATGTACTGGAATAGCACAGTATCAATTGGGAAGGGACCTGAGTTATTTTATCTGTGTATACAATTTGACTGTAAATTCTTTATAGAGTATAGCTAAAATTAGCTTTTCAATTATATTTCAGTGGAAGAAATATCTTAAGAATAAATATTACTACTTACATTCTCTTTCTTCCACCTCCCCTCTAGTTTTATGAGACCTGGTTTCACTCTGTAACCCCAGCTGACCTGGAAATTGCTATGTCGACCAGGCTGGCCTAAACTTTGCTGATATCCCTGAGTTGGCTTCGGGAGGGTTAGGATACTGTATTTCCTGCTGAATAGATGTGCTTAAGCTTTTTGCTAAAATAACGTGAGCGTTCTTAATATTTGACATTGCCTGTTTTACTATTGACTGGATGAAAGTAAGGCATACTTAAAAATAAATGGTGAACTAGTTTGAACTTACCAAAATAAGTTAAAGTTTTATTAATGTATTGTTTGTGGCAAGCAGAAGTTTTTCCCCAAGAGAATGTAGCACCTCTATTATGATGCAATTAATTTATAAAGAAGGACACACTCTGAGTATTCAACTCATATTGCTAGGAGCAAAGACGTCTTATTCCTTTCAGGACTCAGCAGCCCTCTTTAAATGGATTGCAGTCTCAGGTTTGGTGTTTCTAGGGCATTACTAATATATTTGCAGGTGTTTACAGAATTCATTGAAGTCTTGATACAGTTATAAACTGATGTAAATGTATATTGTATATTCCAGGAAACATCGGAAGTTTTGTCTAGTAATTGTATGTATGTCAGAGCCATAGCTACAGAAGTTTATATGTATAGGTATTCATGAAAATTATGATTTCTCTAAGATTGAAAATGGTAACCTTTTAATCATGTTTTAAATAAACAGACTAAAAAACTTTGGCAGTTTTAGCCAATGAATTCTTATTTTAGTGAAGGTATTCTTTTCTTTTCACCTATTTAAAAAATACATTCAGAAATTGCCATGCCACAAAATGGTTTCGATTTTGATTATAAGTATTTCAAAAGCATATTTCTAAGTATAAATATTAATATTATTAATCCAGATTAGTTTTACACTTTATAATGTTACTAAAATTAGGCTTGAATATTAGCATAATCTAATTAAAAGGGGATTGGTACCCTTTTATATCCTGTTCAAGTGTTTCTTTTTCTTTTGTGAATCATATTAAACTATTGTGAGGCAAGCATTTCTTATACCATAGCACAGACTAGTGGACCTATTCATAGTGCCATTGGGGAAGGCCTGGAGTTGCACAGTTGCATCTCCTCAGAATTCCACACTGGGTTTCATATGCTGAGGCAATTGTTCCACCAAGCCACCTGCATAGGTGCAGCTAATCTTCCTTTTATCTATGTGAGAGATTTAGTTTGAGGTTATCTATTAAACTGATAATCTATTGATTATGTCCTTTAAAGTAGATCCTTAAAGCCATTTACCTCTTTAATAATCTGTACTTTGTATGATAATGTAATATTCTAACTTTGTAAGAACAATCTGAGAACAAAAAGAGGCCAAATTTAAGTAATCTATGCATATACTTCTAATTTCTTTATAGGGGAATTGTCAACAATGCTTAAAATATATGCATTATTATTAATGGGATTTGGAAATTTTTATGATTACTTGAATAAAATAAAATAAAATAGCTTAATTATATGAATGTCAATTTTGAATTAAAGAGCAGAATGAAGAGAAATAGATACTTTATTTCTTCTCTGACATTTTAAATCCCAAAATACAGACTCTAATTAAATCCATACTTTTCTCATCAATATTTAAATATTTCATTCTTTTAAAAAATATAATTCTCATAGTGGATAGAGAGATGACATCACCTTTGTTGAGAAGGGACTATTTTCTATTCTGAAAGAATGGAAATGTGAGTAGATTCTAAGTATTTTAATTTCCTATATACAATTTGCTTAATTCATAAAGTTGGTAAGTTGTATGTGTAGCTTCTTGTTTTTTCCACATATATTTTCAGAGTATATTAAATTATTTGAGAATAAGTACTAATTTTAAAGACATGGTACGTGGAATTATTTTTCTGATATGAAATTTTACATCTTTATATATAGATATGTGCTAAAGAGAGATGTATCAAAATCATTAAAGTGATCAGATATGTAGGTTTAGTCTCCCAAATACATGTCAAAATTAATTATTAAGACTATGTTTAGACACTGTAGAAAATTAATACTGTAGTTGAGAATGAGTGTATATATAAGTTCTTTCTCCTCATATTTGGCCAAACAAAGAAATTATTTTATGCCTATAAAGGTTAGGAAAAGTTTTTTAATTGTTATTGTTTTTCTCTCTTTAACAGTTACTTACCTTTGTGCCCACAGATTCCACTCTGATTGGTGTTCATCTCCAAACTGTGAAGAGATCCATGACCGGGTAAAAGACGTATTAAAATCACATCAGGCTCATGCTCATGCTCATGCGCATGCGCATGCAAGACATATATGTGTTAGTTTCTAAAATTTTCTTTTTATTAAAGGCTTTTTAATAGGCTCCCCAAACCAGCTAAGGTGCTTTCAGGTTGTGATTCTTAGTTATGGGGAAGGAAAACAAGTTCTCTGAAGGAATCTGTGGGGTTTCTACAAGCAACATAACTAACTTCCTGCTTGGCCAGAGTCTTTTGTTCACAACTTTAATGTATTTTATTATATTTATTCTCTCTCTCTCCCTCCCTCCCTCCCTCTCTCTCTCTCTCTCTCTCTCTCTCTCTCTCTCTCTCTCTCGTGTGTGTATGTGTGTGTGTGTGTGTGTGTGTGTGTGTTAGTGTTTTATGACATATGTGAAGGTCAGAGAATAAGCTTGGCTGAATCAATCTGTCAGTTCTCTATTTGCACCATATTTGTCCTGAGGATTAAAATAAGGTCATCAGGGCTGGCAGCAAGTGCCTTTACTGCCTGAGCCATCCTCGGGTCCTAAGTCATCTGAACTATAAGCATTGTAGTCATAATTATGTCATAACAATTACTAAATATTTAACAATTAACACTAAACATTTAACATACTAAACATCACTAATTATTTAACATACTACAGTTTTAACACTGGTCATTGGAACTATAAGCATTTTTAGTCCTTATTATCTTATAAAATCTAAATGTTTACTTTGTAATAACAATATAGAAGTTTTCATAATGTGGAAACTTGTGCATTTGGTGAAGGTGCATTTGATTCGCTAGGTAGACTGTGGTGGTAGGGGATGTGTGTAGGACCTCTATTGCTGGGCTTTTGCAGATCTTGTTAGTGGTTTAATTAGTAAAGACACAGAGACTTTATATAATTTAAAACTGTTGGGCGTTTGCTGGGGGAGTCTCTGAGCCAGATAGCTAACTTACCCTCAGCTTCTCTGTCATCCTGTCTCTCCATGTGGTTCTCACTGTCTGCTTACAGCGCCATTCAGCCTTCCTCTTGCCTCCCTCCTTTCTGGGCCTCTCCTTGAGTCCGCCTGCATCCTGCCTGCCCAGAAGTTCCCTACTTCCTGCTTCCCGCTCTGGCCTGTCAGCTCTTTATTACACAAAAAGTCACATACTAGCTTGAACCAATCAGGAGTAAAATATCCATCTCTTATGGGTCGTTCTTTGGCAGGTGAGGAAGAGCAAGCATTTACAAGTAGAAAACCTAGAAAACCAGTGATGGGCCATAGAGTGACATTCTAAATCCTGCCAGCCCTTGGCTCACTTCAGGCACAGAATTACCAATTGAAAATACAGGGACACACCCTTTCAATGTGAGGGATGCACAAAAGAAAGAAGAGCAGGTTGGGAAGAGTAGGACATAATGTTTTCTGAGATAAGGTAAACATGCATTTGCATTCATGATAACTTGGAGCCATAACAGTGTAATATTTTTGTATTAGGTTTTTAAATTTCATTCATTATTTTAAATAATTACTTGTCATAGTTTGTGTCTTTCAAGTCATAATAGTTTTCTTTTACAAAAATAAAAATCTAGCCTTTTAATGAAGGTTATTATAGCATTTGTTTAGATTTAAGATTTATAATCTGCCTTTCTTTTTACCATTTTAATTATTCTATTATTAAAACTATTCTGTTATTACTTGGCCTATTGTTCCAACATATATACATGACAGATTATTTCTCTGATCACTTTTCTAATAGTATTGAGGCGTGTAACCTTTTTGTATGTTTATTATCATGTGTCTTATTTCTCTCTATAAAACATAAGTTATTATTGTTCATAAAATAACAATTATCTGTTTTAGCCTCATATTTTTCCTATTCCTCATTATATATGAGCAGTGAGAAATTGAGACTTTTAAACTGGAATCCAGAGTATTTCCGTCAGTATAAAATTGAAGTGTTTAAATACAGTCCTAGCATACTATGAAGGGCCAACGTGAATGAAAGAAGAATAGTAAAAGGAGAAATGTGCCAGGCCAGCAGAATGATGGAGGGTTCGTATTTGAAGCCTTGGTGGGCTTTAGATCCCATGATGTCATAATTTAACTTCTTTTTGGTGCTGAAAAGGAAAACCAGAGCCATGTACATGTTAGGTAAATGCCCCACCAGTGAGCTATGTCGCTAGATTGTTTGATGTTATCTGTAACAATATTTTTGTTTTATATGTAAGATTGTCATGTTTGTGCCTGCTGCCCACAAAGAGCAGAAGCAGGCACTGAATTTCCCAGAACTGTGGTTATGGTTGTTTGAAAGCCAATGTTTGGGAACTAGAAACTGAGGCCCTTTGTGAGAGAAGGAAGTGCTTTTACCTATTGAGTCCCCTCGCCAGCTACCTTTTGATGTTGTCTTAATCAAAACCCCAGCATAGTTTTAAAAACCGAATGTTGGCAAGCATATTCTAAAAGACAGATAGAAAAACAAAGGAGCTTCCAAAATCAAGACAAGCATCAATGAGATGCCTCAGCAAATACAGGTGCTTGATGCCGAGCCTGACAACCAGGTCCCTGTACACATGTATTCACAGGCATACGTGCATGCAGTGAATAAATAACCTAATGAAAAAAATTAAAAATTTAAAGAATTTCCTACAATGTATACAATGAAATGTGATCATGTCTCGTATGTCTCCCTCTAACTCCTCCCACATGTGTCCAACACAAGTCATTACCACCTCGTGTCTATGCCTAAATGTTTTTAAAAATCCCCACTTAGTCCACTTTTATCTGTACTTAGCACTGAAGTGTAGGAAACCTACCAATGGCTACATCTTTTAATAAATGATTCTCTATTTCCCAACAACTATCCACTGCCAATAGAAATTATTCTGAAAATAAAAAAACTGGAGGCCACTCCATCCAGCTGTAGCAGTTGATTCTGTTGAGGACACTTTAGTATTCACTAAGCAGCAGACATATCCAGTGAGTAGAATGGAGACTCCACAGACTGACTTACACAAACGCTGTAGCTGATAAGTGGAAAGGGTGCAAAGTCAATTAAGCAGAATCCCAGGGAGAGCTGTCTCTACTTCCTGGTGTCGAGATTGTAAATATGCAGTCACTCCTGGCATTGCTTACATTGGTGCGAGGGTTAAGCTCGTGTCCTCTGGTTTTCAATGTAGGCAATTCATCGACTCAACTGTCTCCCCAACAAACACTTTGTATTTTTTGTCTTGTGAACAAATGGTTCTGTAGGAAAGCAAAACAAAACAACCCAGCAGCGACAACAACAACAAAATTCTCTCAGTCCCTAATTCACAACAGACCAAGAGACCTTATGTATTATAAGACCTTCAAAGGAAAGCATAGAAGAAAATGTAGACAGTTTAAATTGAAATGAGACAACCTATAGCAGACAAAACCAAATTAAGTTGGACCTTATAAATTTTATATATTTGCCTAATCGAAGTTACTGGTAGAAAACTAGACTTTGTCTGGTTAAAAATATTTTCGGTAGGGCCTGGATTTGATATGAAGACCCATGCGTGGTGGGGAGGAGGAGTAGAGGCCAAAGCCACATCCCAAATGATTATCATGTTTTCTTTGGTGTCTTGTGATGTGAAGGGTTCATCTCTGTGATGTCCTTAAAGCATGCAAACACTGGGCTGGATAGATGGCTCAACCACTAAAGGCTAGGCTCATAAGCAAAATCATAAAATACAAAGTCCTCCAAATTAGCAAGTAAGTGGTCACAGATTGCAGGAGACTTAAGTCTTCTGTACTGAACCTGTGTCAGTACAAGGGCATTGTTGAGAAGACTTGGGTCCAAATACAGTTGGCAGCCATGTATTGTACCAATGAGAGAGCTTTTTTTTTTTCTGATTGTACCATGCTTATGTCAGATGTTCACATTAAGAGACCCTCAATAAAAGGAGTGTTTCTGTGTGTTGTTCTGTCCCACGTTTGTAACTTTTTTGTATATTTATAACTGTATTTCAAAATTTAAAAGGTAAAACATTCTTGAGAGTTTTATTTCAGCCCTCTTAATTTTAACAAGAGTTGATGTGATTCCAGGTTTCCTTCCCCTCCCAGGCTCTGGGAATAATTTTTGCTGGCTCAGCATGGATCACACTTCCTTCACTTTGGCCGGGATTTCTGCTTTAGTGCCTTCCCTCACTCTGCAGGTTCCAATGCAAGGGGCAGCAAGCTCAGCTTTGCACCAAGAGAGTATCATTGGAACTTGATGATTAGAACTTTACTTTTTGTCTATGTAGCATTGGGGATTACCAACCCCCTGCTGATTTGTCTGTCCCCCAGCAATATACCTGCTGAACAAAGCATAGGGCCTTGGCATTTGTTCTGTGCTAAAGATCCATAGAGGCTCGCAGGAAAAAGCCAGGTGGCCCATTATCTCACAACTTTGGGGTTATCTCCTCTGGAGAGTCTTGTCAACACAGTTACAGTTGTTTGAGCAGCTCTCTGGTGATTTAAAATAGCAGAAGAATTAATGTAATCAGTCTATTCCATCCTGTTCAGAAGTAGGAGACTTTCACTCCACTTTTAAAACTTAAGTTTGTATTTGCCTCTAATTGATGATGATGCTCATGTTGGCTTATGCTAGACACTAATTTCAATACAGTCCAGCAGCAGAGCACAAACTTATAATTAGCTAGCATTTCCTGCCTGTGTTCATTCATATAGCATCCGCCTCCCTGAGTAACTGTGTCCCCATAAGGAACATACACAGTGTTTTAATAAACCACTGAATGAATATGAAACAGTAAAAGACAAAACAAAACAAAAAAACCCAGTGTGCTACAGCATGCAATTAAGTATATGAATGCAAAGCATATGCATGGCTTATTGTTCTCTCAGAGAAAAACTGAAATTGGCATATAGGAATAGTAACGTTTATTAGAGGCTAGGGACTGTGCACACATTAGTCTACTTTTTCCTTACAATAATCTTGTAAATTAAGTAGTATTTCAAAGACAAGGAAGCTGACATTCAGAAATGTTGTGGCATGTGTAAGGTACATAGCCACTGGAGATGCTTTTAACCAAGATCTGCATCCAGGTAACATCCTTGATCTTAACCACTGCTTTCTACAGTGATGATTACTAAGTACATCTTCAAATGCCTAAGCACAGAGATGTTGCCAAGCTTAAACATATGCGAGCCATAGATGTGTGTATGTGCATGCTCAAAAATAAGTCAGTGTGAATATAGAGACATGATGCCGACCTACTAGGTGTTTCATTTTCTATTTATTTATTTATTTATTTAATTTGGTAAGCCGATTAACTTGGTAACAGTGAGTGGGAAGTTGGTTAAGGCTAAGAATAAGAGTTTGGAATGACACGTACCAAAGTAGTATGAAGGAGGAATCCATCAGAAAGGACGTGTGATTTGTCAGGAAATAATGTAGTTTAGATTTGACAGTTTGAAATAGAAATCTGTGTTTAGTTGGAATTCATTTATTTTCCATAAAGTTAGGCCAGGCACTAAACTAAGTGATATTTTATGCATGGTTTGGAACCAGACTTTTGTCAAATACATTTCTATACTTTTTTTCATAGGTGTTAAAAGTGTTTATATATTTAGTATATGTAGCATGCTTAGCAGGATAACTATGTAATAAGCATCTAATTAATGATTAAGATCATGCACCTCCTAACCAGCTGGGTGGGGGGAGGTACTTCCAGTGCTCCATAAACTCACAGACCCTCTAGAGTCCAGCACTGCGAAGAAGTGTGATGTTCCACAGATGGACAGGTCCTGCCATTGCCTCTGATTATATGTTCAGGGCCAGTGCCCCTCCCCACTATGCCCAAAGAAAGCTGGAAGGAGACGCTAAGAGAGATAAACCCAACCCTGGAGAGTGGCTCAGTGGCTAAGACTACTTGTTGCCCCGGAGGATGACCTAGGTTCAGTTTCCATCCCATACTATGGCTCACAACTATTCATAACTCCTGTTCTAGGGGAACCCAACACCTCTTTTAGCCTGTAAAGGCACCAGACACACATAGCATACATACATTCATACACACACATACTTACATAAATATATTAAAAATACATCACATAGGCAAAACATGCATACACATAAAACATTTTTTCCATTTTTAAAATATCTTATTAATTTGTTCATATTATATCTCAATTGTTATCCCATCCCTTATATCCTCCCATTCCTCCCTCCCTCCCATTTTCTCCTTACTCCCCTCCCCTGTGACTGTTACGAAGAAGAGACTTGATACCTATGAGAATATAAAACAAAATTTTAAAAAGAGAGAAAGCCAAGGTAAAGAGCAAATCAGCAGAAGATCCACAGAATTGTCTGCTAATCCTGTGCCTTCAAAACAGGAGCTAATGCCTATAAAGGGCCTTGCAGAGAAGGGAGAGACATCCCTGATGAGAGAAAAGAAAAACAAACAAGCACCCTGCAGAGCACAGAGATGCCAAAAACAGAGTAGGCACCAAGAGCTGAGGAGCTGCAAATGCCAAGGAGAGGGTGCAGGCTTCATAGCTGAACTCATGCACAGTGCATACAGAAATATTTTATCAAGTTTTACTAAGATGCAAAATTTGGCTTTTTAAAGCTCTTTTATCACACAGAGAACGTCATTTGTTTGGGGAGGATGGCATATGTGTCACTAAGAGACTGTCTCCTGCTGGATGTGGGGGAAATGTCTTTCTCAGATTGTTTTTGAAAAATCCAAAAAGGGATTCCATAGTGACACGCATGGCCACCTAGGTACAGAATGCCTTGTTGTGTGGGAAGGCCCAAATTCATTATTATTTTCTCCTTGTCTTCCACCATCAGCGTAGACTTAAGTCTCCTTGAAAACACACAGTAGAGTGGAGAGTGGGATATTACTTTCTCACATACTCTGGTGCCTCACCTTTGACCATATCCCCTGGAGGGGGAGACCTGATGGCACTCAGAGGAAGGACAGCAGGTTACCAAGAGGAGACTTGATACCCTATGAACATATAGAGGGGGAGGTAATCCCCCTCAGGAACAGTCATAGGGGAGGGAAGTAAGGGGAAAATGGGAGGGAGGGAAGAATGGGAGGATACAAGGGATGGGATAACCATTGAGATGTAACAAGAATAAATTAATAAAAAAAAATTCAAAAAAAAAAAAAGAAAAGAAAACATGCTGGGCTTTTGCAGTGGCATCAGCCATGGTTGCTGAAGTTTTCCCCTTTAAGATGATGGCTACTATTTGTCCAGATCGCATAGAATGAAGATGATGCAGGAATAATTTTTTAAAGCCCCTTCCCCCATCTCTCGGGTTCAGAGGGTTCAGAAGCTTAAGAAGCCCTACTGTGCTGTCGTTCTTGCACCTGCTTACCCAGTCTTGCCCAGTACCTGGCTCCTCTGTTCTCCTTGTTATGTAGGCTACCCTAGATTAAAACACATTCTGTACAATGTCCCATCACCCTATGAAAGGATATAAAAGAGAATTTTCTTTGTTTGGGGGCATTACATTAAAGTTACTACACTAGGATTACTCCTGTCTTTCTGTCCACAGCATCTAAGGGCATCAGGCATGGGCACAGAACTGTATGCAAGCAAAACACCCATGAATGTAAACAAAACAACAACAAACCAAGACAAGGACCAAAACCTGGAAATAGCTTCATTAAGAGGAATAATTTAAAGTAAAAAAAAAAAAAAAAGACATAGGGGAGGGGAATAGGGTGAAAGCAGGAGGGAGGGAGGAATGGGAGGATACAAGGGATGGGATAACAACTGAGATGTAATTTGAAGAAATTAATGAAATGAAAAAATTTCATCATGTCTATACAGTAATGTAGGCAGTTTTAATGCTCCCACGCCTCCAGGACTGACCGTGGTGTCCATGGTTGCCCTCCCTCCTAATGAAGCTTATTTCTGAAAGGCCATTCTGCTTGAGCTGCTTCCCACAACCAACCTGTCTTCTCCCCTACTTGTAACAGACCAGATTTTGTCTTTTAACACTCCCAAGCCTGACTAGTGAGTTTTCTTTCTCTCTGTGTGTGGCTTGTTGTTTTGAAATTATTTGATGAGATATTTTTGTCTTTACTTAACATTTTTATCAATACTTTTTAAGAAACAATATAATTTAGTGTATTTTATAAAGTGTATAGCTTGATAATACTTTTTCTTTTAAATATTTTTTTTTCTCCCAAGATGCACAGTGGAGTTTCTGGGATATCGTGCTTTCTTTCTCTTCCCATTTGCATAGAATTTTAATTTCCTTTCCTTTTTTTCTCAGTTTAATTTGGATCTGTTCCCAGGTGTTATTTTACTGTGTGATTTTTATGAAGAAAGGCAACTCTGACCATTAGTTTTGCGAGTTAATAGATCCCAGGTGTCTCTTGCTTCTGTGGAATTTCCTGTAACTCTGTGCTCACCACTGGAGGAGTTGAAAACATCTGCTTTGGGTGGCTTAAGTTGGTACACTGAGCTTCTGAGACTTTTGAAGTCATCAGGTGGATGCAACGTCTCCCCCAATACCAAGTTTTCCTTCACAGGTGGTGACACCAGCCTCCTTTATTAATTAGGGTGCCTTGCTAACACGTTGTCTTGTCATTTAATTGTGTGTGTTTGCCATGGATTTTTAGTGCTGCTATTGGGTAGTTTTAAATTTTTTTACCTCATTGTTATGTGTTTTACTCCTTTGTGTAAGAGAATGAATTCTAACAAAGTGTGTATCGTGTGTAAAACAGCATCTATGTCAGCTGCAACATCATTGGAACCCCCAGTTATCCTGTGTAATGCCTGACAGGCCTTCTTTTCACTAGACAACACAGTATTCTAATATATGTCAGAATTGAGCTTAGTTTGCTATGGTTTTGAATATTCAAAATTACATACTGATTTTATGTCTGGTTTCTTTAGCTGATCTTTGTGTGTGTAGTAACATGCATGTCTTCCTTTTTTTCTTTGCAAATTGATTCAGCAAATTATGTCCTACAATCTAGATATGTTCATTCATTTACATGCTATTTATGGGCACAACAAAAGGTGTGAGGATTGACTTTTCATAAAGGATGCTACAGTTTATCCAGTGTATTTATTATTTGAGGCTAATGCACATGTTCTATTGTTCACAGTATTGTGTATGTCCTTTGATGTACACATACTAGTTTGAAATGTAACTAAGAAGGACTTATTGGAGGGGGGACAAGGAATTTGGATGTGCATATGTTGAAAATAGTGTTTATGTATGTGTGTATACGTCGTACCTTCATATGTATAAAGATATGTACATATATATGGAGAAAGGGAAAGAAGAAACAAGAAAAAGCAGAGGACAGGGAAAAGATGAGGTGAACTTAGCATGAACTTCATTTCTGTTTTACATACTTCTAATATACCTAACACCTAAAGAGTACTATATAAAATAATTTAAGAACTTTTAAAATCTTGACCCATTTGTGAAGTCTTTGTTGACAGTCAGAGAATTTGAATCTTGAAGCATTTTTAATTTTGGGTTAGAGAGATGCTTTCTGATTCTGAATTCTTGATTTTCTTATCCATGTTGTAAAAGTGTGAGGTAGTTGCTAACCCAGATCAGCATGCTCAGTCAGGGCCTATTTAGGATTCTAGCCCCTTATGTCTGCAAGCATGACTAGAAGAGTTCCAAAATAAATGGGTCACAGAGCTAAACAGAGAAGTCTCAACAGAGGAATCTCGAATGGCCAAGAAGCATCATTTCTTATTTTTGGACATTGGATTATATTTTTAGATCGTTTGATTCTGTCTCACAAGTTTCTTGAACTCTCTTTTTAAAGTTTCAATATTATTTGTATTAATTTGTATAAATGACTGTTTTACCTTCGTATTTGTCTGTATACCATTGCGTGTCTGGTTATTGCTGAGTCCAGAATGGGTGTTAAATCTGAGGAACTGGACTTTCAGACTTGTAAGCTAACTGTGGGTCCTAGGAACTGAACTTGGGTCTTCTGAAAGAGTAGCCAGTGCTCTCAACAGCTGAGCCATCTCTTGAGCCCTGGACTCTTTGCAGTTATCAGTATGCTTGCTTTTATTATGGCAACTTAATTTGAAACTAAATTAATTTTGAAATTCTACTGATTCTAGTGTGCTGTTATACCTATCTATTAAATTGCTTATTTCACTGACTATGTTTTTAATTTTAAATCTTTTTTAATCTTCATGGACTCATTTCTGAAATTCTTAAAATGTATGTTCAGTTTGTCCAACTTCCCACCAATTTTCTTGATCCTATTAATCACAAGTAATAATTTAAAATGCATATCTCCTAAAATTCAGTTTTTCAAATATGTTTGTATTTGCATCTTTGTCATTTTTACTTTTTCTTAGCAGTGAGGGGTATCCTGGCTCCAGGTGCACTGCTTGTGTTTAATATTTAGGTGTCGTTCTGGATATACTTAAAATGCTTCAGGAAAAAGAGATGCACACTGTAAGCCCACTTTTGAAAGGGTTGCCTCTCTGATAGCTGAACATCTGTGATTATCATTGGTTTTGCTCCCAATGTCTTAAATGGTGTCTATTTTTCCAGCTTTCCTAGTTTGCAACAGAAATAGCCATTATAAATTATCCCACCTAACCCCAAGGAATTTGTGTATGTTTTTATGAGGGGGGGTTGTCTCTTTATGCTTTTTCTATTGATTCCATATATTATTCATAACTTTATTGACTCAAATTGATCATCTTATATTTCTGTAGATTAGAGATCTAACAAGGGCCGTACATGGTAAAATTTAAAAGTAACTGTTGTATGCCTGTCTCCTTTCACCCGTCTCAGTAATAGGTGCTGTATCTGTACATGGTCTTTCTGAGCACTCTTTCTAGTCAGATCCTTCTGGCTTGTTTGTATATACATGAGATGAATATTCCTATTTGTAGTCTGAAAACTAGAAGGGAACCATGTTGTATTGCAGTCTGATTTGTCTCTAGGGTCAGAATTCCCCGCCATGCCATACTTGATCCAGATGGGCAGTGTTCTGTGTGAGTGGTGTTAGCAACGTGTTCTTAAACCCCTTAATACAGCCCCTCTACTTATTTTTTCATTTGTCAATCTTTGTCACCTGGCTATGTGACAATCAAGAAAAAGCCCTAATGGGAAGTTTGAAAACTGATGATTAAATACTTACTTAGGCACTAACTATAAAAGGAAACTAATTTAACTCTTTTAATAGTAGAAAAAAAATGTTAAAAAGTAAAGAACCAATAGAAACATATGGAATTATTCATAATGATAAAACCTAAAAGTCTTCACAGCTAAAATTATATGTATATTTTCAAAAAGGATTAACTTAATTGTTTATTATTCACTGGTGTTTTGGCAATAATTGTCTTTTTTTACCTGAAGTGGATGGGCCATTTCTCCGCCAATGCTATTCCTTGTGTGTTTCCATTACCTGCTCTTTTTACTTCTGTTCATGTTGTCAAAGGAGTGAGAGGTGATGGCCAAGGTTAGAACAATATTTAATATGAAATTATAGGAAACACACTTGTGAACTGACTGTGACAATTACACTTGCAAAACTAGATCAGATGACCCTGTTTCCAATGCCCTACTATCTAGAAGAAGTTAAGCATGGGCACACTGGCTCTGTGTGTTTGTGCCAACTAACGCACATTTCAGGTTTTTTTTTCTTATTTATCATTTTGGCCTATCATCAGTAAATCTTTTCTGTAAATCACGGGTGCATGCTTGCTTGTGTGTAATTTTCTCAAGTATTAGTATTTATGCCTCAGAAGGCAAGAATAATCTTTTTGGAGTTTATATAAAAATATGTATGACTTTATTAACTTGCATATTTTGATACATCCACTACCATTTTTCACTGCTCATAAAGTATCCTCTGAATGCCTAGTCTTTACTAACCAGTACAAGAATAATCTTTTTGGAATTTATATAAAAATATATATGGCTTTATTAACTTGCATATTTTGATACATCCACTACCATTTTTTCACTGTTTATAAAGTATTTTCTGAACGCATAGTCTTTACTAACCAGTACAACCCAGTTAGAATAAAAATAATGTGCTCTTTTGAAAACATGTATATAAGTAACATTATACAGATTGAGGTTATATTTAATATATATACTTATACATATATGGGAAAGGGAAATGATGAGGGATATGTGGGAGGATTATCTAAAAACAAGAGAAATAACTTTAAAAATGTTACTGAGAAATAAAGCATTCGCCACAGTTTCTTTCCTTGGATATCCAAGTACTTGATTCAGTGAGACGGGAGGGGCATTTTCTGCAGAATCGTAGCCACCATGTTGGAAGGGATGCAAATCTAATGGAAATCTTTTAATTTTTCAGGATGAGAGAGACACAGAGAAAGATGAGGAACTGGAAATGAAACGAGGTCTTCTATATAGAGACTCTGCCTATGACAGTGACCCTGAATACAGGTATGGACTTGCTTTTGTGTATGGAGATCTTTCTCATAGCTAGCATAAAAATCACACATTGCTCTCTCTTCTAGATTTTAGTTTTATTTTTCTAGTTACAGGTCTGCATGTCTGCATGTGGGTATGTGTGTGAGTGCACATGCCTGTAGGGTCTGGAGACACGGGACCTCCGTGAAGCTAGGGTTAGAGATGGCGGTGAGCCCCCCAACACTGGTGTTGGGGTCTAAACGTGGGTCCCCTGCGAGAGCAGTAGGCACCCTTAACCACTGGGCCAGCCCTCCAGCTCAGCTAAAGCTTTTTATTACTGAAGCTTTTGTTGTTGTTTTAAAATAAAAACACTTCGGAAGGTAGGGAGATGTCTCAGTAAAGAGCTTGCGGTGCACTGGAAACAACCTGACTTTCCAGTCCCCAGATCCGTGCTGGGGGCAGAAAACAGATCCAGCTGTGCACTTGTGTTTGTTATCCCAGCACTGCGAGGGCAGAGGCAGAAGGGTCTACGGGACCTCTTGGGTAGGTAGTGCACCTGCATTGGTGAACTCCAGATTCAGTGAGAGGCCTTGTCTCCAAATAAGGTGGAGAACAACTGAGAAAGACACCAGACATTGACTTCTGCCTCGACACACACATGCTCATCCATTTGCACATGTGTGGTCACACTCGTACGCACACACATGCACTCACATTCATATACACATACAAATGGCCAACTCATGATGATACATTTGGGATTTATTTGACTAGTCAGCAAATCCACATGTTTCATCATACATTTATCCTAAACTAAAAATTGTTTCCATAATAATTTTAGACAAGTTACTCTTTTCAAAGTAACGGAAGAAAGAAATCTGTTCTAAAATTTCAGGGATATTAGTAATGAAAATATTTTTGAAAGATTATACTAGCAAATTTTATTTTCAAAGTTCTGTTCAAATGGCCATAAGATGCAAAATTAAAAACTATGAACCATGGGTATTTGCAGTCATCATTGATGCCGTACCATGGAGTACTTTATGGGTTTTTCATTATGAAATTTTTTAGGGACTATTCTCTATGAAGTGGAATTAATTTCTTCCTATCTGGAATTTGCACCAAAATCTCTCATCTTTTCCGTGGTAAGCTTGGCTGGAACCTCTATTAACATGTGAGGGCATGGCATATGAGTGTGATCTCCTTTCCCAACGTCATTACCTAACAGTCAAGAGGTAGCCTGGGCCTCTTATTGTAGGTAGATTTGTAAGTAAAACAGTCAAAAGAGGAAAAAAACAGGTTCAAAGCACACAATTTATGCAGAGCCTTTTCTCCTTTGTTGTTCTTTCTTAAAACACTCTTCTCTAGATTGCTATGCCAACTAGTATTTTGCCAACTCAGTGCAAACTGAGAGGAGGGAACCTTTTTAGTCAGAAACCCTAAGTAAGCAAAATTAAAATTAAAAAGCTTCAGAAATGAAAGATTTAACTTGACTGGAGAAATGGCTCAATGGTTAAATTCTGTGCTCATTTTTGGTGTCCTTCATTTATGTTCATTCTTGGGCCAAAGATTGGGTCAGTCAGGCCTTCAGAATCTTTTACAGGATTGTTTCAAATATTTGCCCTGGAAACTCCTCCTCAGGTATCAGTGTGTTGTTTTAGTTCATCTTCAATTCCCATGCTTCCTGTTAAGTGGGACTGAGAAGTAGGCACCTTCTCAGAGCAAGTCATGAAAGGTTTTCTTGCTAGAAAGTCATTTTGAGAATTTTTTCCTTAAGGAAGAAAAATAATTGACTTATGAGTAACTAGTCTTTAGTGTATCCTTATGAGCCGACTTTTGGCTAATGCTGAAAAGAGATAGAAGATGGCAACATAGCATTTTCTCCCTGTACTTACTGACTATGTTTAAGAGTACTATGCCTTTGAATGCTTCCCAAGTGTGGTTCATATTAGAAACATTTACATCCCCTCTTAAAGATCCAAAGTCTAAGGACTCCACCTGAGGTATATTCTACTGGGAACCTGGGCAGTGGCCCAGCAACCTGAACTGTGACAGTGACTCTGGTGCATATTAATGCTTGAGAAGCATTTCTAAGTCTTATTGATACATACAATGGTTTGTAAGATTCACTTTTGAATAGCATTTCTAAAACAATGTTATCAGACCATAATATAGCCGTTCCTTGTTATCTGTTCTAAAGCCTCAGACTGAGTCTTTTCCTTTCCTCCTACCATCCATCCATCGCTCCATCCATCCATTGTCTAGAGCATGTACAGCATGCTCAGGACTTTTCTGCATGTTTTATTCACTGTGATTTTTACTTGATAGAAACTATTTATTGAGTTGTATGACAAAAAGCCCATATCTTACAATCTAAAATACCTATAATCATACAAACTCAAATGTTACAACTTTAAAGTGCTAAGCATACCAGCATCTTAAAATCTTTCTCAGTTCTGATTCTTTAAGTATAAGTAGTACATTGTATTTTGTTACTTATGTGTCACTTTTCTGTTCTTGTGATAAAACAACATAATCAGGGCATCTTATAGAAGAAACTATTTATTTGGGCTTATGGGTCCAGAGAAATAAGAGTCATCATGGTGGAAATGCATGGCAACGATAGGCAGGCATGGCAGCTGAAGCAGGAAGCTGAGTGTTCACACCCTCAACCTCAAGCATGCAGCAGAAAGAGAGGAATGGAAGTAGCTGTGCTCTACTCATAAAGCCCACCCTCAGTAGCATCCTGCGTTCAGTCAGTTTGCACCACCCAAACTCCCCACATAGCACCCACTGCGGCCAAGTGTCCAGTGCTGGATAGTATAGAGGACATCCTCATTCAAACCACGTGTAACCACCTGGCTGCTTCTTAGAATTACTATTGTTTGCTTAGTGTATCCATTTTCAGACCTCCATTTTATGTAAATATGTGTATTATGTATAGATGTGTATATACTTATTTTATCTGAAGACAGTTTATGAGAACTGAGTCATTAGCTGTGTGTAGAGAGCTGTAAGCTTGATTTTCATTTGAACTGACAAAACAAAAAATCAAAAACCACAACTACCCAAGCCTCAAATGGTTCACATTTGTTTTCTAAATTAATCACCAATAATCCTTTTTCTTCCTAGTCCATTCCAAATTGCTTAAAACATTTCTCTTTTATTCATATACTATAGGCGTCAATAAAACATGTATGTAATTTGTCATCTATACTTTATTTTTTTTTAATTAATTTATTCATATTACATCTTGATTGTTAGCCCTTCCCCTGTTTCCTCCCATTCCTCCCTCCCTCCCACTTCCCCCCTTCTCCCCTCCCCTATGTCTGTGATTGAGGGAGACTTCTTCCCCCTATGTATGCTCTAAGATTATTGAGTCTCTTCTTGGTAACTTGCTATCCTTCTTCTGAGTGCCACCAGGCCTCCCCATCCAGGGGACATGGTCAGAAAAGGGGCACCAGAGTTCACGTGAAAATCAGATCTCACTCTCCACTCAACAGTGGAGAATATCGTGTTCGTCGGCTAGGTCTTGGTAGGGGTTCGAAGTTTACTGCCTATTTCTCCTTGGCTGGTGCCTTAGTTTGAGGAGGACCCCAGGACCCAGATCTGCCTGTCATAAAGTTCTTCTTGTAGGTTTCCAGGACCCTGTGGGTCCTGTTATTTCCCCATTCTTCCATGCTACTCTCGCCTAAAGTCTCAATAGGATGTCCTCTCCTCTGACCCACTTTCTTGGTAAGTAAGGTTTTTCATGGGACGTATCCCTTGGACTAGTGTTTTGATATAAGTGAGTATATACCGTTTGTCTCTTTTTGCTTCTGGGTGAACTCACTCATTATGATAATTTCTAGGTCAATCCATTTGTCCACAAATTTCGGGAATTCCTCGTTTTTAATAGCTGAGTAATACTCCATAGTGTAAATGTACCATAGTTTCTTAGTCCATTCTTCTACTGAGGGACACTTAGGCTGTTTCCATGTTCTGGCTATTGTGTATAAAGCAGCTATGAACATGGTTGAGCATATGTCCCTGTTGTGTGTTCGAGCATTTTCTGGGTATATTCCAAGGAGTGGGATAGCTGGGTCTTGAGGAAGCCCTATTCCCATTTTTCTGAGAAAACGCCAGATAGCTTTCCAAAGTGGTTGTACTAGTTTGCATTCCCACCAGCAGTGAAGGAGTGTTCCTCTCTCTCCACATCCTCGCCAACATGTGGTGTCATTTGAGTTTTTGATCTTAGCCATTCTGATGGGTGTAAGATGGAATCTCAGTGTCGTTTTGATTTGCATTTCTCTGATGCCTAACGAGGATGAGCATTTCTTTAAGTGTTTCTCAGCCATTTGATATTCCTCTGTTGAGAATTCTCTGTTTAGTTCTAAGCCCCATTTTGCGATTGGGTTGTTTGGTTTTGTGGTGTTTAATTTCTTGAGTTCTTTATATATTTTGGATATTAAACCTTTGTCAGATGAAGGGTTGGTGAAGATCTTTTCCCAGTCAGTAGGCTGTCGCTTTGTTCTCTTGACAGTGTCACCTGCCTTACAGAAGCTTCTCAGCCTCATAAGGTCCCATTTATTAATTGTTGACATTAAGGCCTGGGCTGTGGGTGTACTGTTCAGGAAGTTGTTTCCTGCGCCTATGTGTCCCAGGCTCTTCCCCACTTTTTCCTCTAACTGAGTTAATGTCTCTGGTTTTAAGTTGAGGTCTTTAATCCACTTGGACTTGAGTTTTGTGCATGGTGACAAATAAGGGTCTAATTGCATTTTTCTACATGTAGACATCCAGTTAGACCAGCACCATTT
Source organism: Acomys minous (assembly GCF_964271855.1). NCBI lineage: Eukaryota > Metazoa > Chordata > Mammalia > Rodentia > Muridae > Acomys > Acomys minous. The sequence continues at coordinate 91,043,807 of NC_140487.1, forward strand.
GTTGAAGATGCTATCATTTTTCCATTGAATAGATTTGGCTTCTTTGTCAAAAATCAAGTGAGCAAATGTGTGTGGGTTCATCTCCGGGTCTTCAATTCGATTCCATTGATCCACCAGCCTATTACTTTGCCAGTACCATGCTGTTTTAATTACTGTTGCTCTGTAGTACAGCTTGAGATCAGGTATGGAGATTCCTCCGGAGGATCTTTTATTGTATAGGATTGTTTTTGCTATTCTGGGTTTTTTATTTCTCCATATGAATTTGAGAATTAATCTTTCAATATCTTCAAAATATTTTGTAGGTATTTTGATAGGGATTGCATTGAATTTGTAAATTGCTTTTGGTAAGATGGCCATTTTTACTATGTTAATTCTCCCGATCCATGAACAAGGTAAATCCCTCCATCTTCTGATGTCATTTTCAATCTCTTTCTTCAAAGGTTTGAAGTTTTTTTCAAATAAGTCCTTCACTTGCTTGGTTAAAGTTATTCCTAGATATTTTATATTGTTTGTGGCTATCGTGAAGGGAGTAGTTTTCCTAATTTCTTCCTCTGCCTGTTTGTCATTTGTATACAGAAAGGCTACTGACTTTTTCGAGTTTATTTTGTATCCTGCCAATTTGCTGAAGGTGTTTATCAGCTGCAGGAGTTCTCTGGTGGAATTTTGGGGATCGCTTATGTACACTATCATATCATCTGCAAATAGGGATAATTTGACTTCTTCCTTTCCCATTTGGATCCCCATGATCTCCTTTTGATGTCTTATTGCTCTGGCTAGAACTTCAAGAACTATATTGAAGAGATATGGGGACAGAGGGCAGCCTTGTCTGGTTCCCGATTTTAGAGGGATTTCCTTGAGTATCTCTCCATTTAATTTAATGTTGGCTGTTGGTTTGCTGTAAATAGCCTTTATTATGTTTAGATAAGTGCCTTGTATTCCCGATCTCTCCAGAACTTTAAACATAAGTGGGTGTTGGATTTTGTCAAATGCTTTTTCTGCATCAAGAGAGATGATCATGTGGTTTTTCTCTTTCAGTTTGTTTATATGATGGATTACATTGATGGATTTCCGTATGTTAAACCATCCCTGCATGCCTGGAATGAATCCTACCTGGTCATGGTGGATAATGTCTTTGATATGCTGTTGTAATCGCTTTGCGAGTATTTTGTTGAGTATTTTTGCATCAATGTTCATAAGAGAAATTGGTCTGAAATTCTCTTTTTTTGTTGGGTCTTTGTGAGGTTTAGGTATCAATGTAATTGTGGCCTCATAGAAGGAATTTGGTAATGTTCCGTCCATTTCTATCTTTCGGAATAGCTTGACTAGTATCGGTATTAACTCCTCTTTGAAGGACTGGTAGAATTCTGCGCTGAAGCCATCTGGCCCTGGGCTTTTTTTGGTTGGGAGACTATCAATGGTTGCTTCTATTTCTATAGGCGAAATAGGGCTATTTAATTTGTTTATCTGGTCTTGGTTCAATTTTGGCAAATGGAATCGGTCGAGAAATTTGTCCATTTCCCTTAAATTTTCGAATTTTGTGGCATAAATGCCTTTAAAGTAGGTTCTTACGATTCTTTGTATTTCTTCAGTATCTGTTGTTATGTCTCCCTTTTCATTTCTGATTTTGTTAATTTGGATAGTGTTTCTCTGTCTTTTCGTTAGGTTGGCTAACGGTTTGTCTATCTTGTTAATTTTCTCAAAGAACCAGCTCTTGGTTTTGTTGATTCTTTGGATTGTTCTCTTTGTTTCTAATTTATTGATTTCAGCCCTGAGTTTGATTATTTCTAGGCGTCTACTCCTCTTGGGTGTTTCTGCTTCTTTTTTTTCGAGAGCTTCCAGATGTGTTGTTAAGTTGTTTATGTGGGATGATTCCATTTTCTTTTTAAAGGCACTTAGTGCTATGAATTTTCCTCTTAGCACTGCTTTCAGTGTGTCCCACAAATTTGAATATGTTGTTCCATCATTTTCATTGAGTTTCAGGAAGTCTTTAATTTCTTCCCTTATTTCTTCCATGACCCATGTGTCATTAAGTAGAAAGTTGTTTAGTTTCCACGTGTTAGTATGCTTTTTGTTATTTCTGTTGTTGTTGAAGTCCAACCTTAGACCATGGTGATCTGATAAGATACAAGGTATTATTTCAATCTTCTTGTATCTGTTGAGGTTTGCTTCGTGACCAACTATGTGATCAATTTTAGAGAATGTTCCATGGGGTGCTGAGAAAAAGGTATACTCCTTTGCGTTTGGGTGGAAAGTTCTGTAGATATCTGTTAGATCCATTTGATTCATGACATTGGTTAATGAGGTTATTTCCTGGCTTAGTTTTTGAATCAAAGACCTATCCTTGAGTGAAAGTGGGGTATTGAAGTCGCCCACTATTAATGTGTGGGTATCAATAAGTGGGGCAAGCTTTGTTAATAACTCTTTTACAAATGTGGGAGCCCTTGTATTTGGAGCATAGATGTTCAAAATCGTGATGTCTTCTTGGTTGACTTTACCTTTGACGAGTACGAAGTGTCCATCCTCATCCCTTTTGATTAATTTTGGTTGAAAGTCTATTTTATTAGATATTAGAATGGCTACCCCAGCTTGTTTCTTGTGACCATTTGCTTGGAATATTTTCCCCCAACCCTTTACTCTGAGGCAATGTCTGTCCTTGTGGTTGAGATGTGTTTCTTGAATGCAGAAGAATGTTGGGTCGTGTTTATGCAACCACTCCATTAGTCTGTGTCTTTTTATTGGAGAATTGAGACCATTGACATTGAGAGATATTAATGACCAGTGATTGGTAAGTCCCTTCATTTTTGGTATTTGTAAGAGTCAAGATTTTGTGAGGTTGTGATTTTGCAATGGTATAGTTACCCATTTCCTATGTAGTTTTGGTTGTAGACCAGTTGGGGTAGAGTTTTCCTTCTAGTAACTTCTGTAAAGTCGGATTTGTGGCTAGGTACTGTTTGAATTTGTTTTTGTCATGGAATATCTTGTTTTCACCATCAATGGTTATTGATAATTTTGCTGGATATAGTAGTTTTGCCTGGTATCTGTGTTCTCTTAGGGTTTGCAGAACCCCTGTCCAGGCCCTTCTGGCTTTCATGGTCTCTGCTGAGAAGTCAGGAGTAATTCTGATAGGTTTGCCTTCATACGTTACTCGGCCTTTTTCTCTTGCCGCTTTTAATATTTTTTCCTTGTTCTGTATATTTTGCGTTGTTATTATTATGTGACGGGAAGATTTTCTTTTCAAGTCTATTCTGTTTGGTGTTCTGTAGGCCTCTTGTATGCTCGTATGCATCTCCTTCTTCAAATTGGGGAAATTTTCTTCTATTATTCGATTAAAGATATTTTCTGGACTGTGGAGTCGGTTGCCTTCTCTTTCCTCTATCCCTATTATTCTCAAGTTTCGTCTTTTCATGTTATCTTTTATTTCATGAATGCTTTGTGTCAGGAGCTTTTCAGATTTAGCATTTTCCTGGATGGTTGATTCCAGTTCTGCGATTGTATCTTCAAGTCCCGATATTCGTTCTTCCATCTCGTGCAATCTGTTAGATAATGCCACCTCTGAGATCTTTGTTTTCTTCTTTGATGCCTCTTGATCACGTTTTTCTTCTGTGTGTTCCTGTATCATAGCTTCCATTTTTATCTTCATGTCTTGGACTGTTTTAATGATTTCCTTCATCTGGTTATTTATATTTTTCTGAAATTCTTCAAATGCCTCTTTATATGATTCTTTTAACTCTTCAGCCCTCTTGTTTGCCTCCTCCTGCAATTGTTTACAGATTTTAATTGTTTCTTCCTTTATCATTGTCTTCACTAGGGCTTTGAGGTCCTTTTCTTGACTATCCATTGCTGTTAGGTTCTCCAGGTTGTTTTCATTGGGAATGCTGGGATCTGGAGGTGCCAAACTGTTTTGGTTTTTGTTAGCATTCTTTCGTTGTCCTCTTGTCATTTTGATGTCTCTGATGTTGGAAGATATTTTGTAGTGACCTTCGCTGGTTGAGAGTGGTTAATTGATGACTGATTATAGGTCAGGTGCTCTTGCCTGTGGGGATCAAGGAGTATTTCCGTGGAACAGGTAGTTGATCTGGTTTCCCTTCTGGTGATTTTCCTCTGCACCGTGGGCTCCCGGCTGAGTCATCCAAAGTAGATTTCTCTTTGGATTTTACTGCTGTGATTCAGATCAGCAGTTTTGGGACCTAGATTAAGGTCCACACACAGACGTTCTGGTTGTGTAGGTTGATCTCTGCTGCCTGTCCTTCCTGTGGCTTTGTAGTCAAGATCCCAGGTAAATCAGATCTTCTGGAGGTGTAGCTGTCTTTTAGGTCTGTCTCTATACCCTGTAGAGGTGTTCACCTTCTCCCAGAACTCTATGCCTGGAGGGACCAAGGTCGCTCCTGGTCCGCAATTAGATACTGCAAGCAAGACCCACGTTTTGTCTCTTGATATTGTGAGATTGCCTGCCTTGTTTGGGCCAAGAGCCCCTGATAAGCTCTCTATTCCAGGGAGTGCAGGACCAGTGCCTTGTGACTGGGTGGGTAGGCACAATAGCAGGAAAGCTGTGCAGAGCTCTGGAGAAAGCCCGCGGGTTGGAACCAGATCTTCCCGCCGAGCTCTGATGCTCCACTAATGCTCTGGGTCAGCAATTAGACACTGCAAACACGACCCACCCAAGTCTCGACTCCCGATAATGTGAGAGTGCCTGCCTTGGTCGGGCCAGGGGCCCCGGATAGGCTCTCTAGTTCAGGGAGTGCAGGGCCAGTGCCTTGTTACTGGCTGGGTAGGCACAATCGCGGTGCAGAGCTCTGGAGGAAACCCGCGGGTCGGAACCAGGTCTTCCCGCCGGGCTCTGATGCTCCACTAATGCTCTGGGTCAGCAATTAGACACTGCAAACACGACCCACCCAAGTCTCGACTCCCGATAATGTGAGAGTGCCTGCCTTGGTCGGGCCAAGGGCCCCGGATCGGCTCTCTAGTTCAGGGAGTGCAGGGCCAGTGCCTTGTTACTGGGTGGGTAGGCACAATCGCGGTGCAGAGCTCTGGAGGAAACCCGCGGGTTGGAACCAGGTCTTCCCGCCGGGCTCTGATGCTCCACTAATGCTCTGGGTCAGCAATTAGACACTGCAAACACGACCCACCCAAGTCTCGACTCCCGATAATGTGAGAGTGCCTGCCTTGGTCGGGCCAAGGGCCCCGGATCGGCTCTCTAGTTCAGGGAGTGCAGGGCCAGTGCCTTGTTACTGGCTGGGTAGGCACAATCGCGGTGCAGAGGTCTGGAGGAAACCCGCGGGTCGGAACCAGGTCTTCCCGCCGGGCTCTGACGCTCAGCTATCGCTCTAGGCAAGACCCACGTCTCCTGATATGTCTGTGGAAGCAGTTCCAAGCTGACTTCTCACTGCCGCTGTTTGCAGGCTCAATCCACTATGATTGGTGTTAGGTTGGGCCCTGGATAGCCAGCGAGCTGCAGTCCCTCCACCTGTTGGGACCCTCCGCTGGCGTTTCCACTCGCCCCAGGAGGGTGATCTCTGCAGTTTGGGGTGGTGTGGAAGGAGGAATCCTAGGGCAGATTTCCCCTCTTCATTGAGACTCCTGGTTAGAGTCTCCGGAAAATCCCTCCCCAAACAGCGAGTCGGTGCTTTCTATGCAGCTGTAGTTTGCATGTGGATTCCGTTCTAGAGTTTGGGGAGTGCGTTTTGCACCTCCAGGATGTTTGTCCCCGGGGAGGGGGGTGGGCCCCCTGTTTGGACTGCAGTCTTTGGGGCCCCACTCACCTACAGTTCTCAAAGTCCAGCAATCTGTTTCTCTATTTATGTCCCTGGTCTTCTCGGAGTAGATCAGATACGCGGCTTATTGGTCGGCGCCATCTTGGAATCCCCCCTATACTTTATTAATAGTTGAAATTATTTAGTTCTTTTATCTTTGCCTCTGTCCTTTTTTGTCTTTTTTCTGCATAGCAATATCACAGTTCAATAAAGAGCTGTCTATTCAAGTAAATAGTCACTTTGTTGGAAATATGTGCTGCATATACTACAATAATATCATCCCTTCTTTGAAGCCAGTTGATGCAGTATTTATAACACGTAGCAGAGATTTACTGAACGATATGTGAACAGGTGCTAAGCATATTATTGATAAAATAAGAAGTGAAGTTGTTCTAAAAGCCCATTTCTATGATATGATTTTTAGTGCCTTACCCACATTTTAAATTCAATAATACACAGCAATTAAAAAAATTAATTCAGTTGTTCACAATTTATAGGGGGTTCTAGAATATCTGGAGATAAATAATACTGTGCTTGGGATCCTGATGTTTGTGTTTGCACTTCTCTATAGACTTCATATTAAGGCTCATTGTGCTCAATGAGGTCTTCGGTATTTTACAATTCAGACCTTTACTTATACACACACACACACACACACACACACACACACACACACGCACACACACACACAGTCTTATTCCTTTTTCTCCCATTCACTATTCCTTCACCTCTGCTTTTACTTCCAAATGTTATGTACTCCGTTTTATAAATCCACTGAGTTCTCTTACGATAATCTGTATGTTCGTGGATGGAGGGTCATCTAATAGAGCACCTTTAGCCTCTCAGGGCCATACCCTTTCCAACAGCCACAAGTTGCCAGTAGCTCTTCAGCTATGGATGGGACTTTGTGAGCACCACTCATCCATGCTGGGATTTTGGCTGTCCTGGTGCAAGTGTCAGACTGTCACAGCTGCTGTGAGTTCCTGTGTGATGGGTGTGTCATGTCTGGCAAATTCTGTTTTACTTTAGATGTTCACCTACTACCTACTACCTCTGGATCTTAGAATCTGCTTCTTTTCCACAGTGATACCTAAGCCTTGGAAAGAGGTGTTAAACAGATGATACAGATGTCCCATGATACAGCTCTAGCTGAGCACTCCACAGTCTTATTCTGTGCATGTTGACCAGTTGTGAACCTCGGTGTTTTTCTCTATCTACTGAAAAAAGTTTTCCTGGTAGAGTTTGAAAATACACTACTCTGTATGTATAAAGATAGGAACTTAAAGGACAGCTGATTACTATGTCCATTCAGAAGAGTAATGGCATTCAGCTCTCTGCTAGGGAATATGACCTGTTTAGCCATAGGTTATGGCCCAAGCGATAGTGCCAGATACGAGTCCAATGTTGGAGCATTTTAAATTCAGTCAGAAAGTGGTTGGCTTCTCCCGTAATATTCATTTGTGCAACTGCAACATGAGTGGTCATACCTTGCCAGGCCAGTCCTTATTGTAGCTCATAGCTGAGTCAGACCGTTGGTTTATTGTTCTCACAGAGTCGTGTGCACAGAGCCTTCCCGCTCTACAGCTGATGTTAGAGCTTCCCTCTCTACTATGAAACCTATAAGGATGAGATTGTGTAGGGGTTTAAGGTTTACCGCCTGTATTGTCCTTGGCTGGTGCCTTAGTTTGAGCGGGACCCCTGTGCCCAAATCTGCCTATCATAATGTTTTACTTGTAGGCTTCTAGGACCCTCTGGGTCCTTCTACTTTGCCTTTCTCCCATGATTCTCTCATCTAGAATCCCACTAGAATGTCCTTTCCTCTGTCTCAGTTTCCTGGTAAGTGAAGGCTTTCGTGGGACATGCCCCTTGGGCTAATATGCAGATATAAATGAGTATATACCATTTGAGTCTTTCTGCTTCTGGGTTAACTCACTCATTATGATCATTTCTAGCTCAATCCATTTATCCACAAATTTCGGGAAGTCCTTGTTTTTAATACCCTACCCAGATCTAGCCAATGGACGGAACACTCTCCACAGTAGAGTGGAGAGTGGGATATTACTTTCTCACATACTCTGGTGCCTCACCTTTGACCATGTCCCCTGGTGGGGGAGACCTGATGGCACTCAGAGGAAGGACAGCAGGTTACCAAGAGGAGACTTGATACCCTATGAACATATAGAGGGGGAGGTAATCCCCCTCAGGAACAGTCATAGGGGAGGGGAGTAAGGGGAAAATGGGAGGGAGGGAAGAACGGGAGGATACAAGGGAGGGGATAACCATTGAGATGTAACAAGAATAAATTAATAAAAAAAAATGAAAAAAAAAAAAAAGAGATTGTGCTGGCTAGTGCTAGCTTGATTTCTCCATGCTCTGGAGCTCAGGTATATGGTATCTGTGGCAACTGGGTCCTTGCCCTTAAGTTTCGAAATACTCAAGAGTGATAGTTAATACCCTATAAGGTTTTGAGGAGGGAATTGGCAGAGAGTGGGGTTCTGGACAAACTGAGAAAGGGGTAATTCATACCTAACACTGGGCTTTTTATCTGGTAGACTGGATTTCTGAGAGAGGCGCCCATCCCCTTGTTGTAGGGTCTACTAAGCAACTATAATAACAGGTCTCAATATGTCATTTTCAAAGGTCTTCAGAATTGAGGTATACCTCCCTGTATTTCTCCGTCCTCTCACACCCAGCTCATTAACACTTCCCATATCATTACTGAGCGTTCACTGTTCATGCCATGTGCTTTCAATCCCCTAGAATTTCAACCCCCATTACCCAGAACCCCCCTCCCATGACCCCTTACTTGTTTTCTGTCATATATATGGGTACTATAATTTAGACACATATATCTAAAGTTTCAAAAATAACATTTATATATATAAGCGAGTACATGCAACCTTTGTCTTTCTGGGTCAGGAATACTAGATGTTCATTTCTAGCTCCATGCATCCATTTACCTGTGAATTTAGCAATTTCATTTTCCTTTACAACTTAATATTCCATTGTATATATGCATGGCATTTTATATTATCTGTTCACCAGTTGATGGTCATCAAAGCTGTTTCCATTTTATTGCTATTGTGTAAATAGGGCAGCAATGAATATGGATGCCCTGTAGGACGATATAGAGTCCTTTGGGAATTTCTTTTTTATTTCTATTTTTATTAATTTATTCATATTACATCTCAACCAGCATTTGTTGTCCTTTTACAAATATTTTTATTATAATTTATCCACATTACATCTGGATTGTAACCCACTAGCTCTTATCATCCTGTTCCTATCCTCCTTTTCTCTTCTGCCCTATTCCTCCCCCTCCCCCTCTCCCCCTACTCTTCTCCCCTATGACTGTGACTGGACCCCCTGTATATGCTCATAGGGTATCAAGTCTCTTCTTGGTAGCCTGCTATCCTTCCTCTGAATGCCACCAGGCCTCCTCATCAAGGGGACGTTGTCAAAAATGGGGCACCAGAGTTCGCGTGAAAGTCAGACCTCACTCTCCACTCAACGGTGGAGAATGCCTTTGGGAATTTCTTAAGGAGTCAGATAGCTGGATCAGACAGCCAGTGTATTTCCATCTGTCTGAGAAAATTTCAACTGAATTCCTTAGTGGCTGGAAAAGTTTGTATCCTCACCAGCAGTGAATTAAGTGTTCCCTTTCCCAACATCCATACCAGCATTTGTTGTCCTTTTACAGCTATTTTTATTATAATTTATCCACGTTACATCTGGGTTGTAACCCCCTAGCTCTTATCATCCTGTTCCTACCCTCCTTTCCTCTTCTGCCCTATTCTTCTCCCCTGGGCCTGTGACAGGTGGGGCCCTCCTCTCCCACCTCTCAGCTCTCATCTGGATAGCCTGCAGCCCTTCCTCTAAAAATCTTGTCTGTACTGACTGGGGTAAGAGAAAATCTCAAAGCAGTTTTAATTTGCATTCCCTGCTGTTGACCATTAAGGCAAACATACAATTATTTCTCAGCCGTTTTTTTTTTTTTTTTGAGACCCTTCTGCTTAATTCCATTGTCCTGTTTTAAATTGAGTTTTTTGTTTTCATAAGGTTTTTTTTTAATTATATGATATCTTCTTTGTCACTTAGTGACTGTACTGCGTATGAATATTGGCATTCTTGTGAAAAAGCCCTTTCCTGTGCCTGGAAGTTCAAGAACATCTATTTTCCAATGGTTTAAGGTATTAGGTCCCATGTTCATATTCTTGATCCATTTGGAGTTGCTTTAGGCAAAGTAGGAGATTTCATTCTCCTACATGTAGACATCAAGCTTGACTGGGACCATTTGCTGAAGTTGTCTTTTCTACATTGTATGTATTTGGCCTCTTTGCCAAACTTCAAGTGGCTCTAAAAGTGTGGCTATGTATTTGGGTCCTCAGTTCTATTCCATTGATAAGTGTGTCTGTTTTTATGCCAGTACCATGCTTGGGCATCATGGTGATGCCTCTTGCAGTGTTTTCATTGTTCAGGATTGTTTTGTTTTTCCTGGGTCTTTGTATTTTCACATGAATTTTGAGACTTTTTTGTGAGGAGTTGTGTTGGCGTTTTGATGGAGTTTGCAGTGAATTTGTAGCTTGATTTTGATAGTATGTCCATTGGTAATCTTACCAATCTTTATGCATCGGAGGTCTTTCCATCCTCCGATATCTTTATCAGTTTCTTTCTTTGATGTCTTACAATTCTCGTTGTACAAGCCTTTTTCTTCATTGATTAGATTTATTCCAAGGTCTTTCATTTTGAGGCTATTGGGAATGGGGTTGTTTTCCGTAATTTCTCAGCAGGCTGTCGGCATATAGGAAAGCAACTGGGTTTGTATGTATGATTTTTATATCCTATGACTTTGTTGAATGTATTTATCGTCTGTGGAAGATTTTCAGTGGGTTTGTAATATAAATTGGGATACTTTGGCTTCATTTTTATTTATATTCTCCTTTTCTCCCCCTTTATTGCTCTAGTCAATACTTCAGGCACTATAATGAGTAGGAGTAGAAAAGGTGGACATCTGTGTCTTGCTCCAGATTTTATTGTTTAGATTGGTGTTGGCTTCTATGTTGTCTTATGTTGAGATGTGCACCTGTTTCCCTAGATCACCCAGGACTTTTATCACGAAGGGGTATCGAATTTTGTTAAAAGCACTTCTGCATCTAATGAGCATGCATTTTCTGAATTTGTTGGGTGGATTACTTTTATTGATTTTATTCATCTGTGAATTTGGGGCATGAAATAGATTTCATCTGAGTAGATGATATAAAGATGGGTTCTTGAATTCAGTCTAAAAATACTTTATTGAAAAATTTTGTATCAGTGTTCATCAGAGAGATTTACCTGCAATTTCATTTTTGTTTGGTCTTCATGTGGTTTTGGTATCAGGGATCTGAGGTATACTTTTTTTAGTTTTTCTTTGATGGTCTAGTAGAATTTTATGCTGAAGTCCATCTGGCCCTGAGGTTTTTTTTTTAGTTGCAATATGTTTAATTACCCATTTCTATTTCATTGGTATAAGTCTGTTTAAATTATTTACCCCATCTTGATTTAACTGTGGTAAGCCATAAGAATCTAGAAATTCACCCATTTATTTTAGTGTCTTGGTTAATTTGGCTAAAAGTATTTCATTAAAAATTTAAAGAACTAACTCCATTTCATTGATTACTTGTGGTTTTTGTTTCTGTTTCATAATTTCAGCTCTAATTACCTCTTCCTACCTGTGTATGGCTGTTGTGCCTTAAAGTATATCATTAAATTTTTAAAGTTGAGATCACTCCTTTTTTTTTTTTTTTTTTTTTTTTTTTTTTTTTTTTTTTTATGAAGACACTTAGTGCTACAAACTCCTGTTAGGACTACCTTCATTGTGTCCTATGGATTTGGGTATAGTGTGTTTTCATTTTCATCCAATTCTAGGAAGTTTTAAATTTCCTTCTTGATTTCTTCCTTGACTCAACTCTCATTCAATAGTGTGTTGTTTAGTTGCCACAGATTTGTGTTCTTGTGGTTTCTACTGCTGATGACATTCAGTTTTATTCCATAAAGGCAGATAGAATGCCACTTTAGCTCTGCTATACAGAGCCTTGTCAAGTTCATAGTTAATCCTAAAGGGGTTTCTGTCATATATCTATTGACTAAAAGTCAGGAAAGTAATAATTTTAAGGCAGTCTTGAGGCATGTATTGTCTAATGGAACCAAAGCAGTAGTGAGTCCATTGTGACAATACAGTATTTTATGAAAACTATTAAAAATTTGGTTTGTAGTCTAAAGAGAACCCCTACCACTGTTAAAAATTAGTAGTCTTTTTAACTACTTACTGTTAGAGAGGTGAGTAATGATGTAGTTTAGAATTGGAGGGGGGAGAAAAAGGCAAAGAAATGATAAAAATACAGTACTTCTATATTTTTTAAAAATACAAAATTTAAATTATAAAGGTAAATCCAACTTCAGTTGAATAAATTTATTGCACTGTACTTAGTATTAAATAAAACATGTAATCAGAGAAGTACACTAGTACCTTATTATATAGTAAAGGTGATGACTGAGGGCCACGGTAAGGCAGAAACAGATTTGTATTTAGCAAAATAGTAACAAGCACATGGATTAAAGAAGACAAACAGTCAGAAAACAGTCAAGCAAACTAATGTGAGGGACAGAGAAGGTGGGCACATAGGCTAGCAGATCTAGTCACAAAGAATAGAGATATAAGCAGATTTTTCACTAATGAATTTGTCTATGGTTTTCCTGTATATGACTCAAATATTCAAAATAGTGTTACAGTGACAATAGGGATTATATCTGGAGAAAATGTATATGAAAATATTTTAATTAAATTGTCTAGACTATTTCCTTAACAAAACTAAAAACAGAAATGTGATTGTGTCAAAATACTAGCAAAGAGACTTGGCAAAAGTGTTTTTGAAGCTTATACTAACAAAATAAAATGTTCAATAATATTGTATTTATTCTTTGAAACTTTCATATATTTTTTTAAATTTGTTTTTTGTTGTATCTATCCACCCATTTACCCCTTTCCACTTTCTCCTCGTACCTCCCATCCCATTTTCCTTCCAACTTTATACCTTCCTTTTGTTAATTCTCTGAGCTCTATTAATGCTGACCATGAGTACATGGCTGTGGGCTGCTATACGTGGTGCAGGAGCAGCATACCAACAGCCATGTCTCCAAAGGAGAGCGACTCGCTAAAACATTAGCCTTCAGTTGCTAGGATCCTCTGCACAGGGTGGAACATTGAGGCCCCCTCTCCAATTTGTGCTGGAATTTTCACTGACTTAATCTTGTACAAGTCTTCTTCACATAACCACTGTTGCTGTGAGGTGACATGTGTGACAGCCGTATCATGTCCCCAAATCAGCATTTCACAGCTCTCCTCCCTGAGCTCCCAGCTCTTACTTTCTGCCTTGACATCTGTGATATTATTCACAAAACCTTGGGTAGGTGCAGGGGTTGGGGTGGTGATGTTGACATAAATGACCAAGCACAGCTAAGTGCTCAGTTATTTATACTCAGTGTTCTGACTGGCTATTACTTTGCACTAACCACTAGCCATTGGAAAAAGAAGCTTCTCTGGGCAAAGCTGAGAGTGACAGAAATGAGTAAAAACATAACTATTTGGAAGATAGTTTGGCAGGACACCTCTGTAGCATAAGAGTAACAGTAGGCTTCCCCTAGGGCCTGTGGCCTCCCTGGATATGAACTTTTACAAGGTATGCAGTACAAGGCATGAACTTATTTCTATGGAGGGAGCCTCCTGTCTGATCAGAAAACAGTTGCACCATGGGCACATCTTTGCCTGCAGGTTGGTATTGTAGAATGCAGTGTCCAGTGCTGAGCAAGACCATGGCGTCTTTTCTCCCCAGCAACCTGCATAGCACCAGTAGGAAGAAGTTCCCTAGTCTGCTGAAGTGGATTTACTGATGTCCAGAATCTTACTCTCTTGTTATGGTGGGCATCCAAGATCAATGGCCTGTGTTGTTCTGGGTGCCTCTGAGGCCTCTGTAACTTGTACGGAGGTGGCATGTGTGTGTGTGATTTGATTTGAAAATATAAATATTTTGTGTATTTGAAAATTTTTATGTAAAAATACTATGTATATAAGTGAGGTAGGGTTTTGGCCCAATTTTCTATCTTTAAGTCACTGGGATTGCAGACATGAATCACTAGGCCTGGATTTTCCTAAGTATTAATTTCTATCTGTCTACCCACTTCCAAATGTGAGATTGCTGATAAGCATATAGAAGTGTTCAACTTAATGCATATAATCATTTCTTTATCCCAAATACTATGCCATGCACTTTCTATGTATTCTCTTGAATTGTAAAATTATGTAAAAATGTAATTAAGGAGGTTGAAACTAAAAACCCAGGGTTCCAGAGTGTACAAGGAATTTTGGCTTTAGACACTCTGTTCTTACATTGACTGTATCACAGTATCTCTGCTGTTTTTTGTTTTGTTTTGTTTTACTACAAGGTCTCTCTATATCGACCACGCTGGCCTCAGTCTCACAGAGATTGCCTGCCTCTACCTCTCAAGTTCTGGGATTAAAGTGTGTGCCACTATGCCTGGCTTCTATGCTGTTTTACTTTACTTTTAATTCCAACACAGTTTGTTTTTTTATTTTATGCTTCGTAGTTTCATATAAACAGTTTAGTTTTTCCTTTATAGAGAGTCTTCTTTTATAGAAAGGCAAAAGCCTCAATGCATTTTATTTCTCACAGTCCCAACAGAGCATCACACATCAAGTGCTCTGTAAATATTTGAACTCATACTAGTGCCTTAAACTTCATTGTACTGTTGTTTTAACCTGTTTTAAAAGGCAGTCTTTTCTCATCTTTTCCCATAGCACCTTTCAACGGCCCCGTGGCTCTCTCCATTTGGATGAAGGTGAATACTGGCCCAACAGAGCAGCCTCCTTTAAGGGGAAATCCCACCGACCTGTCTTTGAGAACAGCATGGACAAGATGTACAGGAACTTATACAAAAAGGCCTGTAGTTCTGTTTCTCATACACAGGAAAGCTTCTGAGACCATCTACTATAAACTGTATCCATGTCACCTTCTCAATGAAAGCGTTTGATGTGATCTATATTTGTATGCCTTTCTTTAAAACAGGTGTTCACTGAGTAACAGACTTGAACCAGCATATTCCTTCAAGTGGTAAACTGTGAGCCAAGCCTTTATTACTGAAGAATGTGCTGTTTCCAGTGTCAAAAGTCCACGATTCAGTCACAACCTCTAATTTGTGACTAGGCTGTCCTGCCACATTAGCTCCTACTCCCATCAACAAACTAAAGAATAGGTTCTTTCTGGGATGTTCTTTCATTTTCATTTCCTTTTGACTTTCTTTTCATCTGCTTGGCTGGTGATCTTTTCTGGGTAATATTTAACTAATATCAGCTCACTGTTCTCAGTAATGAGCAAAAAGATCTCTGCAGAAACGAATTTCAAGAGTTTAAACCTGTTTTAACCAACATTTTCTACCCTTTTCCCTTTAGAAGAGGCTACTGTATTTCTTAGGTCCTAAAAATGAGCTTTCTTTGTAAAACTTACACAAGCATTCACTGTTCTCTGGAAGACTCGCTGAGTTACCCAAATGTCTGACAGCTAGGTTAGTTCCCTAGTAGACTATGAATGACCCCAAATGTAGCTAATATTTTAGTATTGAATTGTTTGCAATATTTTCTTCTAGGGAAATACATTTTGATGCAAACAGAATAAATAAAGCAGCCTGTGTTAGTAAGCATGTAGAAACTAAAAATAAATAAACGAAAATAAAAGAATTATATTGTAAATTACCTCTGGTATTTTCATAGGTATCCCATGACCCAGGCAACTAACACCCACACTTTAAGGGGACCATGGAGCAATGAAATTACCCAGTAGGTGTCATTCAGAAGACACTCATAATCCTATTGGTGGGCTGATAAAATGTGTCTCCTCCCACTCCCCACTCTCATGAAGTCAGTGACACTTTGTAAGTACAAAGAAAATGATTACCATTTTTACCAGAGTAAAGAGAGGTAAATTGGGACTGAGAAGTGAACTTCTGCCTGAAGAGTGAGGAGTTGTCTACACGGCAATGTTTTCTCATTGACTGTTGACTCCACCATTTGTTAATTCAACTTTTTTGATGTAAAAAGAAAACAATCCTTGACTCACACTCCATTTAAATATGAGATTAAAGTATGACATACATTATGAAATGTCGTAATAGAACTTTTAAATGTGTCAAAGCATTTCAGCTTGGCAGTGTGTGATATATCAAAAACACTATTGGTAAAGGCATGGGTGAGTGAGGCTTCCATCTCATCTCTGCCATTTTCTAGCTGAGTCTCTTGAATTCTGCACTTAGTTTCCTCAGTTGCCATAGGAAAAATGTGGAGTATGCCCCAAAGCATGTCTTGTGGATGAGAACCAACACTCTATGGAGTATGGGGACATATGTCTGACCTCTACACACACACATGCACTCACACACTCAGAGACCCATTGCTAGAATGCTAGGAGTGGAGGGTGCTGCAGATGTGGGAATAGCACCTATAAGCTGACCCTTGGCATAGGTTCCCACAGACACAGGGAGCCCTGCACGTTAGAACCTTTAGTGGCTGTGGTGTGCTTTAATATCCAGCAGAAAATCTGATGCACAACTGATATTCCCTAAACACTTAGGGAATTTTCTAAGAACATTTGTTACTGTAACCATCACTCCTTGCCCTATACCATACCCCCAAATGGCGTCCTGTGATGTGTTTGGACACAGGCTAACAAAATGCTGCATTATATAAAAACTGAGTTCCCTGAACATAGCTTAGTTATTATAATGGTTTATAATATGTTCTAAAGATTAACATGAATAATGAACTTTTAAAAACCCACATCTGGGCATTGAAGAGATCACTTAGTTGAATGCTTGCTATGAGCAGGAGGACAGACTGCAGATCCCCAGCATCCATGGAAAAGCTGAGTGCAGCAGTGCTCCTCTGTAATCCCAGTGCTGAGGAGGGAAGAGCCCTCAAGTGCACTGGCCAGGAATGCAGCTGAATCTGAGCTTGAGCTTCAATGGAGCGAACACCATGGCACAATAGATAAACTGGGTAGTAACTGTGGAGGGTACTTAATGGGCAGTGGCCTCAGGCCTTGGCGCACATGAGCAAACGCACACAAACATGGTCACATACATTCCACATCCTGAGTGAAAATTGGTGTATTTTACTTTAGGGGGGAAAAAGCTATAAGTTAATTCATTTAAAATTACTTTTTGGCCAAACATGGTGACACAACTATAATCTCAGCACTTAGTAGACAGAGGCAGGAGGATTGCTGTAAGTTCAAGGGCAGCCTGGTCTATATTGTGACCACCAGGCCATCCAGGACTACACAATAATATAACTTTGTCTCAAAAAGAAGAAAAGAGAAAAGGAAAAAACCCATTAAACATTTCTATTTTCATAAAAATACCTCAATAAATATAAGTCCTTGCTACACTTGTGACTGCCATTAGGTATGGTGAGAGCCACTGAAGGCCATGTCCCAAAGGGAGCTGCGGAAGCTGCTATTCTGGAAGGCGTTTGCTTGAGTTCATTTTGGCATCTCTATGAAGGATGAGAACAAATTCCTACACATGTAACACCTTTGATGATTGTCTGCCCGTCCACTGTTCCGTGGGGGGAAGGATGGTCCGTTCCTCCATTGTTGAGGGTTTGTATACTGTATCGTGTGTGTAGAAGAATGCCTTTGAGGACTAATACTATTTTTTTATTATTAATAGAAATTTACTGTGTCTCATATAAATCTAAATAATTGTTGGACTTCATTTGAAAGAAAAATAGACTTTTCTCTTTCATGTATTTTTTTTTCTATTTAATTTTAAAAGGCAGAGATAAGAGGATCACTGAGTTTGAGGCCAGTTTGGGCCACAGAGTGAGATCCTGTCTCAAAACAAAAAGCAACATCTCAGGAAAGTTAAGGGGAAAAAGCGTTAGTCAATGAAGAAATAAAATCCCTGGTTCTATTAGTTATAATTTCGAATCATTAATTCTTACTCAAATTTGATTCTTCAGACATATGTGGTGATAAAGAGATCGATTTAAAACAGTCTTCAGCTCTCTGTTATTGTTTACTGCATTAATGTGAATGATCAGGAAGTCCCAGGCAAGAGAGTTACAGTCTGGCTTCGGAGATTAAAAGCCAGGAGTAAATACAGAGGTCTGGTAATGCACTTAATTATTAATAATTGCTTTACTGAGATACAACCCTTTGAAATATGAAGTTCAGTGGTTTTTACACTGTTTCTGAGCTGTACAACCACAACCCAGAACAACCATCCCCAGAATAAAACCTGTATATGAACAATAACCACTTCCTGCTGCCCTTGCCTCCAACTCATGGAAAGCACCAGTCTATTCTCTCTTCGTTTCTTTTGCATATTTTATATACATAGTATTATACTGTGTATGACTTGCTGTGTATGGCTTCTTTCAAGTAGCATGATGTTTTCAAGATCTGTGTGTGTGTGTGTGTAACATGTTTCAATATATATCCTTCTTCCTACTAAATAGTCCAATGACTTACTTTTTTGTTCATCCCTTCTGCTGATTGACAGCTAAGTTTTCCCACTTTTGATATATTTTGAATATGTATATATCTTATGGATAGATGGTTTCACATTTTTTTAGTATATATTTAGTATTTGAATTGCTGTCATATGGGCACAGTGCCAGCATGTTGTACAGTCACCTACTTCTTTTTAAAATTTTTTTATTAATTTATTCAGATTATATCTCGTTATCCCTTCATTTGTATCCTCCCATTCCTCCCTCCCTCCCTCTTTTACCCTATTTCCTTCCTCTAGGTCTGTGACAGAGGGGACATCTTCCCCCACCATATGGTCACAGCCTAGCAAGTCTCATCTTGGTAGCCTGCTTATTATTTCTTTGAGTGTGACTAGGCCTCCCCACCAAGGGGAAATGGTCAAATATGGTGCACCATAGTTCATGTCAGGGTCAGTACCCACTCTCCACACTGCCAATGTATAGTCACCTACTACTTAAGACTCCATTAATCTTTTCCACAGAGACCCTCAAAATTCCTTCCAGTTGCTATGTATCTTCATGGCTTTTGCTATATTTGATCCTTGGTAATAACCTTTATAGGCCCCAGGTGCCTGTACCCCTGTACCCCCTACTGGAACTACTTCAGCCCTGGTTGCCAGTGTACTGTATGATGCTTGAAATTGGAAAGTTCCCACCACTGTCCCAGTTTTCTAACTTTGTTGTGCCTGTGGCAAACTTTAATGGCTTTGTGTATGAAGACATTCAAAGAATCACACATTAGGACCAAATGATAGGTATCCCTTGGATACAGTGATAGTTCATTTTGGAAAATATCAGCCACTATGATGGACTGCAGAATCAGATTGGAATGCAAAAGCAAGTGGTCACTCAATAGATGTAAGCTATTTGTCAAAATTCAGCAGCTTTTTCATAATAAAATAGAGATACAAGAAACTTATGCCCATGAAAACCCCTGTCTGGGGCTGGAGAGATGGCTCAGAGGTTAAGGGCATTGACTGCTCCTCCAGAGGTCCTGAGTTCAATGTGGTGGCTCATAACCATCTATAATGTAATCTGATGTCCTCTTCTGGCCTGCAGACAGAACACTGTGTACATAATAAATAAATAAATAAATAAATAAATAAATAAATAAATCTTTAAAAAAAAAAAAAGAACAAGTGAAAAAGAAAGAAAGAAAGAAAACCCCTGTCTGTCATTTCTATAACAAAGTATTGGCATTAAGTTTAAAAGAGGAAAGGTTTATTTTGGCTCATGGTTTTAGAAGTTCCACCTATGAGGGATTAGTTCCTTGCTTCTGGGCCTATGATGGGGCAGCATACTGTGTAAGGCGGCATGTGACTTAGCTAAGCCCATTTGTCTCCTGCTGAGGATACCAGAAAGACAGAAGAGACAAGTGTCCCACAGTCCTTCTATGGAGACCACTCATCTCATTAGAGCCCAGTTTTTGTTCCTGCTACTTGCCAAAAGTTCACCTCTGGAAAACAGTCCTTTAAAATGCTTAGCCCCTTTGGAGATGCTTAAGACATGAAGTTTAACAATGATGTAACCAGAGGAGAAAACAGAGCATCGTTGTAAGATTTGGAATGAGGCAAAATGCCTGCTCCATGTGTTAGGATCAGCCTGCTCCTGAAAATCCTAGTAAAAATGTAAAAGCGATCAATGTTAGAGTGAAATACAAAATTATGTTTTAGATGACGTGATCCCACAGATAGGAAATCATAAAGATCTCTTCTGAAACTGGAAGATGGAACTATTAAAAGTTCAATGATGTTGTAAAATTGATATATAAAAATCTGTGTCATTTTAGACACCACAATGGTGTAAATAAATAGGAAAATTTAAAAAGCAATACCACTTACATTTGTAACAAGAATAAAATATGAAGAAATTAAAGAGATGAAAACCTACATGAAATGTATGAGTCATTGATTAGTTTAATTATGGGGATCCAAAGACATATAAATTCAGGGTTTGGAAGAATTTACATTGTTAAATGTCTGTACCACGCTAAGCAAGCTCTGTGGCCAGAAAGGCTTCCACACAATCCTAGTGGCAATGTTTAAATACAGTGTTCATATGGAACCATTAAAGTCTTCAAATAGCCAAACCTATTGAACCAGAAGAAAGCTGGCAGTACTTACACTTTCAGAATTTGAATTACATTTGAAAGCTGTAGTATAACACCATGCACTGGCACAAAATCAAACACACTGAAAAAACAGAGCAGAGTGGAGAGCTCAAAAGTAAACCACACAGAATTGGTTAGCCTTCAGCAAAGATGTCAAGAATTGAAAATGGAGAATCAGCTCTTTGAAAATTAGAGTTTGGCAAGCTGTATTAAACTGAGATACAAAATAAATTTAGATTCTATTCTACTTACAGAAATGAACTCAAAATGGAAGAGAAACTCGAAACTAAGAGTTTCAGAAGAAAAATAGAGTTTATTGAAATTAATCTGCTTTGCAACAGATTGTTTGATCCACTTAACACACAGTGTACAAAAGAATAAGGCTCCAATAGCAAAGAAAACAGTGAAGATGAAAAGTCAGAACGGTGAAAAATATGAATCATCTAAAAACACAAAATATCCAAACTACTTTATACTCTAACAGTTCCCACTTGAGATACATACATACACACGTGGGCATACTACATACATTTGTATGTATGTATATATGCACACACACATATAAATCAGGATCACAAAGAGTTCTGCTTTTCTATATTCCTCATTGCATTATGATTGCAAATGGGTGGAATCAACATGTGTCTATCAGCAGATTAATATGCATATATATATAAAATTTCATTATGTATGATATACATATCATACATATATACATATATCTGAGAGTGTATATATGTATATATATGTAATACAAATATAATGAAAATAGTATTAAGCCTTTACCATTTCTGGTTTTCAAAGAAGCCTTGCCATTTCTGACCTCATGGTTGCTGAGAAAACAGAAATATACTGCATAATCTCACATATGGGAATCCAAAATAGTAAGCCTCAAAAGGAGAGGAGAGTGATTGACATAGATTAAAAGAAGTGGGTAATAGTGATCAAAGGATGTAAAGTCTCAGTCATGGAAGATGAGTACTTTTTTATATTAATGTACAGCCTGATGATAATAATCTCTTATCTAATATTTGCTAAAAAATTTAAAGCTCAACACAAGGGTTAACTATATAGAGATAGTTCATTAATTAATATGATTGATATGCTCACTTATGGCATATTCTTATACCTCTAAAACACATATAATATTATATGTTAACTTATCTCATTTGTTTGACAAGGATAAGAAAATACATGTTGCTATATTAGATGACCTCAAAGTGCTAAACATGAGACTCAGTATAGTAGGCAGTATAGTTAGAGCCTGTGAAATTAAGGAACTTAGGCTACATATTAATGTTTGATGGATAATGCAAAATGGCTAGAATTAATATATATCTAAGAAATGACCCATGATTTATATATTCTATGTGAGCTCTTCTGCCATGGGCACCTTTCTTCATTTCTGTATTTCCATTTCCACAAACTGGTCGTGTGTGTGTGTGTGTGTGTGTGTGTGTGTGTGTGTGTGTGTGTAAAATTACTGATTCATCTTTTTCTAACTGGTCAGTGGTTTTAGGTCTTTGTAGTGGATGTAAACATGTTTTTGTTTTGATCCCAAGTTTGGGATAGGTATTGGATGTAAACGTGTTTTGTTTTGTTTTGTTTTTATCCCAAGTATGGGATGGGGAACAGACTTGTGAGAGAACAGGTGATGTTTATCTACTTAGAAGTCAGATGACCTCTTGGTTTTGCCAGCTGAAACACACCCTAGTACAGACTCTGAGAGGAGAATATATATATATATGCCCAAAACAGGAGTTGGGGGTGTTTTGGGTTTTGGTATTGTTTGGCTATTCGTCGCTCCACTTCGAGATGTTCAATCCAAGAGAGAACTGCTCCAGGGAAGGCTTCAAGCTTTGGGCTCCAGTTGAGGCTTCAGGTTCCAGCTCCTGTTCCAGGTTCCAGCACCAACTTTGATGGAATTGCTGGTCTGCTGAAATTCTGCCAACTACACCAGGGGAATCACTCCCAGGAACTGAATTCAACAAGATCTACTTCTGTTCCCATAAACCTCTTTTCTTTCCCATCTAGGGTAGTGGGTTGGAAGGGAGGTATAAGCATTATAGAACCCCAAATAAAGTAGGTTTGGAAAAAGTGATGCCTACAGGCCCTTTACCCAAGTACCCTATGGCTCAGTCAGTGTTGGCCAAATGACTATATAAAAGACAAAAATACATGAAGGACCAGTAATAGCCATGCAAACATCTAATTCCGTTTGGATTTGATGAGAAGTCTTGAAAAAAAATCTACCGTTATCTATCCCATCTGTATGTGTATTCAGGAGAGAACTGGAAATGGTGAACAGGAAATCTTGATTGAAGATCACATTACCCAATAAGAAACAACAGTTCCTCTTTTCTGTGACCTCTTTCTATAGTAACATTTTTCCCCCAGAAGGACATATTTCCATTGTTTTGTAAAAGTTTCATAGTGTGCCTTGTATTTTTACTTTTCTGCTCATTGCTTGGCAAGCCAAGATTCTCATAGTTATTTACGAACAGCCAGCTCCTAGTTCTCTGTTGCAATGGGTGATAAGTACAGTGGTATGCAGTAGACCCAGGAACACCGGCTTGGGATTATTTGAACATCTTTTTATTCCAATGGAATTTAAATCCCTTCCATAAAATGCAAATTTCTTAGTTCCTAGGATGAAGTTGAAAATGATTTCCTTCCCCAGTGTAGTATCTGATTTTAGTTCACTCACAAGACACGTTTTTTTTTTTAACTTTTCATTGAAAATAGATTTTTTTTTTGACTCCCTGGGGATCCAGGCCATTTTGACCAGGAACATAGGTAGGCTAACTGCTGATCTTCACTTCTTCCTCTCCAAATCCATCCCCTTAATCTCAGCCCTGGCCTCTTTAGCAGACCACCTGCTGCACATCTCCCTCCTCACCCTAGTCTCTAGGGATCACACAGATCTTTACCTCCAAAATTTCCCTCAACTCTTCTCATTATCCCAGCAACCCATTAACCCATAACCCCAGCAGGCATCCCCTGGGAACCACAGGCTACTCAGGTCAGGGAGCCTAACTATGGCTCTTCCTGTTTCTCTCCTTCAAATCCCATCCTTCAGTCTCAACTGCATTCTAAAGCAGATCACCTGGTGCAATTTCCCTTTCCTCTCTGCTCCCATCTCCAGCACATCAAGCATATCTTCTTCGCCAACCTTTCTTTCTCCCATTCTGTCCATTATCCCAGCCCCCAACACCAGCAAGCATTCTCTGGGAATCCAGCAGTCAAGCCTGCAAAAGAGGCAAGTAGGCCAGTGTGTATCATGTAGGCAAGCTTCTATTTTCATTCTCCTTCCTCTCATCCAGGTCCATCCCCAGCTCTTTAACAGTCTATCTGTTGTGGCCTCTCCCCACTCTCTGCCCTCATTCCCAGGGGACTAAGAAGATCCTGGTAAGAGCATCCTGCTTTGACTCCTGTGGAAACTTTCAGCCCCCTTGCCTATCCTTATTCCTAAGGGTCATCTCCCAGTGCCTAGAAACACATTCTATCTTTAATCCTCAGTGGCCAAATCTTGCAGGATCCCAGAAGAATTCTCTAGCAGTCAACACACAGCTACGATGTTCTCCTGTGAACAAGAGAGAGCAACAGAAACAGGAACAAAACACCTCAACCAAGACGAGATAGTAGAGCCTAGAACTATAATCTTCCCAAACCCAGATAAAAACACAATCAAACAGCCAAGACAGTATGTCTCCACTAGAGCCCAGAAAAACTACTATAGTAAGCCCTGAAAATGAGTCAAAATTGACCACTTACTCAGACACAAAAATAGGTCTCAACAGTTACAAAAATTAACAACTTACATCCTGTCTGACCACCACAGATTAAAGCTGTATATCACCAACAGAAACAACTGAAAGCTTAGAAACTCATGGAGAATGAACATCTCACTACTGGATGAAAAATGAGTCAAGAAAGAAATTAAAGACTCTCTAGAATTCAATGAAAATGAATACAAAGTATTCTCACACTTATGGGAGATAATGAAGCTGCTGGAAAAGGCAATTTCATAGCACTAAGTGCATGCATTAAAAAAAATGGAAGAGATCTCTTAAAATTGAACAGCACACCTGAAAGTTGTAGAAGAAATCACATCCAAAACAGTAGGCAGAAGTCTATGGGGATGACCCTACCTGAGATCCTAGCAGCAAAGGATATGGACCCTGAAATGGCTACCTCCTGCAACTAGGCAGTACTTCCAGTGGAAGGAAGGTGAAACCAACCCACCCACTAAATCTTAGACTCAAAATTTGCCTTGCCTATAAGAAGTGTAGGGATAAAAAAGGGAGCAGAAATTGAGGAAATAGCTAACCAATGACTGGGACAACTTGAGCCCCACTCCATGGGTGACAGCCAACCCCTGACACTATTAATACTCTGCTGTGCGTGCAGATGGGAGCCTAGCATAACTGTCTTCAGAGAAGCTTCATCCAGCAGCTGAGGGAAACAGATGCAGAGACCCACAGCCAAAAAATAGGTGGAGCTCAGGGAGTCTTGTGAAAGAGAGGGAGGAAGGATTGAGGGAACCAGAGGGGTCAAGGACACCATAATAAGACATACAGAGGCAACTAACCTAGGCCCATGGGGGCTCACAGAGACTGAACCACCAGCCAAAGATGATGCATGGGCTGGACCTAGGCCCCTTACATGTATGTAGACCATGTACAGCTTGTTTTTCATGTAGGTCCACTAAAAATTGGACCAAGAAATATCTCTGACTCTGTTGCCTGCCTTTGAACCCTTTCCCATAGCTGGTCTGTCTTATCTGACCTCAGTGGGAGGGGATGCACTTAGTCCAGCTTTCATTTGATGTGCCAGGGTGGGTTGGCACCCTTCTTTGAGGAGAAGAGAAAAGAATGGGAGGCATATGATGGTGAGACTGGTAGGAGAGAAGGGAGGGGCTTTAATCAGGGTGTAGTGTGATTAAATAATAATGAGAAACAAAATAATCGGTGAAAATACAGTTGGTTCTTTGAGAAAATAAGATTGACAAACCCTAGTCCAAATTAACTAAAATGCAGAGAGAATATCAAATCAACAAAATTAGAGTTGAAAAGGGAGTCAACAACAGACACTGAAGAAATCCAGAGAATCATAAGGACATACTTTACAAATCTACACTCCACCAAATTGGAAAATCCAAAAGAAATAGATAATTTTCTTGATGCATACCACTTATCAAAGTCAAATCAAGATCATATAAGCAATTTAAACAGACCCATAACCCCTAGTGAAATAGAAACAGTAGTTAAAAGTCTACCAACAAAAAATAAAACCCAAGTTCAGGTGCTTTTCCACTAGACTTTGAAAAAAGAGTTACTTGCCACATTGCCCAAATTATTCCACCAAATCGAAACAGAAGGAACATTGCCAAATTCATTTTATGAAGCCACAATTACCCTGATACCCAAACTAAATAAATACCCAACAGAATTATAAACCATTTTCCCTTAGGAATATAGATGTAAAAATTCTCAATAAAATACATGTAAACCAAATCCACAAACTCATCCATAATATAATCCACAATCGTTAAGGGACTTCATCTCAGGAATAGGGATGGTTCAACTTATGTGAATCAATAAATGCAATCCACCACATAAACAAACTGAAACACATAAAACACATGATCATCTATTTAGAAGTTTTCAGAAAAGGCCTTCCACAAAAGTCCAATACCCCTTTATGACAAAATTCTTGAAGCTATTATGGATAAAAGGAACATGCCTAAACACAAAGGCAGTTTGCAGCCAGCCCATAGCCAATATCAACTTAAATAGAGAGAAACTCAAAACAATTCCACTAAAATTAAAAACAAGACAAGATTGTCTCCTATCCTCATCCTATTAGTACTTGAAGTCTTAGCTAGGTAATAAGACACTGGAAGAGATTAAGGTGATAGAAATTGGAAAGGAAGAAGTCAAAGTATATTTGCAGATAATATGATTGAATATATAAGTGACCTTAAATTTCCACCAAGAAACACCTACAGCTGATGAACAATTTCAGCAAAGTAGCTGGATACAGAATTAACCCACAAAAATAAGTAGCTTTCTATATATAAATAATAAACTGAGAAAAATGGGGGAAATAACACCACCATTCATAATATCCTCAAATAATCATAAATGTCCCTGGGCTATAAGCCATTGTGTGTATATGATTGCCATAGCAACATAGCTTGAACTAAATGTTCTCTAATAAAAAAAAAAAACTTGATTTACTCCGAGTCTCAAACTAATAGGTGTATTATCCTAGGCTAAACTTGCCAAGGGGTCTTCTATTGTAAAATATCTTTAAAGCATGATGTTCCAACCCCACCTTCTATTGCTCTCAAAACAGATTCTAAAGAAACTTTTCTACACCTAACAGTATCTAGTCAGGTACTGTTATGTCAAGATCTTAACAGTAGTTTCAAGTAGTTTCTGCCTGACTGTTCACAGTGGTCAGAGCCAAGATTCTCTTAGTTTCTCAAGCCTTTGACCAGATGCCTTCTTTCAACATGCTCTGTGGGAAAAAGTTTTCCAGTATGAATTTAATTGGGGCTGAGAAATAAATAAAGACAGTTTCAGGAGAAAAAGTAGATTTCAAAGTAGTTTTTAGGCAAAGTAACACCTGGGCCATTTATAATATTTAAAGGCAGTGGTTATCAGCTGGAGATCTTTGGAACTTTGTCAAACAAAGCCTCAACAACTGTTCTGGATGTCTATAAATCATGCTAGACAGTCTGAGGTCTCTGGAACTTTGTCAAGCAAAGCCTCTATGACTTGTCCTTATATCTCTGACAGAAAAACTTTGAAAAGGATATCAGAAGACCTGTAAGGTTAAAAAAATGCCCTGACTCAATATTATGAAATAAAGAGCCTCCAAAGATACTGTTAAGTTTGTTTTGTGTTGGCCATCTACTTCTGGGCATGGGGTCTGCCCTTAAGAGTAGCTTGTTTCCCCAGTGATTCTCCCTTGGAGAAAACTAAGTTTTCATTTGCAAGTGGCTATCAGTTGGAGATAGCTTCTAAGTCAGAGTTGAAGGCATGTATTCACTTCTCCTTTTCCTCTAAGACTCCATTTGGTGAAGACCTGTGAGTTTATATGTGCACCAGCCCTGTTGTGTCTAGATGTTTCCTTTGTGTCTTCCATGCCCTCTTCTTGCTCTTACACTTTGCCTCCTCTTCTGCAGTTTAATGAGTGCTGAGGAAAGGGATTTGATGGAGGCATCGCATTTAGGGCTGAGTGTTCGAAGGTCTCCTCTCTTTGTACTGTCTGGCTGTGGCTCTCTATATTCCTCATTCCTGTCCTCTGGAGGAGGAAGTTTCTTTGATGTTGGTTGAGCAAGGTACTGATCTATGAGAATAGCAAACTGTCAGTAGGAGCCATTTATTGCTACGTTCATTTAACAGAACAGTAGTATTTTGTTTTATCCCAGTCCCTGCCAACCTAGTCTCACTCTTGGCCACCCAAGCAATGCCAGTATGGGTTCCATCTCATGGAGTGAGCCTCAAGTCAAATCAGATATTGGTTGGTTACTCCTACAAGTGTTATGCCACTATTGCACAAGATAGCATCACTATTGTATATAGAAAGGCTTGTAGCTGAGATGGTGTTTGCCTTTTGCCTTTGGTAGCATGAAAAGTACCTTCTAGTACTATGAACACTAGTCTGTAGGGATGAAGGCTATAGATAGACAACAGCTCAACCTCTCTGTGTTCAGTGGATTGTGTAGGTATTGTCTTCAGCAACAGGGCTTTACTGTCAGTTTGTGAAAAGCAACAAGTAGCTTTGGCAATAGCTTGCGTGTCCCCATGAGACCCCCGCTGGCCAATTAGATGTAAGTCAATCCCCATATTAGAAGCTTTATTTTTTTGACAAAAGATGTCCAGTTGGGACTCTGTCTTTTCCATCGTTTAGGTTATCTTTATATGTGTATGTATTTCATGAAGTTTCTGCTGTGTTAGGTTTCTATAATACCTCTCCAATATCTTAGTTTTATCTGCCCCTCCTTATTTCCCCCCCCCACCTTCTTTCTTCTCCATCCTGTTTGATCCATTTGAAGGTGTCTGGGGGAAGGAAGAAGTATGTGCTTATTTATTTTCCTCCCTGTACATCATTGCATTCATAATCTGACATTTTTACATATCTGTAAACTAAGTGAACTATCTAATCTCACCCTAACAGATTATACATTAAGGATCAAACTTCTGCAGCTCATCGCTGTAAGTCCAGGCACTAAGTGGCAAACCACAGACTTTAGCCTCACTCTGTTCTCCTTCCTATGCTTCAAATGGTAGTCAGTATCTCTTCAAGAGGAACCTCAGGGATTAAAATAGAAGTGGACTCATAGAAATATGTTAAAATCTATGGCAAATTTCTAACATCCAAATGCTCAGAAGGGATCATGGCCATCAACCAATGAAAGAGAAATGTCTGTAAGAAATGCCACCAGAAATGCATTTTAACTGACCCGAGAGAGTTCATAGAGAGCAGCAGTGATACCAGGGGTACTCTCTGGGACACGCAGTCATCCTCTTCAGCAAGGTGAGTAACCACACAGTCAGGCATTGCTACAGTTCTGTCGATATAAGAACTTATAAAAGTTTAGTAGTATTCTTGGCTTTGATATAGTCCAGAGTAAAAAGGAAAGCCTTTCATGAAAGACAGTATCTTAGAACCTAGGTTTAGAGAATTGAAAATAAATGTATCTTTCCAGGCCTCCAAAATTATCAAGGAAAGACAGCATCTTACGACCTAGGTTAAGAGAGTTAAAGAAATAGATGCACCTTTTCAGGCTTCCAAATTTGTCAAGGAAACAAATTCCTCACTTATAACAGGCAGCCACTTACAAGTTCTCTGAACTTGATTTTCAATTACTCATGGACTAGGATATGGATAAACACCACCGTTTTTTTTTTTTTCATAGAAGTATAAAGACTAAGGGGTAATGTATTTGTGGGCTCTTTCTGACATGTTTAGGGACTAGTGCTTTTACTGCATGCATAGTTTGAGAAAGGGAAACTGCAGCCTGAATGGATTCCATCTGTCATGATAGCAGTACGGTGGCCTCTAGGAATGAGGAGGTCCAGGTTTTCCCCTAAAGTTGTCACTGCTGTGTTTGTTAGCACTGAAGCAGGCAGACATGTTCCAACTTGCAAGGGGGGTACTACAAGCTTTATTTGGTGACAAGAGACATCAAGTTGGGGCTCTATCTTCTCCATCATTTGACGTTCCCTTCATATATGTGTATATTTCAGGAAGTTTCTGCTGTATTAAGTTTCCATAATACCTCTCAAATGGCTCTTAGTTTTAGTTATCCCTTCCTATTTTTGATTTCTCATTCCTCTTCCCTCCCTGTTTGATTCATTTGAAGGTGTCTGAGAAAGGAAATTTTATATATATATATATATATATATATATATATATATATATATATATATGTGTGTGTGTGTGTGTGTGTGTGTGTATGTGTGTGTGTATGTATGTATGTATGTATATATATATATGTATATATGTGTATATATGTGTGTATATGTAATGAGATTTGTTAGAGTAGCTTACAGAGTATAGTCCTACTAGACCAGCAATCATTTTCTCCTAATGTCTCCAAGAATCTAATAACTGTTTGGTTTATATGGCTATATGTCTCAGCTGGTATTCAGTATACATTAGAATCTCAAAAAAGTAAGCTCTAATATCAATGAAGGACTTAACTCGCCAGTGAGAGTCAGGCCACTTAGACGAAGAGAAAGCACTTCTTTATTCCATGACCTTTATATAGGCTACCACCATAAGATGTGGCCCAGGTTTAGAGTGAGAATTCCCACCTCAAATGATCCAGTCCAGAAAAATCCCTCACAGGTGTGCTCAGAAGCTTGGGTTTTAGTTAATTTCAGATATAGCCAAGTTAATAACCAAGAATAGACATCTCAGGGGTTTATCACAGTTATGTTTTACAAGAGTAATTGTAGAGTTCTGTTGTGGAGCGCGCTGGAGAAAACAGTGGGACATAATCACTTTCTTGAACTGACACTAGAATATGTAGTCCAGAAGAAGATTTCTAGGTGATTTTTAGTGAGGGTGACTAATCAATGCTAATTTTTGGAAGATTATAGTGTGTGCATACTTGTGCATATATACGTGAGTGTATGTGCATGTATTATACTTAGCTATCACATATTACTGCAAAAGAATTATCACTGACCAGAAAAGTAGCACAGTGGTTAAGTACGTGGCTTCTGCAATCATACTAATGAATTCAAATTATTCAATTGCTTAACTACCTGTCCTCAGACAAATGTCTGAGTCTCAGTTTCATGTATAAAATGAAGATGCTACCACTTTTTAAAGACTACTCATCAATTACTAATTGCTTAAAACAATGTCATGCATCTACTAAGAGATGTACAAAAACATTAATCATCATCATCATCAGTAGCAGCAGCAGCAGCAGCATCTAACTGGTAATTTATTATTCATTAAAGATGCTTATTTTTAAAACAATCACCTAATGTAGTTCCTTCCACCTTTTAGAAATAAATTATCTTATTAAGTAGAAAGTTATTTTGTAAAGGAATCCACCATTTCACACCATTTCACATTCACGTGGGCAGGCTAAAAATATTTAAAATTTTCTCAAAGAGTGGAAAAATTATGCTTTCCTGTTCTCTTCTGTGTCCTGGCAGTGCATCTCATATAATTTATTCCTACAGTTGTCCCTCATAAGGAATTTGTGCTGGCATAGAGCCTGCATAATTTGGAGAGGTTTTGTTGATAATCTTAAAACAAAACCACACAAAATCATATTGGTTCTATTGGAAACCCAGAGAACTATGGTTTTTTTGTTTTGTTTTGTTTTTGTTTTGAGTTTTTGCCAAAAAAGGGGGAAATATGGCCAGTTAGGAAGTATTTTCAAGTGTTTATGTGGGGAACATGGTACAAAGAGAACATTTGGCTCTATGGGACTCTTACCTATCAAACACCAAGTGCTTGGAAGGTCTACTTCCACTTAAGGTTTGTAATATGTTAACAGCCTAGGTTTTATAAAGTCTGTGTACTCATTACTCATAATTGTAACAGAATACCTGACCAGAAGAAAATTGGGGAAAAAAAAGTTGAACAGGGTGACATTTCTAGGGGACACAGATCATCATGGAGGGAAAAACATGGTGGCAGATGCTTGAAGTTGCTGGACACATTTCACCTGCCATCAGGAAGTGGATGGAGGGTAGTAGGGCTGGGCCAAGAAAATTTAAGGTTCAATGCCAGGGACCCACTTTCCAGCTCCAGATCAAGTTCCACTGCCATGTGAAGGCTAAGTAGCCAAAAAAAAAAAACAAAAAACAAAAAACAAAAAACAAAAAACAAAAAAACAAAAAAACAAAAAAACAAAAAACAACAAACCCCCCCCCCCAAAAAAAAACCAGCATAAAGGAAACATTTCCCATTTAGTCCACACACAGCCTTCTATCCCTGGCTTCGTAGGCTCATGGCTATCTTATAATGCAAAGTGCACTTATTCTCTTTTCAAAAGTCCATATGTCTTCAATAGTGTCAGTACTGGTTAATATCTCTCTTTTAAGAGTAAATGAAATCTTTAATTACAAGAGCCTGTAAAATAAAACAAAACATATGATGTATATGCATCTAGCACACAACGACTTAGTAGACATTCTCTTTGCAAAAGGAAGAAATTGTAGTATAGACTAGCTACAGCGACCGGCTCATCTGCCTCCACCCAGTCTCACCTGAGTGAACAGCAAAGCTGCCATTACCCTTAAAGCCCCCACTTCCCCTACATCACCAGTGAGGTAGCTACGTGTGAGTTCTCCATGCTCCAGTGGGTAGCTCTACACCCATGTCAACAAAGGAGGCCCTGGTTCAATTCAGTGAACAGCAAAACAAAAACAAAAGGTAAAACAGTGGGAATGGCACTTGTTGGAAGAGATAGGGGTGGTTGGTGTGTTGAGGATGAAGAATGGGACTGAATATGACCAGAATGTTTTATGCAAATGTATGAAATTTTCAAAGAATAATTTTATAAAGGTTAAATGCACTAGGGGCATACATGACATAAGCAATGTAGGAGACAACTGTGTGTGCTACCACGTCCCTAATCAATAAAGGGAGGAGTCAAATAATCAGCCCTTCATCTTGATCTTAAAGGATGGTTTTATCAGAGAGAAGAGGTGTGTTTTAGAGTTTGCTTGGAGTCACAAAGAAACACAGTACATTCAGAAATTGAGACAGTGTAGTATGGTTAAAAGACAAAGGCAAAAGTGTGTGGCGCCTGCGCCACCACGGTACCGAGTTGAGGGCAAGGGACTGTGGATTTAACTCATACACACACACACACAACACACACACACACACACACACACACACACACACACACACACACACACACAAACACAGCGGGTCCTTCGTGCTAAGAGAGCAGCAGCCGCAGCCCCAGAGTTCCAAAGAGCCTTCTTATAGGCAGCAAAACCTGTAATCCTTCTCCCAGGTGAAATCCCTCAAGAGGTAATCGCACACAGGAGGAAAAGTCTCGAGGAAGGGAGGGGCGCGTTCTCGGAGCAGTAAACATGACTAGCTAACCAACATAAGCACAGACGTGGAAGCTGCTAGAAACAGGACATGAAACAGCAAGACAGGCAGGCAGCCCAGTCGGGCCTGGTTCCTACAAAAATGGTGATATTAGGTCCAAGGCATGCTTGAAATCCATGTTGGAATCCATCCAAATTTTTTCTTTTTATTCCTATAACATTTCAACTTTGTCTTCTTTCCAAAACCATCTTTGGGCATTTAAACAATGCCTTTTGGTTCTCACAGTATTATTATTCAGGAATACCTGATATTCCAAAGGACAAATTAAAGCTAAGGTTAGGAATTTTGTGGTATGTGCCCATAAGTGACAAGCTGAGCTTTTATCTGACGTTTCATATGAAGAAAAACATCAGAGATCATTTACAAGAAATATATTGGCTTCTGAATGAAATTAAACTTCTTGTAATATATACTTGTAAGATATACTTTCTGAATTGACCTTTAAACCATCTTTTAAAAATGTAAAGAAAAAAAAGTTAAAACTTAAACTGTGTTTTAAAAACCTGAAGAAAAATCCCTCAAACTTAAGGTGAACTTTCAAGAATAAATATTGATAATATAAAAGCATTTTCTGGCATTAAATCCTGAACCCATTGCTAAAGATTTTTCACCTTAAACCCCTGCTGTTTGAATACACAGAAAAGACTTTAGGTAGATTTAAGTGTTTGGATTAAAATTTTTTTTTCAAGAAGAAAAAAGAACAGAATACCCAGTTGTTGTCACATTAGTGTCCGTTAGGTGCCTGTACTTTGAGTGACTAGAACACATCACTCATTGTGTATAGCCTGAGACATTTAGGTATGCACTCTCCTTGCTTTGGATCCAAGAATGGAACCATATAGGTAACAGGCACCATTTCTTAAACTCCAAAGATTAGTAAAATATATTTTGATAAACATATCAGTATTTCCTAAATAAAGATTTAATCTTTAGTTGTACTTTTGAAGAACTTCATGGCACATCTTCCATGAAGCCATCATCCATGATGCCCTTTGTGGTGATGCACTGTTCAGGTATCACACAATGCTTAAGATGCGGGTGGTATGGTGATACTCTGAAGATAGAGAAGACAGGCCTTAAGGAATGACTGAGATGGGTTTTATGGCAAGTGTTTTCATCTTCCAAGTAAGATGGCAGATGATAAGTCTCTCTCATGTACCCAGCCTTTGTCCCTACAAAGCACATAGATGTGAATGAATTTATCAATCCAGGTAAAAGGCTGTGCAAGGAAGCAGTCAGGGGCAACTGGGAACTGGTGTGTGGAACTCAGCACAAGTAGTTTTTGTGAAGCCAGTGGAGAACTTTAGCATACCTTCTCTCTCCCACATGTCTGCACAGCAGAGATGCAAAGCAGTCACCGGAACCACCACGAGCTTGGTGGAACTACCTGGGAGCCGAAGACTTTGAAGCAGAGAACAGGGTGTAGCTTACATCACTAGGAAGCACCTGACAATGGCTTACACTTTCTTTTCCCCATACACACCAGGACCACAGAACAGGCTGAAGAAGAGCTATAGCATTGAGCTGTGGAACCAAGGGCCATATACTCCTCTGTGGGCATAAAGTAAGGGGCCTTGTGTGTGACACTGGGAAGCCAGGGCAAGCTTCCTCCTAAGGCCATTGCCGAGGTCAGTGAGAACCCTTTAGATGGGCATCCTTCCTTTACCAGAGTGTTGCTGAACTAGACCAAGGAGGGAACTGAGAGCTACACCACTGACTCAGTGCAATCCTAACACAAAAGACTCAAAAGGTAACTAATTTAAGCTCCATGGGGGCAATAGGTACCCCATGTCTGGTTAATTGGTTTATGGTGAAATGTAAAATTGTACACACAAGTCTATCAGCACAACTCACTACATAACACACCACAAGGGTGTTGCTGCTATTTTAATGGTATGACCTAATAAATGTTTATTATTAAACTATAATTATTATAGTCATATTTTTAAACCCTCTTTCTCAAGCAATAAAGACACAGACACCTGTTGTATTTTAGAATAAGCCTTATTTTACCTGAGGCTTGGCAGATATTAACCCCCTAAACTACCTCCCAATATCCTTCAGACTCTATTGCATGCCATCGTTCTAACATTTTCTATCTTGGTTACCTCCAATTCATAATCTGAAAATTGGCTAAGATTGTTCATTTGGGTCATTTTTTAAAAATCCATGTGTAACTTCAGAGTTTCTCCTCTGGGCCCACGTGGCTCTTTTCTATCCTGTGGCAATTTTTGTCCCTCTTCCTCCTCTGGTCCCATCTGTTTCTCTTTCCCAAGATCCTCTCTGTCCCCCAAAGTCTGTGAACCTTCACCATGCATACCTTCCTCCAGCCCTGCCCAGGTACTGGCTTTCTTTATTAATCAAACAGGGAGGCAAGGTTAAACAGCAATTATTTGAGGTAGGTGATAGTCTGCAGTAAGAATCTCTGGGGAAAAACAATTAACAAACACAAAGCACCAGACCATACTCCAACATAAGGGAGAAGAAAACATCAATGAGAGAAGATAAAAGTTATCCCACCATGGAAGAAATGTTAAC
Organism: Acomys minous; assembly: GCF_964271855.1. Lineage (NCBI taxonomy): Eukaryota > Metazoa > Chordata > Mammalia > Rodentia > Muridae > Acomys > Acomys minous. Next base: position 91,079,415 of record NC_140487.1, read on the forward strand.
TCTTAAATTTTAATATATTTTTATTTTTATGTTTTGAAGTTATTTTTATATTGTATATATACAAAACTCACTATCTCTCTCTTTCCCTTACACACACACACACACACACACACACACACACACACACACACACACACACAAATACATTTCACTCTAGAATCTTCCCTCTTGCAGAAACACCTTGCAGTAGCCTTGAGTTAGTGTATATGTTGCTCCCTTAGGCTGTATGACTATTCTGTCTGGTTCCCCTACTACTCCTGTGTACACGTTGTTACTTTCCTGGGGAGATGCAACATGCACACACATGCTTATCCTAGATAGAGAACTGATAACAGACCATGTCCAGCTTGTTATTGGGGTTACTTACAGGTGATGGATGGCAGGTTACCTACAGGAGCAGAAATGCCTCAAAGACAGCTGTATCACTGAAGCCCTCTCTAGCATGGGTGGCAGTTCACCAGAGTTAGAAACAGGGAGCAGGTCAACAGGGTGGAGAGTGTCCTTCTCTCCCAGCAGTTTAGCTGGCCTTACTTTCTTCTAGGCAGTTTGGCTTGTCTCTGCCTCCTTCAGGCTTCTTGGCTGGTCCAAGAGTCTTCTTTGCAGCTTGGCTTATCTGAGAGTGACTCCATCCTTTTCTGCTTATGTTCTCTTGGGGAATGGGGGAAGTCTAGCGAATCTGCTCAGACTCAGGTATTTCCTGAAGCTATTTTGTGGTGTTTACTTTCTGTTTTAATGGTAAGTCCCTGCAGGATGAAGTGCTTCTTCTTACCCAAGAACAGAGGTTCTCAACCTTACTAATGCTGTGACCCTTTAATACAGTTCCTTGTGTTGTGGTGACCCCCGACCATAAAATTATTTCCATTGCTACTTCATAAGTGTAATTTTACTACTGTTATGAATCATAATGTAAGTGTCTGATATTCAGGATATCTGATATGCAGCCCCTGGGAAAGGGTTGAAAACTGCTGCCCTAGAACAACCTGTTGCTTCACCTCCATGTAAACAGTACACCCTAAAATATCTTCTTGATTCCCTTTCCTTTTACATCTTATGTCTTAAGACGTTCTCCTTCAAGTCGGAAGGACTAACCTCTGAGGAAACTTCTATACAGCTTTACTATTCTTCTTACACACAAGCTTTATTAGTGAGGGTTCTCTAGAAGGGCAGAATGGACAGATGAATCTAGTACAAATGTACTTATATAGATTGTTTTACATAAAGCAGGTTGAGCAGTCTTAAAGTAGCTGTCTGCATTCAGGGAGGCTGTGAACCCAGCCACCCACTCAGTCCAAAAGGTTAGGTGCCAGTGTCAGTCTGGTCTAAAGGACTTCTGGGTTGCTGCTGACATTCAGTCCATGTTGGAAGGCCAAAGAAACTAGATTCTGTCTGATGTCAACAAAGTATGGCAGCAGCATTGGTAACAATAAAGCAGATGCACTCACCAACAAAGAACTAAGGCAAGCAGGCCAAAGCAGCCCTGCTCTTGCTCAATTTTTTTTAAATCTGGGCTCCTGTCAGAAGGTGCTGTGAACTCTGAGTAGAGTCTTCCTGCATTAATTAATTGTTTGAGGAAATACACTCACATACCCTCATAATGAAAGTAATACTAATAGGGAAATTCATAGCTATAAGTACTCATATATAAAGAAAAAGTAAACACTGGGATATCTTAAACAATTATGTTTCTTAGGGCCTCAGAAAACAAGAAGGAGCCAAACCTCAAAATGATTAAAATAAAAGGAACAATCAAATCCAATGCAGAAATTAGTAAAAATGAAAACAAACAAACAAACAAACAAACAAACCAATCAGTGGAGGTAATTTGGAGATATTTTTCATACTTTACTGCAAATTTCTATATATCATTATAATATTCAGTTTTCTTTTTGAAAATATCCTACTGTTTTAATGTATATATTTATTTGTAGGTACTCTTTTTTTCTAAAATGATACAAGAATTTTGTATTGGCTCTATGCTATTGCTTTGATATATTACAAAGTAATTTAAGAGTTTATCATTGTTGGAAACTAGGTTGTTTCCTAGTTTGTTTAGCACATGTTTAAACTTGGAAAAACTGTGTTTGCACCAAAGGTAAGTCATGTGATCAGATTATGCAGTGTGCAAGCAGTAAGTGGCTGACAGAAGGATTGCTCTTCTTTCCTTGTTTGTTTGTTCCAGAACTTTCCACTGTTTACATACATTCCAGCCTCAATGCCATTCTCAGAAGCTTTATTTGCCTCACATTCCTTTTTTTGGTTAGGATAAGGCTTAAATATAAAAACCCATCTGTGAACCATATTGCATATTCACATTGAAGGCTAGAAATTCATTTTTAATTAAAACTTTAGTCGGCGCTCACAGTTCACTTTGTCCTGTTTTTATTATGAAACACTTCAGTCTTATCCCCCCCCCGCCAAAACACATATGTGTGGAGCATTTCAAGATGTTCCTTGTTGTTCGTGTGGAACTAGTTTCTGTACGCTGTCAGCTTGCTGCCATATGTCCCAGCTGCTCATTTTATTTCCTTTTGGCGTTTGTGGAGGCAGCATCTTGTATGCCATGCAAGCTCGTTTCGTTCCTGTCCTCGCCTGTGAGGCTTGTCAAGTGGTGGCAAAGCAGACTGCAGACACTGCAGAACACTTTGGCATGTTAGGTGTCCGTGGCCTTCCTGAAACTCCTGTCTCCAGTGGCACCTGAATTCTTGCCCCACATGGATGGCTATAATAAAGATACTACTTGGTGGTGTTTAATCACAACTCACGGAATAGAAATAGCAGTTCTTTAATATAACTATTAAAGTTCAAACTGGGGTTTGGGGAGTGTAAAAAGAGATCACCCCTTTATTCTCAGCAATGCTGCATCTCTCTTCATGTCCTCTGAAAGTGTCTACACAAGTGTTCACACCATTTCAGGTGTTTTTGAGAAAAGCTGTTATGCCTCTGTTGAGGAGAATTAAAAGAAGATGAGCTAGCTAGCTGAGAAGCAATGAGGATTTTATTGAAGTTGGGTTGGGAAAGGCAGTGCTGGCAACATTAGAAGACTTTAGTGCCTTTAAAGAAAATTATTGTTCTCTGTGTAATATTAACTCATAAAGCACCAAACTGTCTGCTATGTGACCTTGTGAATTTCTCAAATAACTGGAGATATATTTTAATTTGTTCTAGTAACTAATTCAACCCAGTCTTCTTAAATTTGCTGAACATATATCGTGTTTTTAGATTTATTAAAATATGATTGAAATTGCATATATTTAAGGCATGTTGTCTAATTCCTTGATACATGTATTCGCTGGACAATTTGGCTTGTCAGTAAGAACAGCAGCTGTTGGACCAGCCAGTACTTGCATGGATACTGGGGTAGGGAAGAGCCATTTGCATCTGCGGTGTGGCCTTCTCTAAGCTAGTTTGTCTCAGTTTGGTTCTCTCCTTGTTATGAGTTTATTTGACCCTATTCTACATTTTAGAGAGATTTAACCTAGGGTTTTGCACATAGATTTTATTTTTCCCACTCATATTTTTGGTGTTCATCTTTTCTTGGCTGGTGATTCTTATTATTTAAGAACTTGGCTCTCTTCTCCAAATTAGCTATAGAGTATGTATGTTATAGAGTAGTCTCAGAGTCTAGTCCTATCCATCTGGTCATGATTATTAAATTCTTTATCCTTACAGCTGTGTAGGAAGGGGAGGAGAGGTAGGCTCCATCAGCACCTTCAGATTTCTGCTGGACAGTGTGCATTGTCGGCTGACTGGTCTCTTCAGCCCTTCCCTGATCTGAAACACTGTAAATAATGTTAAACCTCAGGGTTACTGTATTCACTGCCATGGGAGCTCCCCCCCCACACACCACAGAGGGGATACAGCATTGTGATTCACACAGAAGGGTTTTGCGTGGTGGCTGGCACACAGTAAGGTGGAGATCGGCCTCTATTAATCAGACAGCTACGCCTATAATTTGTTAATTCCCTAGAAATTTTATTTATTGTGGGAGTTTGTATATCTTTACAAGAGATGAGATTAAAAGACACACTGTGCTTACCTAGCTGTGGTTCAAAGACAGAAACCAGCCAAAGAAAACTAAAACAATGAAGATTACTGCCCACACCCTTCCCACCCCCCACCCCCCACCCCCCAGGTATAAAACATTCTGGACTGTAACTCTTCCTCCTCTAATCTTTGATCATTCTCTCCATGCATGTCCTTGCATAGAAGTCACAAGTATATTTATTTTGATTAGTGACACCTCGCTTCCGTGACCACGCAGTGTTTTCACTGGGAGCATTTTTCTACTAGTTTTGTGACCCTGAAACTTAGAGGTTTTCCCCTCTCCCCTCCCTCTTCTATGTCTAGAAGCAAGGCTATTTAGGACCAGATAGTTGATTAGACTGTCTGACTCAGAAAATGGGATGACCATGAACTTGGCTGAAGATTCAGAAACATAGCTAGGGGACAACAATTATTAACAGGCTTCAAATATCAGCAAACACTTCAGGGGTGCAGCAGAGAGAAAATAAAACACAAGGCCTAATGGCTTTTGCTGTGGGAGTCTGTAGGGAAGGTTGGAAGAAGGCACGTGTGGGACACAGCGTAGTCTTTTTGTCTGACTGGGTTAATTGAAGCCGATTACTACTCTGTCTTGAAAGACAAAAAATAGCCACAAGCTACACCCCATGATGTAAAGGAAATGGAGTGGTTTGTGGTTCAGCCAGAGCCTATCTTCAGAGACATAGCGTGGGATGACAGCAAGTATTACACATAGGCAGATGAAAAGATGCATGAGCCTGGTTCTCCATTCTGGTCCAATCCCATACTCCGTGATTGCAGTGGAAGTAAAGGATGCTGACTAAGGAGTATTTCTGGATCCTTCCCAGTGTGGGGTAAGAAAGTGTAAAGGAATGGATAGTGATGTCAAATTGATATCCAGGTCTATGGTGGGCTTGACAAAAATCTCTGGAATCTCTGGCTTCTCAGAGTCCTGTGTGAGGCTGAAGTGGCCAATGCCTTTGTGCTTATCAGCCTCTGGAATTTGGGCTGCCCTTAGTATGGTGAGTCCTAGGTAAGGAGACCCTGCAGATGATGCAGCTCCTGACCAGGCTGGTAGGTGAGGGCTGTCTCTGTTTCGAACTGCCACTACCCACCCCTCCAGTTCTTCTCTTTTTCCTTAGAATTAAATTTAAACTTATGTAAATGAGTGTTTTACCTGCTTTTGAGAAAGTACACCGTCTACATACAGTACCTAAAGAGGCCAGGAGAGGGCGCCAGAGCATCCAGAATTGAATAGCTAGCTCTGGTGGTAGGAATTGAACTGCAGTTGTCTAAAGGAGCAGCCAGTGCTCTTCACAGCTGAGCCATCCTTCATCCCTCTAGATCTTTTTCTTTGAGATTCTGGTGGCACATCTCCAGTGTCCTCACTACTCTCACTCCACACCAAATTTTATTATTAGTATTTACAGTAAAAACCCTTTAGAAGCATGGCTAGACATAGACAAGCTCCATCACTTCCTTTTCTCATTTACTCCACAGGATAATGTCTCAAGTATATCTCTGTCCACACAAGGAGCATCACCACCTCTCCCCTACTAAGCTGCAGATCCCGAGCTAAGTGTGTGAGATTGGTAGTGTTTTTGCCAAGCAAAGTTCATAAAGACAGTTACATAAAGACAGCTCTTAACTGAGCCCCAGAAGGATACACAGTGCTATACCAGTGAGGCCCTCACAGTATCTATGAGTCTATTGGTTCGTGTGTGTGTGTGTGTGTGTGCGTGTGCGTGTGCGTGTGCGTGTGCGTGTGTGTGTGTGTGTGTGTGTGTTTTCCTATCCAGGCCAGATATATGCCCTGTATCTCTGAATGTCAAGCACTTTCCTTAACGGAATGGATTGCTTTTGGAAGCTCCATTTGATTCACTTCTCCCTGATCCCTCTTCCCTACAACTGCCCCAATCTCAGCTCCCATTCAAAGGAAGATATCCTTTTGTTATGTGTACTAATTCTTAAATTTCACTTTGATATTTTTTTTAACTTTTAGCTGACACATTAAAACATAAAACTGCACATAAAATTCACATATGAATTGGACATAACATGAAATAGTTATGCAATTGTTTATTTATTTTATTTTATTTTTATCTAATGGTAACAAATAGTGTAGGCTAGCTTATGATGGAAATCAAGCTCTCCTTTATTTTGCCCACGGTTGAAGCTTTACTGATCATCATACTTCGGGTCTCAACATGCCCTATATCCCTCTCTCTGACACCTCCGGCAACTTCTCTGATTTTATCTTATGATTTATCTTGTGTGAGCGAAATTATGCAACATGTGTCATCTGGCTTATTGTAGCAAGCACAGTGTTTTAAAAGCCCATTTATACTGTAGTGTATAGCACAGGCTTATTCCTTTTTATGACTTCATGGTTCTCTACCACATGTTGTTTATCAAGCCCGTGTTGAAATGCTCCTTTATTGCTCCCGTGATACGGCAGTGGTCTCATAAATTCCCATCCTATAGGAGCTGCTGACTCCATAATTCTCTCTGTTGCCAGAATGGTATTACTAAACAGATAGGATGCTTCCTGGATATATTAGTTTCTTTTATGGTGTCTGGTACTAACTCACTCTTGCATCATCGCTATCATGCTGCACCCCACCGTCATTAGTGTCATGATTTGCTCCTCTATGGGCTCAGCTGGCTTATTCTCCTTCCACTGTGTTCCAGCCACACCAGCTACTTCACTGGGTCCCCAAATGTATAGCCTCTTACTTACCTGTCTTGCCTTGTACTTTGTAACGCACCCCAACCTGGGGTTGAATATAATTCACCTTATTTTGTTGCACAGAAATCTCACGAAAAAGAGTTAAGGGTCAGAATCTAAGACAAATGTTTCCCCCATGGAGGCAGCATCTCTAATTCTACCAGGTAGTTTGCTGTTCTTTACTTTTAATGCCCGATGTCTTTATTTGCCTGGCCTATATTTTCTCTATAATGCCAAAATATATACCATTCACATTTATCACATAAGCCCGACAGAGAAGGGCATCCACAATGAATGCCATGAAAGCGGATGCTGCAGTGGAGGCGGGGCTGACTGTGCAGTTAGAAGTCCAGGCTTGAGGACTAGAAGGGCATCGCAGAGGCAGGGCTATGAGGATGTTGTCCTTCGTCCCTCAGGCTTTGTTTCTTTCTTTATAAAAGACAGCACCTCAGAACGAGATTGAGAGTGAACAGGAGAGGGATGATGTGAAGATGCTCTCTGTAGAATTATTAAGACTGTTTTTAAGCTGTCGTTTTCCTTTCTCAGGCCATACCTCCAATCTCAGACAGAGGTGTACCTCTGCAACAAGTTCCCCGTTTCCTGGACTCTTTCTTCAGGAAGAAATTGATCTTCCAGGGAAGATCCTTCCCTGGAAGTCTTTTTTTTTTAATAGTGTTCGTTTTGGTTGAAAATTGCAAATTTAGCTGATAAAAAGGAAGAACTTTCCAGCTGAAGATGTGGCACTGGTGATGGATGCTGCCCCTCAGGAGGTTGTTGGCTCTGTTCACAGGAGCTGTGTGAACAGAGAGTTAGAACAGTGTGGGGAAGATGTTGGGAAAGCTCTGACCCAGGCCAGGAGACCAGGAGGGCCATAGCAGAGGCCTCTAGGGGACCTCCCCTTCCAAACATCTGTAACTCCGAAGTTTATATGCAGACCACACTAAGAGATGGGCCAGTTCTTAACACTCTATTCAAGAGGTAAGGCATAGAGCGCTCCTTTTCCCCTTTCAGCAAAAGCTGTCGATTTAATATAAGACCACAGTAAAAAGTCCGACATTTTTACTCTTGTGAATCTGGGCTAAAGCTGAGATTTGATTTTGAAATATGAACGTAAACTGTAACTACCTCAATTTAAGTCACTAGGATTTATATTTATATATAACCTTTAAAGTTCTCCCAACCTTTTACCCTGGAGCAAGGAGAAAATTACAGTCATCTCACTGCTGGAAGTCTAGAGCTGCTTTCCTTCTAGGTTAATGGAAACCCTACACTGCTTTTTACCTGGCCTTCCAGTAGCGTCCGCCCTCTTCTGACTGATGCGAACGCTCACACCTGGGGACATCACCGTAAGTCTCCCATGTTAAGCCAAGTGCTTTTTGTGGTTCAAACTCAATTGCAAATCGCCTTCAAAACATTTTTTTTTCTTGATGCTTTTAAGCACACTATTTGTTTTTAATCTGTCCCTTCACAGGGCAAAGCTCCTACTTAATGTCCTTATTCCTTATGGCAAAGCCGTTTCCACTCTGGAAATGACTCTCCACTGTGGCACAGTTTGTGCTGCTACCACTCATCCGTCATGGGACTCGTTTCCCCTGTTCACCTCCTTATGACCACCCACAGGCTCTGCCTTCTTTGTGTGTGGAATCCAACTAGAAATACGTGGTGTCAAGCCCGAAAGGATCAAACCTTTGCATTCACTCTCGATCAAAGAATGAAGAGACCGAAATAAGTATGGCGGGAACACCACGAGACAGGTAGCAAAATCAAACTAGGATGCCAGCTTTGACTGCCTGAGCTGCTACCGCTCCTCCTGCAGTGAAAGGAGGAGGACTGAAGCAAGGGCCCCTAAATGGCTGCAAGAAGAGCCTTTAGCTGGCATAGTGGGCAAACAGTTTCCCTTTGAGTTGGCTGGCAGAGTGTTTTTTATTATCTTTACACACACACACACACACACACACACACACACACACACACACACACTACACTCACCATATACATACTGAAGGCAGAACAATGCTGAAATAGCATATGATATAGGCTGGGCGACTTCTTATATACTCACACATAAGAAGGCAGAGCCTGAGACTCAGAACAGGACCTCACTGGAAGAGCTGAGAGCATGGCGAGGTGATAGAGCTGTAAAGGGGACACAGAAGCATTGCAGTGTGGGAGGCTGACGTGCAACTTTGGAGACCATCCACAAATGACAGACAAGTGAGGGTAATTTGTATGGCCAAGGTAGATCCACCCAAGATCTTGGGGGTGGATGCAGGATTCCAAATGTCATTTCCTTCAGCCCAACCTATGTCAAAGCAGGATTGCTCATCGCCTTTGAAATACCTTTTATTTGTCCCTGATGTGCCTCCAAATACACTGGGATTCTGAGTGTGAAGGCTTCTTTGTTTTTCATTTACCTTGTGCTGTCTTGCAGCTCATATGGGAGTGACTGGGCTCTCTGGCTTACCTACTTTCCTGTAGAAGTTATAGGATCTTAATGAGACCCTATGCCCCGCAGGATTTTCAGCTGCTCCTAACTATTGGTCTTGGTTATGGTTAGAAATCAGAAAATTAACAGAGGCAAAATATTATATAGTGAATTCATGAATTTTAAATGTACTCAATAATTTAATATTCACTCATTCACTGATACTTTTTGAGCATTTACTAAATTTCTTGATATATTTAATCCCTGGGTGGACCCAGTGCCCATCTTTAAAGTGCGTTGATCTATGGTAAAGAAGAGATGAAAAGGGATTTGATGTGAGCATGATATTTTTTATGGCGGAAATAACAGAGCTAGTGAGGACTCAAAAGGACACAGACCACTAGGTGGAAGGCATCAGTAAGCCACTGAGGTGAGCAGGAGCTAGGAGGTACAGGGGAGGAGGTAACAGGTTGATCGTGCCAAGTAGAGGGAGGATCTCTAGTCTTCTCTAGATGACAAAAATGAGACAAACACATTTATTAATAGACACTTGCACACACACACACACAAACACACACACACACACACACACACACACACACACACACACACACGCACACACGTGAGGTCAACTTGTGTACCCATGGTTAGACCCACCCAAGACTTTGAGGTGGATTCAGGATTTCGAATATCTATTTTCTTTCAGCCTCACCTGCAAATGCCTGAGCTTACTTGCTGGGCCAAAGTAACCGGATACTGACTTTGAGGAATTAACCCAGGACAGCTGGAGGGGACCACAGCAAGACTGAGACTGTGACAGTTTTATTGAGAGCAATCAGACTTTTTATACTGTTTTATACGGTTGTAGTTGCCAGGGTACAATGAAGTTTGCAAACTTTACAGGATAAGCAAGATTAATACCTAAGACCAATTGTCCTCTTAAGCTTGTATGCTTCCTCAACTTCCAAGGGAACATACCGAGAAACATAAAGCATCCTGAAAACATCACTGCTCAAGGGAGTGTCTGAGACTCTCAGAAAATGAAAGGAGCCCCAGGAACCATGAACTCTAGCCTGAAAAACCCATGACACAGGCCTCTCATGATGCTAGGCCAGGTCAACTCCATGGTTCCCTGCACCCACTATGTCAAAGTTGACTTGTTCATCACCTCTGCAACATTTTTTTTTATTTCAATGTACCATGGTAATTGCTGACACCATATAGGATCTTAAATATGTTCCAACCTCATTGTAAGTTTCATTTTCCCCTGAGGTCCTTTTCAGAGCTAACCCTCACTTGTGAGCTTCTTGTCACATCACTTTATTGTTTTCCTCAGATCCTGTCTCTACTCAGTACCTCACTAATCCCTTGAAAAACCAGTACTTAGAATTCTCCCTGGTGAATCCAGATCTGGGGTTCTGGGAGCAAAACTCACGTGGATTTACTCCCCACATGAGGCTCTTACCTTTCCACTATCTTGCACTCCACTACAAGAGTTGAAGTAGAAATGTCCTTATCCTCAAGAGTCTAGCTGGAGAGTAAGGGTTCTCAGATTGACCAACTTAGTGCACTCTCTGTGTAGAGTAGGGCATGACCCACTGTAGGTTATCTCAATGTTTGGTGATGAAATGAGAGAAATGTGCATTATAAAACCTCACAACCAGAGGCCGCCTCTACTCTTCTCTTTCTTCTGTCTGGCACCTTCTCCCTTGCACCCATGTGGCCAGAAGTGGACCAGAGCATCTCTCTCTCTCTCTCTCTCTCTCTCTCTCTCTCTCTCTCTCTCTCTCTCTCTCTCTCTCTCTCTCTTCTCTCTCTCTCTGTGTGTGTATGTGTGTGTGTGTGTGTGTGCGTGTGTGTGTACATACACGGGTCATAGTCAGACATCTCCAGGCTTTGCCATCATTTCACAAAAGCCTGGAAAATACTGATTTCTTCCATAAAAGATGCTTGAGCTGGTTTTCCAGTATGGCCTAGATTAGGTCCTAGAGTTTTTGGAAGATATCTGAGATAGCTGCAGCAGGGAAGCAGACAGATGAGACAGGGAGGGGAGCGTTTGCAGCTATGTCAGTATGTACACCAGTGCAGTGCTCATCTAGGACCTTTGCAAGGTGACGGTAGAACAAGGCACTGGCTAACATGTCTCATTTGAGGGCAGTGCATCAGCTGTGCTGTATACCAACGTCCTGTTCACCACGGGTTCAGAGCTGCTCCAGGTGTCTTTGCTAATGCTCCGCATTCCTAGACACTTCTGTGTGGGAAGCTCAGAATCTCTCCACAACCAGAAAATGGCCACAGGAGCATTATAAAGGCTCTGGACAGGAAGTGGTGGTAAACCCTTGAACATGAACCCCCAGGGCTCTGTCAGCCTCTGCTCCTCTTGCCAGATGCTGATTCTTTCTTGTCCCTTGCCAACAAATCTCCCAGCATACAGGCAGGATGCTGAAAGTAAGGCTGGCTCCGAGGGAAAATTAAATAGAGCTGGTATTCACAAACTAATGAGTGAGGTTCCTTTATTAGGGGGGGGCCTATTATATACTCTTGCACCTTGACGTTTTTGCACATGCTATCCTTCTACTTTGTACAACTTCTAGAAAATGCCACTCCATCCTCCAAAGGCCAGATCCAGCTCTCAGTCTTCTGCCATGCCCAGTTCTTATCAATTACTTCAGTAGTATATTGTGTTAGTGCTACAGGAATGTCACTCTGCAATTTCAGGTCACCCTATCCATCATACCTGTAACTGATGACTTCAGTTACAGCCTCAAGTTGGGAATGAGAAGCCGAGCACAGAGCACTGAAGTGTAGTTAGCACATGGCAAATGACGCGAGGCTCATTAAGAGACCATGGCTCAAAAGCAAACATCTACCTGTGGCCTCCACATGCATGTGCTTACATGTGCACACATTAATATGAATGTATACACATATGCACACACTCGAAAGATCAGAGTAATCCTGATCTTGCTACTCTATGTAGCAAGTTTGAGGCTAGCCTGAGCTCCATATGACCTCTTTCCAAACAAACAAACAAAAAACCAGAAGGAAGGTCAGACTTAATTCGGTTTTAGACTATGTTCCTGTTGAAATTAATTTCCTCCCAGTCTTTCATTATAATCTGCTACTCACAAATGACTCATGCAAATGGTTTGGGAAGAAGTCAGAAGGAAGACATAATTCTCAGTCAGAGAGACAGAGAAAGCTTTCCTCTGGGACAAAAGATCAGTGAAGTCAGAAAGTCACTGGAAACAAAGTCAGCAGTAACGGGAGAAGTTCAGAGATGTGCCTGTGTCTTCAGGCCAATGAAGTGGAGATTTATTTGTCTTGAGTTAGAGTGAGAAACAACTGGCATGGTGATCCAAAGCAACACTGCAGAGGACCAGAGGAGAGGGAGAAGGGCCGTTCTCAGCTGTAGCTGTACAATTCAGCTTAGATGCCTGAGACTCAGCAGCTCTGATACTCCATGGAGTCTCCTTCCCAGCAGCCAATTCTACAGCCCTTTGCCACCCGATCCACAGAGCAAAGTTCACAGGGTCTGGGAAAGCATATGACTCCAAAAAGCATTTACTGGCTTCTTTTATTTATAGGTACAAAGCCAGGTTGGATGTAACTGTTGATCCCTGCTCCTAGGCACGCACCATCTAAAAAGGTGACAGCACTAGAGGACGTTGTGATAAGGGCCACATATTTCCGGGGGGGGGGTGCTGAATGGAACCTTGACCCAGTTTGAGGCATTTGGAAAGCTTGCTGGGAAGCTGCCTCAGGGTCACAGTCTCATATATATTTCAGGGAAAGTCTTGGCAGATGAAGGCAGAGGGATAAAGGCTGTGGAGTGCCCATACTGAGGTTATCCTTTCTGCTCCATGGCAGTGTTTGATTCCTATTGGTTTCAGCACGTCTCTCCAGCTGGGTTCCAAGTCCCTAGGATGTGAAGACTGCAGGAACGGGGTGTGGGGACTTAGAGCTGGGCTAAGGAGAATCCTGGTCTTGCAACGCTCTGCCCCGATACCTGTCATGTCCCCTGTGCTCTTTGCTCATGGGATTGGCAGACATAATGTGTAACAATGGCTTGATAAGGCCCTACTCAATGAACTCATGCTATAAACACAGTACTGGGATCTGCGAAGGGAAAGAAGGAGACAGGAAACAGAAAGAGAAAGAGGGTAAGAGACATGAAAACAGTGTACCTAGATAAGGAAATTACGTTTTTGAGGTAGGATGACAAGAAGGTTTAACAGAAAGAGATGGAATTGGAGACCCAGTGTGAGTCCTGCTGTGTGACTCTGGGCAATCGTAGTGATCCCTTTAGTCCTTCACGTCTCCACTTGCCAAGCATATAGGACTGGATACTCTTCAAGGGTGCTTTCACTCTCAGCCTCTGTGGTCTCCAGTTAGTACAGCAAGGTCGAAAGAGAGCCTGCCTCTGGCCTCTGGGACTGACCAGGATTCAGTGGTCCTTACTTATTTCAACTACATCCTAGTCTGGGGAGTCACGCGAAATAGCCCCAGAGAAAGATATTGATGGCTAACAGGATGATGGCGTTGATGTTGCAGACACGTCTCCAGAGTGGCTCCTCCTCGATGCTGGTCAGCTTCTGCTCCAGCACAGCCTTCTCGCCTGGGCTCAGAGCTTGCTGTGGAGACCCTGAGAGTCCGCAGAACCAGTTCCAGAGCCATTTCCCCCAGGACCTGTGTAAAGCTGGGTGACAGGCCATAAGGGGAAGAAGAGAGGATGGAGAGAGGTAAGGGTGGAAAAGAGATGAGAGAATGGTTGTGGTAAGACACGGAAGGAACGAGTTGGGGCACACGGGGAGGGCACTTTGAAAGGCACAGGCTGGGAGCTAAATTCGGTCTCTGGGGTGAGCCAGCACCTGGCTATAGCACCCAATGGTCATAGCTCAGAAGCATCTCACTACAAGAGATGGTGTGTTTGAGCTAGCAACATGTGTTCTCATTCAGAGCACCAGTACAGAATGGGGACAGAAAAAAAAAGGCCTATTTTCCCCAGAAAGGGGGAACATCTAAACCATACAGACTTGTTTCCCTAGATATGGGGCCTGACATTGAGCTGGACTCCAGGGACCTAGCAACAGGTCCAGCTCTACCCTCAGCCTTGCCTAAGGCCATGCATCCACCATCCAGCTCCCCTTAGTGGCAGGCACTTTTTCCCTTACATGCCTTAGTGACATGCCCTGCATTATTCTAAGAGTTGTTTAAACATCTGATGGGAATGGTAGTTGATGATAGCAGAGGCTACCAGTGCTGGGTCTGGGAGAGGCTGTGCGAGTGATGTCCAAATGCTCACCTGCCTGAAGAATGTAGGCCAGGCTAGCAATGTAGAGAGCTGCAGAGCTTGGGGCCACAAAACTTACAGAAATTAAGCTGAAAGGGGCTGCTTCTCCCCTGTCTTGAGGTTTCTTTGTTTCATCAAGAAGGATCCACGGCCTAAGCAGCTGCCTCCTTGTATCTCTCATTCCTCAACAATGGTGTTTTGTAATGGGGCTGGGCTTGGAGGATAGGGGCTGTGTTTTTACTGGACATCATGGCTGACTCAGAGGCTCATTTTCCACGCTTGGGTGCAGCTGTTCACAGAAAGCAGGCATTCCTTTGTAGCAACAGGAAGTGCATTGCTCTGGACACAGGGACCATCAGCAAGGGCCTTGTCTGTCTCTGTAACTGGCTATGTCTATCTATCTGTGCAGTCCAGCCGTGGGAAGTCTCTACTTTTCCCCTCTGAGAGATACTCTTTTCTTTTCCTTCACAGCAGCTTCTTCTACACGACTGCTTGAAGGATGGTCTTTTCAGCTCATAAACTTTGTCAGGGCCAGAATTGGTCCTTTCAGTGATTGGGGAAACAGTTTTGAGACTCACCCCAAATCAGGTACCTGGCTATAAAACTGGTAAAAGAAAAATAAAGCTACAGTGTTTTTTTTGCCAAGCAAAATACACTGAAACTAAGTGGGATGACTCCTAAGGCCAGGGACAGTGACTTTGACCTCTGGTGCATCTTAAGTGAGCATCTCTGTATTCGACTGTGGTGCTTATGAGAGAGTTTCTCTTCTTTACAGACTTCTCCACTGACCTTTGACTGCCACAGCCTGGGCAAGAAGTATGGAGCCTTAGACACGAGTGGCTCTGGAGCTCATGACATCTTCAGCTACCTGCAAGTGGCCCTTTGTATAGCATGAGGACTTTGAATGAAGGTGAAGGGCCTCAAAAAATGAAAGTCCTTTAAAGCTTGTGGAGTGGTGTAGGGTCTTCAGACCCAGTGAATACAGAAGAAGTGGGTGGCAGAGCACTGGCAAATGTGTGTGATGCTTTGCTACCAATGTCTTTGTTTAACTTATTACAGTTACAGAAAGGTGGGCACCACAGAGGCATGGACAATACTCAGGCTTTTTTACTCCTGATGGAATTTTGTCCAAAGCTATGTAAAACTGCTGCCAAGAGAATCCTAGCCCCATCCAGGCACTGAGGCTCTCTCTAACTAAGTCTGGAAATAAACACAACACTTACATTTTATTAAACTTCTACTTCATAAGGGAAAGATAATTGATTTTGGACTTTAACTTGCAAATGATGTGACTTTTGGAATTTTAAAATTTTCCTTGGGACTATTATAACAGAAAAAAACATCTTTATAATGTTGTCATCCTATCATTGGAGTGTCATAATGTTATTATTTCATCTCACTACAGGAAGGTTATAACCTCATTATATCTGCAACTGGCACACTATGGCTTTGATTTAATTAATGTACTATCCTAACACAGTTAACAACCTCTGGGAAAATAGCAGCAGCTCTTAAGAACCTGACAGAGAAGTGACCATTGTTCTGAGGCATCCCTGTGACAACAACACAAGTTTGGGCATGCCCTACACTCTTCCCATGGGAGGCAGCCAGCCTTCTGTGTGACTACAGAAAAGTACAAGCTAGACAAGAGGGGGAATAAATAGATAAGTGGAGTCAGGGACAAGGGTGGCTGTTTCTCGGTCATGCCTGATGCACCCTCCCACGTGTAGGGAACTGAATAGGTGCAAGGCTGTTAGGTTTCCTGCCAATAGGTTCCGGCTGTGCTGTTGGAGAATGAGTGAGCGCCTTTGTCTAATGCTGGGTTCAGTATTGGGAAGTACGCCTCCTAGTGGATAGAATTTAAACCTAGCCATGCCATGAGTCACCAAGGCAGGCTTTCACCTTGTATCTGTCTTAACTGGTTTAGTAGTCACTTGAGAAAGTGAAAGGATAATTTTGATTGGGTTCTCTCAGAGTCCTACATCCCCAGTGACTCCAAAATTAGTCCTCGGAGGGGGGGGGGGATCTTCAGCATTATGTCTATCCTCATTGCTCCTTTATGCCCCTAATGTCACCCCAACTTGCCCTCAACCTACCTCCAGGTTGTTCTGACCCCTGGGTGGTGTTTGCTTCTTCCTCATCTCCTGCAGGGCCCTCCATTGCTGACCTCCCTGCCAGCCCTGGAGTGCTGTCTCCCTCAGCCTCATTCACACTCATGGTAGCTTTCTTCTGCACATCAAATAAGGCGCAGTTCCTCGTCCACCAGGTCAGGCGAGCAAGCTAGAGCAAGAAGAAACAACATCCAGAGTCAGAAGACAGTCCTGCTGTGCAGAAGGAGGTCTCAGCCATGGGAGACCATCAGAGCAATAGAAAACAGGCTAGGAAGGCCACCTTGATTTTCCTTTTCTTCAAACACGAGCCTCTCTCAAATAGCACTCTCTGGCAGGCCTAGGCTGGGTGCTGAAATTGAGATCTGAGTCAGGAATTCCCCAGCTGCTTGGAGCTCAGCCAGGGAGAAACAAGGCTACACAGGAAGCAGGTGTCTGATCACCAGTAAAAGGCTTTGAATGTCTGTTGGGGAGTTGATAACTGACAGGAACAAAGCTTAAACGCCGGAAAGAGCCACTGCAGACTTTAGACAAAGAGAAGGAACTATTAGCTAGGATTTTCAGTGCTCCTTCAGAGTGAATTGAAGTGGTCCAGCCTGGAAACCATTGAAAAGTGAAGCAAGAAATATTGAAAGAAATACTCGGTGCCCAAGAAAACAGGTAGGAGGGAAAGGTCTATGCATTAACCTATGCATTAATTCCCCTTTCAGTGTTTGGGGCGAGACCTAGGCTTTGTGCATGTTAGGCAAGCACTCAACCACTCACCTGACTCCCCTCGCCAGGAGGCAGCAGCCTTACAAGGTGTTAGCAGAGTACAACTCACAGAATGTGGTGACTTATGGAATGGTCAAGTGAAGACAAGGAGAGACTACCATGGTTCTTGGATCACGGCTCAGCTGATGACACGGGTAATGGAGCCTCCTCCAAAGGAGAAAGGATGCAAGACAAGAACGGGTTTGGTTTTTTTGTGAGTGAGGGAGAGAGAGAAAATACACACGCATAAATGTGATGGTGAGCTTGAGGATCTGTAATACCTCTGAGACCTTCAAAGAGGAGAAACGAGCCTCAGGTCTCTTCAGTGGTCCTGTTAACTTTTCTAATATCCCTCTTCCATGGGTCAGAGCATGTAAAAAACAGCTTCTTTAGTGTTTTAGACATCAGTGGTATTAGACCTAACCATGGTGCCTCTGAAGGTCTCCTTTAGCCAAACCCTTCAGCTGTCCCAGCAGCTCTGTTACATGCAGAGCCAGGTGTCTCCTGTCTGGTTCTGAAGTGTGCCTCTGTCTGGAATCAGGAGAACCTGAGAGGCTTATCTGTTTCTACAAGCCCCTGTAAAGCTTATGAGCTTTATGCTTACACTGTGTGTCACTAATATCATACAGGCAATGTGCCTTCATGTCACCAGGAAGCAGTTGAATTTTCAGTTTGAATCTTAAGAGATTGGATGGAGATAGAATTCAGGGTCCGAAACAGTTGTTGACTTTGTAGCCCAGGGACACCCTAGGGCAGTGGTTCTCAACCTTCTTAATGCTTTCACCCTTTAAAAGTGCCGCATGTTATGGTGACTCCAACCATAAAATTATTTCATTGTTACTTCATAACTGCAATTTTACTGCTGTTATGAATCATAATGTAAATATCTGATATGCAGGATATCTGACATGTGACCCCCCCCAAGGGCGCTGTGACCCACAGGTTGAGAACAGATGCTTTAGGCCAACATGTCACCGAGGTGATTCTAAGGAAGGAAAAGGCCCACGAAGAGACAAGAAGATTAGAATGGTACAACAAAATTCAAGAGCAAAATATACTAGACATGATTAAAGAAGAGGTCTTCCAGGTTCAAGATGTGGCCAGTGGCGTCTTGCTCGCCTCGGAACTCACTTAAAATAGTAACAAAGAATTAACCATTCATTTTAGCAACAAGAAATGTGAGTAACTTCAATAAGAGCAAACTGAGTAGCGTTCTGGGGACAGCAGTGTGTTGAGAGACTATAGACAGGAACAGATGCTGAGAATGGGGCTGTTCTTTATAAAGGTTGTCCCCTTTTCGCAACTTCTGTAGCCAACATCAGTGGTGTCAGAGATGACCCAAGGATGGATTCTAACATGGGAATGGCATTGATAGGAAGAGTGAGAATTCAGACAAGGGCAAAGCACAGACCCCAGCAACAGGAGGTCATTTCTAGTCCCATGAGGAGCCAGCCTCATTTGCTCATATGTGAGAGACCCTCTTTTTTTTTTTTTTTTTTTTTTTTGCAGGGAGTCATATGATCATTTCACAGTCTCACATGTAAAATGTATCACAGGTGAGAGTATTATCGGTGAATGTCACTCACAATATTTTAGGATCCAGCTTCTACCACAGGCTTTGTCAGTGGCCACACTGAGTCCTGTCAGACTCTCTATGTTGAAGTCTTAACTCCCATATATCAGATTACAGCTCATATGGAGATAAGCTTGTTAGAAAGTAATTAAGGCAAAATGAGGTGGCATGGGTAGGTCCTGATGAGATCAGGGGCCCGGACAGACACAAAGGGAAGCCTGTGAAGACTTAGGGAGAAGATAGCCATGTCCAAGTTGCAGAGGGACCTTCAGAGGAACACAACCCGATTGTCCCTTGATCCTAGGCATCCAGGCTCCAGATGGTGATGTGACATATTCTTGATGTTTAGCCTGTCCAGTCAGTGGCTTTAATAAACCAAACAGGCTGGAGAAAAAAAAGAAAGGCTTCAAGAGACTGGGCATCATCAGTATTCAGGTGCTAGGGAGCTTTCTGGTTCCTTTTCTCTTAATGTGTGTGTGTGTGTGTGTGTGTGTGTGTGTGTGTGTGTGTGTGTGTGTATACACATATATATCTTCTCTAAATGCAACTCAGAGGGACATTGCCAACGTACCTGTCCCTGGATACTTGTGCTTAGCTCCTCTCATCAAGCCTAGCCCTATACTTTCTCTGTGTGTAGTTAACAGTTTGTGTTGGCCTCTGCTCTCCTGGAGACAGTTGTTGGTAGGGACCATTTAGCTTTGTAGCCCCAGCACCATGTCTGACACATAGTGGGTAGACGGTAGACAATGAGTTATTTTTTTGCCTGGAAACTCATACCCCTCTAAACTATATCTTTGCGGCAGGATACGACCCAGTGCGGGCGGGCATTCCGGGCATGAGGAGTGGAGGCCTTGTTTCCAGAAGCCACAGCCCCAACACACCACTTGCCTTTTCCTCAGGGATGGGCTCTGTGAAGAAGCTGATTACGACAATGATGAGAGCAGTAAGTCCACAGAGGAGGAGGGCAAAGTACAGGTAGTGGAAGTCCTTCAGCACAGCTGGCCTCCTGTCCTCCTCCCCACAGGCTGGGGCCGAGTATGAGAACTCCAGAATCATACGCAGCATTCCCACTGCTAGGCCAAACATGAGGCCCCAGAAGGCACCCTATGGAGAGAGTAGAGACACAGTCAAGGAGGGGGCAGACTGGGTTAAGGTGGGAGATCTTAGGAAGCAGAGACACTAGGCCCTAACATCTCTCTCTTACTTATTTATTACAGTGGAAATTCCAGCCAATCTTACCTAGTTTCCCATCTTTACTCCATGTCTTGACTTATAAGACAGGCAGAGCACTATACTGAGCTGAATATGAGCTTCAGGGCTGACTTGAGCCTATCAATGTGAGCACACTGGCTCAGGTTTTCCTACGTGCAATGAGAAGGAAGATTGGCAAGTTCTGAGTCACAGATGCTCAATATTCAAATACAATGACACACATTTTTCTACTAAGCCAGGAACACCAGAAGCCTGTTTGCAGAATTCTGTTATGAAAATTAGAAATATGAGCAGAGCTCCACCCTTTATTTTTATAAAAGAAAGTCTCCAATCTTACACTATGTATAGTCTCTTGTATCGCTAAACCACACCTGTTCCCAGTATGAACTGATCAGATGACTGAGATTTTAACAATGAGATATTGATCTTGAATTAAACACTCTGGAATGAACAAGAGAGCCCAGAATTCAATGGGCTTTGCTGTGTTTTGTGGTTGTCAGCAAGAATAGGTCTTGTCAGCAAGAATAGATCTCACAAGTGGCAGTGTGTTGTTTGTGGAGGCATAAAGGGAAGAGTTCCTATGATGACCTTTGTCATGACCTTGAGTTCTCTCACTGGTTGTGTGGAGTCATGAACTTGACATCCTTTAGCTTGTCAAGGAACTTCCAACTGATTTGGGCCAGTGTCTTCTTTCTATCCCAAGATGTAGCCAGGGTTCCCATCCTGGCATCTCTACCTCCCTCCCGCACTTGTCAGAATTCAGTGTAGTTACAGGACATCTGTGTGTGCATCACCCCAGGAGTTTACACTGGCTTAACATTGGTGTCCTTGCTTTTGCTTTGTTTATGTGTAGAAGGATACAGGCTCACAGATGGAGCCTCAGGCTGTCATGCGCTTTCACAATCCTCTCTTGTCCAGCACTTTCTCCCTCTACCACTGACCCTTTGGAAATCATCCCAAAGGCCACTTCATCCAGGAAGTCTTCCATGCCCCGCTGCTAGGAGTCTCTTCACTGGCTCTTCACTTTCCCAGAGACCATTGTCCTTTGCTATAATTGCTTGTTCAATCACCTTTCTTCCCTGTGTGCTCAAGATGGCAAACCCATGTGAACCCTGTAAAATAGTACATTCTTGGAGGTGCCATATTTGAATTGCTAAGCATTTTTCTGGGCAAACAAGAGAATCTCTTGATAATAAGAGTTAAAAACATGGAGAAGGCAGGCAGTGGCTTTCTCATCTTGGGACAAGATGAGCTACAGACCCTCACCCTATACTCTGTGACATGAGAGGATGGCGCTGGGGTGTCGCACTCACAGGCTCAGTGACCCTCTTGCAGAAGATGGCCAGCAGGAAGAGGGCTGTGATGGGTGGGGCTAGGTAGCTGGTGATAGATTGGATGTAGTCAAAGAGCTGTCCGCTGTTGGAGCTCTGGATGATGGGGATCCAGAGGATGCTGATGACTACCAGGAAGACTATAAACAACCTGTAGGAAGAGCACAGGGCACTCTGAGTACTGCATGTGTGAGCGTGGGCAAGCTGGAGTTTGCATAGGAATCAGGAAGGGAGAGAAAGTGAGTGATCCCTGTGCCAGAGAAGGTCTGTGGGTTAAAAAATCTCAAATACCAAGATGCAGACATCTAGACACTTAAAGTCCTAGAAATGGGAACTTCAGAATTAACGAAACTTTGCATTCATATATTGGATGGCTTCAAGGTTTTTCTGTACACCCACCAATGAGGAATAACCCACACCTTCTACCCCAAACCATGCACTGAAAGGTCTCTGCTGAGGATGCCTTTCTCCATCTTTGCACCCAGCCCTGTCTAAAGAGGTTTGCTTCTCTAGAATGGCTCCAGGCCAACATTGGCCCTGAGTCTTTGCTTCTTCTCTTGACCCCTCTCAGCTGACCCTTTCTCTGGTTGTCTGATGTTAAAAATAAATCAAACAAACAAACAAACAAACAAAAACCAACTAACCAACCAACCAAACAAAAAACAAAAAAAAAACCAGACGATGGTCTTTTCTTGCATGGGCTGCTTGCAATACTGTACATGACCAGGAGATGGAGCCCAAGTCACACTAATTGAGAACTCTAGGTCTGTTGGTATGCCCGGGAGCGGAAGAAATTGAAACACCTTTTCTCTCCTCTCCTTTCAGTCCACTTTCCCTTTATCAGGCCCTGTTAGAGCAGTAACTGTCCATCTGTCCTCCTTGCTGCTCACTCCCTCTCCTGTCCTACTCTTAGACACTCGGGCACTGCCCAGCTGTGTGCAAACGAGCAGGCTGTAGGGTAGAAACAGAACACCTGGGAGAAATAGACCATGACTGTGATGAGTGGGGTGTCTAATACCACATCTCTAACCACCAGAGAGGAAGGAATGTGTGCTTTAGTCTCAAAGCCAGGGCCATAGAGATTTGGATTGTGAAGGGGGAATTTTCAGAAACAGCCCCTTACGTATCCTTAGTCTATTGAGAATAAACAAACAAACAAACAAACAAAACCACCACTAAATTCTGTGTTAAAAACAAAACCTGCTACATTCAAGGTGGAATTCAAGCTTCATAGCTTGGTGTCCAAGGCTTGTGGGTTGTTCAAATACAATTTCTTTATGCACATCTCTCTCAAGACTGCACTTCACTGTCTCTTGAAGTTCCCTCTTCGTTGTAAGCTGAGCTACATCATGCGTCCGTGTGTCCCTAGTATAACAGTGTGGCAAATGATGTATGTTCTAGGTGTATCTGGTGAGTTAGATTAATAGCATTCTCGCAGTTCTGGGATAACAGCCAGAACTGGCTTGACAGACTTCGGGGTGTTGAGATGTTACCCCACTTATCCTTAATCAGTCAGGGTTTACATCAGCAAGTGGTTCTGAACCTATGGGTTGTGACCCTTTTGGGGACTGAATGATCCTTTCACAAAGGTCACATATTAGATATCATGTATAGCAGACATTTATATTATGACTCATAATAGTAGCAAAATTGCAGTGATGAAGCAGCAACAAAAATAATTTTATGGGTAGAGGTCACCACAACGTGAGGAACTGTATTAAAGGGTGACAGCATTAGAAAGGCTGAGAACCACTGGCTTGCACACATTATCATCTCACAGTGACCGTGTAGATCACTGTACAAAAGGTACTTAAACAGGTAAGAATAGACACCCCCCACACACCCATGGAATTCCAAAGGGAAAGAAGTAGTGTTGTTCTGGAGTGGGGCTTAGTGCAAAGTCACACAGAATCCACTGTTCTGACCGCTAACCTGGGGTCTACGCTAGCCAGTCTTCCCAGGAAGCAGGGATGGAGGAGGAGGAGGAAGAGAGTTCCTCAGAAAAGGGGTGCTCCAAAGCATGGATCTGCATACCTGCCTACCACCATCAGCTCTTGCTCCGATGCCTGCCTGCGGAAGCGCTGCCACACATCTATGGCAAACAGGGTGCTACTACTGTTGAAGATGGAGGTGAGTGAGCTCATGAGGGCAGCCATGATCACAGCAATCATCAAGCCTCGCAGACCTGGGGAGAGACAGGGCTGACTGGAAAGCTGTCCGTTTGAGGGCTCTGCCAGAACAAGGAGATGGCTGCAGTGTCACACAAAGCCAAGAGTCTTGGGGTGGGGAAAGGGATGCAGTGGGTGCTGGTGAGGGTTCCATTCAGGGAAGATACATAATCAGGAGACGCACAGTGCTTGAGGCCAGGCCTGCCTCTGCTTTGTGGCCTTGCATGGACCATCCCTGAGCCTTGCTTGGCCCTGTGCATCACAAAGTATGCATGAATCAAGGCTTTTTACAGTCTTGGTGTGTATCTTGGTTTCCAGCTGTGGATGGTAGTGGATCCCTGGGGATGGGAGCAAGAGGGTGGCTCTTAGCATTTAAACATTTATTAATTTTATTTATTTATTTGTTTGTTTATATTTATCATTCTGCCTGCATGACAGAAGAGGGCCCCAGATCTCATTATAGATGGTTGTGAGCTACCATGTGCTTACTGGGAATTGAACTCAGTACCTTTGGAAAAGCAGCCAGTGCTCTTAACTGCTGAGCCATCTCTCCAGCCCCTAGCATTTAAACATTTTATGACATGTTTTCTATACTTTTTTTTTAAAACAGTGTTTTGTATCACAATATGGTCATTACTTGAAGTTCCAGCCTTGGAGACAGAAACTTGGGTTGTTTTCTGACCTTGTAGGTAACTGGCTAAATGAATGATCTTTGGACTAATGGCATTCTCTTCTTGGATCCATTTTTTTGTCTTAACTTGGACACTAGAAGCACTGAAGCCTGCACTAATATTTAAAGTGTCTATCTCTGATGGTCAAGCTGCTGGAAGTGATCTTTCAACAGTGGAGAGATGACCCACTGTTCTCTAACCCACCCAGGGCCTCTTTCCCTCCAAAGTGCATGCTTAACTAAGTCCTAGTGTCCCCCTGGAAGCCTTGAGGGCACTTTGTGCTCAAGGGTTCCAAAGCAAGGTGTCCTCCTCAGTCATTTGCTTCCATTTGGCCAATAATGCCTTTCTAGTTTCTCCCAGCAGAAATCAACATTATTCTAGACCCTTCTCTTGCCTTTCCTCCTTTCTTCTTCTTAACTGCTTGGCTCTAGGTGGATCTCCACATCTCTGCTATTTCTCTGGCTGGCTGTAACTATCAAAGGAAAGCAATAACCTCTCAGCTACTACCTTTCAGTTCCTTGACTCAATATCATTACAAACCCACCTTGCAAAAATCAAGAATTGGAACCCTCTTTGGGCCACTGTCTTTCTAGCCCTTAATGCGTATTGAGCCATCAAATCCTGCCAATCTCACTTCACAAATATCTTCAAATTCTTTCTCTTCATCTCTAAAACCACTGGTTCGGTCAAGCCATCTGTGCTGAATTCTCCCAGCACAGTGGTTTTTTGAAAGCACAAATCTAACTGTTGATGCTTGAATGGACCAAAGACCCCCAGTCCCTAGTGCCCTCCTTTCTCTCAGAGAAAAACTGTCCTCCGGCATGATGTTTGGCCATGACATTCCATGGAAAGCTGCATTCATTCATTCTTTCTACTGATGGTGCTTTGCACGAGCACTCCACCCTGGTCATTTGCATGTGCACTATCTCCCTGGAATGGTGTTTCTCATGTTCTTGATCTCTGACAAGGCACTTATTGTGACTCAGAGGTAATTTCTTCCTTTGGGGTAATTCTTTCTGACACTCTCCAGGCTTGGTCAATGACTCGGGGTCTTCTGGTCACCATGTTCTTTACTTTTGGGGAGCCCAGATATAGTCCCTGAAGACCACATAAAGCCTGGAATCAGAAAACTGCCTTTTAGCTCTGCATCTCCAATACCTGGAACACACATCAAGTACCTTAGGAAAGTCTGAGGAAGTGTGTGTGTGTATGTGTGTGTGTGTGTGTGTGTGTGTGTGTGTGTGTGTGTGTGTGTGTGCACACGCATATTCTGGAGTGGTGGCAGAGATGGGTTTTTCTTATCTCTCTTTCCATCTATTTGTAGTTCAGTCCACCCCAAGTAGTGAGTCTTGGCAGAGGTACTGGGTAGTGGAAAGGGCTTGGGTGCTGAGACTCACCCACGGGCATGAGAGCCATAACCAGCTTTGGGTAGGCAATGTTGGAACATCCCACTCTGGCCCCACACACTCTTTGACAGATGTCAGGGTCCACACATGCAACCTCATCTGAAAAAAAAGGGGGAGGGGAGCTGTATGATGCTGTGGGAATATGTTCACTAGAGACGCTGACCTAGTCTAGAAGGTTAAGTGACAAGTGATCTGATTGCCTATAGATTTGTGGCATCTGAGCTATGTATTGCAAACCTTGTTTGAGTCCCTCGATAAAAACAAGTATTCTTGGGAGGAAGTAAGAATATCTTAATTGTTTCTTTTACGTCTACAGGGGGGAAAGTTTAAAACGGTTTTCAAATGTAGATTTCTACTACTCTAGCACAAAGTCTAAAATGCTCTCTATATTCTCTTAATGGAGAAATCCTGCCAGCCCCTGTTCTGGCTCACTTATCCCAGGAGCGCCGTCTCCATCTCTGCAAATGCCTTACAAAACTCCAATACATAAAGAGCAGCATTAGCTCTTACCTGGGTACAAGGCCCGGCTGATCATGCCAGGCATGACAATGAAGAACATTGGGAGGACTTTTAGGTAGCCCCCCAGCACTGAGCCTCCCTTGGCATGTGAAAGACTCTTGGCGGAGAGAGACCTCTGCACAATCACCTGAAATAGTAGCAGTGAGGAAATGTCACTGAGTCAGAGAGGGGCTTAGCTCAGCGCAGGGGGAGCCCCAACACTGCCCACTGCTTGCCTCCACTCAGTCCCAGGATAATGTCCAACCAACAGGTCCTGTTTGGTTATTGTTTTTCAGGAAGCCCCTGCTGGGGCAAGCCAGGCTGGGGATGTTACCTGGTCTGTGCACCAACACCAGGTGGCCAGGATTGTGAGCCCAAAAATGAGACCTGGCCAGGGGATGTCCCCATTCACAGGATCTCGAAGCATGTGGAAGGCATCGGCCCTTGGGAGGTGACAAGTGGTGTTGGGAATCGTGCCATTGGGGATGGCCTGTTTATAGAGCTGCTGCAGGCCTGGGTACCAGCCGACCTCCCGAAAGCCTGTGGGAGAGACATGGTTGAGAAATGGCCCAGAAGCCCTACTCTTAGCCTCATGTGAACCTCTGGGTTTGAACTGATAGGAAGATTGGGAATGTGATATGGTGCTGGGACTTGGATTCAAGATCCTTGGTTTGGAGTAGGGAGATTCCTGATTTTAAAGAGTGCTGGTT
The DNA here is from genome assembly GCF_964271855.1 of Acomys minous. Lineage (NCBI taxonomy): Eukaryota > Metazoa > Chordata > Mammalia > Rodentia > Muridae > Acomys > Acomys minous. Next base: position 91,106,311 of record NC_140487.1, read on the forward strand.
TAGAAAAGATGTGTGGCTTTGTGCTATGGAAAGTTCTAGGGTGTTACGATAGCGAGTTTTTAGATCTCTTTCTTACCCAGAAACATGAGGACCAGGGCTCCTCCCACCATGATCACGGTCTGTAGAGCATCTGTGTAGATCACAGCTGTCAGCCCCCCTAGGTACCCAAAGAAAGGATACATCAGTCAGCATCAGTGGGGACTTTCTTTATAGGTGCCTTCCCTATGTTTGGCTACACTGGAGACCAAAGAAGACACAGAGGCCTCTTATCAGGGAACCCTGGTGACAGACTCTTCCCCATCTCATTTTTCTCTATCCCACCCAAGGACGATAGAGCTGGTTTCAGATCAATGTGTTTTGATGTAACTATTTCTGTCTGGTCACTACACTAACAACTGCTCTGCCTCCCAAAGCCCACTGAGATGCCTCCTTCATTCAAAGGTGACTTAGACATAAGCTCTTATGTCCTGGGCTGCTGTCCCAGGGTACCCACTTCTATGCCTTGAAGGAAACAGCAGAGTGAGTTCATAGCTTTTGTGATGGTGACTATGGCCCAGACAGTAGTTCACTGATCTTCCATCTCATCCTTGTGTATCTGGCCTTAGCATGATCCCAAGTCTCTTGCATTCCCTGACTCTGTAGGGGTATATTTCTCATTTCTGCCCTTCCTATCTGCTTTTTCTCCTATTGTCTTTCCACCTTGCTCTGTGTGTTCTCTCATGTTACATTTCTGTTTTTGCTAGCTTGTCTCTGTCTCTGTCTCTGTCTCTGTCTCTGTCTCTGTCTCTGTCTCTCTCTCTCTCTCTCTCTCTCTCTCTCTCTCTCTCTCTCTCTCTCTCACTGTCTCTCTCAAGATCACCAGTCTTCTGCCCGTCTCTATCTTTATCTTTGCCAGTGAAAGCATCCTTCCTCACCTCATTGTTTCTATATATCAATTTGCCCTCACTTCTTACCTGCGATGGTGTAGACCGCTGTCACTGCCAGCAAGATCACCGTGGAGAGATAGAGGTTCCAGCCCAAGGCCATCTGGATGAAAATGGCTCCAGAGAAGATATCAGTCTGTAGAAAGCCAGAACCCCAAAGTCCATGCCACTTAATGATTCCAGAATGGTTGCTGTGGGTGTGTCACCAACCTTATCAGGTGTCTTCTGCCTGTCCTCAGCTGTCACCAAACAATGATGACAACACTGAAGTGCCGTGCTTATGAGTTTGGTCTTGGCATTAAAGTGCCACACTAGGGAATGTGGGCTTGACCTTGCAGATATGGAGGCATGGTAGAACTTAGAGTGAAACAATACTCTATAGTGCTTTGATTAAACAAAATCAGCTAGTCATGGAAGATTTATCTGTCTATTATGAAGGGAAGGGTAAGTGATGAAAATAGAAGATGGAAGAAGTAAAGCTAGAAGCTTACGATGGAGAAGACAATATTTGGAAGAGGAGAATAGGAACAGTGCAGGTTGCTGGCTGATCCATGACATAGAAAAGGCCTACTGGGCTGGCTAGACAGGCAACCATAGGTTCTGGATGACACACATGCTTGAGTTATTGTGGGGCTTGGGATGTATAGGGTTTCTCTAAGTTAATAGTGTTTTTCCTCAAAAAAATTTCATTGCTAGATCTAGAACCTGATTGATTCTGTTCCCTTCAGCCTGTTTGTTTAGCCCATTATACGATTGTTCATAAACTGATTACAGAGTCTATGATATTACAGTGAGTGGGGACCTAATCCTCTTGGGTTATGGTAGTCACAATCCAGTTCTGATTCCAGACCTAGTCCTTTCTCTTTGTAGATTTGGATAATTCATTTGACACGTCTAGATTTGTTTTCTGAATTTAGTTCAATAAAGTGACAGTAAATATCTTTCTGGCTCCAACATTCTAGGCTATTAATAGTTGCTGAATGAAGAATCAGCAATTGATAGAAAGATAAAAGTACAGACTCTAGTTTGATAGTTTTTGGAGTGAAAGATAAGGATTCCCTTAAAACATTTATCCCTCCTTTAAGATTGCTCCACATCTGGACGGATGCATTCTCTGAAGTCGTATGGATCCATCTTTCCTCCCTTCTATCCTTCATTCCATCCACCATGCTTACATTTTATTCCATCCCCTCATCCTTCCCTTTCACCTTCATTCCTGTCATCCCTCCCAGCCATTGTGCAGCTCAGCGTAATGCCCATGGTAAGGAAGCCACCTTGGAGCCATACCCACCGATATCTTGGTGAAGATGTAGAGAATAAGAGACAGGACTGACATGTACACCTGGATCCTCTGTCCCCCAAATCGTTTCTTCAGGTACTGTGGCATAGTGACCACACCAGCTGCGATGTACACAGGCACAAAGATCCAGCCCAGTGCCAGAAGCAAGAAGGTTGCCTGGAAGAACATAGACAAGGTATTTCAATTGTAGAAAAGGTGGGCAGATTCCCACAGGAGGTAGCATGTTATGTGGGAGAGCCCTGAGCAAGAAAATGAAGGACCTGGGTCCTCATCCAAACTTATTTGTATAACTTCAGCTGAGTTATTTTTTCCTTTGTTTACCACACATCCTCCCAAGTTCCTCTAAGATATGTTTCATCTCTAAGACGAGGCACAGTTGAGGTTCTGACCCTCAATGTCCTGGAACAGTCAGGTCAGCTTGCTTACATTCCACTCAAAGCCACCCACAGCAAGGCCTCCAGCAGCCCCTGTCCCAGCCAGGCCAATGAACAGGCCACTGCCCACATTGCTGGACATCAGAGATGCTCCGATCTGCAAGACACAAGTGAGGTTAAGAGTCAAGGGTCAGAGTTAATTTGAAGCAATCTGGGCTTAGGACCATTAACAGTGAGAAAGCAGCTAGCAGGTGTGATTTTTGAGACACTGCCTAAGTAAGTGGATCCATTCCAAGGGTTTTTCTTTTTCCTCCTAAGGGAGTATCTGGACGCATCAGTCATTTCTCATGATCCCTGTAGGATGTTAGGGTCTAGGAACCTGGAAGCCTACAGATGAAGGTTCCCAGTCCTTAGATCTTCCTGTTCCAGATAACCAAACCTTTCAAAGAATCCTGAAGGCTGTCATGGTTTTCTCTGCTCTTTAGAGAACAGAGAGTGAACAGTGGTGGCTAGACATCGTGAACATCACCAAAATGGATGTGCAAAATTAGCTGGCATTACAAGTGTGAGTGAATGTGAGGCTGAGTGAGTAAATGAATAGCTGAGAGTTTGTGGGAGTCTTTATATGTAAGATTATGTGAGCAAATAAATTGAGAGTGAGTAGGGACAGTGCATGTGTGCACTGTGAAAGTGTATGTGGCTGTTAGCTTGTATGAATGTGTGTGCATGACTGCCTTAATGTGTGGGCATGTGACTAGGAGAACATGAGAATGTACGAGTACATGAAAGAAATGTGAAGATTTGTGTGACAGTTTGGTGTGACTGGGTTTTTAGGTAGGCCTGAGCTCCCTTTCTCTCACTTTGGGAAGAGAAATTTAGTTTTCAAAGATCAGTAGAAATGTAGGGTCTATTTCTGGAGATTGTTGGGAGCTCACTCATTATTTTTTACTTCAGTATTCTTCAGTACTAAGTGTAGACATCACTCTTTCTAGAAAATAATTTCTACTTCCTATGCACCCATTGTCTAAGACTCAGCAGCTTCATCAAGCTATGAGTGACCCCAGTGCTTCCTCTACTCCAGGTTTGACTATATTGTTCATAAGTCTTTAAGCCCACTCAGCTATGAGCATCTCTATAGCATGGAAGCCCATATATGTCTTGATAGATCCAGTGCCCAGCATAAGGTCCACACCTGGAAACAGAGCAGGGAATTTCAACTTTCCCTGGGTATTTGAATACCAAGTTGAAAACAGCAAGTGTTGTTAAGATGATTTATTTCTGAGGTCTTTTCAATTATTTTCCTGTGAATGAGAAATACTATAAAGAGTATGAGCTGCTCTGTCCTTTGAATGGCAGCTGAAACATCTTTCTCTTAAGCCTGGATGCCTCAACTGGGTAGCTGTCAATCCAGCAGCTCCTATTGGGTGGCTGGCCAGACTGTTGCCTGAAATGCCTTATGGATCCATCGAGGAAGCTAACACTATGGTGCTGTGGAAGCCACAAGTGGCTGTTTTAGGAGGCTGTGCAATGGTCACGACCACTTCAGGAAACATGAACCAGGTTGGAAAGACCACACTTTGGGCTAGACTAGCCTCAGTGAATGGTAGATAACTCTACTTGTCTTAAAGCTACTCAGATAACACAGGAGGAGCAGCACCTCCCCAGGGACACAAAAAAAGTCTGTGATTGGTGCAGTGTGAGGCTTGTGATTGGTTTTTATATAATGAGTGTGACTAGTGGCATTGGCAGCTGTATGTAAACAAGGATGTTAAGTGTTGGAATTATATTTTGAGTAAAAGTGTGCTTACTTTTTCTCTGGCCATATAAGTTGGTTAGTTGTCATTTTTTTCCCAGTTAGTTTGGGAACCTCTTCTGTGTATTTCCCCAAACTCCCCAATACATCTGAATGATGAAACATTTGGCTGAAATGGTCTCTTCTCCTACTCAGGGAACATGGCTGGTTTGTTGCATGAAGAACAGATATTAGATGACAGAACATACTGTCTTTAGTGGTAAAAAGGTGATTTCAAGTTCCAGAGGCCCTCTGAGAGATAAGGACCCTGCTACTCAAAGCTCTGACACAGAACACTAGGCTGAAGAGTTACACATACAAAACATTGAAGTCAGAAACTGCAAAACTATAATGGGATCACTGAGGAACCAAGAAACTGTGAAGTGCTGGATAGCAGCTGAGAGTTCAGGACTGTAAATTTGGACCCCTGTAATAGCTTGAGAAAGACACCAAGGGTTAACAAGTCGAGGGCACCAACACCCAAAGCTCAGGATCTGTAACTTTATGTACTCCTTGGGTGTTGGGGCTTCAAGCTCAGAGCAACAACCTCTATCCTGAACAAGAACTCCCTGGTTCTAAAAGCTGGGCCCATGAGACTTCAGTTTGATAGTATAGAGAGCTATAAGCTTCTGTTTGGAATCCTGGCTTACAAACTTCTGGTACTGAGTGCCATCAATACTAAGCTTTCTTCCTCTTTATGATTCCTATTTGGTTAAAAGAAACAAAGAAACAAACACCCTATACACATAGGAAACATCCAGAGGAGATCGCTCAGGCTTCTGGGTGGATTGGGGCAAGAGAAGAATCCAGAGATGGAAAAAATAGTAGGAGGTCACTAATGTAGTTCTGGCAAGAAAAGCTGAGAGGAATTTGTGGATGGCCAAAGCTGAGAGTGTATCCTGGGAGGAGAAGGAGGAAGGTCAACTCACTGGCCACCAGGTCATGGATCTCCCAGCTAGGAAGTAGCCACCAATGGTCCCTCGGCTTGCACGGATAGATGACTGGAAAAAATATGCAAAGATGTCAGTACTTTCCAAGCCTTTTTACAGTATCCATCTTCCAACCTGATTGACTGCCCTCTTGGTTCAGGCACTGTGGGGATAGTGAGGCCAAGAACAGAGCTTGAGAAGAGCTGCCTGCATATTGATGCTGTCAGAATTTTTAAACTGTAGGTCTGTGGGAGAGTCAAGTCTTCTTTGTCAGTTTTGCTCCCCATCTATTTCTCAGGACTGATGAGAAGAGCAAAGGAGGCAGAGGCTATCCAAGGTCTTTAGGAATAGCAGCATGCCATGAAAATGTTCTGGATGGTAATTGTTCTCCTCATTCTTCCCCCTCTTAGGAGCTTCTTCCAAAAGATGGGTTAGAATCTGTCCCAGCTTTCCCTTGAGCTAGCCTCTTTTCTTCCCAGCTAGACTCCCACATTGGGATGAGTACTGTTCTAGCCATTACGAACAAGGTCTCTGACCACTGGGCAAAAAGAAGAACTCTACTTAGGACATTACTTGATATGGCCTGGAGTCAGAACACGCCATGGAGCCCCCTGAGGGTCCTGGTAGGAACCAGTAGGTGGTTAGTCAACAGCTTGCCGTAGGTTGTGAGTATAAGAACTTTCTTTGGGGACATGAGCCCAAACTTCTTGGCCAAGACATCAATAGGACTGAGATGATAGGTGTGCACTCTCCATGTCTATGGCACTGATGTGAAGAAGAGGGTGTAAGAAAATCGGGCTCAGGGTGCTTAGGGTTGGTTTGGCAGGGCGTGATGAGAGTCTGCAGTGTGGGTTGAGAGTGGGTAAGGGTATGTTGCAATTTGTGTTTGAAATGCTCCAAAGGCTCATGTGTCAAGTACTTAGACCCTGGTGTACTATCAGACATGGGGGTTTTAAGAAGTGTTTGCATTATGAGGATTCTGACCTAATCCATATACTAACACATTGGTTCAAGTTTAATTCAGCTATTGGGAAGCAATCAGAACTATGGAAAACTGGGCCCTGATTAGAGGAAACGGGTCATGGCGGGCATGGGTTTGAAGGCTATGTCTTATCGTCAGCATTTTCCATTCTCTCTGTCTGTTTCCCAGCATTCATGAGCCTCCTCCATTACATGCTCCTGTGCCTCCCCATACGTTCATTGTAACTGAGTCAGCTGACCATAGTCTGAGGCCCTGAAAACCTGGAGCTTAAACACATCCTCACTTTTTTCAGTTGATTTACAAAGTTTTTGTCACAACAGAAAGCTGACACAGGAGTAGAAGTTACTTTGGAGTGGGAGGCAGCAAGTCTGACTAGATCTGAGAAAAGAGAGATCCTTAAAGTAGAGAAAGGAAAAAAGAAAAGTGAATTAAGTTGTCACTATGGAGTGATACACACACGTACAGGGCCTGTAATGTGCTAACCTTTGCCTAGAACATTCCTGTGTCATCCCTGATCCTCTTGGTGGTAGCAAATTCATCTTACAGACGAGAAATTGAGCTACATGGCAGGAAAGGACTTGTCCAACCTACACAGGAGGTAGGGTTCTCAGATGGGTACCTCACAGGACCTGCTGAGCTCCTGTCTGCCCACTTCTTCTCCCACACCACGCCTGAGGACTGAGGGCTAGCACCTCCCCTCATGCATAAGAAGACTGAGGCCCATGGGAGCTCCTGTCCAGCGGAGACTAAGGTGCTAATCTGCCTCCCAGCAGTCTGAAGGTACTGGCCTCCCAGCAGAAGCCTGTGGTAATATCAGCAGCTGTTTAATGCCTGCTCCCTGCATGGCAGGCCCTGTGCCAGGTGCTCATGTGTGCCCTGTCTCACTGGGCGATTTTAATTGGCAGTAGTATCAACCTGCAAACAGTCTCAATTGCTGAGAGGTTTCCACACCCCCAGGGGCTACATGGCTCTGACAGCTGGAGTAATAACTGGGATCAGGGTTCTCTGACCTCAAGCAAGGCCTTGCACTTGCCCTCAGTTTTGTGGTTTCTGTGAACAGCAGGAGCATTGGAATCTGGAAGGTGCTATCCCCTGAGAGAGCGTGAGTGCAAGCTTCTTGTTCAAGTCACTAATAGAAATGAAGGCAGGCTGAGGGTCAAGGCTTCTCTGAGGTAGGAGTCTTGGGGCAGAGGAAAGGAGGGTTAAAGGGGCTGGGGGTCAGAGTTGCTAGCCTGTCCTGCCTCTGGCTCACTGGGTATCACTTAGGCAGGCCCTCTCTGGGCCCCAGTCTCCCATATACTGGATGGGAGTGGATGATTCTTAATGCACATCATGTCAGCTACCTATGGTTTGGTATCCTTTTTTCTTTCTTTCTTTCTTTCTTTCTTTCTTTCTTTCTTTCTTCACTCTTTTTTTTAGGGGTATTTTTTTTTTTTACTTTATTAATTTCTTCTTGTTACATCTCAATGGTTATCCCATCCCTTGTATCCTCCCATTCTTCCCTCCCTCCCATTTTCCCCTTATTCCCCTCCCCTATGACTGTTCCTGAGGGGGATTACCTCCCCCTGTATATGTTCATAGGGTATCAAGTCTGTTCTAGGTAACCTGCTGTCCTTCCTCTTTCGTCACTCTTTACCAAGCTGAAAATGAGAGGTGCCTCTGCCTTTCTGCCAGGCTTCAGCATTACTGGGTTCTCACTCACCCAGATCCCCACCGCAAGGACGAAGACAAAGTAGATGACCACCACTACGATGTCATAGGCGTGCAGGCTGACTCCAGAGCCCAGTGCCGAGTGTGTTGCTGTCTCAGCCCCATTTCTAGCCACTGAACCTCCAGGCTCCATTGCTGCCAGCTCCTTGCTCATCTGGTTCTCAGGAGGCTGGACTTTGATGTCCTCCTGGCTTCATTCCTTTCCTTTAATGATTAAACAAACCCAAGTATCATTAGCCTTTGAGAAAGTGAGGAGTCCTGCTGGCATGTGAGGTCCTGCCCACTTTTCTCCTTACTACAGTTCCTTCCCCGGCATGATTTGCTCCCTCCCTGGATTTGCCTGCTGCCGTTGTATACACCCGCATGCTCGCTTGTGTATTTGCATAGACACACTCTTTAGAAATCAAAGTACCCAAGCAGCTGTTTTGTGGAAGAGAAACTGAAGGAAGTGAATGTGGAACTGAGGCTGAAGTTCAAATTTCTCAGTCATCAGTTTAGTGCAACTTTCCTTTACCCAATCCTTTACCCAATAAGAGGGAGTGGAGGGAAGAGAGGGAGGACTCTGTGATCATTCCTGTAAGGCAAGTGCTGCCTCATGTACCCTCATCTCCAACCCTCACCAAGGTCCCCTCTTTTACACTGGAGGAAACTGGGACCCAGGAAAAGCTGACATATTCTTGCAAAGACCAAGGCCATTTGTGTCAAGGCAGATTGAATTTACATCTTCTGATACTTAATCTGCACTTCTTGTCTCAGGCGGTGATGGGTGAAGTGGGTGAGGTCAGCGGCTACCTAGGAATAGGCAGAGTTCACTGAGGAAGACTGTGTTCTAAGATTTAGACAGCTGTGATTCTTCTCCCCACCGGGCCCTTTTACCATACTTCTGATGACTTTGGGCAGTTGTCACTGAATTTAGGTACCTCCTCATGCACTCTGCTTACCTCCCTGCACTAAGGAGACTAGAATATACTTCCAAGATCCTCTGCAAACTCTGGGCTATTTGGAGGTCAGTGCTAAGATAAGAGAAGCCAGTATCAGCCACCATTTAGCCAACAGGCCCAAATACTAGGCACAAGGTATGTCTGTTAATATCATCCTGCAATAGCTACACTTGGACCTTTTAGTGTGTGAGTGATGTATTACTATGCATATGCAGAGCAATTGGGGTTGGGGTGGATAAAGGGGCCACACTGACCAACCATTCCAACCTCAGTGTGCTGTGAGAAACATAGGGCAGGGTGTATGGAACAGATTCTCTTCGCCTGTAATTAGGGGATAAAGAATGTAAATAAACAGAGCTGTGTACTTTTTTGAATTGGTCCTCTAGCCCAGAATAACATCTATAGGTCATCCGGAACCACAAGGAGTTGGACATGGATCTGCCAGGGGAGGCAGCTGGAAAATGTACAGCACCCATTTGGGTTAGAGGCCAGAAGGGCAGAGAGGCAAGAGTGTCTTTGGCATGTATTTCCACGTATGTAAGTGCTTATCATGTAAATAAAGGGGGTAAAGAGTTCAGTCAGTGCTAGCAACTTCAGTAAGTGTGAAGGACAGCCCATGGCGTGCACTTGATTGGGGGGGGGCAGTGGGAAATGAAGCTTGCAGTAGCACGGTTGTTGTTAGGGAAGGACAGAGGTTAGGTATGAACGCAGGCTACTGAGAATGTCATAATGCTGCCTGCGGCTCATTCTTTCAGAGAAGGATGAGGGTATAGCGCGGCCAAGAGAGCTGAGCTCAGAATGTTCTGCCCTCTCCACTCAGAAAGGCCATCTGGGCCTTAAGGGCTCTACTGCCAAGGCACCCTACAGCGTGTCATGTCCCCAGCTGCCTTCTCAGAAGTGTCCAAGGCTGAGCTAGTCAATCTAATCCTAAACCAGCAGGTTTGGCCCATATCAAAGCTGACAGAGACTGCAGTGAATGCTGCATCCTGACAGTCAAGGACCTGATGTGTCTTGGGATCACATTGAGGGACCCTGAACACTCCCAGGGACATCCCCAGGAAATAGCCGACCTTCTGCCTGTTCTAAGTTCTCCAGAAAAGCCTTTTCAAGAGAGCCCTTCTCAAGTCAGAACTTCTGGGCCAAGAGCATCTCTGATTGCAGCTCCCAGTCTTGGCACCAGCATTTCCAAGAAGCCAGCTCTAGAGAAGGCAGGTTGCACAGGGAAGAGAAGTCTGGCTGTTGGATAAGGACTAAATGAAGTATTGAACACTCCGAGGCTCTTGGCATTTCAATTTCTTAATAACACCTCAATTGAGGCTCTCTGTTCAGACTTAGAATGTCAGAATTCCCATGTAATTGTAACCAGAAAATGGCCTGAATTTTAACATAGGAATGTGAGAGGAATGTCCCAATGAACAACAGACTTAAGAAAAATTGCTCTTAGGATCACCCTAAGTCTAGCCTATTCCACCTACAGCTCACAGTACATGGGAGATCAGACCCATATCTAGCATCTTATCTGGGTACCCTTTAGGCTTTCTACTGGGTCCTTATTGAAGAGTTTGGAATTTTTCCTGGAATCCTGCCCAGTGGATCCCCCTAACTTCTCAGCCTCATCTTTCTCGATCGCCAGCTGTCGTTTCCATCCTTTCAGACAGCTCATACCTCCCATACTCCTAGCTGTTCCTGATATGTCTGGAACATGTTATTTTCCCTTTGGTCATTCTGCAGGGTACAGGTGGAAGGTAGCCCTCCGAGCAGTCACAAGGCATTGTCCTTTGGGCATCTTACGGGGGCCTCTCCTCTGCCCCACACTCCTCAGAGTCAGGATCAGAATCCTTCCTCTGCTTTCTTGGTTCTGGGCTGTATGATGGGGGTGGGGAAGTGGGGGTTTGGAATGAAGCATGCTCGCTCTCATCTCTGGGATTTTTGTGAGTGCAGTGTTCTCCATCATCACCTTTTCTCGGAGGCATCCTCTGGACCCCTGTCTGGGAACATCCTGAGGTCCAGAACACTCCTGCTTATTTCTCCAAGTGAAAACGCTGATTTGGGACCCAGCTGCCTTAAACACGAGATCCTAGAGGTTTAAACTGTCTTATTTTTATTCATGTCTCTCTGACTAGATCAAAGCCATTGAGGGGGATGTAATGAGACTGGCCTTTTAGAAATACCTCTTCAGGCCAGGGTTGGTGAGGGGCAAGAACGAAACACCTGGTGCTATAGTGAAGACAGAAGATGCCATGGAGCAAGGTGGAGACTGAGAGGTCCTATCTACCTGTTCTCTACCGAACCAGGATATGGTTCTCTTCCTTTGACTCCCTACCACTCAGGAGTCCTTCTTAGTTCCCAGGGCCACGAGGGTGGCCCTCCATTTTGATTCATTCCAAAGGACTGGCATTGCCCCCAGAAAAGGTCAGTTGGGAGCTCTTGACCAAGTGAAGGAAATGCTGATGGAGAAGCCTTGAGAACATGGCCTCAGATGCTTGAGCATACAGAGTAGTACCCAGCCCTTCCCTTCTCCATGTGTATACAACCAGTCCTTTCATAAAAGGGAAGGCCCTTTCTGCAGCTGCCTACAAGTTTCCTGTCTCCTTGCTGGGTTCCTTATCTCAGTGATTCTGGGCAGGCCCTGTGTACCTCCTGCTGGCCGGCACCCAGGCTCCGTACAAGTCCTTCCTGTAAAACTACTCTTTGCCAGGATCCCTGCTGACAGCTTCCTCATCCACAACAATGAAGGGCAGGAGACTAAGGTTTAAGATTACTGCTTAGATTACTGGATCACTGAAGTCACAAATAGTAGCATACGGACGTCTCAGTTGGCTTTATTAGTCCTACTTTTAGGTGGAAAAAAATATTCGTTAACTTCTGCGGCTTGTTTGGGTTTTGGACGTGGGCTTGGATGACTCTAAAAGTGCTCAGCACCACTGTGCTTTTCTCCTAGCCCCATGACTCCAAAGAGAGCAGAGAGAATGACTATTTCTCCTTGTGGTAGGACAGAGATCAGCTCTGAGTTGTCCGTTCCAATGTGAGCTCTGAGCAGGGTGCCAAGGGAAACAAACTGGGTACAGGAGGTCGTCCCCACACCCCGCCTGGGTCTTGGGTACATGTCTGTGATTTTTCACTGCAGTCTTCACTCACTCCTCCTCCCTGCCCTTTTCACTTCTCAGACCCGCAGGCCCAAAGATGCTGTTTTCACAGGCCCATATGGTTTAATTCAAACCCAAAGCTCATTCACTCTCCAGTACATCTGGGCCAGGCCCATGTCAGGCTGTGCCATTAGCAACTGCAGAGGCACTACACTTCCCGTGGGAGCACCACACCAGCAGCACTCCACCATAGAGCAAGGTGCTCTCATGGCAGAGAGGGAGGAGTTGAGACTGGATCCCGGCAAGGGAATCACACGGTCTGTGAGGACAGAGTGGCTACCTGCTGTCTTCTTCATGGGTCCCTCTCTCCAGCTGCTAAAGGCCAAGTTTCTGGAAGTCTCCTCTGTCCAGATGGCACCTGAGGAAGAAATGAAACCCTATGTGCACAAGATAGGATAGATGCTTAGTTCTAAGAGGAAAGGAAAATTTCATAGCCATGTAAGTCTGTGAAATATGGGCATGGAGAATACCGGGCATGGAGAAAAGGGTAGGAAGGAAAAGAGGAAGACATATTCTAGTCACCAAAAACATACCTGCACAACCTAAGCTGGTCAAATCTCCTGGGCTCAGTGTCTGAGCCTCTCCTCAGTGGCACAGCATGGTCTTTAACAGCTTCTCTTAGTCACATAAGACTGGCAGGTGGCAGGCCTGGCCCCAAATCTTACTCCAGTCCCTGGGCCTTGGCTTCTTGGCCTCTTGTAGCAAGGTGTGGTCCTGGAGTAAAGCGAGCACACTCTGCCTGGGTTCAGAGTTGCCCAGGCCCCCAGGGGAGGTGGAAAGAGAGACACAGCTCAGTATGAGGCTCTGTCAGTGTTATGGTCACAGGGTTTCCTCACACCCGGGCAAACTGGTTTCTCAAGGCAGGAAGGCAGCATTTCAGTTTCCACAAGAACACATCTTGGCCTCTAATGTGTACCGTGACATCTTTGCTTGACACATAATAAGGAAGCACAGGTAGAACATTCTCACTTCATGCTTCAAATGTGAGCTTGATGGAGCTAATCATTTTACAATGTAAAATGTTAAATGTTAAATGATTACATCAAGCTATCACATGTTGTATAGTTTCTTTCTGTTAACTATGTGTTTGTTCCCAACATAATATTTTTACTGATTACTTGAGAATTTCACATCATGCACCCAGTCACACAAACTTCTCAATCTTCCCATGTCTGTTCCCTCACACTTGTGACCTTCCCACAAAAGAAGAAAAAAAAAAGAAAGAAAGAAAAAAAAAGAAGAGGAAGAAAAAGTCCATTTTATATTGGTCATATACTCGCTGGAGCACGGTCAAAATCCCAGGGGCCAGCCCACTAAAGAAAATTGAGATCTCCTCCATCTGCACCCCTGCCAGAAGCCTTCAACTGTGGAGAACTACACTTCAGCATCTTTAGCACAATTTAAAAAATTAATCCATTCATATTACATCTCAGTTGTTAGCCCATCCCTTGTATCCTCCCATTCTTCCCTCCCTCCCACTTATCCCCTACTCCCTTCCCCTATGACTGTGACGGGGGGGGGGAGATCTTTTCCCCATGTATATGCTCATAGGGTATCAAGTCTCTTGTTGATAGCCTGCTATCCTTCCTCTGAGTGCCGCCAGCTTGTACTAAGGACCTCCACATACATCAACATGGCCATCTGCTGAAGCATGGGCCATGCACTAGCGTGGCCTCCAGAAGAAGTACTACAGACCATGGAGGTCTTTCAAGGAGGTGCAAACCAGTGAGTGGACCATTCTTCGTCTCAAACACCCTTTTGCTTTTCAGAGTCAGGGAGATGGTATGGCTGGACAACTTCTTCAAGGGTCAAGTGTGTGCAAGTCCCAGGCTGCTGTTTCACACCATCCTGCTGACCCTACTGGGTAACAACCTGTTCCTCCATCAGCTGCAGCCCTCTCTCACACCCATCACAGCTGTTGTGTCTACAGTTCCACCTCTGTCCACCAAGCATGTATCACTGCTCTTCTATCTTTCCCACCTTTTCACCACATATTTGTTCATTGTAGTGGCACTGGAAGCTGCAGTGTGGCACACAGCATACCCTTTTGCCCAGTCAGCTTCACGTACAAATGTTCATTGCAATGAGGAGTCATTGGTCTGTTTTAAGGCTTCTGTTCCACCACCAGTACAGGACTTTACCTGAGACTCCTCTCAGATATCCTGCTGTTGAAGTGAACATGGAGATCCTGAGGCACACCAGGAGCTCATAGATGGAGTAGATGTTGTGGCGGACTAACTCAAAGCCATGGCTCTGGTCCTGGGTGGTAGCTGAGTTGGTCAGCCTGGGCTTCCATTGGGCCAGCAAGGGTGGGGCCCACTCTCCTACCTCCAACCATGGAGCTGCATTTTAATAAGCCTGCAGAAACTAAAATGAAATTCTTCCATGTCTTCCCTGTATATCACAAGAGGAAGTGATAGCTGAAAGAGGAACTAGAGCCAGTTAGGATATTTGGAGTGGTGTTGGCATTGGACCGCAGCTCAGGCACAGGTGTGAAAGGCTCTCCCACCAGAACTCCCTTCCCCCATCTTTTGGCAGCTTGTTCCGGGAATCTGAGGGGTAATAATGAAGATGCTGCCTCTAAAGTAGAACAAGCACAGATTCATTTACGTTCCTTCACTCACTAGCAGGACCAGGGCACAAAGCACTTTGCATTTCTTTCCCCTTTTTGTCCTTTAGAAGAAGATATTGCTATCTCACAAGCTGACTAAGAGCATAAAAGTGGTAGAGAAAGTGTTTTTCCCTTGGAACTCATGGCTCTTTCCTGAGGTCCCAGCAGAATTTCAGGAAGGAGTGTGATAGCCTGTGTTTTCTAAAAATTAATATTTTATTAATTTATTCATATTACACAATTTATTCATATTACATAAAACAATTTTTATGGCATGTTATTGCAGCTCAGAGAAGCAGAAAACTGAGTCCTAGGTAGTACTTGGAGGAGTTATCTAGTGCCTATTTCCTGTGGTGGTTTGAATAAAAATGGCCCCATAGGTCCAAAGAGATTGGCACTATTAGGAGGTGTGATCTTTCTGGAGTAGGTGTGGCTTTGTTGGAGACAATGTGTCACTAGAGATTGGGCTTTGAGGTCTCAGATGCTCAAGCCATGCTCAGTGAGGCAGTCTCAGTGCTGCCTGAGGATCAAGATGTTGAAGACTCAACTCCTTCTCCAGCACCATGTTTGCCTTCAAGCTGCTGCCATGCTTTCCTCTATGACAATAATGGACTAAACCTCTGAAACTGTAAGCCAGCCCCAATGACATGTTTTCCTTCATAAGAGTTGTCTTGGCCATGGTGTCTCTTCACAGCAATAGATACTCTAGCTGAGACAATGTCCAAGACTTTGAGTTTGTAAAATGGGATGATAACACATGCTTCCTAATCTGTTGGAAACATTAAATGCGATAGTTGATAAATAATGAACAAGGTGCTAAAATGGGACCTTTCCTGTCTCACCTGATCCCACCAGGAAGTAGAATTCAAGAGACTCCAAACCATCATAGGCCATTGCCTTTCCTCCTCATCACCTGCCAGAACTTGGAGGTAAGACCCCATTGCTGAAGGCACTGTACACTTTGGACACAAGACTTGGAGAAACAGAGTTGGAACTCCTCCTTAAGGAATAACTCTCCTAGATTCTGAAGTTTCTATGCAAACTATCAAGGGAGAAAAGTAGTCAATAATCCTGCCTAGTGGTAAGGCCTGTGAACCACAATAATGACCAAGCAGGCAAAAACGTTTAAAGGGTTATCAATAGTCATATCGTTGGGCTGAAGGGCTGCCCAATTAGAAGGTATTTATGCCTGATTCTGTAAACCTAACCAACATCCATGACTGGTAAGGTCATGAACCCTTGAAAACCTATTTTTCTGCTCTTTTCCTAAACTGCATTCAAAATGGTTATCCCTATACACATACATAAGTGAGGCTATTGTGCCTCATCTAAGATGCAGCAAACACAAACCACTAGAAGCTCACAAGTCATCAAAATGGGGTACCCAACACACCACATATACCTAAGGCTCAGGGAACATTAGAGGAGAAGAGTGGGTTAGATTTTAAGAACAAGAGGATCACGTGTCAGCTGTGAGATAGTGTCTTCCATATATGACAAGGAAACTGCATAAACGAAATGTCAATAATATGGCTGCCTAAACAAAGCCTGAGCAATGATACCTCCCTTGACATTCCAACAAGAATGTGGAAAATCATAGGAGATTCTACTCTTAGATGAAGAGTGACAATCAAGTGTTGGGTGCTGAGAAAGAGAAAGTCAGCCTTCTCGAGGGATGAGCCCCCTGATAAGTTACTTAATCCCACGTGGTCATGGCTACATACATATGCATACACAGCATACTAAATGACCTCAATTCTCTCTCTCTCTCTCTCTCTCTCTCTCTCTCTCTCTCTCTCTCTCTCTCTCTCTCTCTCTCTCCCCCCCCCCAGTGTGTGTGTGTGTGTGTGTGTGTGTGGTGTGTGTGTGTGTGTGTGTGTGTGTGTGTGTGTGTGTGTGTGTGTGTAAAACAATAATTAAAGAATAGGCCATGAATTTGAACGGGAGTATGGAAATGCAGAAGGAATTGTAATTGGAAGAGGAATTGGAAGGAAGAAATGATGTAAATCTCATTCTCATGCATAACATTTTAAAGCGCTTAAAAATGAAAAAAAAAGTTTGCTCTAAGTCCCTTGGGATATGCTTATGTAGTCAAAGAAACCTGTTGATTTCACAAAACTCTCCAATCATGAGCACTTGTACTTTCCAAATATGTTCAAGTTAGAACCAGAAAAAAGCCTGGCACTTGGAATTAGTGTATCTGAGGTTTGATTATATATATATATATTTTATGATATTGTTTGTGAAGCTTTTGGAAAATTACTTGTTTTCTTCCAAGATATTTTTTGTGATCTAGAGAAAGAAACAGTGTATATTATGGGAGTTTTGTGAATATTAGAGCAACCAATTGCATGCCTCAGCTCTGTGGTTGTGATTTGGAACAGGTGGCTAAGTGCCAAATGCCTGGGTGAACACCTGCCACTCATGATTCCCCATGAGATAAGAAATAAGGAAACTAAGAGCTTGTGTTTATTTTTTTGTGTGTCATTTGTAGGACGATGGAACAACTTGGAAAGTCCCTTGAATTTTAGAAGGTGCTTTGTATAAGTTCATAGCATATCCCTTCTGTGTACATTATTGAAACTTGATTTCTCAGTATTGACTTTGAACGTGAAATACCAACAATTGCCCACAAGGTGGCGACATGAGTAAGGCTTCAGCACCTTCTACCTGGTTTGTATTGAGAGAAAAGAAGCAAAGCAAAGCATTTAGGTGTTGTGTATATTACGAGGGAGCCCATGAGTCTGTAGAGTTCAGCATCAGTTAGTACTGGCTGGATAGCTGGAAGTCTGAGCTATCCTGTGATAACACAGCATTGTGTTTAGCATGTAGACCGGTGTCATTCAATAAACCCCTGAAATGACAGAAAAGTTCTGTGAATGTGTTGTCTGAAATGATAGCCATTAACTACATGTGAGTACTTGGAGTTTGACTACTGTGACAGAAGAGTGCAAATTTTAACTAATTTGAGATATAAATAACCTTTCATAATTAATAGTTTCTGAACTGTACAGCATAGAAACTGCTTCAGGTTTTCTAATGATAAACAAGTACTCTATAGGCAACATCTTTGCATTTGGACTTTTAAACTCAGTTTTCATCCTCTGTTTCTTATGGTGGTGAGGGGTTGGTGAGGGAGGATCACTGGTGGAGGATGCAAAGATGAATTCCCAGCACTATAAGCAAAATGAGCCTAATTTCAGTAAGCGCTAGCAATGACTGCTGTCTTTTTCTCTGAGCGCTAACTAGGCGAAAAATGCTTTCAAGGGGGCCTAACACGACAGCGGTCCTATGATGCTTTGAAAGTGAGAAGCCATGGTTCAATACAGCCCGGTATTTTTTATTTGTGGCATGGAATTTAACAGCCTATCTAAGTGAGTGAGCCAGGCCTCTCTCCATCTATTGCTGATTAAAGTTAAGAGTAGAAACAAATCACACCCTACAGAGCTGCCACAGGAAGGCTTCTGCAGGGGGTTGGCTTAGAGATGGGCAGGAACAATGTAGTAAAGCTTTGTCGATGCTTAGGTACCAAGTGGATGGCTAGCATGGGGCACTGAATGGCTAATGCCCTGGGTAAGTTCAGCACATTGACACTATTAATCAGTATTAGAGAAAGCTTTACTCATCTGGCTTGAAACAGGTTAAGCAAATTCAAAAAAAAAAAAAAAGAAGTGTTCCTGTCTTATAAGAAAACAGACAAAGCATACTCTATGAAGAACGTAAGCTCAGGCTACTGGTGTGGGAGAGAAAACGGGGGTTTCCACAGGAGGTGGAGGTCTTGGCAGCCCAGAGAGGAGAGAAGACAGAAAGGGGAACCCCAGAATTGTTTGGGAAATGTTTGATAAAATTGTACTGGCTTATGCTACCATGGCAATCTGGAGACAGCCCTCCACCCACCTAATGATTTAGCAGTGTTTTTGGCAGATGTTTCTTAACAAATATACTGAGTCATCAAAACAAATCCTTCGATGGAGAGTTATCTGTTGGACCACAGTGAACCTTTTCTTTCTTTGTTGTGTCTTTATACAGTTTATGCATTGAGTTAATTGTGGGTTCATAAAAGCAATTGGGGAAACTGGATGGCCACATGTAAAAGAACACAAACAGGTACATATTTATCACTCTGCACAAAACTTAACTCCAATGAATAAAACAGCTAATCACAAGGCCACATCCCCTGAATCTTATAGAGTAAAAAAATAGGGAATAGTCGTTTACTCATTGACACAGGAAAAAGCTTAATGAACAGCACACTGATAGCACAGGCACTAAAACCAACCATTAATAAATGGCACATCATGAAACTGAAAGCTTCTGCACGGCAAAGAGTATCACCATTCAAACAATAGGGCAGGCTACAGAATGGGAAAAGATCTTTATCAATTACACAAGTGATAGAGGGCTATTATCTGAAATACATAAAGAACTAAATCAAGAAAACAAATGACAATTAAAAATGGGGTACAAAACTAGAGAGTTCTCAAAAGATATAAAGCAAGTAGTTGAAAAACACTTAGAAAAATGCTCAATATCCTAAGTCATAAGATCATACAAATAAAATTTACTTTGAGACTTCATTTTACTCCAGTCATAGTGACCAAGATCAATAAATTAAACGACAGTACATGCTGGTGAGGATGTGGGAAAATAGGAACACTTATTGATTGCTTGTGAGAGTGCAAACCTGTGCAGTTTACGCCATGGAAATCAGTGTGGTGCTTCTTTAGGAAGCTGGCAATAGATCTATTTCAAGATTCAGCTCTTGGGCACACACACAAAAGACTCTACATCTTACTACAGAAACGCTTAACTCATCCATGTCTGCTGCTTCCCTACTCAAAAATATGAGAGAAATCTAAATGGAATCACCAAATAACAGGAGAGATAATGTCTCAAATAGACATATTTTGCCACCAATTCCAGGAATGGGTTACATCCTATTGAGTCATTGGTGAAAGCAGTCATGCAAACCCCCAAACAATTCAGGCTATTGACAAGGCCATTGACTGCCCTCCAGAAGTTGATGGCACTGCCCATTGCTGAAGGCAACACTAACATACCTTGTTGAAATCAAGTTGGTGCCTAACTAGAGTCTTCTTCCCCACCTGACTGGTGTTCATGATACTAGAAGGTATTCTGCACACTGCTAAAGAAGAAAGGTAATCACCAATCCGGCTCCGACTCTGAGGTCTACAATACTGACCTGCCTGCATGATATGCTGGTGCAATAGGGGCTCAGACATGCAGGGTGCTAGAGAGCTAGTGTGAATCGTGGAGGATGGCTGTAAAGAAACTCTGTGATCTCCTGCCCTCTCTGGGAAAAAAGAGTCTGTTTCTTGTGTATGCGTTTCTTTCTAAGTGCACATCCCTGACTTCAAAGCCAGGCTTTCTCTTCACCAGGTTTCCACTTGAGCAAGTTTGACGGGAGGAGAGAAGCTAATGTCAAACATGGACAAGAAAAGACAGCCAGCTGCTGGTGGGTAGACCAGGCCTTCCTCCCTCTGCTCTCTACTGTGTTAGGGTCTGGCATGGAGCAAGCCAGACAGGGTCTTGCTGATCTGTCCTTGATTCAATTAGTCCTTACTAAAACTGAGACCTTTGCAAAAGAGATATGTATCTTCATATATGTCACTCCAAAAATGCACACTCTGGCAAAGTCATTCGGTGGTGTCCCGGTACTGCTCAAACCAGCCTAGAAGTCCTGAGTGGGGCCTACTAGCCCCACAGTGGTGTGCTCTGCAGCAGCATTTCATCTCAGCCTTCACTTCTTTGTGCTTTCCATGCTCCATCCACTGGGAGCTTTGTTCTCAGGCACTGTGTTGGGCTTTATCCTGCTGCCATTGCCTTTGCCCAGTGAGCTTCCCCACTCTTGTTCCTTCGCTTTTGCCTCTCACTATTTGTGGTCTTCCCATAATCCCCAGTCAGCAAGGATGATCCAGAGCTTGCTTGTTATATTATTCCTTGCACATACTAGATATATATTACGTCGATCTTAGAAGGGTTATGTTTTCTTTCCAAAGGCACCACCTGTTTTGGCAGTGACTATGTTCTTTCATGCCAGACCTGCTGTGGGTTCCAAGAAGCTAATTATAATAGATGGGGTATACACAGAGAGCACACCCACAGAGAGAGTTATGAAGGGCCGGGGGAGACTCCAGCTTGAGAGGCAGGGTACCTGTCAAACCAGTTTGTTAAAACTTCTTTAAGCTCCACTGGTCTCCTTGTGGAGCTCCTGTCCCCTCCTCGTTCTTATACCCCCCAACTCTTCCATAAGACTCCCTGTGCTCCACCCCAAAGTTTGGCTGTTAGTCTCAGCATATGCTTTGATTCCCCCACTGGGTTGAGCCTTTCAGAGGACCCCTATGGTAGGCTCCTGTCCTGTTCCTTCTCTTCAGCTGCTTCTGGGGTGTATTCTGTTTGCCCTTTTGGGTGAGAATTAAGCATTCTACCCAGGGCCCTCCCTGTTATTTAGCATCTTTAGGTTGGTGTATTATAGTGTGGTTATCCTGTAAGAGAGTATATAGCATACTTTGGTGCTCACTCATTGACCACTTCAGCCTAGTGGGGTGGCCTTGCAAGGCCAAAGAGGAAGAGGGTGCAGGCAGTCCAGATGAGAATTGATAGGCTGGGGTCAGATGATAGGAGAGGAGTCCTCCCCTTTCTGAAGATTGGTAGAGGTGGGCATGAGGGAGGGAGGATGGGACTGAAAGGCTACAAGGCTAAAATTGAGATGCAAAGTGCATATATTAAAACTTAAACAATTAAAAAAAAACTTCTTCAAACTTGATAAAATAATTCAAGTGACAGAAAATAGATTAACATGTAAATTTGTGTGCATATAATTTTCATTTATTTATAAAAGGAAGAGTATATAAATTTCATTAAACATTTGTATGTTCAGAGTAAAAATCCTTTATAGTTGAAAAAGGAAACAATGGCCAAGTTTATGATTTTGTTATTCTTTCCTGCTGAATAAATTTCCATCGTGCATATCTACTACATTTTTTTTTAAATCATCCATCCATCAGTTGAAGGTTGTTTCCCTTTTCTAACTCTTGTGAGTGAGCAGCAAAGAACCTGGATGAGCAATTATCTATGGAGTGGGATGTCAAGTCCTCTGGGCATATGCCAAGGAGTGGTATAGCTAGATACACCTCCTCTTAGGTTTCTGAGAACTCTGCACACTGATTTCCAGAATGGCTGTACTAGTTTGTAGTCCCATCAACAGTGAGTGAGAATTTGCCCCTTTCCCCATATTTTTTCACACTAATTGTCAGTTGTTTTCTTGATCTTAGCCATTCTCTCTGAAACAAGAAGGAATCTCAAAGTAATTTTAATTCCTCAGTTGCTAAGAATGGTGAACACTTTTAACATGTGTTCTTAGCCACTTTTATTTCTTTTGGAAATTCTCTGTTCTTCCTCTTATTTTATTTTTTAAATTGGGCCATGTTTTCTTGATTCTTTGTGTTTATATTCTGAATGGATAGGCTTTTTGTATATTCTGGATATACAGAAAGTCCTTTTCTAAACTTATATCTTATAAGGTGCTGCCTGTGTTTTTTTTCTATCAGTTTCAGGTTTCACATTGAGGTCTTTGGTCCATTTGGAATTCTATTCTGCTGTAAAGAAGAGTGAAAATTTCAGGTAAACAGATGAAACTAATACATCCTGGGTGAAGTAACTCAGACCCAGTGAGACAAAGGTGCATGTTCTCTCTTACTTGTGGACCCTAGCTCTGAATCTTTTGATTTGAGTATATACCCTGGAGTAAATACAGAAACCAGGAAATCAGAAAGGGACCTTAGAGAGAGGGGGCTTTAGAGAGTAGGATAGTAGGACTTTCAGGGACTGTCAAAGGGGAAATGGAAAAAACTAGGAGGGACTTCAACTGGCCAGGGCTGGTGGTGGGTAAATAACACTAAAGATGTTTGAAAAAGCCACAGGTGAACATTATTCTGTGATTACTTGCAATAAGTATTACATGGAGTTATGCCATGTGTGGTGATGTTATTCTTTCCAAGAGCCATAGACTATGTGGCCCCAATGGCAAGTATGGAAAACCTTTTTATATGTCATCATCTGAAGCAACATAGGCCCTTGCTGTTGCCACTAGTTGCCTCTGGGAGGTTGAAGGGAAGACTATTGAAGACATCACAGGCTTTGGACACAGGACTTGAAGAAACTGAACTGAAACTGACCTGGAAACCTCCTCACTGAGGACTAACTAGTTCTCACAGTTCCTGAAGATTCAGTATTAGTTGCCAAGTGAGAAAAAGCAATCAATATTCCTACCCAGTTGCAAAATCTATGAGTCACAGCAATGATAAGCTCAGCAAGATATATCCAACAGTGCAATAGTGCCACTGTGTACTTTGGGAGTGATAACAGCCATATAGTTGGACTTAAGACCCACTTAATGGAAAGGAATTTGTGCCCGATACTTTAAGACTAGCTATATACTTGAGGAAGGCAGTGCCATGAAACCACTTTCCTAAACCAGAATACTCTCTAGCTGAGTTATAAATATCTACTCTTAGACCAACCCTTACTCCTCATCAGTGACCCCCGCCCATGCTCAGTACATGGAGACCACTACAAAAATCCACAACAAATAGAGAGAACAACAGACCATGGCTGTTCAACCCACAACTGATACATCAACAAGGCAACCCTTACACCTAAGACTCAAGGAACGTTGAGGAGGAGGATAGCAATAAGGTTGTAAGAATCAGAACTAGGAAGTCTGATGTAAAAGATTAGCATTTATACATGACAGCAAAGATATACCAAGAAAATCTCAATAATCTAAACAAGACCTGCATAATGAGAAGATCAGTTAACATGCAAGAGTGGCTATGTAAAACCTCACAAGGCTCTACCCTAGGGTGAGAAGCTACTGAGAGAGCAAGAATGAGCTAGTTCACCAGAAACTAGCCTCATAATAAGTCATCTGATCTCAAGGAGTCATCCCTAAACATTATGTATGCATGTGTGTATACACTCACACACATATATATGCAACAGTAAACAAACTTAGTAGGTTGTACATGGGAGAACGTGAAGCAGGGAGAATAAGGGGTGGAAATGATGTAAATGTGACACCTATGTATGAAATTTTCAAAAAACAAACAATTAAATTAAAATGAGGAAACAACACATTTGTGAAGAAGTTATCAAAGTGATTTGAGTTGGGCAGCCAATGGTGACAAAGTTACGGAAAGACATGTGTGTTCACGGGAGAGGTGAGATTTAGCTAGAAGACAAAGGTTATTACAGTGAGCACATTTGTGCTGCTCCATTTCAACATCAATTACCAATGATAGGGCGTTGCCATTATGAAGTGTGGTGGTTGCCTTTCTCATGAGAAACTGTGCAGCTAGATCTTCGGCAGTGAAGAGGAATGACATCTTTGTAGGCTAGCATTTGTTATTATTTGTTTTCGTAGTGATGGCCACTCTAACTGGAAACAGGTGACATCTTGTGTAGGTTTAATTTGCATCTCATTGATAGCAAAATGTCCTTCATCTCTGGAGAACTTCATGTTTATTTTATTATCCCATTATTAATTGGTTTGCAAGGTATTTTGTCATATAGCTTCTTGAGCTTTTCTGTATTATCTATATATCTAGAAAATAATTTCCCCCACAGAATGTACACTTTTAAAAGCATGTTAAGTTATAAGGGGGAGTATTTGGAAAGTATAGGGGACCACAGAAATAGTGGAGGAAGACACAGGAAGAGTTGAATTTGATCAAACTACATCATATACATGAATAAAAATGGAACAATGAAACATATCACTACATACGTGTAGGAACCAGGCCCGACTGGGCTGCCTGCCTGTCTTGCTGTTTCATGTCCTGTTTCTAGCAGCTTCCACATCTGTGTTTATCTTGGTTAGCTAAAAATGTTTACTGCTCTGAGAACGCGCCCCTCCCTTCCTAGAGACTTGTCCTCCTGTGTGCAATCACCTCTTGAGGGATTTCACCTGGGAGGAGGGTTCCTGTTTTGCTGCCTATAAGAAGGCTCTTTGGAACTCGGAAAGAGAATAATAAACTGCTGCCATGGCTGCTGCTGCGGCTGCTGCTCTCTTGACACGAAGGACCCACTATGTTACTGTGTGTGTGCGTGTGTGTGCGTGAGTTAAATCCGCAGGCCCTCGCCCTCGACTCGGTACCGCGGTGGCACGGGCGCCACACATACGTTAAATACACACTATAAAAATTTAAAGCACATATAAATAATTGAATGTCTCATATCCGAGAAGATACTCTACATACTACCAAAGGAGGAAAGTAAACACCAACCTAGTCACAAATCCTGCGATCTTCAGTGGTGACATGACTTTATGATATGCCAATGCAATAGTGGCACAAATACTATGGGAGTAACCTACCATATATGGTTGGACTTAAAGCCTACTGCACAAGATGAAAACCATGCCTGAGACTGCCCA
Organism: Acomys minous; assembly: GCF_964271855.1. NCBI lineage: Eukaryota > Metazoa > Chordata > Mammalia > Rodentia > Muridae > Acomys > Acomys minous. The sequence goes on from NC_140487.1 coordinate 91,131,475, forward strand.
CATTACCAGGAGCCTTAGATTAGATGTGCCATGGGCTTAGGGGAAAACTAACTCCTATCAATCTGCTAAAGTAGCAGTAATTAAAAAGACTCCTAATAACATTCTTCTATCCCCAAAACTAGTGTCTTGCTCAGCCATCTCCAGAGAACCTTTTTTTTTTTCCTCAGTAGCTAGGAATGAACACAGAGCCTCACAACTGTACTATATGCAGAGAGTGAAATACTTTGAAACAGTGAGTCCTAAATGGAATGTTCTCATTAAACCCTTCCAATCAGGGCTCAGGGAACTACGTGGAAGTGATGGCAGTAACATTGTAGGAGCCAGTGGGGATGGATGATACCACTGAAATTGTATCTTCCAGACACACCAGGACTGATGCACATATGAGTCAAAGATCCAGTGGCAGCTTCATAGGGCTTGCACAGGTTCAAGCCAGATGGGGCCTCAGTGTTGGACATAGGAAGTCGACACAAGCTCCCATCCTTAACGAATAATGTATCTCCAGTAGAGATCTGCTCACAGTGGAAAAATTAATTTTCAACAATGGAGTACCACAGTTAATGTTAGACACCATACCTAGAAGTAGATGGCCAACACAAAATGAACTAAATGGTATTCGTGTAGGCTTTTTGTCTCATATCACTTTGGGCACTTTTTTCTTACTTTCCTTTATATTATGGTCTCTGATTTTTTTGTTTTTGTGATGAGCATGTGTTTTCTGTAGTTTCTGTACATTATTTCTGTTGTTATATATATATTATTATATATATTAAATCTGGCTCATTTGCTTCTTGATTTTTGCCTGTTTGTTTTCTAAAGACAGACAGAGAGAGGGAGGGAGGGAGAGAGAGAAAGAGAAAAGAGAGAGAGAGAGAGAGAGAGAGAGAGAGAGAGAGAGAGAGAGAGAGAGAGAGAGAGAGAGAGAGAGAGAGAGAGAGAGAGAGAGAGAGAGAGAGAGAGAGAGAGAGAGAGAGAGAAGTTACAGGGCTGTGGGGAGGATTTGTGAGAAGTTGGGGGAGGGGAACTTTGATCAGAATATTTTGTGTAAAATTTTATTTTCAATAAAATATCCTATTACCTTCTTTATTTAAGAGCCCTTGTCAATTGTTACAAGTCCTGTTCTGTGCCCTCCACTAAACTGAATATTGAAAATACCCAGAAAGGAAACATTACTGTGCCCTCCACTAAACTGAATATTGAAAATACTCAGAAAGGAAACATAACTGATATCCAGAAGTACCAAAAGTATTTGGTAAGTATTGGCATGGAAAAACTATAAACCATTTATATCTATAATGGTAATTTCAAGAGCATGTGAGTGCTAATACAAACAAGATTGATTCCAACCTTTCCAATGTTCTAAAGCAAAATTTAGGGGGAAATGATGTGGGAAAAAAGTCTTGTCTCAGATATCATCACAGGAGAAGTGAGTCATGTTGGAACAGGTCTACTGTAAGCCACACAGAGCACAGGAGTGGTACTGTGTGTGTGTGTGTGTGTGTGTGTGTGTGTGTGTGTGTGTGTTTAAACTCACAGGGAGTGATGCATCTGTGTGTGAGCTCACAGGATTTTTACAGAAATAAGAAAAAACTCTTCTAGTTTTCTCAGGGAACAGATATGTATTTGAGAATCGCTAGTGATAAGCGTCACCCTGGAGGAAACTGGTTGGACCTGGTGAGAGTACCAACTTGAAGCTGGGGGAGGTGTCATTGAATAATGGTAAAGGAGCTTTGACCATCTACCTGCGTGCACTGAGGATTTTTGAAGGACCAGAAAAGAAATTCTGGGTTCTGCAGCTCAAGTAAGTGATCTGCATATGGATAATGGTGGGAGATAAGGGTATTTCCTGCCTCTGTAAGTCTAGCCTTAGGGCTTTAATCTAATTTCCTAATAGCTAGACAATTCTTCATTATATGTGGGGCTTAGTAATCTGAATGGCAGTAAAATCCTTCAAATTTCATTATTAATATGGTTGATAGTGTCCAGTGTGCCCTGAATTTTAGAAATTATACTATTTCTTCAGTCTCATTTTTAAAAATAAAGAATCCTGAGAGAAAATAGTGGAGCCAGTGTTTAGATTGATGATCACTAATACAGGTGTTTCCAGTTAGTAAGATCTGCTTGCTAACTTAAGTTATATATTAAGACATATATCATAAAGTGTCCACATAAATATTTACCAAACGATCATCACTAATACTTTGTTTATTTAAACAGTACTCTGTATAAAGAAAGGTATTCAGCTTTAATTGAGATACAATGTAGCCCATATTATATTTAAGATAAATAATTTGTAAGGTTTTAAACATATATATATATATATATATATAAAATCAAGAAATTGTCACTACAGTTTATATAACAAATAGCCATGACCTCAAAACTGTCTTGGTAAGCTTTTTGAATCATTCTTTCCTGTCCTTTTTCTTTGTTCCTAGGAAACCACTGATATGCTTTTATAATGATTATTTGCATTTCTAGAAGCTTATGTAGTCCAATTATAACATATGAACCAATTGCTTTTAAGAATAAATATCTTTAATAAATTCAAACATTAGGTTAATTATTATGATAATCCTGGGTGGTAATAGAGGGAGATAACCAGAATCCCACCAGTCACTTAGAGATTACATTTCTTATTATGCTTCCTTGTTGACTGTAATCTGCTCTTTCAGATAATAAGACAGTCAATTACCTATCCACATCACGTGTGCAAACCATATAATGAAACTGCATTATATAATTTGTGTTATTTGTCAGATAAATAGAAAATATGTCATTCACTTTAGATGTTTGCGCATTGACCTCACAAAGGCCAGGTAGACCCCCCCACTTTCCTTTAGTAGTAGATGGATTTTGCTGATCTCCATGACCAGAGGGATTTTATGCTCCTGATCTTGACTTGCCTGTAGAGCATATGGCTAGGGCTTTAACAAAGTCCTGTGTTTCTCTTTAGTATATGTATTGTTTGAAACTCTTCATTGTCGTTAGCTGGCAGGCTGACTTGGCATGATAACACAGCGAATCAACTCATGTCTATGACTTTAAGGTGATGTGTCTTTACTTCATAAAATACAGGATACCCAGTTACATTTTCAGTAATTTATTTGTCTAAATATGCCATATCCAATGATTTTGTTATATTTATATAAAAATTCATCATTTCTTTAAAATTAAAGTTAGAGTGTATATCATGTTTTCACATAAATGGCTAATTTACAGTAAAACTTAAAGTAATGACAAAACTTTTCTATTTATTGATTGATTAGTTGATGTATGTATGTATGTATGTATATATGTACAGATGTATTTATTATTTGCATTTGTTAGAACTTTGAGATATACCAGTTTTGTACAATGAGTTTTGATCATATTCACCCCCATAAATAATCCCATATCTATGCCTTCTTTATTTATCCAAGGTTGTATTCATTTTTAAATGCTCCAAGACAAATTTTATGCTGCCCAGATATTTTTTAATGTTTAGCCTTTCCCTGGAGTATGGCAAGTTTCCAATGCTTATACTCTGAGATCTAACCCTTCCTTTCCCAGAACCTATTGATTGTCAATTGTTTGATGCCTTTTTTTCTTCTTTTGGCATGGTTTGGATTTGTACAGGTTTTTGGCACACTGTCAGAGATGCAACTGTCCTAGGGTGTCTAGAATATGGAGTTTTAGTCATCTACCATCTCTGGCTATTATACTGTTTCTGGCTCCTCTTGAGCAATGATCCCTGAGCCATGTGAGGCAGAGCAGTGAGGAGTTCATTTAGTGAAAGTCATCCTTAATATTTTCTGCACCTTGGCCAGTTGTAGTTATCTGTATTAATCACTATCTACTGAAAATAGAAGCTTCTGAGATGATAATCGGGAGATATTCTGTTCGATGGGTACAAGGAGAAGTCATTAAGAGTCAGTTTAATATTATGTCAATTTAGCAGGATAATCAAGTAGGTTTCTCCTAGGGTCTACAGCCTGTCTAGCATATTTGAGTCATAGAACATGATGAAACAGAAGAATTTGTAACAGTGAGGTAAAAATACAGAGACAACCTTTCTTATAAGAGTAGTGTGTGAGGACAGAGGCATTCTTTTAGGCATCAACACGCCTTACTTTTTAAATGGAAAAGTCATAAGCTTGGCCCTTTTTATAGTTATGAAGAACATCAGTCTGTCTAGACAATGTTAGCCTCATGTCTCATGGTCTACGGTCTATGACTTCTTTCAGGTCTCATTTCTAGATATGATGAAACCTGAATTTTCTTACATTTCTGGATACTCTATGTACTTTCTTTTTCTGCAAATGGTGATGTCTTCAGGTAAGACATTTATTTCTTAATTTTCATTTACCTTTCCCTTTCAAAATCTTTTCAAAAAATTTTATGACCATTTTATACACATGTGTAATGAATTTAACTTGTGTGCACTTTCATTCTCTGTTCACCTCTTCATCCTTCCCTGCTTAAGCCCTTCTTCCCATCAAGGCTCACCCCTACTTTAACCCTTTTTTTCCAGTATGTTCCTCTGAGTTTAACTGTATTGCTTGCAGGAGATTGGGTAGAAGGTTGTTTACTAGGGCATAGACAGCTTATCACTGCTACACCACTGAAGAAATGATGTTCCCTGTCCCAGAAACCATTAAGTTTCAACAGGCCCTCTGGCACAAGTGGGGCTCGTGATCCCCTTCCCCACCCATGATGAAATATTGCTGGACTTGGTAAAGTGCAAAGATTGTGTCTATGACCACAGCTCCCATGCCTGCATGAATAAAACATCTATCATATCCAGGAGGATTTTTCATGCACATCTCCTCATCTCCTGCCTGTTTGTTCTGTCTGCCCCTCTCTTTCACTGTTGCCCAGAGCCTTGAATGGGATGATATAGATGTCTCATTTATTGGAGAGCATCCCTCATTCCCAGCATCCTGGCCAGTTATGAGTTTCTGCATTAGTCACCTCCCCCTGCAACATAGAGCTTCTTTGATGAAGGCAGAGCTCAGGACTAAACTCAGATGGAGGAAGGGACTTGAAGATGACCTGTTTACTTTTTTCTAATCAGTTTTTTTTTTCTGTGTGTGGAATCTAAGATGCACTTCCAGTGGTCCATCCTGCATCTAAGGAGCAGAAAGTAATCACTCTGTTGATACAACAAGTAAATATTGGAAAAAAACCCCTAGAAATCAGAAATTCACTGTAGCTCATAAAAGTGAGATGACTGGGAGACCAGGAGCCAAAGTAAACCTCTCTTGCTTTAGGTTGTTTTTCTGAGGGACTCCATCACGTTCCGAAAAACTGACTAATTGTGAGGCCTCAGCTACCCTGTGAAGTTCCAAAATAGTAGCATCAGGCAGATTTTTTTTCTCCATATGACTCTTTTTTAAGGAGAGAAAACAAATTTCTGTGCTTCCTGCTCTATCATGTTCTCTAATGTATACTTAAAGTACAATGAAATAATATTGTGTTTTCAAAAATAAAATATTGATGGGCTACAGAGAGTATAACCAGGGGCTAGCATTTGGATCACCTAAATGTAATGGGCAATATTTAGTACTTTCTTTTAACAAAATCAAGAGATGGGGTGGTCTTGGCTTCAGACTTACTTTGATATTCTTTATTCTTCCACAGAGAAACAGATGGTAACTACTCCCAGGGGACACGTGTGGGCTAGAGTAGGAGGCCAGGCTGAGCTCAGCTGCCAGGTGACCCCACCACGCAGTGTGGAGTATATGGAGGTGCGCTGGTTCAGGAGTGGCCATTCCCAACCTGTTTACCTATACAGAGGCGGCCATGAACTGAATGGAGAAGCTGCACCTGAATATGCGAATCGTACAGAATTTGTGAGAAGTGCCATTAGGAGGGGCAAATTGGCCCTCAGAATTCATAACATCACCATTTTGGATGACGGGCCTTACCAATGTTCATTTAACGATAGTGGTTTCCATGATGTGACCACCATGAACCTCAGTGTGGCAGGTAAGTTGCCTGTGGAACATGGTAAACCAATGTCCTTGTGTCTAATAAACTAAACTATATGGAAATTGTCTTAGTAGTTTTTAAGTTTTTTCCTCATATTTTATTGTTTAAGATAACTAATATATATTTATTTTAAGATAATAGCATCTACATAAACTAATCACTGTCATCTACCCCAATGATATAATAGTTATTTTTGACATTATTATTTTATTTTTTTTTACTTCTAATAATTCTCTTTCAAATTAATGATCTCCTTTCACATTTAGTGCTGTTAACACACAAATACATACATGCATACATGTATACACAGAAATATATATTTCTAAATATGTAACTATTACATTTTCAGTCTGTATCTTATTTTTATGCATGTTTTGGTGGCTGACCATTTGGTATTGGGCAACCAATTGGTGTGCTCTTTCCTAGAAGTAGACTGCTTCTCCAGTTCTCAATATTTCTTTGAGTAGCTTTCTTTGTGTAGTGTTGAGGACTTTTGAGCTTCCACCCCCAACCCAGAATACTCTGGCATGGCTATTGTTGGGTTTGTTCACCTCATATGTAGGCAGTCATACTAGTGGGGCTTAATGCATGTAGCTTCTTATATTATTAGGGATACAGTTCCATAGTAAACTTCCTGATCCTCTGACTCTTACAGTCTCTATAGTCTGTCTTCTCTAATGTTCCTTGAGCTTTAGGCTATGAGACTTATTTTGTAGATGTATCCATTTGGACTGGGATCCAAAGCTCTGCATTTTGGTTGGTTGTGGTTTTATGTAATGGTCTCTTTATATTGTGGATAGAGGTTTCCTTGATGAGAGGCAAGGACTACATTTAGGTGTGGGTATAAAGACAGATATTTAGAATGCAGTTAGGGATTGTGCTGTTTTTAAAAGTGGTAGTTATTGGTTCTCCTCAAAGAGCCACAGCTCCAATATCACTAGCCCTGGGTAGCTGGTTAGATTTCTAGGACCAGGAATGATTTATCTCTTGTTGAGCGGGTTTTAAGTTCATTTAGAGAGCTGTTCATTACTACCAATGTATATATGTGCTACTACTGCACCTTAAGGTTATAATGTGTTGTGCTGGTCATTGATGTGGGTTGTAGGCATTCTAGCTGGGGAGGACAGTTGTTTGCTTTCCTCCTTTGGAAGGTTCTGGTAGCATAAAAGCTAGTGTCAGGGAAAAGGCTTTCATTTTAGATTTGGCTCCAAGTCATCTAGGTCCTGTATCTGAAGTACAGGGTGTCTACAGTGATGAGGACTTACCTTCCACCTCTGTGGGCAACCAAAGACTATTGCAATATCCTTAATATTTTGGAAAGTTCTTGGACAACTCTGACCAACCACGCAAAATATGACTTGTCATGTCCAGTATTAGGAGGTCATTGTTTCTTGGAGGAAGCAATGTCAGTCCAGATGAGAAAATTTCATGTAAGCCACATATGCTTATTTATGCATAATTTTGTATATTATAGATTTTAGGTGAATAGTATAATATGATTTCTTACAACTTTTTCATACATCCTTACTATTATTTTATCCTCCTTTCTCCTTCTTGTGTACTTATCTCTTTCCCTCTCTGTATTAGATTCTCCCTTTCTTCATTTCTGCAATCAGAGATGTTCTACCACACTTTTCCCCCGCTCTATCACCCCTCCATCCTCCTCTCCTAGCTCTAGTCTCATTTTACTTTTCTGGTTTCTGCAATTATTTCGAAATATGAACATCCATCTGAAGATTTGGAACTAGCAGCCTCTGACGAAAGAGGACATATGACATTTATCCTTCTGGGCCTGCTGTACCTCACTCAATATGACCTTTTCTAGTTCCATCCATTCATTCCTTTGCAGAGTTCATAATCTGATTTTCTTCACAGCTGAATATTATCCCATGATGTATTTGTACTACAATTTTCATGACCCACTCATACATTGAAGGGCATTTAAGTTATTTCTATTTTTCTAGTCATTGCGAGGAGAGCAGCAATAACCACAGCTGTGGAAGGATCTGTCGATTAGCAAGTCAAGTCTTTTTTAGCACATGCTAAGCAGTGATATACCTGGGACATAAGGTAGACTTACATTTTTATCTTTTAAGGATTCTCACACTGGTTTCCAAAATGGCTGCTCCAGTTCCAGTCATACCAGCAGTGACTGAGGGTTACCTTTTCCCCACACCCCCTTCAGCATTTGTTGGTAGTTGTTCTGTTAATCTTTGCCATTTACACGGAACAAGATGAAATATCAAAGCTGTTTCAATTGCATTTCCTAAATTGCCAAGGATGATAAACATTTTTGAGCTAATATTTGCCATTCATTATTTTTTTTTTATTTTGAGAACATTTGTTCAGGTTCCAGGCTCACTGTTTTGAATGGGCCATTTCTTTCTTTTTCTTCCTTTTGTGAGTTCTTTATTTATTTTGGATGTTAGTATCTGTCAGAGATAGAGTTAACAAAGATTCTCTCCCCTTCTTTCTCTTTACCTGCTTTATTGTTTTCTTTAGCTGTGCAGAAGTTTTCATAAATTTCCACTGATCAGTAGTTAATCTTATTTCTTGGGCAAATGGTGTAGTACTAAAGAAATGTTTTCTAAACCTACATCATACAGCATACTGCCTATATCTTTCTAGTAGTTTTAGGTTTCATGTTTATTTCTCTGGTTCATTTGAAGTTAGTTTTGGGCAAAGTGATATATTCTGGTCCAGTTTCATTCTTCTGCATGTGAACATCCAGTTTTCTCAGATTGATTTGTTGAAAAGGCTGTCTTCAGAAAATATTAAAATGTCCAAGTAATGTGTAAAAATCATGCAGCTGCCTCAAAAATACCTTATGCCCTGAATAGACATAAAATACCACCTGGTTAATCTAACTTGTCAATCCAATGTGGTGTTGATTCACAAATCTTCTGAGATTTTTGAACAAACTACTGTGACTCTTTTGTCTTTGAAACTGCCGGTTCAGCTTTGACACAATATCCTGATTCTCTTTTCCTCGTTTTCTCCAGCAGTTGGTTTGGAGATAGAGATCCATGTTAAGGCTCCTCAAGCAGCTGGAATCATGATGGAGTGTAACTCAGGAGGATGGTTCCCAAAGCCCCAAATGGAGTGGAGAGACAATAGGGGAAAAGCACTTCCACACTCATCAAAATCGTATTCACAGGATGAAGCCAGACTTTTCCACACGAGGATGACTCTCCTTACAAACCGGTCACAGGGCACCATCATATGCTGTATTTTCAATCCTGTAACTGGTGAAGAGAAGCAGACCAGTATCATCCTAGCAGGCAAGTATTGTCATGAGATTTTGCTACTAATCTAAAAACATAAAGACAAAATTATGGAAGTCATTAATGTTAAAAACAATTAATATGTTATAGAGTTCCCTTTGTGTTTCAATAAGTCAAGTATTGTCAAGTGCTATGATAAAAATATTAGAGGACAAATTGACAATGATAATATGTAATAAAAATACATATCACAGCCTTACTTGCATTGAATATTATTTCATTAGACATGATATTTTCATGTAAGTTTAATAAGATATATATTTTTGTAACTTTAAAAATTCTGTTGATGTTTTGATCTATATTTTTATCTAGGT